>NW_027596205.1:0-614000 GCF_964194155.1 Cetorhinus maximus
CCCTTTAACATCCCCGTGATCTCACTCTCTGTCTCTTTAACCCTCCCCGTGTTCTCACTTTCCCTGTCCCTTAAACTCCCCGTTATCTGCACTCTCTGTCCCTTTAACCTCCCCGTGATCTAACTTCTGTGCATTTAACCTCCCGCGATCTCACTCACTTTCCCTTTAAACATCCCCGTGATCTTCACTCTCAGTCCATTTAACCTCCCCGTGATCTCATCTCTGTCCCTTTAACCTGCCCGTGATCTCACTCACTGTCCTTTTAACCGCCCCGTAATCTCACTCTCTGACCCTTTAACCTCCATGTGATCTCACTCTCAGCCACTTTAACCTCCCCGTGATCTCACTCTGAGTCCCTTTAACCTCCCCGTGATCTCACTCTCTGTCACTTTAACCTCCCCGTGATCTCTCTCTCTGTCCCTTTTACCTTTTCGTGATCTCACTCTCTGTCCCTTTAACCTCCCCGTGATCTCACTCTCTGTCCCTTTTACCTCCCCGTGATCTCACTGTCTGTCCCTTTATTATACCCGTCATCTCACTCTCTGTCCCTTTGACCTCCCCGTGATCTCAGTCTCTGTCCCTGTAACCTCCCCGTGATCTCACTCTCTATCCCGTTTAACTCCCCGTGATCTCACTCACTTTCCCTTTAAACTACCCGTGATCTCACTCTTTGTACGTTTAACTTTCCCGTGATCTCTCTCTCTGTCCCCTTAAACTCCCCATGATCTCACTCTCTGTACCTTTAACTTCTCCGTGATCTCTCTCTGTTCCTTTAACATCCCCGTAATCTCACTCTCTGTCCCTTTAACCTCCCCGTGAGCACACTCTCTGTCCCTTTAAACTCCCCGTGAATTCACTCTCTGTTCCTTTTACCCTCCCGTGATCTCACTCTCTGTCCCTTTAACTCCCCGTGATCTCACTTTCTGTCCCTTTAACCTCCCCATGATCTCAGTCTCTGTCCCTTTAACATACCCGTGATCTCAATCTCTGTCCCTTTAACATCTCCGTGATCTCACTCTCTGTCCCTTTAACCTTGCCGTGTTCTCAATCTCTGGCCCTTTAACCTCCCCTTAACTCACTCTCTGTCCCTTTAATCTCCAAGTGATCTCACTCTAGGTCCCTTTAACCTCCCCGTGATCTCACTCTCTGTCCCTTTAACATCTCCGTGATCTTACTCTCTGTCCATTTAAAATCCCCGTGATCTCACTCTCTGTCCCTTTAACCTCCCCGTGATCTGACTCACTCTCCCTTTAACCTCCCCGTAATCTCACTCTCTGTCCCTTTAACCTGCCCGTGATCTCACACTCTGTCCCTTTAACCTCCCCGTAATCTCACTCTCTGTCCCTTTAACCTCCCCGTGATCTCACCCTCTGTCCCTTTAACCTACCCGTATTCTCACTGTCTGTCCCTTTAACATCCCCGTCATCTCACTCTCTGTCCCTTTAACCTCCCCGTGATCTCACCCTCTGTCCCTTTAACCTACCCGTAATCTCACTGTCTGTCCCTTTAACATCCCCGTCATCTCACTCTCTGTCCCTTTAACCTCCCCGTGATCTCAGTCACTGTCCTTTTAAACTCCCCGTGATCTCAGTCTCTGTCCCTTTAACCTCCACGTGATCTCACTCTCTGTCCCTTTAACTTCCCCATGATCTCAGTCTCGTCCTTGTAAACTCCCCGTGATCTCCCTCTCTGTCCCTTTAACCTCCCTGTGATCTCAGTCTCTGTCCTTATAAACTCCTCGTGATCTCAGTCTCTGTTCCTTTAAACTCCCCGTGATCTCACTTTCTGTTTTTTTAAACTCCCCGTAATCTAACTATCTCTCCCTTAAACCTCCCCGTGATCTCACTCTGTGTACGTTTAACCTCCCTGTGACTTCACTCTCTGTCCCTTTAACCTCCCCGTGATCACACTCCATGTCCCATTGAACTCCCCGTGATATCACTCTCTGTCCTTTTAACTCCCCGTGATCTCACTCACTGTCCCTTTAACTTCCCCATGATCTCAGTCTCGTCCTTTTAAACTCCCCGTGGTCTCTCTCTCCGTCCCATTAACCTCCCCATGATCTCACTCTCTGTCCCTTTAACTTCCCCGTGATCACACTCTCTGTCCCTTTAACCTCTCCGTGATCTTACTCTCTGTCCATTTAAAATCCCCGTGATCTCACTCTCTGTCCCTTTAACCTGCCCGTGATCTCACACTCTGTCCCTTTAACCTCCCAGTAATCTCACTCTCTGTCCCTTTAACCTCCCCGTGATCTCACCCTCTGTCCCTTTAACCTTCCGTAATCTCACTGTCTGTCCCTTTAACATCCCCGTCATCTCACTCTCTGTCCCTTTAACCTCCCCGTGATCTCAGTCTCTGTCCTTTTAAACTCCCCGTGATCTAACTCTCTGTCCATTTAGCCTCCCCGTGATCTCAGTCTCTGTCCCTTTAACCTCCACGTGATCTCACTCTCAGTCCCTTTAACTTCCCCATGATCTCAGTCTCGTCCTTGTAAACTCCCCGTGATCTCCCTCTCTGTCCCTTTAACCTCCCTGTGATCTCAGTCTCTGTCCTTATAAACTCCTCGTGATCTCAGTCTCTGTTCCTTTTAACTCCCCGTGATCTCACTTTCTGTTTTTTTAAACTCCCCGTAATCTAACTATCTCTCCCTTAAACCTCCCCGTGATCTAACTCTGTGTACGTTTAACCTCCCTGTGATTTCACTCTCTGTCCCTTTAACCTCCCCGTGATCACACTCCATGTCCCATTGAACTCCCCGTGATCTCACTCTCTGTCCCTTTAACTTCCCCATGATCTCAGTCTCGCCCTTTTAAACTCCCCGTGGTCTCTCTCTCCGTCCCATTAACCTCCCCATGATCTCACTCTCTGTCCCTATAACTTCCCCGTGATCGCAATCTCTGTCCCTTTAACAGTCCCTGTTCTCACTTTTTGTCCTTTTGACTGTCCCCGATCACAATCTTTGTCCCTTTAACCTCCCCGTGATCTCACTCTCTGTCCCGTTAACCTCCCCGTGATCTCACTCTCTGTAACTTTAACCTCCCCGTGATCTCACTCTCTGTCCCGATAACCTCCCCGTGATCTCACTCTCTGTCCCTTTAACCTCCCCGTGATCTCACTCTCTGTCCCTTTAACCTCCCCGTGATCTCACTCTCTGTCCCTATAACCTCCCCGTGATCTCACTCAATGTCCCTTTAACCTCCCCGTGATCTCATTCTCTGTCCATTTAACCTCCCCGTGATCTCACTCTCTGTCCCTATAACCTCCCCGTGATCTCACTCAATGTCCCTTTAACCTCCCCGTGATCTCATTCTCTGTCCATTTAACCTCCCCGTGATCTCACTCTCTGTCACTTTAACCTCCCCGTGATCTCTCTCTCTGTCCCTTTTACCTTTTCGTGATCTAACTGTCTGTCCCCTTAATATCCCTGTCATCTCACTCTCTGTCCCTTTAACCTTCCAGTGATCTCACTCTCTGTCACTTTAACGTCCCCGTGAACTCACTCTCTGCCCCTTTAACCTCCCCGTGATCTCACTCTCTGTCCCTTTAACCTCCCCGTGATCTCATTCTCTGTCATTTTAACTACCCCGTCATCTAACTCTCTGGCACTTTAACCGCCCCGTGATCTCACTCTCTGGCTCTTTGTCCTCACCATGTTCTCAATCTCTGACCCTTTACCCTTCCCTTAACTCACTCTATGTCCCTTTAACCTCCCCGTGATCTCAATCTCTGTCCCTTTAACAGTACCTGTTCTCACTTTCTGACCTTTTGACTGTCCCCGAGCTCAATGTCTGTCCCTTTAACCTCCCCGTGATCTCACTCTCTGTCCCTTTAACCTCCCCGTGATCTCACTCTCTGTCCATTTAAACTCCCCGTGATCTCACTCTCTGTCCTTTTAAACTCCCCCTGATCTCAGTCTCTGTCCCTTTAACCTCCCCGTGATCTCACTCTCTTTCCCATTAACCTCCCGTTATCTCACTCTATCTCCCATTAACTTCTCTGTGATCTCTCTCAGTTCCTTTAACA
Source organism: Cetorhinus maximus (assembly GCF_964194155.1). Taxonomy (NCBI): domain Eukaryota; kingdom Metazoa; phylum Chordata; class Chondrichthyes; order Lamniformes; family Cetorhinidae; genus Cetorhinus; species Cetorhinus maximus. Next base: position 4,027 of record NW_027596205.1, read on the forward strand.
TCCCCGTAATCTCACTCTCTGTCCCTTTAACCTCCACGTGAACTCACTCTCCGTCCATTTAACCTCCCGTGATCTCACTCTCTGTTTCTTTAACTCCCTGTGTTCTCACTCTGCGTGCGTTTAACCTCCCCGTGATCTCTCTCCCTGTCCCTTTAACCTCCACATGATCTCAGTCTCGGTCCCTTTAACATCTCCGTTATCTCACTCTCTGTCCCTTTAACCTCGCCGTGTTCTCAATCTCTGGCCCTTTAACCTCCCCGTGAACCCACTCTCTGTCCCTTTAACAATACCTTGATCACAATCTCTGTCCCTTTAACCTCCCCTTGATCTCACACTCTGTCCCTTTAACTTCCCCGTGATCTCACTCTCTGTCCCTTTAACCCTCCCGTGATCTCACTCCCTGTCCCTTAAACTCCCCGTGATCTCACTCTCTGTCCCTTTAACCTCCCCGTGATCCAACTTTCTGTCCATTTAACCTCCCCGTGATCTCACTCTCTGTCCCGTTAACATCTCCGTGATCTCACTCTCTGTCCCTTTAACCTCCCCGTGATCTTACTCTCTGTCCATTTAACCTCCCCGTGATCACACTCTCTGTCCCTTTAACATCCCCGTGATCTCACTCTCTGTCCTTTTAACCTCCCCGTGATCTCACTCTCTGTCCCTTTAACCTCCCCGTGATCTTACTCTCTGTCCATTTTACCTCCCCGTCATCTCACTCTCTGTCCCTTTAACATCCCCGTGATCTCACTCTCTGTCCCTTTAACCTCCCCGTGATCTTACTCTCTGTCCATTTTACCTCCCCGTGATCTCACTCTCTGACCCTTTAACCTCCCCGTGATCTCACTCTCAGCCACTTTAACCTCCCCGTGATCTCACTATCAGTCCCTTTAAACTCCCCGTGATCTCACTCTCTGTCACTTTAACCTCCCCGTGATCTCTCTCTCTGTCCCTTTTACCTTCCCGTGATCTCACTCTCTGTCCCTTTTACCTCCCCGTCATCTCACTCTCTGTCCCTTTGACCTCCCCGTGATCTCAGTCTCTGTCCCTGTATTTCCCCGTGATCTCACTCTCTATCCCGTTTAACTCCCCGTGATCTCACTCTCTATCCCGTTTAACTCCCCGTGATCTCACTCACTGTCCCTTTAAACTCCCCGTGATCTCACTCTTTGTACGTTTAACTTTCCCGTGATCTCTCTCTGTTCCTTTAACATCCCCGTAATCTCACTCTCTGTCCCTTTAAACTCCCCGTGATCTCACTCTCTGTTCCTTTTACCCTCCCGTGATCTCACTCTCTGTCCCTTTAACTCCCCGTGATCTCACTTTCTGTCCCTTTAACCTCCCCATGATCTCAGTCTCTGTCCCTTTAACATACCCGTGATCTCAATCTCTGTCCCTTTAACATCTCCGTGATCTCACTCTCTGTCCCTTTAACCTCGCCGTGTTCTCAATCTCTGGCCCTTTAACCTCCCCTTAACTCACTCTCTGACCCTTTAATCTCCAAGTGATCTCACTCTAGGTCCCTTTAACCTCCCCGTGATCTCACTCTCTGTCCCTTTAACATCCCCGTGATCTCACTCTCTGTCCCTTTAACCTCCCCGTGATCTACATCTCTGTCCCTTTAACCTCCCCTTGATCTCACTCTCTGTTCCTTTAATCTCCCCGTGATCTCAATCTCTGGCCCTTTAACCTCCCCGTGATCTCACTCTCTGTCCCTTTAACCTCCCCGTGATCTGACTCACTCTCCCTTTAACCTCCCCGTAATCTCACTCTCTGTCCCTTTAACCTGCCCGTGATCTCACACTCTGTCCCTTTAACCTTCCCGTGATCTCACTCTCTGTCCCTTTAACCTCCACGTGATCTCACTCTCTGTCCCTTTAACCTCCACGTGATCTCACTCTCTGTCCCTTTAACTTCCCCATGATCTAAGTCTCGTCCTTGTAAACTTCCCGTGATCTCCCTCTCTGTCCCTTTAACCTCCCCGTGATCACACTATCTGCCCCTTTAACCTCCCCGTGATCTCACTCCATGTCCCATTGAACTCCCCGTGATCTCACTCTCTGTCCTTTTAACTCCCCGTGATATCACTCTCTGTCCCTTTAACCTCCACGTGATCTCACTCTCTGTCCCTTTAACTTCCCCATGATCTAAGTCTCGTCCTTGTAAACTTCCCGTGATCTCCCTCTCTGTCCCTTTAACCTCCCCATGATCTCACTCTCTGTCCCTTTAACCTCCCCGTGATCGCAATCTCTGTCCCTTTAACAATCCCTGTTCTCACTTTTTGTCCTTTTGACTGTCCCCGATCTCAATCTTTGTCCCTTTAACCTCCCCGTGATCTCACTCTCTGTCCCTTTAACCTCCCCGTGATCTCACTCTCTGTCCCTTTAACCTCCCCGTGATCTCACTCTCTGTCCCTACAACCTCCCCGTGATCTCACTCAATGTCCCTTTAACCTCCCCGTGATCTCATTCTCTGTCCATTTAACCTCCCCGTGATCTCACTCTCTGTCCCTATAAACTCCCCGTGATCACACTCTCTGTCCCTTTAACCTCCCCGTGATCTCATTCCCTGTCATTTTAACTACCCCATCATCTAACTCTCTGGCCCTTTAACCTTCCCGTGATCTCACTCTCTGTCCCATTAACCTCCCGTTATCTCACACGCTGTCCCTTTAACCTCCCCGTGATCTCACTCTCTGTCCCTTTAACCTCCCCGTCATCTCACTCTGTCCATTTAACAACACCTTGATCACAATCTCTGTCCCTTTAACCTCCCCTTGATCTCAATCTCTGTCCCTTTAACCTCCCCGTGATCTTACTCTCTGTCCATTTAACCCTCCCGTGATCTCACTCCCTGTCCCTTAATCTCCCCGTGATTTCACCCTCTGTCCATATAACATCCCCGTGATCTCACTCTCTGTCCCTTTAACATCCCCGTGATCTCACTCTCTGTCCCTTTAACATCCCCATGATCTCACTCTCTGTCCCTTTAACCGCACCGGAATCTCACTCTCTGACCCTTTAACCACCCCTTGATCTCACTATCAGTCCCTTTAACCTCCCAGTGATCTCACTCTCTGTCCCTTTAACAGTCCCGTGATCTCACTCTCTGTCCCTTTAACCTACCCGATATCTCACTCTCTGTCCCTTTAAACTCCCCGTGATCTCACTCTCTGTCCCTTAAACCTCCCCGTGATCTCACTCTCTGTCCCTTTAACCTGTCCGTGATGTAAATCTCAGTCCCTTTAACCTCCCCGTGATCTCACTCTCTGTCACTTTAACGTCCCTGTGAACACACTCTCTGTCCCTTTAACCTCCCCGATATCTCACTGTCTGTCCCTTCAATATCCCCGTTTTCTCGCTCTATGTCCCTTTAGCCTCCCCGTGATCTCTCTCTCTGTCCCTTTAACCTCCCCGTGATCTCAGCCTCTGTCCTTTTAACCTCCCCGTCATCTAACTCTCTGGCCCTTTAACCTACCCGTGATTTCACTTTCTGTTTTTTTAAACTCCCCCTAATCTAACTCTCTCTCCCTTAAACCTCCCCGTGATCTCACTCTGTGTACGTTTAACCTCCCCGTGATCTCACTATCTGGCCCTTTAACCTCCCCGTGTTCTCATCCTCTGTCCCCGTAACCTCCCCGTGATCTCACTCTCTGTCCCTTTAACATCTCCGAGATCTCACCCTCTGCCCCTTTAACCTCCCCGTGATCTCACTCCATGTCCCTTTAACTCCCCGTGATCTCACTCTCTGTCCCATTAACTCCACGTGATCTCACTCTCTGTCCCTTTAACCTCCCCATGATCTCAGTCTCGTCCCTTTATCCTCCCCGTGATCTCACTCTCTGTCCCTTTTACTTCCCCGTGATCTCACTGTCTGTCCCTTTAACATCCCCGTCATCTCACTCTCTGTCCCTTTAACTTCCCCGTGATCTCAGTCTCTGTCCCTTTAACCTCCCCGTAATTTCACTGTCTGTCCCTTTAACCTCCCCGTGATCTCACTCTCTGTCCTTTTAACCTCACCGTCATCTAACTGTCTGTCCCTTTAACCTCCCCGTGACCCATCTCTCTGTCCCTTTAGCCTCCCCGTGATCTCAGTCTCTGTCCCTTTAACCTCCCCGTGATCTCACTCTCTGTCCCTTTAACTTCCACGTGATCTCACTCTTTGTCCATTTAAACTCTCCGTGATCTCATTCTCTGTCCTTTTAAACTCCCCGTGATCTAACTCTCTGTCCCTTTAGCCTCCCCGTGATCTCACTCTCTGTCCCATTAACCCCCCCGTGATCTCAGTCTCTGTCCCTTTAACCTCCCCGTGATCTCACTCTCTCTCCTTTTAAACTCCCCGTGATCTAACTCTCTGTCCCTTTAGCCTCTCCGTGATCTCAGTCTCTGTCCCTTAACCTCCCTGTGATCTCACTCACTGTCCCTTTAACCTCCGCGTGATCTAACTCTCTGTCCTTTTAAACTCCCCTTGATCGCACTCAATGTCTCTTTAACAGTCCCTGATCTCAATCTCTGTCCCATTCACTTTCTCTGTTCTCACTCTCTGTCCCATTAACATCTCCGCGATCGCTCTCTGTCCATTTAACGTCCCAGTGATCTCACGCTCTGTCCCTTTAACACTCCAATAGTGCAGCACACCCTCAATTACTGACACTGCAATAGTGCAGCACACCCTCAATTACTGTGGGAGTGGTGTGGGCAGTGGTGTAGCGCTGTGGGAGTGGTGTGTGCAGTGGTGTAGCGCTGTGGGAGTGGTGTGGGCAGTGGTGTAGTGCTGTGGGAGTGGTGTGGGCAGTGGTGTAGCGCTGTGGGAGTGGTGTGGGCAGTGGTGTAGTTCTGTGGGAGTGGTGTGGGCAGTGGTGTAGTGCTGTGGGAGTGGTGTGGGCAGTGGTGAAGCGCTGTGGGAGTGGTGTGGGCAGTGGTGTAGCGCTGTGGGAGTGGTGTGGGCATTCGTCTAGCGCTGTGGGAATGGTGTGGGTGGTGGTGAAGTGCTGCGGGAGTGGTGTGGGCAGTGGTGTAGTGCTGCGGGAGTGGTGTGGGCAGTGGTGTAACGCTGCGGGAGTGGTGTGGGCAGTGGTGTAGCGCTGTGGGATTGGTGTGGGCAGTGGTGTAGCGCTGTGGGAGTGGTGTGGGCAGTGGTGTAGCGCTGTGGGAGTGGTATGGGCATTCGTCTAGCGCTGTGGGATTGGTGTGGGTGGTGGTGTAGCGCTGCGGGAGTGGATTGTGCAGAGGTGTTGTGCTGTGGGATTGGTGTGGGTAGTGGTGTAGTGCTGCGGGAGTGTTATGGGCAGTGGTATAGCACTGTGGGAGTGGTGTGGGCAGTAGTGTAGCGCTGTGGGAGTGGTGTGGGCATTGGGTTAACGCTGTGGGAGTGGTGTGGGCATTACTGCAGCGTTGTGGGAGTGGTGTGGGTTGTGGTGTAGCGCTGTGGGAGTGGTATGGGCATGAGTTCAGCGCTGTGGGAGTGGTGTAGGCAGTGGTGTGGGCATTAGTGTAGCGCTGTGGGAGTGTGGTGGGCTTTAGTGTAGCGCTGTGAGAGTGGAGTGGGCAGTGTGTACTCCTGTGGGTGTGGTGTGGGCAGTGTTGTACTCCTGTGGGTGTGGTGTGGGCAGTGTTGTTGCGCTGTGGGAGTGATGTGGGTTGTAGTGTAGCGCTGTGGGCGTGGTGTGGGCAGCGGTGTAGTGCCGTGGGAATGGTGTGGGCAGTGGTGAAGTGATGAGGGGTTAGTGTGGGCAGCAGTGTAGCGCTGTGGGAGTGGTGTGGGCAGTGGTGTAGCGCTGTGGGAGTTGTGTGGGCAGTGGTGTAGTACTGTGGGACAGGTGTGGGCATTAGTGTAGAGCTATGGGAGCGGTGTGGGCAGTGGTGTAATCCTGTGGGTGTGGAGTGGGCAGTGGTGTAGCGCTTAGGGAGTGGTGTGGGCAGTGGTCCATTCGTCTAGCGCTGTGGGTGTGGTGTGGGCAGTGGTGTAGCGCTGTGGGAGTTGTGTGGGCAGTGGTGTAACGCTGTGGGAGTGGTGTGGGCAGTGGTGTAGCACTGTGGGAGTTGTGTGGGCAGTGGTGTAGCGCTGTGGGAGTTGTGTGGGCAGTGGTGTAGCGCTGTGGGAGTTGTGTGGGCAGTGGTGTAGCGCTGTGGGTGTGGTGTGGGCAGTGGTGTAGCACTGTGGGAGTGGTGTGGGCAGTGGTCAATCGCTGTGCAAGTGGTATGGGCAGTGGTGTAGCGCTGTGGGAGTGGTGTGGGCAGTGGTGTAGCGCTGTGGGAGTGGTGTGGGTTGTGGTGTAGCACTGTGGGAGTGGTGTGGGTAGTGGTGTAGCGCTGTGGGAGTTGTGTGGGCAGTGGTGTAGCGCTGTGGGTGTGGTGTGGGCAGTGGTGTAGCGCTGTGGGAGTGGTGTGGGCAGTGGTCAATCGCTGTGCAAGTGGTATGGGCAGTGGTGTAGCGCTGTGGGAGTGGTGTGGGCAGTGGTGTAGTGCTGTGGGAGTGGTGTGGGTTGTGGTGTAGCACTGTGGGAGTGGTGTGGGCAGTGGTGTAGCGCTGTGGGAGTGGTGTGGGCAGTGGTCAATCGCTGTGCAAGTGGTATGGGCAGTGGTGTAGCGCTGTGGGAGTGGTGTGGGCAGTGGTGTAGTGCTGTGGGAGTGGTGTGGGTTGTGGTGTAGCACTGTGGGAGTGGTGTGGGCAGTGGTGTAGCGCTGTGGGAGTGGTGTGGACAATGGTGTAGCGGTGTGGGAGTGGTGTGGGCAGTGGTGTAGCGCTGTGGGATTGGTGTGGGTTGTGGTGTAGCGCTGTGGGAGTGGTGTGGGTTGTGGTGTAGTGCTGTGGGAGTGGTGTGGGTTGTGGTGTAGTGCTGTGGGAGTGGTGTGGGCAGTTGTGTAGCGCTGTGGGAGTGGTGTGGGCAGTGGTGTAGTGCTGTGGGAGTGGTGTGGGTTGTGGTGTAGTGCTGTGGGAGTGGTGTGGGCAGTGGTGTAGCGCTGTGGGAGTGGTGTGGGCAGTGGTGTAGCGCTGTGGGAGTGGTGTGGGCAGTGGTGTAGCGCTGTGGGAGTGGTGTGGGCAGTGGTGTAGCGCTGTGGGAGTGGTGTGGGCAGTGGTGTAGCGCTGTGGGAGTGGTGTGGGCAGTGGTGTAGCGCTGTGGGAGTGGTGTGGGCAGTGGTGTAGCGCTGTGGGAGTGGTGTGGGCAGTGGTGTAGCGCTGTGGGAGTGGTGTGGGCAGTGGTGTAGCGCTGTGGGAGTGGTGTGGGCAGTGGTGTAGCGCTGTGGGAGTGGTGTTGGCAGTGGTGTAGCGCTGTGGGAGTGGTGTGGGCAGTGGTGTAGCGCTGTGGGAGAGGCTTGGGCAGTGGTGTAACGTTCTGGGAGTGGTGAGGGTTGTGGTGTAGTGCTGTGGGAGTGGTGTGGGATGTGGTGTAGCGCTGTGGGAGTGGTGTGGGCAGTGGTGTAGCGCTGTGGGAGTGGTGTGGACAGTGGTGCAGTGCTGCGGGAGTTGCGTGGGCTGTGGTGTAGCGCTGTGGGAGTGGTGTGGGCAGTGGTGTAGCGCTGTGGGAGTGGTGTGGGCAGTGGTGTAGTGCTGTGGGAGTGGTGTGGGCAGTGGTGTAGCGCTGTGGGTGTGGTGTGGGCTGTGGTGTAGCGCTGCGGGAGTGGTGTGGACAGTGGTTTAGTGCTATGGGAGTGTGTGGGTTGCGATGTAGCGCTGCGGGAGTGGTGTGGTCAGTGGTGTAGCGCTGGGGGAGTGGTGTGGTCAGTGGTGTAGTGCTCTGGGTATGTTGAGGGCAGTGGTGAGGCGCTGCGGGAGTGATGTGAGCAGTGGTCTAGCGCTGCAGAAGTAGTGTGGGCAGTGGTCTAGCGCTGTGGGAGTGGTGAGGGCAGTGGCTTAGCGCTGTGGGTGTGGTTTGGGCAGTGGGGTATCGCTGTGGGAGTGGTGTGGGTAGTGGTGTAGCGTGTGGGAGTGGTGTGGGAGTGGTGTGGGCAGTGGTGTAGCGCTGTGGGAGTGGTGTGGGTTGTGGTGTAGCGCTGTGGGAGTGGTGTGGGCAGTGGTCAATCGCTGTGGGTGTGGTGTGGGCGGTGGTGTAGTGCTGTGGGATTGATGTGGGTAGTGTTGTAGCGCTGTGGGAGTGTTGTGTGATGTGGTGTAGCGCTGTGGGAGTGGTGTGGACAGTGGTTTAGCGCTTTGTCAGTGTGTTGGGTTGTGGTGTAGCGCTGTGGGAGTGGTGTGGACAGTTGTTTAGTGCTTTGGGAGTGTGTTGGGTTGTGGTGTAGCGCTGTGGGAGTGGTGTGGGCACTTGTGCAGCGCTGTGGGAGTGGTGTGGGCAGTGGTGTAGTGCTGTGGGATTGGTGTGGGCAGTGGTGTAGCGCTGTGGGAGTGGTGTGGGCAGTGGTGTAGCGCTGTGGGAGTGGTGTGGTCAGTGGTGTAGTGCTGTGGGATTGGTGTGGGCAGTGGTGTAGCGCTGTGGGATTGGTGTGGGCAGTGGTGTAGCGCTGTGGGAGTGGTGTGTGCATTGGTGTAGCGCAGCGGGAGTGGTGTGGACAGTGGTGTAGCGCTATGGGAGTGGTATGGGTTTTGGTGTAGCGCTGTGGGAAATGTGTGGGCAGCGGTGTAGCCCTGAGGGAGTGGTGTGGGCAGTGGTGTAGTTCTGTGAGAGTGGTGTGGGCAGTGTTGTAGTTCTGTGGGAGTTGTGTGGGCAGTGGTGTAGTGCTTTGGGACTGGTGTGGGCAGTGGTGTTGAGCTGCGGGAGAGGTGTGGGCAGTGGTCTAGCGCTCTGGGAGGGGTGTGGGCAGTGGTGTAGCGCTGTGGAAGTGGTGTGGGCAGTGGTGTAGTGCTGTGGGAGTGGTGTGGGCATTGGTGTAGCGCTGTAGGAGTGGTGTGTGTTGTGGTGTAGCACTGTGGGAGTGTTGTGGGCAGTGTTGTAGCGCTGTGGGAGTGGTGTGGACAGTGGTGTAGCGCTGTGGGAGTGGTGTGGGCAGTGGTGTAACGCTGTGGGAGTGGTGTGGGCAGTGGTGTAGTGCTGTGGGAGTGGTGTGGGCAGTGGTGTAGCGTTGTGGGAGTGGTTTGGGCAGTGGTGTAGCGCTGTGGGAGTGGTTTGGGCAGTGGTGTAGCGCTGTGGGTGTGGTGTGGGAAGTGGTGTAGCGCTGTGGATTGGTGTGGGTTGTGGTGTAGCGCCTTAGGAGTGGTGTCGACAGTGGTGTTGCGCTGCGGGAGTGGTGTGAGCAGTGGTGTAACGCTGTGGGAGTGGTGTGGGCAGAGGTGTAGCGCTGTGGGTGTGGTGTGGGCAGTGGTGAAACGCTGTGAGAGTGGTGTGGGCAGTGGTGTAGCGCTGTGGGAGTGGTGTGGGCAGTGGTGTAGCGCTGTGGGAGTGGTGTAGGCAGTGGTGTAGTGCTGTGGGAGTGGTGTGGGCAGTGGTGTAGCGCTGTGGGAGTGGTGTGGGCTGTGGTGTTGTGCGGCGGAAGTGGTGTTGGCAGTCGTCTAGCGCTGTGGGAGTGGTTTGGGTATTGGTGTAGCGCTGCGGGAGTGGTGTGGGCAGTGGTGTTGTGCTGTGGGAGTGGTGTCGGCAGTGGTGAAGTGCTGTGGGAGTGGTGTGGGCAGTGGTGTTGTGCTATGGGAGTGGTGTCGGCAGTGGTGAAGTGCTGTGGGAGTGGTGTGGGCAGTGGTGTAGAGCTGTGGGAGTGGTGTGGGCAGTGGTGTTGTGCTGTGGGAGTGGTGTCGGCAGTGGTGAAGTGCTGTGGGAGTGGTGTGGGCAGTAGTGTAGTGCTGTGGGAGTGGTGTGGGCAGAGGTGTAGTGCTGTGGGATTGGTGTGAGCAGTGGTGTAGCGCTGTGGAAGTGTTGTGGGCATTAGCTTATCGCTGTGTGTGTGCTGTGGGTTGAGGAGTCGAGCTGCGAGAATGGTGTCATCATTGGTTTAGCAGTGGTGTAGCGCTGTGGGAGTGGTGTGGGCTGTGGTGTAGCGCTGTGGGAGTGGTGCGGGCAGTGCTGTAGCGCTGTGGGAGTGGTGTGTGTTGTGGTGTAGCGCTGTGGGAGTGGTGTGGGTTGTGGTGTAGTGCTGTGGGAGTGGTGTGGGCAGTGGTGTAGTGCTGTGGGTGTGGTCTGTTTAGTGGTGTAACGCTGTGGGAGTGGTTTGGGCAGTGGTGTATTGCTGTGGATGTGGTCTGTTTTGTGGTGTAGCTATGTGTGATTGGTGTGGGCAGTGGTGTAGTGCTGAGGGGGAGAAGTCGGCAGTGGTGCAGCGCAGCGGGTGTGGTGCGGGCAGTGGTCTAGCGCTGTGCGTGTGGTGTGGGCAGTGGTGTCGCGCTATGGGAGTGCTTTGGGGAGTGGTGTCGCGCTGTTGGAGTGGTGTGGGCAGTGGTGTAGCGCTGTGGGAGTGGTTTGGGCAGTGGCGTAGCGCTGCGGGAGTGTTGTGGGCAGTGGTGTAGTGCTGTGGGAGTGGTGTGGGCAGTCATGTAGCGCTGTGTGGTGTAAACTATTTAAACAGTGCCCCCAACATAAACACTATATAAACAGTGCCCCCATCATAAACACTATATAAACAGTGCCCCCATCATAAACACTATATAAACAGTGACCCCATCATAAACACTATATAAACAGTGGCCCCATCCTAAACACTATATAAACAGTGCCCCATAATAAACACTATATAAACAGTGCACCCATCATAAACACTATATAAACATTGCCCCCATAATAAATACTATATCAACAGTGCCCCCATCATAAACACTATATAAACAGTGCCCCATCATAAACGCTATTTAAACAGTTCCCACATCATAAACACTATATAAACAGTGCCCCCATCTTAAACACTATATAAACAGTGTCCCATCATTAACCCTATATAAACAGCGCCCCCATCATAAACACTGTTTAAACAGTGCACACATCATAAACACTATATAAACAGTGCCCACATCATAAACACTATATAATCAGTGCCCCCATCAGAAAAAGTGCCCCCATCATAAACACAATTTAAACAGTGCCCCATCATAAACACTATATTTACAGTGCCCCATCATAAACACTATTTAAACAGTGCCCCCATCATAAACACTATATAAATTGAGCCCCCATCATAAACCATATTTAAACAGCGCCCCCATCATAAACACTATATAAATTGAGCCCCCATCATAAACAATATTTAAACAGTGCCCCATCATAAACTCTATTTAAACAGCGCCCCCATCATAAACACTATATAAATTGAGCCCCCATCATAAACCATATTTAAACAGTGCCCCCATCATAAACACTATATAAATTGAGCCCCCAACATAAACAATATTTAAACAGTGCCCCATCATAAACTCTATTTAAACAGCGCCCCCATCATAAACACTATTTAAACAGTGCACCCATCATAAACACTATATAAACAGTGCCCCCATCATAAACACTATTTAAACAGTGCACCCATCATAAACACTATATAAACAGTGCCCCATCATAAACACTATTTAAACAAGGCCTCCATCATAAAAACTATTTAAACAGTGCCCCCATCATAAACAATATATAAACAGTGCCCTCATCATAAACATTATTTAAACAGTGCACCCATCATAAACACTATATAAACAGTGCCCCATCATAAACACTATTTAAACAAGGCCTCCATCATAAAAACTATTTAAACAGTGCCCCCATCATAAACACTATATAAACAGTGCCCCCATCATAAACACTATTTAAACAGTGCACCCATCATAAACACTATATAAACAGTGCCCCATCATAAACACTATTTAAACAAGGCCTCCATCATAAAAACTATTTAAACAGTGCCCCCATCATAAACACTATATAAACAGTGCCCTCATCATATACACTATTTAAACAGTGCCCCATCATAAACACTATATAAACAGTGCCCCCATCATAAACTCAATTTAACCGGTGCCCCCATCGTAAACCCTATTTAAACAGTGCCTCATCATAAACACTATTTAAACAGTGCCCCTATCATAAACACTATATAAACAGTGCGCCATCATAAACACTATTTAAACAGTGCCCCATCATAAACACTATATAAACAGTGCGCCATCATAAACACTATTTAAACAGTGCCCCCATCATAAACACTATATAAACAGTGCCCCATCATAAATACTATTTAAACAGTGCCCTCATCATAAACACAATTTAAACAGTGCCCCCATCATAAACAATATATAAACACTGCCCTTCATCATAAACACAATTTAAACAGTGCCCCCATCATAAACAATATATAAACACTGCCCTTCATCATAAACACAATTTAAACAGTGCCCCCATCATAAACAATATATAAACACTGCCCTTCATCATAAACACTATATAAACAGTGCCCACATGATAAACACTATTTAAACAGTGCCCCATCAGAAACACTATTTAAACAGTGCCCACATCATAAACAGTATTTAAACAGTGCCCCATCATAAACACTATTTAAACAATGCCCACATCATAAACACTATATAAACAGCGCGCTCATTGTAAACACTATATAAACAGTGCCCCCATCACAAACACTATATAAACAGTGCCCCATCATAAACCCTATATAAACAGCTCCCCCATCATAAACACTGTTTAAACTGTGCCCCCATCATAAACATTATATAAACAGCACCCCCATCATAACACTATATAAACAGTTCCCACATCATAAACACTATATAAACAGTGCCCAATCAGAAACACTATCTAAACAGTGCCCCCATCATAAACACTATATAAACAGTGCCCCCATCATAAACCCTATATAAACAGAGTTCCCATCATAAACACTATATAAACAGTCTCCCCATCATAAACACAATTTAACCGGTGCCCCCATCATAAACCCTATTTAAACAGTGCCGCCATCATAAACACTATAAAAACAGCGCCCCCATCATAAACACTATATAAACAGTGCCCCCATCATAAACACTATTTAAATAGTGGCCCCATCATAAACACTATATACACAGTGTCCCATCATAAACCCTGTATAAACAGCGCCCCCATCATAAATACTGTTTAAACAGTGCCCCCATCATAAACAGTATAAAAACAGAGACCCCATCAGAAAAACACAATTTAAAAAGTGCCCCCATCATAAACACAATATAAACGGTGCCCCCATCATAAATCCTATTAAAACAGTGCCCCATCATAAATACTTTATTTACAGTGCCCCATCATAAACACAATTTAAGCAGTGCCCCATCATAAACACTATATAAATTGAGCCCCCATCATAATCCCTATTTAAACAGTGCCCCCTTCATAAGCACTAATTAAACTGTGTCCCCATCATAAACACTATATAAACAGTGCACCCATCATAAACACTATTTAAACAAGGCCTCCATCATAAACACTATTTAAACAGTGCCCCCATCATAAACAATATATAAACAGTGCCCACATCATAAACACTATATAAACAGTGCCCCCATCATAAACACTGCTTAAACAGTGTCCCCATTATATACACTATATAAACAGTGTCCCCATCATAAACACTATATAAACAGTGCCCCCAGCATAAACACTGTTTAAACGCTGCCCCCATTATATACACTATATAAACAGTGCCCCCATCATAAACACTATTAAACAGTGCCCCCCTCATAAACACTATATAAACAGTGCCCCATCATAAACACTATATAAACAGTGCCCAATCAGAAACACTATCTAAACAGTGCCCCCATCATTAACACTATATAAACAGAGTCCCCATCATAAACACTATATAAACAGTGCCCCCCTCTTAAACACTATATAAACAGTGCCCCATCATAAACACCATATAAACAGTGCCCAATCAGAAACACTATCTAAACAGTGCCCCATCATAAACAATATATAAACAGTGTCCCCATCATAAACACAATTTAACCGATGCCCCCATCGTAAACCCTATTTAAACAGTGCCGCCATCATAAACACTATATAAACAGCGCCTCCATCATAAACACTATATAAACAGTGTCCCCATCCAAAACACTGTTTAAACAGATCCAAATTCATAAATACTATTTAAACAGTGCCCCCATCATACACACTATTTAAATAGTGGCCCCAACATAAACACTATATAAACAGTGCCCCAACATAAACACTATATAAACAGTGCCCCCATCATAAACACTATATAAACAGTGCCCCAACATAAACACATATAAACAGTGCCCCCATCATAAACACTATATAAACAGTGCCCACATCATAAACACTATTTAAACAGTGCCACCATCATAAGCACTATATAAACAGTGCCCCCATCATAAACACAATTTAACCGGTGCCCCCATCGTAAACCCTATTTAAACAGTGCCTCATCATAAAGACTATTTAAACAGTGCCCCCATCATAAACACTATATAAACAGTGCCCCCATCATAAACACTATATAAACAGTGCCCCCATCATAAACACTATATAAACAGTGCCCCATCCTAAACACTATATAAACAGTGCACAATCAGAAACACTATCTAAACAGTGCCCCCATCATAAACACTGTTTAAACAGTGTCCCCATTATATACACTATATAAACAGTGCCCCCAACATAAACACTGTTTAAACAGTGTCCCCATTATATGCACTATATAAACAGCGCCCCCATCATAAACACTATATAAACAGTGCCCCCAGCATAAACACTGTTTAAACGGTGCCCCCATCAAAAACTCTATATAAACTGTGCCCCCATTATAGACCCTTTATAAACAGCTCCCCTCACATTAACACTGTTTAAACATTGCCCCCATCATAAACATTATATAAACAGCACCCCCATCATAACACTATATAAACAGTTCCCACATAATAAACACTATATAAACAGTGCCCAATCATAAACACTATTTAAACAATGCCCCCATCATAAACACTATATAAACAGAGTCCCCATCATAAACACTATATAAACAGTGCCCCCATCATAAACCCAGTATAATCAGAGTCCCCATTATAAACACTATATAAACAGTCTCCCCATCATAAACACAATTCAACCTGTGCCCCCATCGTAAACCCTATTTAAACAGTGCCGCCATCATAAACACTATATAAACAGCGCCCCCATCATAAACACTATATAAACAGTATACCCACCCAAAACACTATATAAACAGTACCCCCATCATAAACCTTATATAAACATTGCCCCCATCATAAACACTATATAAACAGTGCCCCCATCATGAACACTATATAACCAGTGCCCAAATCAAAAACACTATATAAACAGTGCCCCATCATAAACACTATATAAACAGAGACCCTTCCTAAACTGTATATAAACAGTGGCACATCATAAACTCTATATAAACAGTGCCCCATCATAAACACTATATAAACAGTGCCCCCATCATAAACACTGTATAAACAGCGCTCCCATCATAAACACTATTTAAACAGTTCCCACATCATAAACAGTATTTAAACAGATCCAACATGATAAACACTATTTAAACAGTGCCTCATCATAAACACTATATAAACAGTGCCCCCATCATAAACACTATATAAACAGTGCCCCATCATAAACACTATATAAACAGTGCCCCCATCATAAACCCTATGTAAACGGCTCCCCCATCAAAAACACTGTTTAAACATTGCCCCCATCATAAACACTATATAAAAAGTGCGCCCATCATAAACACTATATAAACAGTGCCACCAGCATAAACATTATATAAACATCACCCCCATCATAAACACTATATCAACAGTTCCCATTTCATAAACACTATATAAACAGTGTCCCCATCATAAACAATATATAAACAGTTCCCACAAGATAAACACTATATAAACAGTGCCCAATCATAAACCCTATATAAACATTGTCCCCATCATAAACACAATTTAACCAGGTGCCCTCATCGTAAACCCTAGTGAAAAAGTGCCCCCATCATTGTGGGAGTGGTGTGGGGTGTGGTGAAGAGCTGTGGGAGTGGTGTGGGGTGTGGTGAAGAGCTGTGGGAGTGGTGTGGGGTGTGATGAAGAGCTGTGGGAGTGGTGTGGGCAGTGGTGTAGTGCTGTGGGAGTGGTGTGGCCAGTGGTGTAGCGCTGTGGGAGTGGTGTGGGGTGTGGTGAAGAGCTGTGTGAGAGGTGTGGGCAGTGGTCTAGTGCTGTGGGTGTGGCGTGGGCAGTGGTGTAGCGCTGTGGGGGTGGTGTGGGCAGTGGTGTAGAGCTGGGGGGGTGGTGTGGGCAGTGCTGTAGCACTGTGGGTGTGGTGTGGGGTGTGGTGTAGCGCTGTGGGAGTGGTGTGGGCTATAGTGTAGTGCTGTGGGAGTGGTGTGGGCAGTGGTGTAGCGCTGTGCCACTGTTGTGGGGTGTGGTGTAGTGCTGTGGGAGTGGTGTTGGCAGTGGTGTAGCGCAGTGGGAGTGGTGTGGGCAGTGGTGTAGGGCTGTGGGAGTGATTTGGGATGTGGTGTAGCGCTCTGGGTCTGGTGTGGGTTGTGGTGTAGCTCTGTACGAGTGGTGTGGGCAGTGGTGTAGCGCTGTGGGAGTGGTGTGGGAAGTGGTGTAGTGCTGTGGGTGTGTTGTGGGCAGTGCTGTAGTGCTGTGGGTGTGTTGTGGGCAGTGGTGTAGTGCTGCGGGAGAGGTGTGGGCAGTGGTGTAGTGCTGTGGAAGTGGTGTGTGCAGTGGTGTAGCGCTGTGGGAGTGGTGTGGGCAGTGGTGTAGTGCTGCGGGAGTGGTGTGGGCAGTGGTGTAGTGCTGTGGGAGTGGTGTGGGCAGTGGTATAGCGCTGTGGGAGTGGTGTGGGCAGTGGTGTAGCGCTGTGCCAGTGTTGTGGGGTGTTGTGTAGTGCTGTGGGAGTGGTGTTGGCAGTGGTGTGGCGCAGTGGGAGTGGGGTGGGCAGTGGTCTAGCGCTGTGGGAGTGGTGTGGGCAGTGGTGTAGCGCTGTGGGAGTGGTGTGGGCAGTGGTGTAGTGCTGTGGGAGTGGTGTGGGCACTGCTGTAGACCTGTGGGAGTGGTGTGGGCAGTGGTGTAGCGCTGTGGGAGTGTTGTGGGCAGTGGTGTAGCACTGGGGGAGTGGTGTGGGCAGTGGTGTAGCGCTGTGGGAGTGATGTGCGCTGTGGTTTAGTGCTGTGGGAGTGGTGTGGGGTGTGTTGTAGTGCTTTGGGTGTGGTGCGGGCAGTGGTGTAGCGCTGTGGGAGTGATGTGCGCTGTGGTTTAGTGCTGTGGGAGTGGTGTGGGGAGTGGTGTGTGCTGTGGTGTAGCGCTGTTGGATGGTGTGGGCAGTGATGTAGCGCTCTGGGTGTGGTGTGGACAGTGGTGTAGTGCTGTGGGAGTGGTGTGTGCAGTGGTGTAGCGCTGTGGGATGGTGTGGGCAGTGATGTAGCGCTGTGGGAGTGGTGTGGGCAGTGGTGTTGTGCTGTGGGAGTGGTGTGGGAAGTGCTGTATTGATGTGGGAGTGGTGTGGGCAGTGGTGTAGTGCTTTGGGAGTGGTGTGGGGAGTTGTGTAGCGCTGTGGGAGTGTTGTGGGCAGTGGTGTAGCGCTGTGGGAGTGTTGTGGGCAGTGGTGTAGCGCTGTGGGAGTGTTGTGGGCAGTGGTGTAGCGCTGTGGGAGTGGTGTGGGCAGTGGTTTAGCGCTGTGGGAGTGGTGTGGGTTGTGGTGTAGCGCTGTGGGAGTGGTGTGGACAGCGGTGTAGTGCTGTGGGACTGGTGTGGGCAGTGGTGTAGCGCTGTGGGAGTGGTGTGGGCAGTGGTGTAGCGCTGTGGGAGTGAACTGGGTTGTGTTGTATCGCTGTGGGAGTGTTTTGGGCAGTGGTGTAGTGCAGCGGGAGTGGTATGGGCAGTGGTGTAGCGCTGTGGGAGTGGTCTGGGCAGTGGTGTAGTGCTCTGGGAGTGGCATGGGCAGTGGTGTAGCGCTGTGGGAGTGGTGTGGGCAGTGGTGTAGCGCTGTGGGAGTGGCATGGGCAGTGGTGTAGCGCTGTGGGAGTGGTGTGGGCAGTGGTAGAGCGCTGCGGGTGTGGTGTGGACAGTGGTGTAGCGCTGTGGGAGTGGTGTGGGCAGTGGTGTAGCGCTGCAAGTGTCGTGTGGACAGTGGTGTAGCGCTGTGGGTGAGGTGTGGGCAGTGGTATAGCGCTGCGGGTGTGGTGTGGACAGTGGTGTAGATCTGTGGGAGTGGTGTGGGCAGTGCTGTAGCGCTGTGGGTGTGGTGTGGGGTGTGGTGCAGTGCTTTGGGAGAGGTGTGGGCAGTGGTGTAGTGCTGTGGATGTGGTGTGGGCAGTGGTGTAGCGCTGTGGGTGTGTTGTGGGCAGTGGTGTAGTGCTGTGGGAGTGGTGTGGGCAGTGGTGTAGTGCTATGGGAGTGGTGTGGGCAGTGGTGTAGCGCTGTGGAAGCGGTGTGGGCAGTGGTGTAGCGCTGTGGGAGTGGTGTTGGCAGTGGTGTAGCGCTGTGGGAGTGGTGTGGGCAGTGGGGTAGCGCTGTGGGAGTGGTGTGGGCAGTGGGGTAGCGCTGTGGGAGTGGTGTGGGCAGTGGTGTAGCGCTGTGGGAGTGGTGTGGGCAGTGGTGTAGCGCTATGGGAGTGATGTTGGCAGTGGTGTAGCGCTGTGGGTGTGGTGTGGGGTGTGGTGTAGCGCTGTGGGAGTGATTTGGGATGTGGTGTAGCGCTGTGGGAGTGGTGTGGGCAGTGGTGTAGCGCTGTGGGAGTGGTGTGGGCAGTGGTATAGTGCTGCGGTAGTGGCATGGGCACTGCTGTAGACCTGTGGGAGTGGTGTGGGCAGTGGTATAGCGCTGCGGGTGTGGTGTGGACAGTGGTGTAGCGCTGTGGGAGTGGTGTGGGCAGTGGTATAGCGCTGCGGGTGTGGTGTGGACAGTGGTGTAGATCTGTGTGTGTGGTGTGGGCAGTGCTGTAGCGCTGTGGGAGTGTTGTGGGCAGTGGTGTTGGGCTGTGGGAGTGATTTGGGATGTGGTGTAGCGCTGTGGGAGTGGTGTGGGCAGTGGTTTAGCGCTGTGGGAGTGGTCTGGGCAGTGGTGTAGCACTATGGGAGTGGTGTGGGCAGTGGGGTAGCGCTGAGGGAGTGGTGTGGGCAGTGGGTTAGCGCTGTGGGAGTGGTGTGGGCAGTGGTGTATTGCTGTGGGAGAGGTGTGGGCAGTGGTGTAGCGCTGTGGGAGTGGTGTGGGCCGTGGTGTAGCGCTGTGGGAGTGGTGTGGGCAGTGGTGTAGCGCTGTGGGAGTGGTGTGGGCAGTGTTGTAGCACTGTGGGAGTGGTGTGGGCAGTGTTGTAGCGTTGTGGGAGTGGTGTGGGCAGTGGTGTAGTGCTCTGGGAGTGGTGTGGGTTGAGGTGTAACGCTGCGGGTGTGGTGTGGAAATTGGTGTAGGTCTGTGGGTGTGGTTTGGGCAGTGCTGTACCGCTGAGGGTGTGGTGTGGGCAGTGGTGTAGTGCTGTGGTAGTGGTGTGGGCAGTGGTGTTGCGCTGTAGGAGTGGTGTGGGCAGTGGTGTAGTGCTGTGGTAGTGGTGTGGGCAGTGGTGTTGCGCTGTGGGAGAGGTGTGGGCAGTGATGTAGCACTGTGGGTGTCGTGTGGGCAGTGGTGTAGGGCTGTGGGAGTGATTTGGGATGTGGTGTAGCGCTCTAGGGCTGGTGTGGGGTAGTGCTGTGGGAGTGGTGTGGGCAGTGGTGTAGCGCTATGGGAGTGGTGTGGGCAGTGGGGTAGCGCTGTGGGAGTGGTGTGGGCAGTGGGGTAGCGCTGTTGGAGTGGTGTGGGCAGTGGTGTAGCGCTGTGGGACTGGTGTGGGCAGTGGTGTAGCGCTGTGGGAGTGGTGTTGGCAGTGGTGTAGCGCTGTGGGAGTGGTGTGGGCCGTGGTGTAGCGCTGTGGGAGTGGTGTGGGCAGTGTTGTAACGCTGTGGGAGTGGTGTGGGTTGTGGTGTAGCGCTGGGGGTGGTGTGGATTGTGGTGTAGCGCTGTGGGTGTGTCGTGGGCCGTGGTATAGCGCTGTGGGAGTGGTGTGGGCAGTGGTGTAGGGCTGTGGGTGTGGTGTGGGTTGCGGTGTAGAGCTGTGGGAGTGGTGTGGGTTGTGGTGTAGCGCTGGGGGTGTGGGGTGGGCCGTGGTATAGCGCTGTGGGTGTGGTGTGGACAGTGGTGTAGATCTGTGTGTGTGGTGTGGGCAGTGCTGTAGCGCTGAGGGTGTGGTGTGGGCAGTGGTGTTGCGCTGTGGGAGAGGTGTGGGCAGTTGTGTAGCGCTGTGGGGCTGATGTGTGGTGTGGTGTAGTGCTGTGGGGGTGGTGTGGGGTGTAGTGTAGCGCTGTGGGTGTCGTGTGGGCAGTGGTGTAGGGCTGTGGGAGTGATTTGGCATGTGGTGTAGCGCTCTGGGGCTGGTGTGTGGTGTGGTGTAGCGCTGTGCGAGTGGTGTGGGCAGTGGTGTAGCGCTGGGGGAGTGGTGTGGGCAGTGGTGTAGCGCTGTGGGAGTGGTGTGGGCAGTGGTGTAGCGCTGTGGGAGTGGTGTTGGCAGTGGTGTAGCGCTGTGGGAGTGGTGTGGGCAGTGGTGTAGCGCTGTGGGAGTGGTGTGGGCAGTGGTGTAGCGCTGTGGGAGTGGTGTTGGCAGTGGTGTAGCGCTGTGGGAGTGGTGTGGGCAGTGGTGTAGCGCTGTGGGAGTGGTGTGGGCAGTGGGGTAGCGCTGTGGGAGTGGTGTGGGCAGTGGGGTAGCGCTGTGGGAGTGGTGTGGGCAGTGGTGTATTGCTGTGGGAGTGGTGTGGGCTGTGGTGTAGCGCTGTGGGAGTGTTGTGGGCAGTGTTGTAGCGCTGTGGGAGTGGTGTGGGTTGTGGTGTAGCGCTGTGGGTGTGGTGTGGGCCGTGGTATAGCGCTGCGGGTGTGGTGTGGACATTGGTGTAGATCTTTGGGTGTGGTGTGGGCAGTGCTGTAGCGCTGAGGGTGTGGTGTGGGCAGTGGTGTAGCGCTGTGGGAGAGGTGTGGGCAGTGGTGTAGCGCTGTGGGGCTGGGGTGGGGTGTGGTGTAGCGCTGTGGGTGTCGTGTGGGCAGTGGTGTAGGGCTGTGGGAGTGATTTGGGATGTGCTGTAGCGCTCTGGGGCTGGTGTGGGGTGTGGTGTAGCGCTGCGGGAGTGGTGTGGGCAGTGGTGTAGTGCTGTGGGAGTGATGTGGGCAGTGGTGTAGCGCTGTGGATTTGGTGTGGGCACTGCTGTAGACCTGTGGGAGTGGTATGGGCTGTGTTGTTGCGCGGTGGGAGTGGTGTGGGCAGTGGTATAGCGCTGTGGGTGAGGTGTGGGCAGTGGTATAGCGCTGCGGGTGTGGTGTTGTCAGTGGTGTAGATCTGTGGGAGTGGTGTGGGCAGTGCTGTAGCACTGTGGGTGTGGTGTGGGCAGTGGTGTAGTGCTGTGGTAGTGTTGTGGGCAGTGGTGTAGCGCTGTGGGAGAGGTGTGGGCAGTGGTGTAGCGCTGTGGGAGTGATGTGGGCTGTGGTGAAGCGCTGTTGGGCCGGTGTGGGTTGTGGTGTAGCGCTGTGGGAGTGGTGTGGGCAGTGGTGTAGCGCTGTGGGAGTGGTGTGGGCAGTGGTGTAGCGCTGTGGATGTGGTGTGGTCAGTGGTGTAGCGCTGTGGGAGTGGTGTGGGCAGTGGTGTAGCGCTGTGGGGGTGGTGTGGGCAGTGGTGTAGCGCTGTGGGAGTGGTGTGGGCAGTGGTGTAGATCAGTGGGAGTGGTGTGGGCAGTGGTGTAGTGCTGTGGGTGTGTTGTGCGCAGTGGTGTAGTGCTGTGGGTGTGTTGTGCGCAGTGGTGTAGTGCTGCGGGAGAGGTGTGGGCAGTGGTGTAGTGCTGTGGGAGTGGTGTGGACAGTGGTGTAGTGCTGTGGGAGTGGTGTGGACAGTGGTGTAGTGCTGTGGGAGTGGTGTGGGCAGTGGTGTAGCGCTGTGGGTTCAAGACCACAAATTCAACAACAACCTCAACATTGAGAAACACCAACAAATTCAACAACAAGCTCAACATTGAAAATCACCAACAAATTCACCAACAACAGTAATATTGAAAAACACCTACAAATTCTATGACTTCAACGTGAAAAACACCAACAAATTAAACAACCTCAACTCTTACAAATACAACCAAGTTCAACAAAAAAACATTGATAACACCAACAAGTTCAACAACCACCTCAACATTGAAAAACACCAACAAATTCAACAACCACCTCAACATTGAAAAACACCAAAAAATTCAACAAAAACCTCAACATTGAAAAGCACCAACAAATTTAACAACAATCTCAACATGGAAAAACGCGAACAATTTCAACAACAACCTCAATATTGAACATCCCAACAAATTCAACAATAACTTCAACTTTGAAAAGTACAAAAAAGTTCAACAAAATAAACGTTGATAATACGAACAAATTCATCAACATCCTCAATATTGAAAATCACCAGCAAATTCAACAACCTCAACATTGAAAAACACAAAACAGTTCAAAAGGAAACTTTGATATCACCAACAAGTTCAACAACATCCTTAA
The DNA here is from genome assembly GCF_964194155.1 of Cetorhinus maximus. Lineage (NCBI taxonomy): Eukaryota > Metazoa > Chordata > Chondrichthyes > Lamniformes > Cetorhinidae > Cetorhinus > Cetorhinus maximus. Next base: position 26,470 of record NW_027596205.1, read on the forward strand.
CTTTTAAAAATACAAACAAATTCAACAATGAAAAACACCAAAAAATTCAACAACAACCTCAACATTGAAAAACACCAAGAAATTCAACAACCTCAATATTGAAAATCACCAACAAGTTCAACAACCTCAGCATTGAATATCACAAACAAATTCAACAACAACCTCAACTTTTTAAAATACTAACAAGTTCAACAAAAAACATTGATAACACCAACAAATTCAACAACAACCTCAACAATGAAAAACACCAACAAATTCAACAATAACTTCAACATTGAAAAACACCAACAAATTCAAAAACAAGCTCAATATTCAAAATCACCAACAAATTCAACAACCTCAACACTGAATATCACCAACAAATTCAGCAACAACCTTAACTTTGAAAAACACAAAAAAGTTTTAAAAAAAAACATTCATAACACCAACAAATTCAACAACAACCACAATATTGAAAATCACCAACAAATTCAAAGGCCTCAACTATGATAACACCAACAAATTAAACAACAACCTCAACTTTTAAAAATACAAACAAGTTTAACAAAAAAAAAAATTGATAACTCCAACAAATTCAACAACAAACTCAATATTGAAAATCACCAACAAATTCAAAAACAACCTCAACTTTGAAAAACACCAACAAATTCAACAACCTCAACAGATTCAACACCAACAAAATCAACAACCTCAACAAATTCAACAACATCCTTAACTTATAAAAATACAAACATCTTCAACAACAACCTCAACAATGATAAATAGCGAAAAATTCAACAATAACCGCAACGTTGAAAATCACCAACAAATTCAACAACAAGCGCTACATTTGAAAACACCAACAAATTTAACAGCAAAGTCAACAATGAAATACACCAAAAAATTTGAAAAAAAACTCAACATTGAAAAACACCAACAAATTCCACAACAACCTTAACATTTAAAAAAACAAATTTATTCAAGAAAAAACTTTGATAACACCAACAACTTCAACAACAACCTCAACATTCAAAAACACAAACAAATTCAACAACAACCTCAACATTGCAAAACACCTACAAATTCAACAACAACCTCAACATGGAAAAACACCTAAAAATTCAACAACAACCGCAACATTGAAATATACCAACAAATTCAAAATCAACCTCAACCTTTATAAGTATAAAAAAGTTCAAAAAAGAACTTTGATAACACCAACAAATTGAACAACATCCTCAACATTGAAAAACACCAAGAAATTTAACAACAACCTCAACATTGAAAAACACCGACAAATTTAACAACAACCTCAACATTGAAAAAACACCAACAACTTTATCAACCTCAACAATGTAAAACACCAACAAATTCAACAACACCATCAACATTGAAAAACACCAACAAATTCAGCAACCTCAACACTGAAAATCACCAACAAATTCAACTACAACATCAAAATGGCAAAAACAATAAAAAATTCAGCAAGAACCTCAAATTTTAAATCTACAAAAAAGTTCAACAAAATAAACATTGATAACACCAATACATTCAGTAAGAACCTCAACTTTGAATATCACCAAATACAACAACCTCAACATTGAAAAACACCAAAAAATTCAACAACAACCTTAAAAATACAAACAAGTTCAACAAAAAACATTGATAACACCACCAAATTCAAGAACAACCTCAAAAATGAAAAACACCAACAAATTCAACAACAACGTCAACATTAAAAAACACAAACAATCTCAACAACAACGTCAACATTGAAAATCACCAACAAACTCAACAACAACCTCAACATTGAAAAACGCCAACACATTCAACAACCTCAACACTGAATATCACCAACAAATTCGCAACAACTTCAACTTTGAAAAACACAAAAAAGTTTTAAAAAATCCATTCATGACTCCAACAAATTCAACAATAAGCTTAATATTGAAAATCACCAACAAATTCAACGACCTAAACTTTGAAAAACACCAACAAATCCAACAACAAACAATTTTTAAAAATACAAACAAGTTCAACAAAATAAACATTGATGACACTATCCAATTCAACAAAAACCTCAACATTGAAAAACACCAACAAATTTAACAACAACCTCAACAATGAAAAGACCAAAAAATTCAACAAAAACCTCACCAATGAAGAACACCAACAAATTCAACAACAACCACAACATTGAAAAACACCAACAGTTTCAACAACAACCTCAACTTTTATACGACAAAAAAGTTCAACAATATAATGATTGATAACACCAACAAATTCAACAACAACCTTAAATACAAATAAGTTCAACAAAAGACATTGATAACACCAAGAAATTCAACAATAACCTCAACAATGAAAAACACCAACAAATTCAACAACAGACTCAAAATTGAAAAACACCAACAAATTCAACAACAAACTCAACATTGAAAAAACACCAACAACTTCAACAACCTGAACAATGAAAAACACCAAAAAATTCAACAACAACCTCAACATTGAAAAACACCAAGAAATTCAACAACCTCAATATTGAAAATCACCAACAAGTTCAACAACCTCAGCATTGAATATCACAAACAAATTCAACAACAACCTCAACTTTTTAAAATACTAACAAGTTCAACAAAAAACATTGATAACACCAACAAATTCAACAACAACCTCAACAATGAAAAACACCAACAAATTCAACAATAACTTCAACATTGAAAAACACCAACAAATTCAAAAACAAGCTCAATATTCAAAATCACCTACAAATTCAACAACCTCAACACTGAATATCACCAACAAATTCAGCAACAACCTTAACTTTGAAAAACACAAAAAAGTTTTAAAAAAAAACATTCATAACACCAACAAATTCAACAACAACCACAATATTGAAAATCACCAACAAATTCAAAGGCCTCAACTATGATAACACCAACAAATTAAACAACAACCTCAACTTTGAGGAAGGAGGAGAAGGCGTGAGGGAGGATGCGCGGGATATGGGCCGGACACGGTTGAGGGCCCTGTCAACGACCGTGGATGGAAAACCTCGGTTAAGGAAGAAGGAGGACATGTCAGAGGAGCTGTTTTTGAAGGTAGCGTCATCAGAACAGATGCGACGGAGGCAAAGGAACTGAGAGAATGGGATGGAGTCTTTACAGGAAGCGGGGTGTGAGGAGCTCCTTCCCAGAAACATGATAGGGTCCCCCTTGTCCTCACTTATCACCCCACCAGCCTCCGCATTCAAAGGATCATCCTCCGCCATTTCCGCCAACTCCAGCATGATGCCACCACCAAACACATCTTCCCTTCACCCCCCTTGACGGCATTCCGTAGGGATCGTTCCCTCCGGGACACCCTGGTCCACTCCTCCATCACCCCCTACTCCTCAACCCCCACTTATGGCACCTCCCCATGCCCACGCAGAAGATGCAACACCTGCCCCTTCACTTCCTCTCTCCTCACCGTCCAAGGGCTCAAACACTCCTTTCAAGTGAAGCAGCATTTCACTTGCATTTCCCCTAACTTAGACTACTGCATTCGTTGCTCCCAATGCGGTCTCCTCTACATTGGAGAGACCAAACGCAAACTGGGCGACCGTTTTGCGGAACACCTGCGGTCTGTCCGCAAGAAAGACCCAAACCTCCCTGTCGCTTGCCATTTTAACACTCCACCCTGTTCTCTTGCCCACATGTCTGTCCTTGGCTTGCTGCATTGTTCCAGTGAAGCCCAACGCAAACTGGAGGAACAGCACCTCATTTTCCGACTAGGCACTTTACAGCCTTCCGGGCTGAATATTGAATTCAACAACTTTAGATCTTAAACTCCCCCTCCCCCCATCCCCACCCTGTTTCTTTTCCCCCCCCCACCCGCCTTTTTTTCAATAATTTATATAGATTCTTCTTTCCCCACCTATTTCCATTATTTTTAAATCTAAAACTAAAACCTTTAGTCTTTCCACCCCACCCCCACTAGAGCTGTACTTTGAATATCCTGTCTTGCATTCTTAATTAGCACTTTTCTCAGACAAAGACCACCACCTTCAACACCTCTTTGACCCTTTTGTCTCTGACATCTTTTGATTATCTGCTCACACCACACCCTCAATGTGTCTCTTCCCCCCCACCCACCTTAAACCAATTTATATTTCTCCCTTGTTGAAACTATGTTTCAGTTCTGCTGAAGGGCCATGAGGGCTCGAAACGTTGACTGATTTCTTCTCCGCTTATTTTGTATATATCTGAGCAGACGAATTAGGGGAAATATACCTCTCAACTGGACTTGAAAAGTGCGATAAAATTCCATGATCTCAATGTCCCAAAACACAAGCTGGCTGATTAAGTACAGTTGGAAGAGTGGCCATTGCTGTAATGTAGACGCAGCAACCATTTTGCATATAACAAATCACCACATGACCAGGTAATCTTTTTTAATAAGTGTCGGCTGAGGAGTAAATATTGAGGAAAATGTTCCTTTTTTCAGAATAATGCCACTGGATCGTTCATGTACACCTGAGAGTGCAAATAGGGCCATGATTGAATGCAGGCTTTCCCTCCGCACTCACTCTCACTTTGTCTCTGCCCCTCCACCCACGTACTCTCGCTGACCACCTCGTGCGCATGCCCGCTCTCCTCCTCCTCCTCTCCCGCCCCCCCCAAGCTCACTTTCTCAGATGCCATTGGGCACTGCTCCTGCTGCCTCGTGTTCCGTTTCCAGCTGCCCGGGCCCTGATCCAGCAGCCACAGCGGCCGGGCTCCGAACTCACCGGCTCTGGAGTTTGCTGATCCTCCAGTCACTAATTGTTTCTTTCCCACGTTTGCTGCTGTTAGGCTCACGGGAGAGAAACAGCTTGCGATTGGAAGAACATCACGGGAGAGAAACAGCTTGCGATTGGAAGAACATCACGGGAGAGAAACAGCTTGCGATTGGAAGAACATCACGGGAGAGAAACAGCTTGCGATTGGAAGAACATCACGGGAGAGAAACAGCTTGCGATTGGAAGAACATCACGGGAGAGAAACAGCTTGCGATTGGAAGAACATCACGGGAGAGAAACAGCTTGCGATTGGAAGAACATCACGGGAGAGAAACAGCTTGCGATTGGAAGAACATCACGGGAGAGAAACAGCTTGCGATTGGAAGAACATCACGGGAGAGAAACAGCCTGCGATTGGAAGAACATCACGGGAGAGAAACAGCTTGCGATTGGAAGAACATCACGGGAGAGAAACAGCTTGCGATTGGAAGAACATCACGGGAGAGAAACAGCTTGCGATTGGGAGAACATCACGGGAGAGAAACAGCTTGCGATTGGGAGAACATCACGGGAGAGAAACAGCTTGCGATTGGGAGAACATCACGGGAGAGAAACAGCTTGCGATTGGAAGAACATCACGGGAGAGAAACAGCTTGCGATTGGGAGAACATCACGGGAGAGAAACAGCTTGCGATTGGAAGAACATCACGGGAGAGAAACAGCTTGCGATTGGGAGAACATCACGGGAGAGAAACAGCTTGTGATTGGAAGAACATCACGGGAGAGAAACAGCTTGCGATTGGAAGAACATCACGGGAGAGAAACAGCTTGCGATTGGAAGAACATCACGGGAGAGAAACAGCTTGCGATTGGGAGAACATCACGGGAGAGAAACAGCTTGCGATTGGGAGAACATCACGGGAGAGAAACAGCTTGCGATTGGGAGAACATCACGGGAGAGAAACAGCTTGTGATTGGAAGAACATCACGGGAGAGAAACAGCTTGTGATTGGAAGAACATCACGGGAGAGAAACAGCTTGTGATTGGAAGAACATCACGGGAGAGAAACAGCTTGCGATTGGGAGAACATCACGGGAGAGAAACAGCTTGCGATTGGAAGCACAGCTCCATACCGAATCTTCCATCCAAACTTAACTGTTTGATTGACATTTTGAAAATTAGCCCCAGGGGCCGCTTAGGGAGGCTTCACGGCGGCCGGTGGGCCCTACATTGGACAAGCCTGGTTTAACATCTGTTCTGAAAGCCTGCACCTCTGACAGAGCAGCACTCCTTCAGTGCTGCATTGAAGTGCTGGCTTAGGTTTCTGTGCTCACCTCTCTGGAGTGAACGATGAACCCGGAACCACCTGAGTCTGAAGCAAAAATGCTACCACTGCGCCCGTTCAGCTGAAAGTCTCTCACAATCGGCATGTCAAGCTGAACAGGGTTATTGGGGTACAGCAGCATCGTAGTAAGGTTATTGTACTTGTACATTAGATGTTGGCGCAGAAGTCAATCTAAGAAGACTCCAAAAATCATTCCAAAAATGGTGGTTGACTTATATACTGAGTATAGCAGATGAACTGCCAGAGTTGGGTGGTCGCCATTTTGAAATATGAGAACAAAACACAAAACCGGTAATTCATATTAAATTAATGTGGCATGATTTATTGAATAAACTAATTATACACATATACTTCCAACCACAATGAAAGTGTTTTAAAACCTGTCAAATTCATTGTCTTCAGCATCCAATGCAAAGAGTTAACCGAACTCATGGGTCACTTGGCTGTGGCATCGTCATAAGGATCCCACTCTCGATCAGCTGTGGCGCTTTCACAGAATTACAGAATTGTTACTGTGCAGAGGAGGCCATTTGGCCCATCGTGTCCACATTAGCTCTCCGAATGAGCATTATGACCCAGTGTCATTCTCCTGTCTTTTCCCTGTAATTCTGCGTATTGTTTCTATTTAAATGATCATCTAATGCCCTCTTCAATGCTTCGATTGAACCTTCCTCCCACATATTTCCAGGCAGTACATTCCAGAGCCCAACCACTCGCTATGTGAAAAAGTTTTTTTGTTACATCGCATTTGCTTCTTTTGCAAATCACTTTTTAAATCTTTGTCCTCCCATTCTCAGTCCTTTTACGAGCAGGAATATTTTCTCCCGATCTACTCTGTCTAGTCCCCTCATGATTTTGAACACCTCTATAAAATCTCCTCTTAGCCTTCTCCTCTCCAAAAAGAACTGTCCCAACTTCTCCAATCTATCTTCGTAACTGAAGTTTCTCATCCCGGGAACTGTATTGTAAACCTCTTCTGCACTCTCTCCAATGTCTTCATATCCTTCCTAAAGTATGGCACCCAAAACTGTACACAGTACTCCAGCTGAGGTCTAATTAGTGTCCTATAGAAGTTAAGCATAACCTCCTTGCTCTTGTACTCTATGCCCCCTATTAATTAAGCCATGGATACTGTATGTTTTGTTAACTGCTGTCACCAGCTGCCCTGCCACCTTTAATGACTAATGCACATATACACCCAGGTCCCTCTGCACTTCACACCCTTTAGAGTTGTACCCCTTATTTTATATTGTGTCCCCATGTTCTTCCTACCAAAATGAATCACCTCACACTTCTCTGCATTGAACCTCATCTGGTACCTATCTGCCCATTCCACCAACTTGTCTATGTCCTTTTGAAGTTCTACACAGTTTACAGTGTGTCCAAGTTTTGCATCATCTGCAAACTTTGAAATTGTCCCCGGCACACCAAGATCTAGATCATTAATATATATCAGAAAAAGTAAGGGTCCCAATACCGACCCCTGGGGTACTCCACTACAAACCTTCCTCCAGCCTGAAAAATATACATTTACCATTACTCGCTGTTTCCTATCACTCAGCCAATTTTGTATCCATGTTGCTACTGTCCCTTTTAATTCATGAGCTACAACTTTGCTCTCAAGTCTGTTGTGTGGCACTGTATCAAGTGCCTTTTGGAAGTCTATGTACACCAGATCAACAGCATTACCCTCATCAACCCTCTCTGCCACCTCTCCTTCAAAACATTCCAAGTTAGTTAAACACAATTTTCCCTTAAGAAATCCATGCTGGCTCTTCCTAATCAACCCACATTTTTTCATATATGACTCCTAATTCTATCCCGAATAATTGTTTCTCGAAGCTTCCCCACTACCAACGTTAAACTGGCTGGTCTGTAATTGCTGGGCTTATCCATACAATCTATTTTGGACAAGGGTGTAATGTTTGCAATTTTTCAGTCCTCTGGCACCTCCCCTGAATCTAGGGAAGACTGAAAGGTTATGGCCAGTGCCCCTGCAATTTCCAATCTCGCTTCCTTCAATATCCTTGGATGCTTCTCATCTGGTCCTGGTGCCTTGTCAACTTTAAGCACCGACAGTTTATCCTCCCCACCAACCCCCTTATCAATTTTGAACCCTTCTAGTGACAGGATTGCATCCTCTGTCACCATGGCCTGCCTCCATGCCCCCTGCCTCTATGTCCCTAATCGGTCCTACTCCTTTTATCTCCTTTTATCACCCTTTTACTATTTATGTGCCTACAAAGCCTTTGGGATTCCCCTTTATGTTGGCTGGTAGTCTTTTCTCACAATCCCTCTTCGCTTCTCTTATTTGCTTCTTCACTTCTCCTCAACCGTCTATACTCAGCTTGGTTCTCAATTGTATTTCCTACTTTACATCTGTCATAAGCACACTTTTTTTTCTTTATCTTAATTTCTATCTCCTTTTTCATCCAGAGAACTCTGGATTTGTTTGCCCACCTTTCCCTTTTGAGGGAGTATACCTTTACCGTGCCCGAACAATTGTTATGACCGATGCAGTTGGTAAAGCGGAGCTATTTAAAAATCTCAGAGGGAGACTTTAAACAACTGTCAATCAATAATTTTAAGTGCTATGTTTGAGATGCAACTCTAAACTCAGGAATCAGACCACTAGTTCAAGGTTTTACATTAAACTAAATGAAGCATTTTATTAATTTACACAGGTTAAAATATATGTACACATGGCTACAAATTACTACTATCATAACTTTTAAATTCCCAAACTAATCTCCATTAAGGCAACAGCATCTTATAGACTTAACCAAACACCAGGCAAAGCATTTTCACCTTATGAATTCAAAATGAGGTTCCTTTCACTGTGGAGCCAGTTGGAGGCTTGCAGCTGTCTTTTGATCTTCCATTGCCTCTTTGAAGGTAGCCCATTGTTCAGCTACAGCTTTTCCCACCAACTTTTGGTTCCAATCTACCTGGCCAGCTCCGTTCTTGTCCCATTGAAGTCTGCTGTCTCCCAGTTAATTATTCTTACTCTGGATTGCCCATTGTCCTTTTCTGCCGTCATCCTAAACCTTATGATACAATTATCGCTGTCTCCTAAATGTCCTCCCATTGACACTTGATATCCTTGGCCCACTTCATTTCCAAGAATCAGGCCTAGCAGTGCCTCCTTTCTTGTTGTACTGGACACATATTGCTGTAGAAAATTCTCCTGAACATTCACTAGGAACTCTTGCCTCTCTCTGCCCTTTACACTACCATTACCCCAGTCTATATTTGGATAATTAAAATCCCCTATTATAACTATTCTATAATATTTGCTATAATTTCCCTGCAGATTTGTTCCTCTATATCCTTTCCACTAGTTGGTGGCCTATAGGCTACACGAGCACGTAATTGCGCCCTTTTTGTCCCTTGGCTCTAGCCAAATTGAGCCTGTCCTTGAACCCTCTGGGACATCCTCTTTCTCCAGCACTGCAATGCTCTCCTTAACCAATACAGCCTCCTGCCCTATTTTTCCTGAACACCTCGTACCCAGAATATTTAACGCTCAGTCCTGCCCTTCCTTGAGCCAGGTCTCTGTTATTGCCACAACATAATTCCGCATGGCAATCTGCTCCTGTAACTCACCAATCTTATTTACTATACTCTGTGCTTTCACATACATACAACACATGATTCTTTGAAATGAAGTGGGCCAGGGAGATCAAGTGTCAATGGGAGAACATTTAGGAGACAGTGATAATTGCATCATAAGGTTTAGGATGACGGCAGAACCTGATTTAGACTTCATTACTTCCTCCATTATTCCAACTCTGCCTATTAACTCCCTATTCTCTATCCTAGTGCTAATTGTCTTTCCCAGTATTTTGTGCACCTTGGTATTACTCTAATATTTTCTCCTGGTTCCTACACCCCTGCTGAGTTAATTTAAAGCACCACCCCCAACAGCTCTAGCAAAATGCCCCGCAAGGAACTCAGTCCCAGCTCTATTCAAGTGCAACCAGGCCGACTTGTACAGGTGCCATCTCCCCCAGAGCCAGTCCCAGTGTCCCAGGAATCTAAATCCCTCCCTCTTGCACTATCTTTCCAGCCACGCATTCACCTGCCTTATCCTCCTATTTCTGTACTCACTTGCACATGACACCAGAGATTACTACGTTTGAGGTCCTGCTTGTTTTTCTTGGGATCCACTACCAACCTGGTTTTCCCAGTCTACCTGCATATTGAAATCCCCCATGATCACTGTAACCTTGCCTTTCTTACACGCCTTTTCTACCTCCTGGTGTATCTTGTGCCCCACATCCTGACTATTGTTCGGAGGCCTGTACATAACTCCCATTATGTTTTTTTTTACCTTTCCGGTTCCTCAACTCTACCCACACAGATTCTACATCATCTGACCCTACGTCATTTCTTGCTATCGATTTAATTTCATTTCTTACTAACAAAGCAACCCCACCCCCTCTGCCAACCTGCCTATCTTTTCGATAGGATGTATATCCTTGGATATTTAGTTCCCAGTCCTGATCCCCTTGCAGCCATGTCTCCGTGATGCCCTCCACATCATACCTGCCAATTTCAATTGCATCACAAGCTCATTTACCTTATTTCGTATACTGCGTGCATTCAGATACAACACCTTCAGTCTTGTATCCCCCGTCCCCTTTCTCATTGTCGTCCCTTTATCTGATGTGCTTGAAGTTAGATTCCTAGCCCTTTCCAAACACTCTGTCCTATTTTGTGTTCTGGGGACTTTAATAGCCTCTCCTGGGCTCTCCTTTTTAGTTTTTTCATAATTTTCCATGAAGTTGAATCCACCCCCCTACACGCTAACCTGCTGTTTTGTTTCCCATTAGTCATACTTCTTGGAGTTTTACCTTTCCCTCCACCCCCCCAACTTTCTAGTTTAAAGTCCTGTTGACCACCCTATTTACCCTTTTCGCTAGAACAATCACCCAATCAAGTTGACCCTGCAAAAAAAACAAACAGGATAAGTTCAATCCAACTAATTACTGCCCCATCAGTCCATTCTCAGTCATCAGCAAAAGTGGTGAAAGGTACCATTAACAGTGCTATCAAGCAGCATTTACTCATCAGTAACTGATAATCAGCTTGCGTTTTGCCAGGACCACTTGGTTCCAGATCTCTTTACAGTCTTTGTCCAAACATCGACAAAAATTCCGAAGTGAGGTGAGATTCACTGCCTTTGACATCAGTGCAGCGTTTAACCAAATGTGGCATCAAGGAGCTCAAGAAAAATTGAAGTGGATGGGAATTGGAGAGAGAACTCTCCACTGGCTAGCTTACTACATTACACAAGGAAGATGATTGTGGTTGTTGGAGGCCAATCATCTCAGCCCCAAGGCATTGCTGCAGGAGTCCTTCAAGAACGTGTCCAACGCCTAACCTACTGAGACTGCACACTGTTCAATTCAATTTGCTACAACTCCGATACCAAAGCAGTTTGTGCACGCATGCAGCAAGACCTAGGTAACATTCAGGCTTGGGCTGATATGTGGCAAGTAATATTTGTGCCACACAAGTGCCAGGCGATGGCTGTCTCTAACAAGAGAGAATCTAGCCATTTCTCCTTGATAATCAACTGCATTTCTATCATTGAATCCCCAGCCATCAACATCCTGGGAAGGAAGGGAGGTGGGGTGAGGAGGGTCACCATTGACGTGAAACTTAACTAAACCAAACACCTAAGTTAAAAGCAAAATACTGCAGATGCTGGAAATCTGAAAGAAAAACAGAAAATGCTGAGTTGAAAATGAACAGAGTTAAGGTTTCGAGTCTTACCTTTATGCCATTATCAGCACCTTTATTAGCCATAACCACCATTAACATTCCCTTTGTCCTTTAATTCATGACATCTTTGGCAATCTCTCCTTTGTCCCCACCTATCTCTGGCCTTCTATCCAGCTTCACCGGTTCCACCCCCCCTTAAACAGTATAAGTTTCATCACATTTCCACTTCTTTTCAGCTCTGAAGAAGGGTCAAACGGACTCGAGACGTTAACTCTGTTTCTCTCTCCACAGATGCTGCTGGACCTGCTGAGCTTTTCCAGCATTTTCTGTTTTTGTTTCAGATTTCCAGCATCTGGAGTATTTTGCTTTTATCCGGGAACACACTGTCGCCACAAGGACTGCGGCAGTTCAAGAAGGTGGCTCACTACTGATTTTTCAAGGCAATAAATTCTAACCTTGCCAGCAATGCCCACATTCTGTAAATGAATGAAGAAAAGACTGGGCAATACTTTGCATGAGAACGATTTACTTTTTTTGTCACTTCAGAAAAGAAAGTGTGACCAGAAGCGACTCTCGTCAGGCTGGGTAACAACAGTTGAACTAAGAGTATAGTTATTGTGAACTGGGACTTGCTTGAATAGAAGAATAAGATTGAAGGAAGAGCATTGGAGTGGGTAAATCACTCCTGGTTCACATTATTTATATTTTGACATGCATAAATATATGTTCTTGCTGCCATCCAGGTACCTGTGCAACTAGGTTTTGACTTAAGAAAAGAAAATCTGTATAAGAAGCTCCAGCTGCCTTTTACAAGGCACCTCCTGCCATTCTTGTGGCGATGGCAATAAATCAGCCTTATGTTTTTATTTATATTCTTTAGTTCAAAAAGTGGTAAACTGAGAGGTGAGTTGTTTTTCAACAACATCAAGATATAAATTATAATGTTCTCTATATCTTGTATTTGTATGTGAGTAGCAGTGAATGATGTATGAACTTTGGCCATTAAAACCAGCCTTGGAATAGTATTGCCTGCATAAATTGCACATTCAGTGAATTGCTTTTCTTCTTCCCTTTTTTCCTTTTCTCTATTTCAGCAGGTTAGGAGTTTGTAGGATGTTTATTGCAGACCCCTCTGTGTGTTCAGTTAAGAAGAAATCTGATTCTGTAGAATGTCTCTGGGAATAATAGTGTTAAATAATGTTGCTGTGAATTTGCCACATTTTAAAAGTACACTTGAATGCCTAAGGAGCAGCGGTCCATCGGTTGACTGAAGAATGAAGAATCTCTGCAGTGTTGGCAAGGGTATATGCATAGTGTCCAACTGTCTCTCTCCACCCAACACAAAATATTATGGTGGCATGGCTGGTTCAAGTTTACAAAAAAAGCTAAGCATTCCCGCATATTGCAATGCAGTTTATTGAAGCATAGATTATTGCTTGCACCAAGGCACTTACTTGTCCAAAGATTGTAATGGGTCAAACACAGAAGAAGACCGAGAACTGATGCTAGCATCTGAACTGCTGAGAATTTGTCTCAGTGCATCTATCGCATGTTGGTTTGTGGGCAATAAAATGTTTCCTTTTAACTGATGGTTAATTTTCGAACACTGCTCTACAACTGAATGGGTTAATGATTCTCCATTCTGCTCCTTTCTTATGTATGATGCCTTTTTCATAATTGAAATGATAAGCTCTCATTAGATGTTTAATCATTCATTATTTTTATGACTACAATAAGAAGCTGTATTAAGTGCAGTGCCTTGAATGTAGAAAGATATCTCAAGGCACTTCATAGAGGAGCAATTTGTAAAAATGTAGAAATCTAACTGACGATGGAAAGTTAACCATTTGTGAAGGTCTAAAAGTTTCTATTCCACCAATTTTATAATTAAAGTGGAGATTTTGAAAATAGTTAGTTTTCAACCTGATCCGAACAAAGGCAAAAAGAAAAGTGCGTAGCTCACCTTTGGCGAGAATACCAATTTGAATATATTAACGCTGACATCTCTGCTGAATAAATATGATTATATATTCATTCTCCCATCCCACAAGAATGCAGATTAATCTGCTTTCTTTGAAACCTAAATCGGAGTAAGGTTTATCAAACAGAGCACCAAAAATCTTCCAGATATTTGAGAAGTTGTGGAACTTTTAACATCCATTGGATTTTTCCAATGCGTATCTTACCATGTATAAGTGAATAGAATACATTTAACAATGCCATTCTTATTTTCTTTCTTTTGCACCTTTATTATGGTTGTATATTAATGATAGTGACAAAGTCTTAAGTGTTAGCTGCATTCATACTCTGACATAATCGAGTATTGACTAAACAAAATCCAGTGGTATCAAAAGGAAGCCATTTTCAGTCAAACTAATTGTTGTCACTTGTAACTTTAGTTCTGATTATCAGAGCAAAATGCATGTCCCTTTCCTATGGCACCTTCCCATGCAACCGCAGCAGGTGTAACACCTGCCCCTTTATCTCCTCCCGCCTCACCATCCAAGGCCCCAAACACACCTTGCAGGTGAAGCAGCGATTCACTTGCACTTCTTTCAATTTAGTCTACTACATTCGCTGTTCACAGTACGGTCTCCTCTACACTGGGACGACTAAATGCAGATTGGGTGACTGCTTTGCTGAACACCTTCACTCAGTCTGCAAGCGTGACCGCGACCTTCCTGTCGCTTGCCACTTCAATTCACCATCTTGCTGTCATGCCCGCATTTCTGTCCTTGGCCTGCTGCAATGTTCTAGTGAAGCCCAATGCAAACTGGAGGAACAGCACCTCATTAGGCACTTCACAGCCTTCTGGACTTAACGTTGTGTTCAACAATTTCAGACTGTGAACTCTCTCCTCCATTTTGGTCTTTTTTTCCCATCACCCTCCGCCCATAGGGCCAGTGTGTAACTTGTTCTTATGTTTTGCTTTCAAAGAAAGTTCTGCTATCAACACATTCTGCTATTTGACCTTCATGCCACTATTAACACCTGTCTTAGTCTTTAACACTATCATTAGCACTCCCTTTGTCTTATGTCCATGACATCTTTGTCAAATCTCTCCTGAGCTCCCACCTATTCCTGACCTTTTTTGCTCCACCTGCTCCAACCCCTCTCTTCAACAGTATAAAACCCATACGTTTCTACCTCTGTTCAGCCCTGAAGAAGAGTCACATGGACTCGAAAAGTTAACTGTTTCCCTCTCCACAGATGCTGCTAGACCTGCTGAGTTTTTCCAGCATTTGCTGTTTTTATTTCAAACACCTAAGTCATTGTCGCCAAGTCAAAATCCAAGAACACTGTTGCCACAAGGACAAGAAGGTGGCTCACTACTAATTTCGCAAGGCTTCAGAGGGAAGTGCATGTTCAGTTTTGAAAATCGGTCTTTTTCTTGTCAGAAACAATTAATTTATATTTAGTGTCTTTAGAGTAGTAAACCGCCCCGAGACGCTTCACGTGAGTATTACAGGACAAATATGACACTGAGCTAAATGAAGAGATATTAGGTCAGATGACCAAAATCTTGGTCAGAGAGCTAGGTTTTAAGGAGTGTCTTAAAGAAGGAAAGTGAGGTAGAGTGGCAGAGAGGTGTAAGGAGGGAATTTCGAAGCTTAGGACTGAGGTGCGGCTATTCATGGTGCAGCGATTAAAATTGGGGATTTGCAAGAGGCCAGAATTAGAGGACTGCAGATAAAAGAAAGACTTGTAGCAGTTTTCACAACTACCGAACATCTCAAAGCACTTTACAGCAAGTGTTTTTGATGTCACAGAAGTAATGCAGAAAATGCAGCAACCAATTTATGTGCAGCGTACTTGAGAGATTAAATATTGTCCAGGACACCACAGATAACTGAAATGAATACAGAAAATTGGGGAAAGCTGTTTTAGTTTTTGATTTCCAGCATCTGCCGTATTTTGCTTTTGCATCAGGAATATCTCCCCTGCTCTCCTTCAAAATAGTGTAATTGGATCTTTTGCATCCTCCAAACGGGCAGATTTGGCTTAATGCTTCATCCAGTAGGCAGCACCTCTGAGTGCAGCATTTCATGGGCACTGCACTTGAGTGTCAGCCTTGATTTTTGCGCTCAGGCACTGGAGTTGGACTTGAACCTAGAACCTCGTGACTTAGAGGTGGGAGTGGTTCTAACTGAGCTCAGACTAATACTTATCTCGGCGAGCTGTGAGGTTGGAGGAGATTACAAGGATAGGGAGAGGTGAGGCCATGGAGGACTTTGGAAAGAAGGATGAGAATTTTAAAATTGCGATATTGCTTGACAGGAAGCCAGTGTAGGTCAGCGAGCACAGGGGCGATAGGGGAATGGGACCTGGTGTGAGTTAAGGCCCAGGCAGCAGATAAGACTCAGGCAACAGAGTTTTGAATGACTTCAAAAGCTTACAAAGGGGTTGAATGTGGGAGACCGGCCATGAAAGTTGAGTCTAGAGTAATGAATGCATGAATAAGGGTTTCAGCAGCAGACGAGTTGAGACTGGTGAAGTTGGGCATTGTTATGAAGGTGGAAATAGGGGTTCTCGGTGATTGCGTCAACATGAGGTTAGAAGTTCATCACGGGGTTGAATGTGACATCGAGGTTGCGATCAGACTGACTTAATCTCAGACTGTTGCCAGGGAGAGGATAGAGTCGGTAGTTAGAGGACAAGAAACAAAAAGGGAAACACGGCACATTCAACAAGTCAACCAACACCTGTCCAGAAAACACGAATCACTTGACATTTCAGATTTAAATCCTTCCTCAAGACTGCAAGATATGATGGGCGACAGCATTTTAAAAGAAACCAAAACCCACACTGACCATACACAACAAAGGTGTAAGATGAATTGTAAAAGCCTATGGTGACAGAAACTGCTGCAGCAACTATATCTTTGCTTATTCTCAGCTTCTCGATCTAGCTTCGGTCGTCTTCAATGTTCTGGTCTCCTTCAGCTTGCTTGTACTGCACCAGTGGACTCACCAACTGCTACTGCTCAGGTTGGACTTTTTATATCTTTTAAACAGGGTCAGTTTGCCCAGAAGTTTTGGTTTCCAAACCTTAGTTTGTTTTTGTTTCCTGTTATGAAGATGTATTATAGAAAATATTAATTTTATAATGTCATCAGCTGGACATACATATGTATTGAACCTTTTTTTTTGAAAAGAATACTCTTAATGAGCAAAGGCCACTGACTTACAGCAGCTACTGTGTTGCATTTGTGAGGGTCACGAGCTGCTTTTAAAGTGATACAAGTTCTATGGAGCTTTCAGAGAGAGGTCATGTGATCCCGTTCTTGGGTGTAAAAACGATACTGGATTTTTGGATAGTTGGAGAGCGACTTCCCCAGGGGCAACAGCCTTACCCTATCTCTCATTCTTCCGCAACCCCTCTCATCAAAGCTGAACTGTTTGTGGTTTGAAAGCCCATTGCTGTAAACCGAGAGTTCTTATAAAAGAATTTTGAATCAACACTGCTGTCTCCAGTGAGAAACCTCCAAGAACCAGCAGCTACTGTGAACTGGGTCTCTGCAGCTGTGAACAAGCATCTGGTTATTCTGTGAATAATTTTTTTTCTGACTTGTTACTTGGCCACGTTTTTATTAGCTGATACACTGCAATTTTACTTTTTTGTGCATGCTTGGGCGGGATTCTGTATGTATTTTTTTTGCATTAGTAGGTAGTTGAACATATTTGTTCATTTTAAGCTTTTTAAAAATTTCTGCATCAATTTTACATTTATTTACATTTACATATATATGCATATTTACATATATATGTATTTACACACACATATATGTATTTACACACACACATAAATATATATATATATATATATATGCAATATCAGCTCCCTTTTTAAATTCAAACTGCTACAACCAACTCAGGACTGGGACAAAGAGAGGAGTCCATTCACCCTGTTAACCTGGTCATAGCATTCCTTAGAAACTGGGAGGGTCAGATTCCTTTCTATGTTTACCTGTTCTGTTTCCCTTTCTGTTCCCTTTTCAATACAGTTTCTGTTTTAGCAATGGTCTGCCTCAAAGTCCTACAAATTAAATTTAAAAACACAGATTCCCTCACAGCATGCAGAAGCAAATTGACTAGAATGCTGGCACTTTTGATGTCGACAACCTTGGGAGGAGGCACTTTTGGCTGAAAACAATTGCAAGTACTTCAAATTGTCTCTTGTACTTGTGATACGTTGTACTATTTTTAAGGATTGGAATGTTCACAGACCCTCCCTGGTTGCCTGATTGCCCATTACCATTCTGAGCTTGGTAGCATTTGCACTGTCTTTCTATCTATCCAATGAGTCAAGGTTGATAATGGTTTATGGAATTTAGGAACGTAAATCAGTAATGGATGCCCGGGAGTGATTTCAAGGTTGTAATTAAATCGAATGGATCAGATCACATAAAGCACATAGCTGGTGTTGTAATCAACAGTACCCGAAGGATTATCTTAGAGCCTTGAAATGACTGATTAATTCTTAAATAGTATTATATAGGCTGGCTATTCTGTTGTGTTGGCATTAGCTGTTAGTGCTGCACTACCTTAGCCTTTTGAATACTCTTGTGTGATGGCATTCATTACCAGTAATTGTAAAATGGAAGATTGCGATCAATTCTTATTTCCAACTTGCTTTTTCTTTTTTATTATTCCAACATCAGATTTTAAAAGTTTATATTTGCTCATGTTGCACTATTTTTGTATAGCTTTGAAACTGCAGTTGTTTCATTGCCTTCATTAAATTGAGAGAAATCAACACAAATTCCTGAATATAGTTACTCCTAGTATCATTGGTTATTTGCAGCTGGGTTGAATTTCATTGCATGGTTTGTGAACTTGTGGTGCTGGCACTTTTGACTGGCTTCTGGCTCTGTGGTTAGTTGGAATGCAACTGATGGGTGTACTCTTTGTGTGATCTCTCATTTGATGTTACTGAAGTTAGTCTCTGTTCAGACAACTTAAATACCTTCCAAATTGTTAGAGTAAACAAACCCATTTATTCTGTCTCCCCCTCAGCTCCTTAGCTGTACTCTGCACAGATCCTAACTAGTCGTTGTCATTTGGAGGTAACAAAATGTTTTCAGCAACCACTTGTGTCAGAGTTGGCAGGTTTCTTGACCATGGAAGAATGTGAATGTGACCCTGTCTTCACCTGAGCACTCATGAGAACTTGCAACAGGAGTTATTGGATAGCACATGCTGATTTTCCTCTTTGATCCAATAGCACTTAGGCCATTTGCGACGCCCTTACTGCTGTCTCAGCCAAGATCGGTGAGGCATTTTATCTGGGACTTCCTTGGTTTATGTGGGTCACTTACTCACCCAAATAAACTTGCTGAGCTAAATTTATTTTGAAATGTAAATTGTTTTATTCCAGCTATTGAACCTTTTTGTAATGTGTTGAAAAGGCAAAGTTAATTTTCTAACTGTCTGGCTTAAGCTGGTTTCATTCACAAAATGTACTTGCCAAAATGGACAGGGTTACTTTGACAAGCACAAGCCTTAGGTGCCCACTGCAGCTCAAGCTTTGTTCCAGATGATCCATATTGATAGCAACCGAGGATAAGCACCGCTCCAACTTGAAGTTTAAATTCAAGGACTGGAAGGCTACATACTATAAACCTGAAAGCTAACATTTTTGTATACAATTTGATTTAAATATATCTCGCAACAGCTAACAGACAGAACATTGCTCACCAACTGAGACTACATGTTTTGAACTGATAAGAGATGATGTTCAAGCAGCAGTCTGTTTTCAAAGTCTTCTCTGAAAGGAATTAGACTGTGTGCTTTTCCAGATAACTGAGTTCAGCAATGAGATCCTGTCAGTACCACAAACTTCTTCACAATCCCTTATTGCGAAACCTTTCACAGTTGACATTTAGAAGGATTTGTACCCATTAAATATTTGTACAGACTCTATCTAAATCACTTTTACAAGTATGACCACACACCTAATGCAGAAAATGTGCTGCAGAATAGAGTGGTTATATTTAAACTTTACATGTGTGAAGTATATATGGTATTCAATGTTATCTATAACAGAGGTAATTAACTTGATATTGGAAGCAAGATGGGTGCATTTCTGGTTTAAAAAAAATAATTGTTTCCTGCTCTGCATGCAGAAGACCACAAAAAGCTCCATCATCACCCTCATTTTCAGTCACACAAAAGGAGAGCTTTAATCGTGAGGCCTCTGGGATGCAAATCTTCTGATTTCACATTGGGGCCAGTGGACAAGAATTCCCTCAGTTACTCCTGTTCTGCCACCGCTACTTGGTGACAGTGCAGTGGGAACTCTGTTTATGTCGTACTTCTGGTGAAGTTACAGCAGTGGGGCTAAAGCAGAGTTCCCACCCATTGTCTCAATACCTTCAGATTGGTGTTCAGAGTTCAGACCACCACCCTTTTTCTCCTCCCGCCTTTCACAGTCATCCTTTTGCTAAGTGAATGGGATCCTCTGGAATCCATATTGGAATCATAGTGAACCCTCCTTACCTTGGATTTACGTGATTAAGACAGTCAGAGATCATTATTTTATTGAGCATCTTGAAAACTATATTAGGAAGGAAATGTTACAATATGAGTGTCGATAGCTTGAACAATGAAAAACTGGAATTGCTGGCTCATTCAGGCCACAACAGGAAGTCAAAATTCAACAAGATTTTCAGCTGTGTTAATTTTGCTGTTCCATTGGTCAGTTGCGCAATATTTAGCACCAGTCTTCACCTCTGTAACATAAAATAGATTATTTTGCAAGTGTGCCTCAAAAAGTGGCAGGACATTGTGGTTCCTTCAGATTTATTTTCCAGCGATGCGGTGCAAAATTGGTTATATAGTTTAGTCATTGCAGTTTTAATTCCAGTTATACTTACCTGGTCTCTCACAAATTTGGATTATTTGTAAGCAGGTCTAAGATAAGACTAGTTGCACTGTGATTAGTGGGGAGGATGGTCACAACTTGGAAGCATGGTTGGTGGAAGCTACATGTTCTCTTCCCTGTAGTGCCCCTGGCAAATATCAAATGAGTCAAATTGTAAACCAACTACTGTTGGGCTAGGTACTTCTAAGCTGGATTGCTAAGTGTGCATTTACTTGCTTAAAACAGAAGGAAAAGAACACTCAGCCCCTTGAGCTCATCCTTCTAGCATTTCAACCGAACATCCAACTGCATTTTGAATTCCCGCATAATGTCCTTTGAGCGATTTCATGTCTTGTTGGAGGCTGGGAGATACATGGGACCAACTTCATATCACTTACAAGTGAAATGAAGCAGAACCAATTGCTGCAAAAATCAATCCTTCAACAAATGCTTCTTAAATTATACGTATGAGAGTATTTAACTTTGAAATATGGGCATGACATCAGTCCTTCATTTCCATACAGCCACAAAGATGCCAAGCACAACCCACATTAAAAAGACCTTGGCCACATCTTGCTTTGCAGTGGTTCAGGAACCAAGGGTAAATAGGGAAGCAGAGTACTCAGGCATTTGAGTACAGTTTTTTTTTTAGAACCTACACTTAAATGTTCCAGTACCTTTTGCTGCCCAGACAAGGTGTGATTGAAATGTGCAGTTAATGAAAGCAATTTGAAGATCCTGGCTAGCAGTTCCTTCTACAGTTCCCACTGTTATATGCAGCTGTTCAAGTCCCCATTGGACAATAATGAATCTACATTGAGTTTACAGTTTATACATGTTAACATTACTGTCACAGGCTCAATTTTGGAGTCCATTCTATGACATGTGACTGCTTATGCAAAAGTCCCAGTGCTGAAGCACAGCATTTACAGATCCGATTCATATACTAGGTGTTAAAAACACAAAAGGGAATTCAAAGTCTTCACTCCCTGACTTTAGTGGAAAACAAAACAATGCAAAATGTTGAGGCCTGCATTTTGAAACCCTAGGGTATTTCAGATTACTGAGATGTCAAAATGCACAAGGGCCGCTGAAAGTGAAATCTGTTTCCCTACAAAACTCAATGTACATTGAACAACGCCAACAAATTTAACAACAACCACAACTTTTAAAAGAAGAGAAAAAGTTCGAAAAAACATTGATAACACCAACAAATTCAACAACAACCTCAACATTGAAAAACACCAACAAATTCAACAACAACCTCAACATTGAAAAACACCAACAAATTCAACAACAACCTCAACTCATAAAAGAGAAAAAGTTCAAAAAAACATTTGATAAAACCAACAAATTCAACAACAACCTGAACATTGAAAAACACCAACAAATTCAACGACAACCTCAACTTTTAAAAGAAGAGAAAAAGTTCAAAAAAACATTGATAACACCAACAAATTCTACAACAACCTCAACATTGGAAAACGCCAACAAATTCAACAACAACCTCAACATTGAAAAACACCAACAAATTGAACAACAACCTCAACATTGAAAAAATTCAACAACAAACTCAACTTTGAAAAAAAGCATCAAATTCATCAACAATCTCAACTTTTAAAAGTACAAAAATGTTCAAAAAAGAATATTGATAACACCAACAAATTCAAGAACAACCTCAATATTGAAAATCAGCAACAAATTCAACAAGAATCTCAGCATGGAAAAACACCAAAAAATTTACGAAAACCCCAACATTGAAAAACACCAACAAATTCAACAACAACCACAACTTATAAAAATACAAACAAGTTCAACAAAATAAACATTGATGACACTATCCAATTCAACAACAACCTCAACATTAAACATCGCCGACAAATTCAGCAACCACAGCCCTAAAAATCACCAACAAATTCAACAACATCATCAACATTGAAAAACAATAACAAATTCAGCAACAACCTCAACTTTTGAAACCACGAAAAAGTTCAGCTAAATAAACATTAACAACACCAACAAATTCAACTACAACCTCAACATTGAAAAACACTAACAAATTTAACAACAACCTCAACTTTTATAAGTACAAAAAAGTTTTTTTTAAAAACATTGATGACACCAACAAATTCAACAACAACCTCAACATTGAAAAACACCATCAAACTGAACAACAACCTCAACTTATAAAAGAAGACAAAAAGTTCAAAAAAACATTTGATGACACCAACAAATTCAACAACAACCTCAACATTGTAAAACGTGAACAATTTCAACAACAACCTCAATACCTCCCCGTGATCTCTCTCTCTGTCCCTTTAACCTCCCCGTGATCTCACTCTCTGTCCCTTTAACCTCCCCGTGATCTCACTCTCTGTCACTTTAAACTCCCCGTGATCTCACTCTCTGTCCCTTTAACCTCCCCGTGATCTTATTCCCTGTCCCTTTAACCTCCCCATGATCACAGTCTCTGTCCTTTTAAACTCGCCGTGATCTCTCCCTCTGTCCCTTTAACCTCCCCGTGATCTCATTCTCTGTCCTTTTAACCTCCCCGTCATCTAACTCTCTGGCCCTTTAACCGCCCCGTGATCACACTCTCTGTCTCTTTAACCTCCCCATGTTCTCAATCTCTGGCCCTTTAACCTCCCCGTGATCTCAATCTCTGTCCCTTTAACAGTCCCTGTTCTCACTTTCTGACCTTTTGACTGTCCCTGATCTCAATCTCTGTCCCTTTAACCTCCCCGTGATCTCACTCTCTGTCCCTTTAACCTCCCCGTGATCTCACACTCTGTCACTTTAACCCACCCGTGATCTCACTCTCTGTCCATATAACAATCCCTGTTCTCACTTCCTGACCTTTTGACTCTCCCCGATCTCAATCTCTGTCCCTTTAACCTCCCCGTGATCTCACTCTCTGTCCCTTTAACCTCCCCGTGATCTCACTCTCTGTCCCTTTAACTCACCTGTGATCTCTCTCTCTGTCCCTTTAACCTCCCCGTCATCTCACTCTCAGTCCCCTTAACCTTGCTGTGATCTCACTCTCTGTCCCTTTAACCTCCCCGTGAACTCACTATCTGTACCTATAACCTCCCCTGATCTGACTCTCTGTCCCTTTAACCTCCCGGTGATCTCACTCTCTGCCCCCTTAACCTCCCCGTGATCTCAATCTCAGTCCCCTTAACCTCGCTGTGATCTCACTCACTGTCCCTTTAACCTCCCGGTGATCTCACTCTCTGTCCATTTAACCTCCCCGTGATCTCACTCTCTGTCCCTTTAACGTCCCATTAATCTCACTCTCTGTCCCTTTAACACTCCAATAGTGCAGCACACCCTCAATTACTGACTCTCCAATAGTGTAGCACACCCTCAATTACTGACACTCCAATAGTGCAGCACACCCTCAATTACTGACTCTCCAATAGTGTAGCACACCCTCAATTACTGACACTCCAATAGTGTAGCACACCCTCAATTACTGACTCCCCAATAGTGCAGCACACCCTCAATTACTGACACTCCAATAGTGCAGCACACCCTCAATTACTGACACTCCAATAGTGCAGCACACCCTCAATTACTGACACTCCAATAGTGCAGCACACCCTCAATTACTGAAACTCCAATAGTGCAGCACACACTCAATTACTGACACTCCAATAGTGCAGCACACCCTATATTACTGACACTCCAATAGTGCAGCACACCCTCAATTACTGACCCTCCAATAGTGAAGCACACCCTCAATTACTGATACTGCAATAGTGCAGCACACCCTCAATTACTGACCCTCCAATAGTGCAGCACACCCTCAATTACTGAACCTCCAATAGTGCAGCACACCCTCAATTACTGACACTCCAATAGTGCAGCACACCCACAATTACTGACACTCCAATAGTGCAGCACACCCTCAATTACTGACACTCCAATAGTGCAGCACACCCTCAATTACTGAACCTCCAATAGTGCTGAACACCCTCAATTACTGACACTCCAATAGTGCAGCACACCCTCAATTACTGACCCTCCAATAGTGCAGCATCCCCTCAATTACTGATACTGCAATAGTGCAGCACACCCTCCATTAATGACCCTCCAATTGTGCAGCACCCCCTCAATTACTGATACTGCAATAGTGCAGCACAGCCTCAATTACTGACCCTCCAATAGTGCAGCACACCCTCAATTACTGGTACTGCAATAGTGCAGCACACCCTCAATTAATGACCCTCCAATATTGCAGCACCCCCTCAATCACTGACACTCCAATAGTGCATCACACCCACAAATACTGACACTCCAATAGTGCAGCACACCCTTAATTACTGACACTCAAATAGTGCAACACACCCTCAATCACTGACACTCCAATAGTGCAGCAAACCCTCAATTACTGACCTTCCAGTAGTGCAGCAAACCCTCAATTACTGACACTCCAACAGTGCAGCAAACCCTCAATTACTGACCTTACAATAGTGCAGCAAACCCTCAATTACTGACACTCCAACAGTGCAGCAAACCCTCAATTACTGACCTTACAATAGTGCAGCACACCCTCAATTACTGACCCTCCAATAGTGCAGCAAAACCTCAATTACTGATAATCCATTAGTGCAGCACACACTCAATTACTGACTCTTCTATAGCGCAGGACACCCTCAATTACATACCCTCCAATTGTGCAGCACACACTCAAATACTGACACTCCAATAGGGCAGCACACACTCAATTACTGACACTCCAATAGTGCAGCACACCCTCAATTACTGACCCTCCAATAGTGCAGCACACACTCAATTACTGACACACCAATAGTGGAGCACACCCTCAATTACTGGCACTCCAATAGTGCTGCATACCCTCAATTACTGACCCCCCAATAGTGCAGCACACCCTTAATTACTGACCCTCCAATAGTGCAGCACACACTCAAATACTGACAATCCATTAGTGCAGCACAGCCTCAATTACTGACCAACCAATAGTGCAGTTCACCCTCAATTACATACCCTCCAATAGTGCAGCACACCCTCAATTACTGACATTCGGATAGTGCTGCACACCCTCAATTACTGACCCTCCAATAGTGCAGCACACCCTCAATTACTGACACTCCAATAGTGCAGCACACCCTCAATTACTGACACTCCAATAGTGCAGCACACCCTCAATTACTGACCCTCCAATAGTGCAGCACAACCTCAATTACTGACACTGCAATAGTGCAGCACACCCTCAATTACTGACCCTCCAATAGTGCAGCACACCCTTAATTACTGACCCTCCAATAGTGCAGCACACCCTCAATTACTGACACTCCAATAGTGCAGCACACCCTCAATTACTGACCCTCCAATAGTGCAGCACACCCTCAATTACTGACTCTCCAATAGTGCAGCACACCCTCAATTACTGACCCTCCAATAGTGCAGCACACCCTCAATTACTGACCCTCCAATAGTGCAGCACAACATTAATTACTGACACTGCAATAGTGCAGCACACCCTCAATTACTGACACTCCAATAGTGCAGCACACCCTCAATTACTGACACTCCAATAGTGCAGCACACCCTCAATTACTGACCCTCCAATAGTGCAGCACACCCTCAATTACTGACCCTCCAATAGTGCAGCACAACCTCAATTACTGACACTGCAATAGTGCAGCACACCCTCAATTACTGACCCTCCAATAGTGCAGCACACCCTTAATTACTGACCCTCCAATAGTGCAGCACACCCTCAATTACTGACACTCCAATAGTGCAGCACACCCTCAATTACTGACCCTCCAATAGTGCAGCACACCCTCAATTACTGACACTCCAATAGTGCAGCACACACTCAAATACTGACTCTCCAATAGTGCAGC
The DNA here is from genome assembly GCF_964194155.1 of Cetorhinus maximus. Taxonomy (NCBI): domain Eukaryota; kingdom Metazoa; phylum Chordata; class Chondrichthyes; order Lamniformes; family Cetorhinidae; genus Cetorhinus; species Cetorhinus maximus. Next base: position 53,025 of record NW_027596205.1, read on the forward strand.
ACACCCTCAATTACTGACACTGCAATAGTGCAGCACACCCTCAATTACTGACCCTCCAATAGTGCAGCACACCCTTAATTACTGACCCTCCAATAGTGCAGCACACACTCAAATACTGACAATCCATTAGTGCAGCACACCCTCAATTACATACCCTCCAATAGTGCAGCACACCCTCAATTACTGACATTCGGATAGTGCTGCACACCCTGAATTACTGACCCTCCAATAGTGCAGCACACCCTCAATTACTGACCCTCCAATAGTGCAGCACACCCTCAATTACTGACACTCCAATAGTGCAGCACAACCTCAATTACTGACACTGCAATAGTGCAGCACACCCTCAATTACTGTCACTGCAATAGTGCAGCACACCCTCAATTACTGACACTGCAATAGTGCAGCACACCCTCAATTACTGTCACTGCAATAGTGCAGCACACTCTCAATTACTGACTCTCCAATAGTGCAGCACACCCTCAATTACTGACCCTGCAATAGTGCAGCACACCCTCAATTACTGACACTCCAATAGAGCAGCACACCCTCAATTACTGACACTACAATAGTGCAAAACACCCTCAATTACTGACACTCCAATAGTGCAGCACACCCTCAATTACTGACACTCCAATATTACAGCACACCCTAAATTACTGACACTCCAATAGTGCAGCACACTCTCAATTACTGACTCTCCAATAGTGCAGCACACCCTCAATTACTGACCCTGCAATAGTGCAGCACACCCTCAATTACTGACACTCCAATAGAGCAGCACACCCTCAATTACTGACACTACAATAGTGCAAAACACCCTCAATTACTTACACTCCAAAAGGGCAGCACACCCTCAATTACTGAACACTCCAGTAGTGCAGCACATCCTCAATTACTGACGCTCCAATAGTGCAGCACACCCTCAATTACTGACACTCCAATAGTGCAGCACACCCTCAATTACTGACACTCCAATAGTGCAGCAAACTCTCAATTACTGACACTCCAATAGTGCAGCACACCCTCAATTACTGAACACTCCAATAGTGCAGCACTACCTCAATTACTGACACTCCAATAGTGCAGCACATGCTCCATTTTTGACCCCCCAATAGAGCAGCACACCCTGAATTACTGAACCTCCAATAGTGCAGCACACCCTCCATTACTGACACTCCAATAGTGCAGCACACCCTCAATTACTGAACTCCAATAGTGCAGCACACCCTCAATTACTGAACTCCAATAGTGCAGCACACCCTCAATTACTGACACTCCAATAGTGCAGCACACCCTCAATTACTGACACTCCAATAGTGCAGCACACCCTCAATTACTGACACTCCAATAGTGCAGCACACCCTCAATTACTGACACTCCAATAGTGCAGCACACCCTCAATTACTGACGCTCCAATAGTGCAGTATAATCTCTATTACTGACTCTCTAATAGTGCAGCACATCCTCAGTGCTGCAGGAGTGGTATGGGCAGTGGTGTAGCGCTGTGGGTGTGGTGTGGGCAGTTGTGTAGCGCTGTGGGAGACGTGTTGGCTGTGGTGTAGAGCTGTGGGAGTTGAGTGGCCCGTGGGGTATTGCTGTGGGAGTGGTGTTGGCAGTGGTGTCGTGCTGTGGGAGTGGTGTGGATTGTGGTGTTGTGCTGTGGGAGTGGTGTGGGTAGTGGTGTAGCGCTGTGGGAGTGTTGTGGGCAGTGGTGTAGAGCTGTGGGTGTGGTGTGGGCAGTAGTGTAGCGCTGTGGGAGTGTTGTGGGCATTAGTGTATCGCTTTGGGTGTGGTGTGGGCAGTGGTTTAGTGCTCTTGGTGTGGTGTGGGCAGTGGTGTAGTGCTGTGGGTGTGGTGTCGGCAGTGGTTTAGTGCTGTGGGTGTGTTGTGGGCAGTGGTGTAGCGCTGCGGGAGTGGTGTGGGCCGTGGTGTAGCACTGTGGGTGTGGTGTGGGCAGTGGTGTAGTGCTGTGGGAGTGGTGTGGGCAGTGGTGTAGCGCTGCGGGAGTCGTGTGGGCAGTGGTGTAACGCTGTGGGAGTGATGTGGGCTTTGGTGTAGCGCTGTGGTAGTGTTGTGGGCAGTGGTGTAGTGCTGTGGGAGTGGTGTGGGCTTTGGTGTAGCGCTGTGGGAGTGGTGTGGGCAGTGGTCTAGCACTGTGGGAGTGGTGAGGGCAGTGGTGTAATGCTGTGGGAGTGGTGCTGGCAGTGGTGTAGCACTGTGGGAGTGGTGTGGGCAGTGGTGTAGCACTGTGGAAGTGGTGTGGGATTTGGTGTTGCGCTGTGGGAGTGGTGTGGGCAGTGGTGTAGCGCTGTGGGAGTGGTGTGGATTGTGGTGCAGCGCTGTGGGAATGTTGAGGGCAGTGGTGTAGCGTTGTGGGAGTTGTGTGGGCAGTGGTGTAGCACTGTGGGAGTGGTGTGGCCAGTGTTGTAGCGCTGTGGGTGTGGTGTGGGCAGTTGTGTAGCGCTGTGGGAGACGTGTTGGCAGTGGTGTAGAGCTGTGGGAGTTGTGTGGCCAGTGGTGTAGTGCTGTGGGAGCGGTGTTGGCAGTGGTGTAGCATTGTGGGAGTGATGTGGGCTTTGGTGTAGCGCTGTGGGAGTGGTGTGGGCATCGGTGTAGTGCTGTGGGAGTTGTGTGGGCTTTGGTGTAGCGCTGTGGGAGTGTTGTGGGCAGCGGTGTAGCGCTTTGGGAGGGGTGGGCAAAGTGGTGTAACGATGTGGGAGTGGAGTGGGCAGTGGTGCAGCGCTGTTTGTGTGGTGTGGGCAGTGGTGTAGCGCTGTGGGAGTGGTCTGGGTTGTGGTGAGGGCAGTGGTGTAGTGCTGTGGGTGTGGTGTGGGCAGTGGTTTCGTGCTGTGGGTGTGGTGTGGGCAGTGGTATAGCGCTGTGGGAGTGGTCTGGGTTGTGGTGTGGGCAGTGGTGTAGCGCTGTGGGAGTGGTCTGGGTTGTGGTGTGGGCAGTGGTGTAGCGCTGTGGGAGTGGTGTGGGATGTGGTGTAGTGCTGAGGGAGTGGTGTGGGCAGTGGTGTGGGCAGTGGTGTAATGCTGTGGGACTGGTGTGAGCAGTGCTGTGGGCAGTGGTGTAGCGCTGTGGGAGTGCTGTGGGCATTGGGTTACGCTGCTGTAGTGGTGTGGGCATTGGTGTAGCGCTGTGGAAGTGGTGTGGGCAGTGGTTTTCTGCTGTGGGAGAGGTGTGGGCAGTGGTGTAATGCTGTGGGAGTGGTGTGGGCAGTGGTGTAGTACTGCGGGAGTGGTGTGGTCAGTGGTGTAGCGCTGTGGGAGTGGTGTGGGCAGTGGTGTAGCGCTGTGGGTGTGGTGTGGGCAGTGGTGTAGCGCTGTAGGAGTGGTGTGGGCTGTGGTATGGAGCTGTGGGAGTGGTATGGGCAGTGGTGTAGCGCTGTGGGAGTGGTCTGGGCAGTGGTGTAGCGCTGTGGGAGTTGTGTGAGCAGTGGTGTAGCGCTGTGGGAGTGGTGTGGGCAGTGGTGTAGCGCTTTGGGACTGGTGTGGGTTGTGGTGTAGCGCTGTGGGAGTGTTGTGGGCATTGGTGTAGCGCACTGGGAGTGGTGTTGGCAGTGGTGTAGCGCTGTGGGAGTGTTGTGGGCAGTGGTGTAGCGCTGTGGGAGTGGTGTGGGCAGTGGTGTAGCGCTGTGGGAGTGGTGTGGACATTGGTGTAGCGCTGTGGGAGTGGTGTGGGCAGTGGTGTAGCGCTGTGGGAGTGGTGTGGGCAGTGGTGTAGCTCCGTGGGAGTGGTGTGCGTTGTGCTGTAGCGCTGTGGGAGTGGTGTGGACATTGGTGTAGCGCTGCGGGAGTGGTGTGGGCATTGGTGTAACGCTGTGGAAGTGGTGTTGGCAGTGGTGTAGTGCTGTGGGAGTGGTGTAGCGCTGTAGGAGGGTTGTGGGCTGTGGTGTAGTACTGCGGGAGTGGTGTGGTCAGTGGTGTAGTGCTGTGGGAGCGGTGTGGGCAGTGGTGTAGCGCTGTGGGAGTGGTGTTGGCAGTGGTGTAGTGCTGTGGGTGTGGTGTGGGCAGTGGTGTGGGAAGTGGTGTAGCGCTTTGGGAGTGGTGTGGGCAGTGGTGCACTGCTGCGTGAGTGGTGTGGGCAGTGGTGTGGGCAGTGGTGTATCGCTGTTGAAGTGGTGTGGGTTTTGGTGTAGTGCTGTAGGAGTAGTGTGGAAATTGGCTTAACGCTGCGGGAGTGGTGTGGGCATTGGTGTAGCGCTGTGGGAGAGGTGTGGGTTGTGGTGTAGCGCTGTGGGAGAGGTGAGGCCAGTGGTGTAGCGCTGTGGGAGTGGTGTGGGCAGTGGTGTAGCGCTTTGGGAGTGGTGTGGGCAGTGGTGTAGCGCTTTGGGAGTGGTGTGTGCAGTGGTGTAGCGCTGTGGCAGTGGATTGGGCAGTGTTGTAGGGCTGTGGGTGTGGTGTGGGTGATGTTGTATCGCTGTGGGAGTGGTGTGGGCAGTGGTGTAGCGCTGTGGGAGTGGTGTGGGTTGAGGTGTACTGCTGTGGGAGTGGTGTGGCCATTGGTGTAGCGCTGTGGGAGTGGTGTGGGCAGTGGTGTAGCCCTGTGGGTGTGGAGTGGGCAGTGGTGTAGCGCTGTGGGTGTGGAGTGGGCAGTGGTGTAGCGCTGTGGGAGTGTTGTGTGCATCGGTGTAGCGCTGTGGGAGTGTTGTGTGCAGCGGTGTAGCGCTGTGGGAGTGGTGTGGGCATTGGGTTAACGCTGCGGGAGTGGTGTGGGCATTGGTGTAACGCTGTGGAAGTGGTGTTGGCAGCGGTGTAGTGCTGTGGGAGTCGTGTGGGCAGTGGTGTAGTGCTGCGGGTGTGGTGTGGGCAGTGGTGTAGCGCTGTGGGAGTGGTGTGGGCAGTGGTGTAGCGCTGTGGGAGTGGTGTGGGCAGTGGTGTAGTGCTGTGGGAGTGGTGTAGCGCTGTAGGAGGGTTGTGGGCTGTGGTGTGGAGCTGTGGGAGGGGTGTGGACAGTGGTGTAGCACTTTGGGAGTGGTGTGGGCAGTGGTGTAGTGCTGTGGGAGAGGTCTGGGCAGTGGTCTAGCACTGTGGGAATGGTGTGGGTTGTGGTGTAGTGCTGTGGGAGTGGTGCGGCCATTGGTGTAGCGCTGTGGGAGCGGTGTGGGCAGTGGTGTAGCGCTGTGGGAGTGGTGTTGGCAGTGGTGTAGTGCTGTGGGTGTGGTGTGGGCAGTGGTTTAGTGCTGTGGGTGTGGTGTGGGCAGTGATGTAGCGCTGTGGGATAGGTGTGGGCAGTGGTGTGGGAAGTGGTGTAGCGCTTTGGGAGTGGTGTGGGTTGAGGTGTAGTGCTGTGGGAGTGGTGTGGGCAGTGGTGCACTGCTGCGTGAGTGGTGTGGGCATTAGTGTAGCGCAGTGGGAGTGGTGTGGGCAGTGGTGTGGGCAGTGGTGTATCGCTGTGGGATAGGTGTGGGCAGTGGTGTGGGAAGTGGTGTAGCGCTTTGGGAGTGGTGTGGGTTGAGGTGAAGTGCTGTGGGAGTGGTGTGGGCAGTGGTGCACTGCTGCGTGAGTGGTGTGGGCAGTGGTGCACTGCTGCGTGAGTGGTGTGGGCATTAGTGTAGCGCAGTGGGACTGGTGTGGGCAGTGTTGTAGTGCTTTGGGAGTGGTGTGGGTTGTGGTGTAGCGCTGTGGGAGTGTTGTGGGCATTGGTGTAGCGCACTGGGAGTGGTGTTGGCAGTGGTGTAGTGCTGTGGGAGTGTTGTGGGCAGTGGTGTAGCGCTGTGGGAGTGGTGTGGGCAGTGGTGTAGCTCCGTGGGAGTGGTGTGCGTTGTGGTGTAGCGCTGTGGGAGTGATGTGGGCAGTGGTGTAGCGCAGTGGGAGTGGTGTGGGCAGTGGTGTAGCGCTGTGGGAGTGGTGTGGGCAGTGGTGTAACTCTGTGGGTGTGGAGTGGGCAGTGGTGTAGCGCTGTGGGAGTGTTGTGTGCAGCGGTGTAGCGCTGTGGGAGTGGTGGGCGAAGTGGTGTAACTATGTGGGAGTGGAGTGGGCAGTGGTGTAGCGCTGTGGGAGTGGTGTGGTTTGTGGTGTGGGCAGTGGTGTAGTGCTGTGGGTGTGGTGTGGGCATTGGTTTAGTGCAGTGGGTGTGGTGTGGGCAGTGGTGTAGCGCTGTGGGAGTAGTGTGGGATGTGGTGTAGTGCTGCGGGAGTGGTGTGGGCAGTGCTGTGGGCAGTGGTGTAGCGCTGTGGGAGTGCTGCGGGCATTGGGATACGCTGCGGTAGTGGTGTGGGGAGTGGTGTTGCGCTGTGGGAGTGGTGTGGGCATTGGTGTAGCGCTGTGGGTGTGGCGTGGCCAGTGGTGTAGCGCTGTGGGAGTGGTGTGGGCAGTGGTGTAGCGCTGTGAGAGTGGTGTGGGCAGTGGTGTAGTGCTGTGGGAGTGGTGTAGCGCTGTTGGAGGGGTGTGGGCTGTGGTGTGGAGCTGTGGGAGGGGTGTGGACAGTGGCGTAGCGCTGTGGGAGTGGTGAGAGCAGTGATGTAGCGCTGTGGCAGTGGTGTAGCACTTTGGGAGTGGTGTGGGCAGTGGTGTAGTGCTGTGGGAGAGGTCTGGGCAGTGGTCTAGCACTGTGGGAATGGTGTGGGTTGAGGTGTAGTGCTGTGGGAGTGGTGTGGCCATTGGTGTAGCGCTGTGGGAGCGGTGTGGTCAGTGGTGTAGCGCTGTGGGAGTGGTGTTGGCAGTGGTTTAGAGCTGTGGGAGTGGTGTGGGTTGTGGTGTAGTGCTGTGGGAGTGGTGTGGCCATTGGTGTAGCGCTGTGGGTGTGGTGTGAGCAGTGGTGTAGCGCTGAGGGAGAGGTGTGGGCAGTGGTGTGGGAAGTGGTGTAGCGCTTTGGGAGTGGTGTGGGCTGTGGTGTAGTGCTGTGAGAGTGGTGTGGGCATTAGTGTAGCGCAGTGGGAGTGGTGTGGGCAGTGGTGTGGGCAGTGGTGTATCGCTGTTGAAGTGGTGTGGGTTTTGGTGTAGTGCTGTGGGAGTAGTGTGGAAATTGGCTTAACGCTGCGGGAGTGGTGTGGGCATTGGTGTTGCGCTGTGCGAGAGGTGTGGGTTGTGGTGTAGCGCAGTGTGAGTGGTGTGCGCAGTGGTGTAGTGCTGCAGGAGTGGTGTGGGCAGTGGTTTTGTGCTGTGGGAGTGGTGTGGGCAGTGGTGTAGCACTGTGGGAGTGGTGTGCGCAGTGGTGTTGCGCTTTTGGAGTGGTGTGGGCAGTGGTGTAGCGCTGTGGTAGCGGTGTGGGCTGTGGTGTGGAGCTGTGGGAGGGGTGTGGGCAGTGGGGTAGCGCTGTGGGAGTGGTGTGGGCTGTGGTGTGGAGCAGTGGGAGGGGTGTGGGCAGTGATGTAGCGCTGTGGGAGTGGTGTGGGCAGTGGTGTAGCGCTTTGGGAGTGATGTGTGCAGTGGTGTAGCGCTGTGGCAGTGGATTGGGCAGTGCTGTAGGGCTGTGGGTGTGGTGTGGGTAGTGTTGTATCGCTGTGGGAGTGGTGTGGGCAGTGGTGTAGTGCTGTGGGAGTGTTGTGGGCAGTGTTGTAGCGCTGTGGGAGTGGTGTGGTCAGTTGTGTAGTGCTGTGGGAGTGGTGTTGGCAGTGGTGTAGCGCTGTGGGATGGTGTGGGCAGTGGTGTAGTGCTGTGGGAGTGGTGCTGGTGTGGTGTAGAGCTGCGGGAGTGCTCTGGGCAGTGGTGTAGTGCTGAGGGTGTGGTGTGGGCAGTGGTGTAGCGCTGTGGGATTGGTGTGAGCAGTGATGTAGTGCTCTGGGAGTGGTATGGGCAGTGGTGTAGCGCTGTGGGATTGGTGTGGGCAGTGGTGTAGCGCTGTGGGAGTGGTGTGGGTTGAGGTGTACTGCTGTGGGAGTGGTGTGGCCATTGGTGTAGCGCTGTGGGAGTGGTGTGGGCAGTGTTGTAGCGCTATGGGAGTGGTGTGGGCAGTTGTGTAGTGCTGTGGGACTGGTGTTGGCAGTGGTGTAGCGCTGTGGGAGTGGTGTGGGTTGAGGTGTACTGCTGTGGGAGTGGTGTGGCCATTGGTGTAGCGCTGTGGGAGTGGTGTGGGCAGTTGTGTAGTGCTGTGGGACTGGTGTTGGCAGTGGTGTAGAGCTGTGGGAGTGGTGTGGACAGAAGTGTAGTGCTGTGGGAGTGTTGCTGGAGTGGTGTAGAGCTGCGGGACTGCTGGGGGCAGAGGTGTTGTGCTGTGGGTGTGGTTTTGGCAGTGGTGTAGCGCTGTGGGAGTGGTGTGAGCAGTGGTGTGGCGCTGTGGGAGTGGTGTGAGCAGTGGTGCACTGCCTCGTGAGTGGTGTGGGCATTAGTGTAGCGCAGTGGGTGTGGTGTGGGAATTGGGTTAACGCTGCGGGAGTGGTGTGGGCATTGGTGTAGCGCTGTGGGAGAGGTGTGGTTTGTGGTGTAGCGCAGGGTGAGTGGTGTGCGCAGTGGTGTAGTGCTGCGGGAGTGGTGCGGGCAGTGGTTTTCTCCTGTGGGAGTGGTGTGGGCAGTGGTGTAGCACTGTGGGAGCGGTGTGCGCAGTGGTGTAGCGCTGTGGGTGTGGACTGGGCAGTGGTGTAACGCTGTTGGAGTGGTGTGGGCAGTGGTTTTGTGCTGTGGGAGTGGTGTGGGCAGTGGTGTAGCACTGTGGGAGTGTTGTGAGCAGTGGTGTAGCGCTCTGCGAGTGGTGTGGGCAGTGGTGTACCGCTGTGGGAGCGGTGTGGGCTGTGGTGTGGAGCTGTGGGAGGGGTGTGGGAAGTGGTGTAGCGCTGGGTGATTGGTGTGGGCAGTGGTGTAGTGCTCTGGGAGTGGTATGGGCAGTGTTGTAGCGCTTTGGGAGTGGTGTGTGCAGTGGTGTAGCGCTGTGGCAGTGGATTGGGCAGTGGTGTAGGGCTGTGGGTGTGGGTAGTGTTGTAGCGCTGTGGGAGTGGTGTGGGTTGAGATGTACTGCTGTGGGAGTGGTGTGGCCATTGGTGTAGCGCTGTGGGAGTGGTGTGGGCAGTGTTGTAGCGCTATGGGAGTGGTGTGGGCAGTTGTGTAGTGCTGTGGGACTGGTGTTGGCAGTGGTGTAGAGCTGTGGGAGTGGTGTGGACAGTGGTGTAGTGCTGTGGGAGTGGTGCTGGAGTGGTGTAGAGCTGCGGGAGTGGTGTGGGCAGTGGTGTAGTGCTGTGGGTGTGGTTTGGGCAGTGGTGTAGCGCTGTGGGAGTGGTGTGAGCAGTGGTGTGGCGCTGTGGGAGTGGTGTGAGTAGTGGTGCACTGCCTCGTGAGTGGTGTGGGCATTGGGTTAACGCTGCGGGAGTGGTGTGGGCATTGGTGTAGCGCTGTGGGAGAGGTGTGGTTTGTCGTGTAGCGCAGGGTGAGTGGTGTGGAGCAGTGGGTGGGCTGTGGGAAGTGGTGTAGGGCTGTTGGTGTGGTGTGGGCAGTGGTTTAGTGTTGTGGGCATTAGTGTAGCGCTGTAGGAGTGGTGTGGGCATTGCTGTAGCGCTGTGGGAGTGGTGTGGGCAGTGGTGTAGCGCTGTGGGAGTGATGTGGGCAGTGGTGTAGCGCTGTGAAAGTGGTGTGGGCAGTGGTGTAGCGCTGTGAAAGTGGTGTGGGCATTGGTGTAGCGCTGTGGGAGTGGTGTGGGCAGTGTTGTAGCGCTGTGGTAGTGGTGTGGGCAGTGGTGTACGCTGTGTGAGTGGTGTGGGCAGTGCTGTAGTGCTGTGGGAGTGGTGAGCGCAGTGGTGTAGCGCTGTCGGAGTGGTGTGTGCAGTCGTGTAGCGCTGTGGCAGTGGAGTGGGCGGTGGTGTCGCGCTGTGGAGTGGTCTGGGCAGTGGTGTAGCGCTGTGGGAGTGGTGTGGGTTGTGCTGTAGTGCTGTGGGAGTTGTGTGGGCAGTGGTGTAGCGCTGGGGGTGTTGTGTGGGCAGTGCTGTAGTGCTGTGGGAGTGGGGTGGGTAGTGGAGTAGAGCTGCGGGTGTGGTGTGGCCATTGGTGTCGCGCTGTGGGAGTGGTGAGGGCAGTGGTCTAGCTCTGTGACAGTGGAGTGGGCATTGGTGTACTGCTGTGGCGGTGGTGTGCGGAGTGGTGTATTGCTGTTGGTGTGGTGTGGGCAGTGGTGTAGCGCTGTGGGTGTGGTGTGCGCTGTGGTGTAGTACTGTGGGAGTGGTGTGGGCAGTGGTGTAGTACTGTGGGAGTGGTGCAGGCAGTGGCGTAGTGCTGTGGAAGTGGTGTGGGCAGTGGTGTAGTGCTGATGGGAGTTGAGTGGGCAGTGGTGTAGCGCTGTGAGAGTGGTGTGGGCAGTGGTGTAGTGCTGTATGAGTGGTGTGGGTAGTGGTGTAGCGCTGTGGGAGTGGTGTGCGCAGTGGTTTCGTGCTGTGGGAGTGGTGTGGGCAGTGGTTTAGTGCTGTGGGAGTGGTGTGGGCACTGGTGTAGCGATGTGGGTGTGGTGTGGGCAGTGGTGTAACGCTGTGGGTGTGGTGTGCGCTGTGGTGTAGTACTGTGGGAGTGGTGTGGGCAGTGGTGTAGCGCTGTGGGTGTTGTGTGCGCTGTGGTGTAGTACTGTGGGAGTGGTGTGGGCACTGGTGTAGTGCTGATGCGAGTTGAGTGGGCAGTGTTGTAGCGCTGAGGGCGTGGTGTGGGCTCTTGTGTAACGCTGTGGGAGTGGTGTGGGTAGTGGTATAGCGCTCTAGGAGTGGTTTGGGCTGTAGTTTAGTGCTGTCCGAGTTGTTAGGGCATTAGTGTAGCGCTGTGGGAGCGTTGTCGTTAGTGGTGTAGCGCTCTGGGAGTGGTGTGGGCTGTGGTATAGCGGTCTGGGAGTGCTGTGGGCAATGGTGTAACGCTGTGGGAGTGGTGTGGGCAGTGGTGTAGCGCTGTGGGAGTGGTGTGGGCAGTGGTGTAGCGCTGTGGGAGTGGTGTGGGCAAGGTGTAGTGCTGCGGGAGTGGTGTGGGCAGTGGTGTAGTGCTATCCGAGTGGTTTGGGCATTAGTTTAGCGCTGTGGGTATGGTGTGGGCAGTGGTGTAGCGCTGTGGGAGTGGTGTGGGCAGTGGTGTGGCGCTGTGGGAGTGGTGTGGGTTGTGGTGTAGCGTTGTGGATTTGGTGTGGGTAGTGGTGTAGCGCTGTAGGAGTGGTGTGGGCCGTGCTGTAACGCTGTGGGAGTGCTGTGGGCAGTGGTGTAACGCTGTTGGGAGTGCTGTGGGCAGTTGTGTAGCGCTGTGGGAGTGGTGTGTGCAGTGGTGTAGTGCTGTTGGAGTGGTGTGGGCATTAGTGTAGCGCTCTGGGTGTGGTGTGGGCAGGGTTGTAACGCTAAGGGAGTGGTGTGGGCAGTTGTGTAGCGCTGTGGGAGTGGTGTGTGCAGTGGTGTAGCGCTGTGGGAGTGGTGTGGGCATTGGTGTACCGCTGTGGGAGTGGTGTGGGCAGTGGTGTAGCGCTGTGGGAGTGGTGTCGGCAGTGGTGTAGCGCTGTGGGAGTGGTGTGGGTAGTGGTGTAGCGCTGTGGGAGTGGTGTGGGCAGTGGTGTAGTACTGTGGGAGTGGTGTGGGCACTGGTGTAGCGCTGTGGGTGTGGTTTGGGCAGTGGTGTAACGCTGTGGGTGTGGTGTGCGCTGTGGTGTAGTACTGTGGGAGTGGTGTGGGCAGTGGTGTAGCGCTGTGGGTGTGGTGTGCGCTGTGGTGTAGTACTGTTGGAGTGGTGTGGGCACTGGTGTAGTACTGTGGGAGTGGTGCAGGCAGTGGCGTAGTACTTTGGGAGTGGTGTGGGCAGTGGTGTAGTGCTGATGCGAGTTGAGTGGGCAGTGGTGTAGCGCTGTGGGTGTGGTGTGGGCTCTTGTGTAACGCTGTGGGAGTGGTGTGGGTAGTGGTATAGCGCTCTAGGAGTGGTGTGGGCTGTAGTTCAGTGCTGTCCGAGTTGTTAGGGCATTAGTGTAGCGCTGTGGGAGGGTTGTGGGTAGTGGTGTAGCGCTCTGGGAGTGGTGTGGGCTGTGGTGTAGCGGTCTGGGAGTGCTGTGGGCAATGGTGTAACGCTGTGGGAGTGGTGTGGGCAGTGGTGTAGCGCTGTGGGAGTGGTGTGGGCAGTGGTGTAGCGCTGTGGGAGTGGTGTGGGCAAGGTGTAGTGCGGCGGGAGTGGTGTGGGCAGTGGTGTAGTGCTATCCGAGTGGTTTGGGCATTAGTTTAGCGCTGTGGGTATGGTGTGGGCAGTGGTGTAGCGCTGTGGGAGTGGTGTGGGTTGTGGTGTAGCGTTGTGGATTTGGTGTGGGTAGTGGTGTAGCGCTGTAGGAGTGGTGTTGGCCGTGGTGTAACGCTGTGGGAGTGCTGTGGGCAGTGGTGTAACGCTGTTGGGAGTGCTGTGGGCAGTTGTGTAGCGCTGTGGGAGTGGTGTGTGCAGTGGTGTAGTGCTGTTGGAGTGATGTGGGCATTAGTGTAGCGCTCTGGGAGTGGTGTGGGCGGGGTTGTAACGCTAAGGGAGTGGTGTGGGCAGTTGTGTAGCGCTGTGGGAGTGGTGTGTGCAGTGGTGTAGCGCTGTGGGAGTGGTGTGGGCATTGGTGTAGCGCTGTGGGAGTTGTGTCGGCAGTGGTGTAGCGCTGTGGGAGTGGTGTGGGCAGTGGTGTAGTACTGTGGGAGTGGTGTGGGCACTGGTGTAGCGCTGTGGGTGTGGTTTGGGCAGTGGTGTAACGCTGTGGGTGTGGTGTGGGCTGTGGTGTAGTACTGTGGGAGTGGTGTGGGCAGTGGTGTAGCGCTGTGGGTGTTGTGTGTGCTGTGGTGTAGTACTGTGGGATTGTTGTGGGCACTGGCGTAGTACTGTGGGAGTGGTGCAGTCAGTGGCGTAGTACTTTGGGAGTGGTGTGGGCAGTGGTGTAGTGCTGATGCGAGTTGAGTGGGCAGTGGTGTAGCGCTGTGGGAGTGGTGTGGGCTCTTGTGTAACGCTGTGGGAGTGGTGTGGGTAGTGGTATAGCGCTCTAGGAGTGGTGTGGGCTGTAGTTTAGTGCTATCCGAGTTGTTAGGGCATTAGTGTAGCGCTGTGGGAGGGTTGTGGGTAGTGGTGTAGCGCTCTGGGAGTGGTGTGGGCTGTGGTGTAGCAGTCTGGGAGTGCTGTGGGCAATGGTGTAACGCTGTGGGAGTGGTGTGGGCAGTGGTGTAGCGCTGTGGGAGTGGTCTGGGCAGTGGTGTAGCGCTGTGGGAGTGGTGTGGGCAAGGTGTAGTGCTGTGGGAGTTGTGTGGGCATTGCTGTAGTGCTATCCGAGTGGTTTGGGCATTAGTTTAGCGCTGTGGGTATGGTGTGGGCAGTGGTGTAGCGCTGTGGGAGTGGTGTGGGCAGTGGTGTGGCGCTGTGGGAGTGGTGTGGGCAGTTGTGTAGCGCTGTGGGGGTGGTGTGGGTTGTGGTGTAGCGTTGTCGATTTGGTGTGGGTAGTGGTGTAGCGCTGTAGGAGTGGTGTGGGCCGTGGTGTAACGCTGTGGGAGTGCTGTGGGCAGTGGTGTAACGCTGTTGGGAGTGCTGTGGGCAGTTGTGTAGCGCTGTGGGAGTGGTGTGTGCAGTGGTGTAGTGCTGTTGGAGTGGTGTGGGCATTAGTGTAGCGCTCTGGGTGTGATGTGGGCGGGGTTGTAACGCTAAGGGAGTGGTGTGGACAGTTGTGTAGCGCTGTGGGAGTGGTGTGTGCAGTGGTGTAGCGCTGTGGGAGTGGTGTCGGCAGTGGTGTAGCGCTGTGGGAGTGGTGTGGGTAGTGGTGTAGCGCTCTGGGAGTGGTGTGGGCAATGGTGTAACGCTGTGGGAGTGGTTGGGCAGTGGTGTAGCGCTGTGCGAGTGGTGTGGGCAGTGGTGTAGCGCTGTGGGAGTGGTGTGGGCAAGGTGTAGTGCTGCTGGAGTGGTGTGGGCAGTGGTGTAGTGCTATCCGAGTGGTTTGGGCGTTAGTGTAGCGCTGTGTGTATGGTCTTGGCAGTGGTGTAGCGCTGTGGGAGTGGTGTGGGCAGTGGCGTGGCGCTGTGGGAGTGGTGCGGGCAGTTGTGTAGCGCTGTGGGTGTGGTGTGGGTTGTGGTGTAGCGTTGTGGGTGTGGTGTGGGTAGTGGTGTAGCGCTGTGGGAGTTGTGTGGGCACTGGTGTAACGCTGTGGGAGTGCTGTGTGCAGTGGTGTAACGCTGTGGGCCTGCTGTGGGCAGTTGTGTAGCGCTGTGGGAGTGGTGTGTGCAGTGGGGAAGTGCTGTAGGAGTGGTGTGGGCATTAGTTTAGCGCTCTGGGTATGGTGTGGGCAGGGGTGTAGCGCTGTGGGAGTGGTGTGGGCATTGGTGTACCGCTGTGGGAGTGGTGTGGGCAGTGGTGTAGCGCTGTGGGAGTGGTGTCGGCAGTGGTGTAGCGCTGTGGGAGTGGTGTGGGTAGTGGTGTAGCGCTCTGGGAGTGGTGTGGGCAATGGTGTAACGCTGTGGGAGTGGTTGGGCAGTGGTGTAGCGCTGTGCGAGTGGTGTGGGCAGTGGTGTAGCGCTGTGGGAGTGGTGTGGGCAAGGTGTAGTGCTGCTGGAGTGGTGTGGGCAGTGGTGTAGTGCTATCCGAGTGGTTTGGGCGTTAGTGTAGCGCTGTGGGTATGGTCTTGGCAGTGGTGTAGCGCTGTGGGAGTGGTGTGGGCAGTGGTGTGGCGCTGTGGGAGTGGTGCGGGCAGTTGTGTAGCGCTGTGGGTGTGGTGTGGGTTGTGGTGTAGCGTTGTGGGTGTGGTGTGGGTAGTGGTGTAGCGCTGTGGGAGTTGTGTGGGCACTGGTGTAACGCTGTGGGAGTGCTGTGTGCAGTGGTGTAACGCTGTGGGCCTGCTGTGGGCAGTTGTGTAGCGCTGTGGGAGTGGTGTGTGCATTGGGGAAGTGCTGTAGGAGTGGTGTGGGCATTAGTTTAGCGCTCTGGGTATGGTGTGGGCAGGGGTGTAACGCTAAGGGAGTGGTGTGGGCAGTGATGTAGCGCTGTGGGAGTGGTGTGGGCTGTGATGTAGTGCTGTGGGAGTGGTGTCGGCAGGGGTGTAGCGCTGTGGGAGTTGTGTGGGCAGTGGTGTAGCGCTGTGGGTGTGGTGTGTGCAGTGGTGTAACGCTGTGGGTGTGGTGTGGGCAGTGGTGTAGCGCTGTGTGAGTGGTGTGGTCATTGGGTTAACGCTGCAGGAGTGGTGTGGGCAGTGCTGAAGTGCTGTGGGAGTTGAGGTTGATGTTGAATTTGATGGTGATTTTCAATATTGGGATTGTTGTTGAATTTGTTGGTGTTATCAATGTTATTTTTTGAACATTTTAATATTTTTCAATGTTGAGGTTGTTGTTAAATTTGTTCGTGATTTTCAAAATTGAGGTTGTTGCTGAATTTGTTGGTGATATCAATGTTGAGGTTGTTGTTGAATTTGTTGGCGTTTTTCAATGTTGAGGTTGTTGAATTTGCTGTTGTTATCAATGTTCTTTTTTGAACTTTATTCTACTTTTAAATGTTGAGGTTGCTGTTGATTTTTATGGTGACTTTCAATATTGAGATTGTTGATGAATATGTTGGTGTGTTTCAATATTGAGGATGTTGTTGAAATTGTTCACGTTTTACTATGTTGAGGTTGTTTTTCAATTTGTTGGTGTTTTTCAATGTTGAGGTTGTTGTTGAATTTGTTGGTGTCATCAATGTTTTTAAAAAACACTTTTTTGTACTTATAAAAGTTGAGGTTGTTGTTAAATTGGTTAGTGTTTTTCAATGTTGAGGTTGTAGTTGAATTTGTTGGTGCTATCAATGGATTTTTAGTTGAACTTTTTTGTAGTTTCAAAAGTTGAGGTTGTTGCTGAATTTGTTATTGTTTTTCAATGTTGATGATGTTGTTGAATTTGTTGGTGATTTTTAGTATTGTTGTTGCTGAATTTGTCGGTGATGTTTAATGTTGAGGTTGTTGTTGAATTGGATAGTGTCATCAATGTTTATTTTGTTGAACTTGTTTGTATTTTTATAAGTTGTGGTTGTTGTTGAATTTGTTGGTGTTTTTCAATGTTGAGGCTTTCGTAAATTTTTTGGTGTTATCAATATTCATTTTTGAACTTTTTTGTACTTTTAGAAGTTGAGGTTGTTGATGAATTTGTTGCTTTTTTTCAAAGTTGAGTTTGTTGTTGAATTTTTTGGTGTTATCAATGTTATTTTTTGAACTTTTTTAAATTTTTCAATGTTGAGGTTGTTGTAGAATCTGTTGGCGTTTTCCAATATTGAGGTTGTTGTTGAATTTGTTGGTGTTTTTCAATATTAAGGTTGTTGTTGAATTTGTTGGTGTCTTTCAATATTGAGGTTGTTGTTGAATATGTTGGCGTTTTTCAATGTTGAGGTTGTTGTTGAATTTGTTGGTGTTATCAATGATTTTTTGAATTTTTTCTCTTTTAAAAGTTGAGTTTGTTGTTCAATTTGTTGGTGTTTTTCAATGTTGAGTTTGTTGTTGAATTTATTCACGTTTTACAATGTTAACGTTGTTGTAGAATTTGTTGTTGTCTTTCACTATTAAGGTTGTTGTTGGATTTGTTGGTGATTTTCAATGTTCAGGTTGCTGTTGAATTTTTTGATTTTATCAAATGTTTTTTTGAACTTTTTCTCTTCTTTTATGAGTTGAGGTTGTTGTACAATTTGTTGGTGTTTTTCAATGTTGAGGTTGTTGTTGAATTTGTTGGTGATTTTCAATATTGAGGTTGTTGTTGAATTTGTTGGCGATTTTCAATGTTGAGGTTGTTGTTGAATTTGTTGGTGTTATCAATGATTTTTTGAATTTTTTCTCTTTTAAAAGTTGAGTTTGTTGTTCAATTTGTTGGTGTTTTTCAATGTTGAGGTTGTTGTTGAATTTGTTCACATTTTACAATGTTAACGTTGTTGTTGAATTTGTTGTTGTCTTTCACTATTAAGGTTGTTGTTGGATTTGTTGGTGATTTTCAATTTTCAGGTTGCTGTTGAATTTGTTGATTTTATCAAATGTTTTTTTGAACTTTTTCTCTTCTTTTATGAGTTGAGGTTGTTGTACAATTTGTTGGTGTTTTTCAATGTTGAGGTTGTTGTTGAATTTGTTGGTGATTTTCAATATTGAGGTTGTTGTTGAATTTGTTGGTGACTTTCAATATTGAGGTTGTTGTTGAATTTGTTGGCATTTTTCAATGTTGAGGTTGTTGTTGAATTTGTTGGTGTTATCAACGTTATTTTTTGAACTTTTTTGTATTTTTCAATGTTGAGGTTGTTGTTGAATTTGTTGGTGTCTTTCAATATTGAGGTTGTTGTTGAATTTGTTGGTGTTTTTCAAAGTTGAGGTTGTTGTTGAATTTGTTGGTGACTTTCAATATTGAGGTTGTTCTTGAATTTGTTGGTGATTTTCAATGTTGAGGCTGTTGTTGAATTTGTTGGTGTTATCAATGTTTTTTTTTAACTTTTTTGTACTTTTAAAAGTTAAGGTTGTTGTTGAATTTGTTGGTTTATCAATGATACTTTTTGAAATTTTTTGTAGTTTTTAATGTTGACGTTGTTATTGAATTTGTTGTTGTTTTCAATGTTTTTTTGAACTTTTTCTCTTTTAAAAGTTGTGGTTGTTGTTAAATTTGTTTGCGTTTTTCAATGTTGAGGTTGTTGTTGAATTAGTTGTTGATTTTCAATGCTGAGTTTGATGTTGAATATTTGTTGGTGTTATCGACGTTATTTTTTGAACTTTTTGGATTTTTCAATGTTGAGGTTGTTGTTCAATTTGTTGGTGTTATCAATGATATTTTTTGAACTTTTATGTATTCTTCAATGTTGAGGTTGTTGTTTAATTTGTTGTTGTTATCAATGCTTTTTTTTGAACTTTTTCTCTTTTTTAAGAAGTTGAGGTTGTTGTTGAATTTGTTGGTGACTTTCAATATTGTGGTTCATGTTGAATTTCTGGTGTTTTTCAGTGTTGAGTTTGTTGCTGAATTTGTTGGTGATTTTCAATATTGAAGTTGATGAATTTGTTGTCGATTTTAAATGTTGAGGTTTTTGTTGAATTTGTTGGTGCCTTTCAATATTGAGGTTGTTGTTGAATATGTTGGTGCTTTTCAATGTTGAGGTTGTTGTTGAATTTGTTGGTGATTTTCAATATTGTGGTTCATGTTGAATTTTTGGTGTTTTTCAATGTTGAAGTTGTTGTTGAATTTGTTGGTGTTTTTCATTGTTTAGGTTGTTGTTGAAATTGTTGGTGATTTTCAATGTTGAAGTTGTTGAATTTGTTGGTGTTTTTCATTGTAGAGGTTGTTGTTGAATTTGTCGGTGATTTTCAATATTGTGGTTCATGTTGAATTTTTGGTGTTTTTCAATGTTGAAGTTGTTGTTGAATTTGTTGGTGTTTTTCAATTTTGAGGTTGTTGTTGAATATGTTGGTGTTTTTCAATGTTGAGGTTGTTGAATTTGTTGGTGTTTTTCATTGTTGAGGTTGTTGTTGAATCTGTTGGTGTTTTTCAATGTTGAGGTTGTTGTGGAATTTGTTGGTGATTTTCAATATTGTGGTTCATGTTGAATTTTTGGTGTTTTTCAATGTTGAAGTTGTTGTTGAAATTGTTGGTGTTTTTCAATATTGAGGTTGTTGTTGAATATGTTGGTCTTTTTCAATGTTGAGGTTGTTGAATTTGTTGGTGTTTTTCATTGTTGAGGTTGTTGTTGAATCTGTTGGTGACTTTCAATATTGAGGTTGTTGTTGAATATGTTGGTGTTTTTCAATGTTGAGGTTGTTGAATTTGTTTGTGTGTTTCAAAGTTGTGGTACTTGTTCAATTTGTTGGTGATTTTGAATGTTGAGGTTGTTGTTGGAATTGTTGTTGTTTTTCAATATTGAGGTTGTGGTTGAATTTGTTGGCGTTTTTGAATGTTGATGTTGTTGTTGAATTTGTTGGTGTCTTTCAATATTGAGGTTGTTGTTGAATATGTTGGTGTTTTTCAATGTTGAGGTTGTTGAATTTGTTTGTGTGTTTCAAAGTTGTGGTACTTGTTGAATTTGTTGGTGATTTTCAATGTTGAGGTTGTTTTTGGAATTGTTGTTGTTTTTCAATATTGAGGTTGTTGTTGAATTTGTTGGTGTTATCAATGTTTTTTTGGAACTTTTTATCTTCTTTTAAAAGTTGAGGTTGTTGATGAATTTGTTAGTGTTTTTCAATGTTGAGGTTGTTGTTGAATTTGTTGCTGATTTTCAGTATTAAGGTTGTTGTTGAATTTGTTGGTGTTATCAATGATTTTTTTGAACTTTCTCTTTTTTAAAAGTTGAGGTTGTTGTTGAATTTGTTGGTTTTTTCATTGTTGATATTATTGTTGAATTTGTTGATTTTATCAATGTTTTTTGTTGAACTTATTTGCATTTTTAAAAGTTATGGTTGTTGTTGAATTTGTTGTATTTTTTCAATGTTGAAGTTGTTCAATTTGTTGGTGATTTGCAATATTGAGGTTGTTGAATTTGTTGGTTTTATCAATGTTATTTTTTGAACTTTTTTGTACTTTTAAATGTTGCGGTTGTTGTTGAATTTGTAGCGGATTTTCAATATTGAGGTTGTTGATGAATTTGTTGCTGTTTTTCAATGTTGAGGTTGTTGTTGAATTTGTTGGTGATAATCAATAATGAGATTGTTGTTGAATTTGTTGGTGTTATCAACGTTATTTTTTGAACTTTTTTGTATTTTTCAATGTTGAGGATTGTGTTGAATTTGTTGGTGTTTGTCATTGTTGAGGTTGTTGTTGAATTTGTTGGTGTCTTTCAATATTGAGGTTGTTGTTGAATTTGTTTGTGACTTTCAATATTGAGGTTGTTGTTGAATTTGTTGGCGTTTTTCAATATTGATGTTGTTGTTGAATTTGTTGGTGTCTTTCAATATTGATGTGGTTGTTGAATATGTTGGTTTTTTTCAATTGTTGAGGTTGTTGAATTTGTTTGTGATTTTCAATATTGAGGTTGTTATTGAATTTGTTGGTGTTAACAATGTTTTTTGTTGAACTTGTTTGCATTTTTAAAAGTTAAGGTTGTTGTTGAATTTGTTGGTGATTTTCAGTACTGAGGTTGTTGTTGAATTTGTTGGTTTTATCAATGTTCGTTTTTGAAATTTTTTGTACTTTTAAATGTTGAGGTTGTTGTTGAATTATTTGTTGTTTTTCAATGTCGATGTTGTTGTTGAATATGTTGCTGATTTACAATATTGAGGTTGTTGATGAATTTGTTGGTGTTTTTCAATGTTCTGGTTGTTGTTGAATTTGTTGGTGCTATTCAATAATGAGATTGTTGTTGAATTTGTTGCTGTTTTTCAATGTTGAAGTTGTTGTTGAATTTGTTGGTGATTTTCAATATTGAGGTTTTTGTTGAATTTATTAGTGTTTATCAATGTTGAGGTTGTTCTTGAATTTGTTGGTGTTATCAATGTTTTTTTTGATCTTTTTCCCTTCTTTTAAACGTTGAGGTTGTTGCTGAATTTGTTGTTGTTTTTCAATGTTGAGGTTGATGTTGAATTTGTTGGTGTTTTTAAATATTGAGGTTGATGTTGAATTTGTTAGTGATTTTCAATATTGAGGTTTTTGTTGAATTTGTTGGCGTTTTTCAATGTTGAGATTGTTGTTGAATTTGTTGCAGATTTTCAATGTTGAGGCCGTTGTTGAACTTGTTGGTGTCTTTCAATATTGAGTTTGTTGTTGAATTTGTTGGTGTTTTACAATGTTGAGGTTGTTTTTGAATTTGTTGGTGATTTTCAATATTGAGGTTGTTGTTGAATTTGTTGGTATTATCAATGTTATTTTTTGAACTTTTTTGTATTTTTCAATGTTGAGGCTGTTGTTGAAATTGTTTGGTATTTTTCAATGTTGAGGTTGTTGTTGTATTTGTTAGCGCTTTTCAATGTTGAGGTTGTTGTTGAATTTGTAGGTGATTTTCAATATTGATGTTGTTGAATTTGTTGGTGATTTTCAATGATGTGGTTGTTGTTGAATTTGTTGGTGTCTTTCAATATTCGGGTTGTTATTGAGTTTGTTGGCGTCTTTCCATGTTGAGGTTGTTGTTGCATTTCTTTGTGTTATCAATGTTTTTATTGAACTTTTTCTCTTTTAAAAGTTGAGGTTGTTGTTGAATTTGTTCGGGTTTTTCAATGTTGAGCTTATTGTTGAAATTGTAAGTTTTTTTCAATGTTGAGGTTATTGATGAATTTGTTGGTGTTTGTCAATGTTGCGATTGTTGTTGAATTTGTTGATGATTTTCAATGTTGAAGTTTTTGTTAAACTTGTTGGTGTCGTTCAATATTGAGCTTGATGTTGAATTGGTTAGCGTTTTTCAATGTTGAGATTGTTGTTGAACTTGTTGGTGTCTTTCAATGTTGACGTTGTTGAATTTGTTCGTGTTTTTCAATGTTGAGGTTGTTGTTGAATTTGTTGGTGATTTTCAATGTTGAGGTTGTTTTTGAATTTGTTGGTATTATTCAATGTTGAGGTTGTTTTTGAATTTGTTGGTGTTTTTCAATGTTGAAGTTGTTGTTGAATTTGTTTGTGTCTGTCAATATACAGGTTGTTGTTGAATTTGTTGGTTTTATCAATGATATTATTGGAATTTCTTGTAGTTTTAAATGCTGAGGTTGATGTTGAAATTGTTGGTGTTTTTCAATGTTGAGGTTGTTGAATTTGTTGGTGTTATTCATTCTTTAGGTTGTTTTTGAATTTTTTGATGATTTTCAATATTGAGGTGTTGTTGCATTTGTTGGCGTTTTTCAATATTGAGGTTGTTGTTGAATTTGTTGGCGTTTTTCAATTTTGAGGTTGTTGTTGAATTTGTTGGTGTATTCAATGTTTTTTTGAACTTTTTCTCTTCTTTTAAAAGTTGAGGTTGATGTTGAATTTGTTGTTGTTTTTCAATGTTGAGCTTGTTGTTGAAATTGTAAGTTTTTATAAATGTTGAGGTTGTTGTTGAATTTGAATTTGTTGGTGTTTTTAAATGTTGAGGTTGATGTTGAATTTGTTAGTGATTTTCAATATTGAGGTTGTTGTTGAATTTGTTGGCGTTTATCAATATTGAGATTGTTGTTGAATTTGTTGCTGATTTTCAATGTTGAGGTCGTTGTTAAACTTGTTGGTGTCTTTCAATATTGAGGTTATAGTTGAATATGTTGGTATTATCAATGTTATTTTTTGAACTTTTTTGTATTTTTCAATGTTGAGGTTGTTGTTGAATTTGTTGGTGATTTTCAATGTTGATGTCGTTGTTGAACTTGTTGGTGTCTTTCAATGTTGAGGTTGTTGAATTTGATCGTGTTTTTCAATGTTGAGGCTGTTTTGAATTTATTGGTGATTTTCAATGTTGAGGTTGTTTTTGAATTTGTCGCTGTTTATCAATGTAGATGTTGTTGTTGAACTTGTTGCTGTTTTTCATTGTTGAGGTTGTTGTTGACTTTGTTGGTGATTTTCAATGTTGAATTTGTTGAATTTGTTGGTGATTTTCAATGTTGACGTTGTTGTTCAATTTGTTGTTGATTTTCAATATTGAATTTGTTGTTGAATTTGTTGGTGTTATCAATGTTATTTTCTGAACATTTTTGTATTTTTCAATGTTGAGGTTGTTCTTGAATTTGTGGCTGTTTTTCAATGTTGAGGTTGTTGTTGAATTTATTGGTGATTTTCAATATTGAGGTTGTTGTTGAATTTGATGGTGTTTTTCAATTTTGAGGTTGTTGTTGAATTTGATCGTGTTTTTCATTGTTGAGGTGTCTGTTGAATTTGTTGGTGTTATCAATGTTATTTCTTGAACTTTTTTGTAGTTTTCAATGTTGAGGTTGTTGTTGAATTTGTTGGTGTTTTTCAATGTTGAGGTTGTTGTTGAATTTGTTGGTGTTTTTCAATGTTGAGGTTGTTCAATTTGTTGGTGATTATCAATATTGAGGTTGTTGTTGAATTTTTTGGTTTTATCAATGTTCTTTTTCAAAGTTTTTCTGTTGTTTAAAAAGTAGAGGTTGTTGTTGAAATTGTTGGTGTTTTTCATTGTTGAGGATGTTGTTGATTTGTTGGTGTTATCAATGTTTTTTGTTGAACTTGTTTGTATTCTTAAAAGTTAAGGTTGTTGTTGAATTTGTTGGTGTATTTCAATGTTGAGGTTGCTCAATTTGTTGCTGATTTTAAATATTGAGGTTGTTGTTGAATTTGATGCTGTTATCAATGATCTTTTTTGAACATTTTTGTACTTTTACATGTTTGTTGTTGAATTTGTTGCTGATTTTCAATATTGATGTTGTTGATGAATTTGTTGGTGCTTTTCAATGATGAGGTTGGTGTTAAATTTGTTGGTGATATTCAATAATGAGATTGTTGTTGAAGTTGTTGGTGTTATCAATGTTAATTTTTGAACTTTTTTGTATTTTTCAATGTTGAGGTTCTTGTTGAATTTGTCCTCGTTTTTGATTTTTGAGGTTGTTGGTGAATTTGTTGCTGTTTTTCAATGTTGAGGTTGTTGTTGAATTTGTTGCTGTTTTTCAATGTTGAGGTTGTTGTTGAATTAGTTGGTTTTTTTCAATGTTGAGGTTGTTGTTGAATTTATTGGTGTTTTTCAATGTTGAGGTTTTTCTTGAATTTGTTTGTGACTTTCAATATACCGGATGTTGTTGAATTTGTTGTTTTTATCAATTATCTTTTTTGAACTTTTTTGTAGTTTTAAATGTTGAGGTTGTTGTTGAAATTGTTGTTGTTTTTCAATTTTGATGTTGTTGTTGAATTTTTTGGTGATTTTCTGTATTGAGGTTGTTGTTGAATTTGTTGGTGTTATCAATGTGATTTTTTGAACTTTATTGTGTTTTTCAATGTTGAGATTGTTGTTGAATTTGTTGGGTTTTTTTTCATTGTTGAGGTTGTTGTTGAATTTGTTGGTTTTGTTTTCATTGTTGAGGTTGTTGTTGAATTTGTTGCTGTTTTTCAATGTTGAGGTTTGTTGTTGAATTTGTTGGTTTTTTTCATTGTTGAGGTTTTTGTTGAATTTTTTGGTGTTTTTCATTGTTGAGGTTGTTGTTGAATTTGTTGGTGATTTTCAATGTTGAGGTTGTTGTTGAATTTTTTGGTGTTTTTCAGTGTTGAGTTTGTTGTTGAATTCGTTGGTGACTTTCAATATTAAGGTTGTTCTTTAATTTGTTGGTGTATTCAATGTTTTTTTTGAACTTTTTCTCTTCTTTTAAAAGTTGATGTTGTTGTTGAATTTGTTGGTGTTTTTCAATGTTGATGTTGTTGTTGAATTTGTTCGTTTTATCAAAGATCATCTTTGAACTTTTTTGTAGTATTAAATGTTGTGGTTGCTGTTGAAATTGTTGGTGTTTTTCAATTTTGAGGTTGTTGTTGAATTTGTTGCTGTTTTTCAATATTGAGGTTGTTGTTGAATTTGTTGTTGTCAATGTTTTTGTTGAACTTTTTTGTATTTTTATAAGTTGAGGTTGTTGTTGAATTTGAGGGTGTTTTTCAATGTTGAGGTTGTTGTTGAATTTGTTGCTGTTTTTCATTGTTGAGGTTTTTGTTGAATTTGTTGTTGTTATCAATGTCTTTGTTGAACTTTTGTGTATTTTTAAAATTTGAGGATGTTGTTGAATTTGTTGGCATTTTTCAATGTTGAGATTGTTGTTGAATTTGTTGCTGATTTTCAATGTTGAGGTCCTTGTTGAACTTGTTGGTATCTCTCATTATTGAGGATGTTGTTGTATTTGTTGGTGTTTTTAAATGTTGAGGTTGTTTTTGAATTTGTTGGTGATTTTCAGTGGTGAGGTTGCTGTTGAATTTGTTGGTGTTATCAATGTTATTTTTTGAACGTTTTTGTATTTTTCAATGTTGAGATTGTTTTTGAATTTGTTCGTTTTTTTTTCATTGTTGAGGTTGTTGTTGAATTTGTTGGTTTTGTTTTCATTGTTGAGGTTGTTGTTGAATTTGTTGCTGTTTTTCAATGTTGAGGTTTGTTGTTGAATTTGTTGTTGTTTTTCAATGTTGAGGTTGTTGTTCAACTTGTTGGTGTTTTTCAACGTTGAGGTTGTTGTTGAAGTTGTTCGTGTTATCAATGTTTTTTGTTGAACTTGTTTGTGTTTTTAAAAGTTGAGGTTGTTGTTGAATTTGTTGGTGTTTTTCACTGTTGAGGTTGTTCAATTTGTTGGTGATTATCAGTATTGAGTTTGTTGTTGAATTTGTTGGTTTTATCAATGTTCTTTTTAGAACTTTTTTGTACTTTTAAATGTTGAGGTTGTTGTTGAATTTGTTGGTGTTTTTCAATGTTGATGTTGTTGTTGAATTTGTTGGTGTTTTTCAATATTGAGGTTGTTGATGAATTAGTTGGCGTTTTTCAATGTTGAGGTTGTTGTTAAATTTGTTGGTGATATTCAATAATGAGATTGTAGTTGAAGTTGTTGGTGTTATCAATGTTATTTATTGAACGTTTTTTGTGTTTTTCAATGTTGAGGTTGATGTTGAATTTGTTGGCATTTTTCAATGTTGAGGTTGTTGTTGAATTTGTTTGTGATTATCAATATTGAGGTTGTTGTTGAATTTGTTGCTGTTATCAATGTTAATTTTTGAACTTTTTTTTTGAAAGTTGAGCTTGTTGTTGAATTTGTTGGTTTTTTTCAATGTTGAGGTTGTTGTTGAATTTATTGGTGTTTTTCAATGTTGAGGTTGTTGTTGAATTTGTTTGTGACTTTCAATATACAGGTGGTTGTTGAATTTGTTGGTTTTATCAATGATCTTTTTTGAACTTTTTTGTAGTTTTAAATGTTGAGGTTGTTGTTGAAATTGTTGGTATTTTTCAATGTTGAGGTTGTTGTTGAACTTGTTGGTATTTTTCAATGTTGAGGTTGTTGTTGAATTTGTTGGTGTATTTCATTGTTGAGGGTGTTGTTGAATTTGTTGCTGTTTTTCAATGTTGAGGTTGTTGTTGAATTTGTTGGTGTTTTTCGTTGTTGTGGTTTTTGTTGAATTTGTTGGTGTTATCAATGTTTTTGTTAAATTTTTATATATTTTTGAAAGTTGAGCTTGTTGTTGAATTTGTTGGTGTTCTTCAATCTTGAGGATGTTGTTGAATTTATTGTTGTTTTTAAATGTTGAGGTTGTTGTTGAATTTGTTTGTGACTTACAATATTCAGGTTGTTGTTGAATTTGTTGGTTTTATCAATGATCTTTTATGAACTTTTTTGTAGTTTTAAATGTTGAGGTTGTTGTTGAAATTGTTAGTATTTTTCAATGTTGAGGTTGTTGTTGAATTTGTTGGTATTTTTAAATGTTGAGGTTGTTGTTGAATTTGTTGGTGTTTTTCGTTGTTGAGGTTTTTGTTGAATTTGTTGGTGTTATCAATGTTTTTGTTGAACTTTTTTGTATTTTTAAAATTTGAGGTTGTTGTTGAATTTGTTGGTGTTTTTTAATGTTGAGGTTGTTGGTGAATTTGTTGGTGTTTTTCATTGTTGAGGTTTTTTTTGATTTAGTTGGTGTTATCAATGTTTTTGTTGAACTTTTTTGTATTTTTAAAAGTTGAGGTTGTTGTTGAATTTGTTGTCATTTTTCAATGTTGAGATTGTTGTTGAATTTGTTGCTGATTTTAAATGTTGAGGTCGTTGTTGAACTTGTTGGTGTCTTTCAATATTGAGGTTGTTGTTGAATTTGTTGGTGTTTTTCAATGTTGAGGTTGTTGATGAATTTGTTGGTGATTTTCAGTAGTGAGGTTGCTGTTGAATTTGTTGGTGTTACCAATGTTATTTTTTGAACTTTTTTGTATTTTTCAATGTTGAGGTTGTTTTTAAATTTGTTGGTATTTATCAATGTTGATGTTGTTGTTGAATTTGTTGGTGTTTTTCATTGTTGAGGTTGTTGTTGAATTTGTTGGTGTTTTTCAATGTTGAGGTTGTTGTTGCATTTCTTATTGTTTTTCATTGTTGAGGTTGTTGTTGAATTTTTTGGTGTTTTTCAATGTTGAGGTTGTTGTTCAATTTGTTGGTGATTTTCAATGTAGAGGTTGTGAATTTGTAGGTGTTTTTAAATGTTGACGATGTTGCTGAATTTGTAGGTGATTTTCAATGTTGAGATTGTTGTTGAATTTGTTGTTTATTTTCAATATTGAGTTTGTTGTTGAATTTGTTGGTGTTATCAATGATTTTTTTCAAATTTTTATCTTCTTTTAAAAGTTGAGGTTGTTGTTGAATTTGTTGGTATTTTTCAATGTTGCGGTTGTTGTTGAATTATTTGTTGTTTTTCATTGTTGTGGTTTTTGAAGTTGTTGGTCTTTTTCAATGTTGAGGTTGTTGTTGAATTTGTTGGTGTTTGTCAATGTTGATGTTGTTGTTAAATTTTTTGGTGATATTCAATAATGAGATTGTTGTTGAAGTTGTTGGCGTTATCAATGTTATTTATTGAACTTTTCTGTGTTTTTCAATGTTGAGGTTGTTGTTGAATTTGTTGGTATTTTTCAATGTTGAGGATGTTTTTGAATTTGTTGGTTTTTATGATTTTTGAGGTTGTTGTTGAATTTGTTGCTGTTTTTCAATGTTGAGTTTGTTGTTGAATTTGTTGGTGATATGCAATATTGAGGTTGTTGTTGAATTTATTGCTGTTATCAATTTTAATTTTTGAACTTTTTTTTTGAAAGTTGAACTTGTTGTTGAATTTGTTGGTTTTCTTCAATCTTGAGGTTGTTGTTGAATTTATTGTTGTTTTTAAATGTTGAGGTTGTTGTTGAATTTGTTTGTGACTTTCAATATTCAGGTTGTTGTTGAATTTGTTGTTTTTATCAATGATCTTTTTTGAACTTTTTTGTAGTTTTAAATGTTGAGGTTGTTGTTGAAATTTTTGTTTTTTTTCAATGTTGAGGTTGTTGTTGAATTTGTTGGTATTTTTAAATGCTGAGGTTGTTGTTGAATTTGTTGCTGTTTTTCAATGTTGAGGTTGTTGTTGAATTTGTTGGTGTTTTTCGTTGTTGAGTTTTTTGTTGAATTTGTTGGTGTTATCAATGTTTTTGTTGAACTTTTTTGTATTATTAAAATTTGAGGTTGTTGTTGAATTTGTTGGTGTTTTTTAATTTTGAGGTTGTTTTTGAATTTGTTGGTGTTTTTTATTGTTGAGGTTTTTGTTGAATTTGTTGGTGTTATCAATGTTTTTGTTGAACTTTTTAGTATTTTTAAAAGTTGAGGTTGTTGTTGAATTTCTTGGCATTTTTCAATGTTGAGATTGTTGTTGAACTTGTTGCTGATTTTAAATGTTGAGGTCGTTGTTGAACTTGTTGGTGTCTTTCAATATTGAGGTTGTTTTTGAATTTGTTGGTGTTTTTCAATGTTGAGGTTGTTGATGAATTTGTTGGTGATTTTCAGTATTGTGATTGCTGTTGAAATTGTTGGTGTTATCAATGTTATTTTTTGAACTTTTTTGTATTTTTCAATGTTGAGGTTGTTTTTCAATTTGTTGGTATTTATCAATGTTGAGGTTGTTCTTGAATTTGTTGGTGTTTTTCATTGTTGATGTTGTTGATGGATTTGTTGGTGTTTTTCAATGTTGAGGTTGTTGTTGCATTTTTTGCGGTTTTTCATTGTTGAGGTTGTTGTTGAATTTTTTGGTGTTTTTCAATGTTGAGGTTGTTGTTCAATTTGTTGGTGATTTTCAATGTAGAGGTTGTTGAATTTGTAGGTGTTTTTAAATGTTGAAGTTGTTGCTGAATTTGTAGGTGATTTGCAATGTTGAGGTTGTTGTTGAATTTGTTGTTTATTTTCAATATTGAGTTTGTTGTTGAATTTGTTGTTGTTATCAATGCTTTTTTTGAAATTTTAACCTTCTTTTAAACGTTGAGGTTGTTGTTGAATTTGTTGGTATTTTTCAATGTTGCAGTTGTTGTTGAATTATTTGTTGTTTTTCATTGTTGAGGTTTTTGAAGTTGTTGTCTTTTTCAATGTTGAGGTTGTTGTTGAATTTGTTGGTGTTTGTCAATGTTGATGTTGTTGTTGAATTTGTTGATGTTTTTCAATGTTGATGTTGTTGTTGAATTTTTTGGTGTTATTCAATGTTGAGGTTGTTGTTGAATTTGTTGGTGTTTTTCGTTGTTGAGGTTTTTGTTGAATTTGTTGGTGTTATCAATGTTTTTGTTGAACTTTTTTGTATTTTTAAAAGTTGAGGTTGTTGTTGAATTTGTTGGCATTTTTCAATGTTGAGATTGTTGTTGAATTTGTTGCTGATTTTAAATGTTGAGGTCGTTGTTGAACTTGTTGGTGTCTTTCAATATTGAGGTTGTTTTTGAATTTGTTGGTGTTTTTCAATGTTGAGGTTGTTGATGAATTTGTTGGTGATTTTCAGTATTGTGGTTGCTGTTGAAATTGTTGGTGTTATCAATGTTATTTTTTGAACTTTTTTGTATTTTTCAATGTTGAGGTTGTTTTTCAATTTGTTGGTATTTATCAATGTTGAGGTTGTTCTTGAATTTGTTGGTGTTTTTCATTGTTGATGTTGTTGATGGATTTGTTGGTGTTTTTCAATATTGAGGTTGTTGTTGCATTTTTTGCTGTTTTTCATTGTTGAGGTTGTTGTTCAATTTGTTGGTGATTTTCAATGTAGAGGTTGTTGAATTTGTAGGTGTTTTTAAATGTTGACGTTGTTGCTGAATTTGTAGGTGATTTGCAATGTTGAGGTTGTTGTTGAAAATGTTGTTTATTTTCAATATTGAGTTTGTTGTTGAATTTGTTGGTGTTATCAATGCTTTTTTTGAAATTTTTATCTTCTTTTAAACGTTGAGGTTGTTGTTGAATTTGTTGGTATTTATCAATGTTGAGTTTGTTCTTGAATTTGTTGGTGTTTTTCATTGTTGATGTTGTTGATGGATTTGTTGGTGTTTTTCAATGTTGAGGTTGTTGTTGCATTTTTTGCTGTTTTTCATTGTTGAGGTTGTTGTTCAATTTGTTGGTGATTTTCAATGTAGAGGTTGTTGAATTTGTAGGTGTTTTTAAATGTTGACGTTGTTGCTGAATTTGTAGGTGATTTGCAATGTTGAAGTTGTTGTTGAATTTGTTGTTTATTTTCAATATTGAGTTTGTTGTTGAATTTGTTGGTGTTATCAATGCTTTTTTTGAAATTTTTATCTTCTTTTAAACGTTGAGGTTGTTGTTGAATTTGTTGGTATTTTTCAATGTTGCGGTTGTTGTTGAATTATTTGTTGTTTTTCATTGTTGAGGTTTTTGAAGTTGTTGGTCTTTTTCAATGTTGAGGTTGTTGTTGAATTTGTTGGTGTTTGTCAATGTTGATGTTGTTGTTGAATTTGTCGATGTTTTTCAATGTTGATGTTGTTGTTGCATTTTTTGGTGTTATTCAATGTTGAGGTTGTAGTTGAATTTGTTGTTTATTTTCAATATTGATGTTGTTTTTGAATTTGTTGGTTATTTTCAATGTTGAGGTTGTTGAATATGTTGGTGTTTTTCAATGTTGAGGTTATTGTTGAATTTGTTGTTGATTTTCAATATTGAGTTAGTTGTTGAATTGGTTTGTGTTATCAATGTTATTTTTTAAAATTTTTTTGTAGTTTTCAATGTTTAGGTTGTTCTTTAATTTGTTGCTGTTATCAATGTTATTTTTTGTACTATTTTCTATTTTTCAATGTTGTGGTTGTTGTTGAATTTGTCCGTGTTATCAATGTATATTTTGAACTTTTTATATTCTTTTAAAAGTTGAGGTAGTTTTTGAATTTGTTGGATTTATCAATGATCGTTTTTGAACTTTTTTGTAGTTTTAAATGTTGAGGTTGTTGTTGAAATTGTTGGTGTTTATCAACGTTGAGGTTGTTGTTGAATTTGTTGGTGACTTTCAATATTGAGGATGTTGTTGAATTTGTTGGCATTTTTCAATGTTGAGGTTGTTGTTGAATTTGTTCGTGTTATCAATGTTTTTTTTGAACTTTTTCTCTTCTTTTAAAAGTTGAGGTTGTTGTTGAATTTGTTGGTGTTTTTCAACGTTAAGCTTGTTGTTGAAATTGTAAGTTTTTTTCAAAGTTGAAGTTGTTGTTGAATTTGTTGGTGTTTTTAAATGTTGAGGTTGATGTTGAATTCGGTGGTTATTTTCAATATTGAGGTTGTTGTTGAAATTGTTTGCGTTTTTCAAGGTTGAGGTCGTTGTTGAATTTGTTGCTTATTTTCAATATTGAGGTTTTAGTTGAATTTGTTGGTATTATCAATGTTATTTTTTGAACTTTTTTGTATTTTTCAATGTTGAGGTTGTTGAATTTGTTGGTGTTTTTCAATGTTGAGGTTGTGGAATTTGTTGGTGTTTTTCAATGTTGAGTTTGTTGTTGAATTTGTTGGTGATTTTCAATGTTGAGGTTGTTGTTGAATTTGTTGGTGTTTTTCGTTGTTGAGGTTTTTGTTGAATTTGTTGGTGTTATCAATGTTTTTGTTGAACTTTTTTGTATTTTTAAAAGTTGAGGTTGTTGTTGAATTTGTTGGCATTTTTCAATGTTGAGATTGTTGTTGAATTTGTTGCTGATTTTAAATGTTGAGGTCGTTGTTGAACTTGTTGGTGTCTTTCAATATTGAGGTTGTTTTTGAATTTGTTGGTGTTTTTCAATGTTGAGGTTGTTGATGAATTTGTTGGTGATTTTCAGTATTGTGGTTGCTGTTGAAATTGTTGGTGTTATCAATGTTATTTTTTGAACTTTTTTGTATTTTTCAATGTTGAGGTTGTTTTTCAATTTGTTGGTATTTATCAATGTTGAGGTTGTTCTTGAATTTGTTGGTGTTTTTCATTGTTGATGTTGTTGATGGATTTGTTGGTGTTTTTCAATATTGAGGTTGTTGTTGCATTTTTTGCTGTTTTTCATTGTTGAGGTTGTTGTTCAATTTGTTGGTGATTTTCAATGTAGAGGTTGTTGAATTTGTAGGTGTTTTTAAATGTTGACGTTGTTGCTGAATTTGTAGGTGATTTGCAATGTTGAGGTTGTTGTTGAAAATGTTGTTTATTTTCAATATTGAGTTTGTTGTTGAATTTGTTGGTGTTATCAATGCTTTTTTTGAAATTTTTATCTTCTTTTAAACGTTGAGGTTGTTGTTGAATTTGTTGGTATTTATCAATGTTGAGTTTGTTCTTGAATTTGTTGGTGTTTTTCATTGTTGATGTTGTTGATGGATTTGTTGGTGTTTTTCAATGTTGAGGTTGTTGTTGCATTTTTTGCTGTTTTTCATTGTTGAGGTTGTTGTTCAATTTGTTGGTGATTTTCAATGTAGAGGTTGTTGAATTTGTAGGTGTTTTTAAATGTTGACGTTGTTGCTGAATTTGTAGGTGATTTGCAATGTTGAAGTTGTTGTTGAATTTGTTGTTTATTTTCAATATTGAGTTTGTTGTTGAATTTGTTGGTGTTATCAATGCTTTTTTTGAAATTTTTATCTTCTTTTAAACGTTGAGGTTGTTGTTGAATTTGTTGGTATTTTTCAATGTTGCGGTTGTTGTTGAATTATTTGTTGTTTTTCATTGTTGAGGTTTTTGAAGTTGTTGGTCTTTTTCAATGTTGAGGTTGTTGTTGAATTTGTTGGTGTTTGTCAATGTTGATGTTGTTGTTGAATTTGTCGATGTTTTTCAATGTTGATGTTGTTGTTGCATTTTTTGGTGTTATTCAATGTTGAGGTTGTAGTTGAATTTGTTGTTTATTTTCAATATTGATGTTGTTTTTGAATTTGTTGGTTATTTTCAATGTTGAGGTTGTTGAATATGTTGGTGTTTTTCAATGTTGCGGTTGTTCTTGAATATGTTGTTGATTTTCAATATTGAGTTAGTTGTTGAATTGGTTTGTGTTATCAATGTTATTTTTTAAAATTTTTTTGTAGTTTTCAATGTTTAGGTTGTTCTTTAATTTGTTGCTGTTATCAATGTTATTTTTTGTACTATTTTCTATTTTTCAATGTTGTGGTTGTTGTTGAATTTGTCGGTGTTATCAATGTATATTTTGAACTTTTTATATTCTTTTAAAAGCTAAGGTAGTTTTTGAATTTGTTGGATTTATCAATGATCGTTTTTGAACTTTTTTGTAGTTTTAAATGTTGAGGTTGTTGTTGAAATTGTTGGTGTTTATCAACGTTGAGGTTGTTGTTGAATTTGTTGGTGACTTTCAATATTGAGGATGTTGTTGAATTTGTTGGCGTTTTTCAATGTTCAGGTTGTTGTTGAATTTGTTCGTGTTATCAATGTTTTTTTTGAACTTTTTCTCTTCTTTTAAAAGTTGAGGTTGTTGCTGAATTTGTTGGTGTTTTTCAACGTTGAGCTTGTTGTTGAAATTGTAAGTTTATTTCAAAGTTGAAGTTGTTGTTGAATTTGTTGGTGTTTTTAAATGTTGAGGTTGATGTTGAATTCGGTGGTGATTTTCAATATTGAGGTTGTTGTTGAATTTGTTGGTGTTTTTCAAAGTTGAGGTCGTTGTTGAATTTGTTGCTGATTTCAATATTGAGGTTTTAGTTGAATTTGTTGGTTTTATCAATGTTATTTTTTGAACTTTTTTGTATTTTTCAATGTTGAGGTTGTTGAATTTGTTGGTGTTTTTCAATGTTGAGGTTGTGGAATTTGTTGGTGTTTTTCAATGTTGAGTTTGTTGTTGAATTTGTTGGTGATTTTCAATGTTGAGGTTGTTGTTGAATTTGTTGGTGTTTTTCGTTGTTGAGGTTTTTGTTGAATTTGTTGGTGTTATCAATGTTTTTGTTGAACTTTTTTGTATTTTTAAAATTTGATGTTGTTGTTGAATTTGTTGGTGTTTTTCAACGTTGAGGTTGTTGTTGAATTTGTTGGTGTTTCTCATTGTTGAGGTTTTTGTTGAATTTGTTGTTGTTATCAATGTTTTTGTTGAACTTTATTGTATTTTTAAAATGGAAGTTGCTGTTGAATTTGTTGGCATTTTTAACTGTTGAGATTGTTGTTGAATTTCTTGCTGATTTTAAATGTTGAGGTCGTTGTTGAACTTGTTGGTGTCTTTCAATATTGAGGTTGTTGTTGAATTTCTTGGTGTTTTTCCATGTTCAGGTTGTTGTTGAATTTGTTGTTGTTATCAATGTTTTTGATGAACTTTTTTGTATTTTTATAAGTTAAGGTTGATGTTGAATTTGTTGGTGTTTTTCAATGTTGAGGTTGTTGTTGAATTTTTTGTTGTTTTTCATTGTTGAGGTTGTTATTCAATCTGTTGGGGATTTTCAATGTTGAGGTTGTTGAATTTGTAGGTATTATTCAATGTTGACATTGTTGAATTTGTAGGTGATTTTCAATGTTGAGGTTGTTGTTGAATTTGTTGGTGTTTCTCATTGTTGAGGTTTTTGTTGAATTTGTTGGTGTTATCAATGTTTTTGTTGAACTTCATTGTATTTTTAAAAGTGGAAGTTGTTGTTGAATTTGTTGTTTATTTTCAATATTGAATTTGTTGTTGAATTTGTTGGTGTTATCAATGCATTTTTAAAAATTTTTATCTTCTTTTAAAAGTTGCGGTTGTTGTTGAATTATTTGTTGTTTTTCATTGTTGATGTTTTTGAAGCTGTTGCTGTTTTTGAATGTTGAGGTTGTTGTTGAATTTGTTGGTGATTTTCAATATTGTGGTTTTAGTTGATTTTGTTTGTATTATCAATGTTATTTTTTGATCTTTTTTGTATTTTTCAATGTTGAGGTTGTTGTTGAATTTGTTGTTGACTTTCAATATTGAGGATGTTGTTGAATTTGTTGGCGTTTTTCAATGTTGAGGTTGTTGTTGAATTTGTTCGTGTTATCATTGTTTTTTTTTAACTTTTTCTCTTCTTTCAAAAGTTGAGGTTGTTGTTGAATTTGTTGGTGTTTTTCAACGTTGAGCTTGTTGTTGAAATTGTAAGTTTTTTTCAAAGTTGAAGTTGTTGTTGAATTTGATGGTGTTTTTAAATGTTGAGGTTGATAATGAATTCGGTGGTGATTTTCAATATTGAGGTTGTTGTTGAATATGTTTGCGTTTTTCAAGGTTGAGATTGTTGTGGAATTTGTTACTGATTTTCAATGTTGAGGTTTTAGTTCAATTTGTTGGTATTATCAATGTTATTTTTTGAACTTTTTTGTATTTTTCATTGTTGAGGTTGTTGAATTTGTTGGGGTTTTTCAATGTTGAGGTTGTGGAATTTGTTGGTGTTTTTCAATGTTGAGTTTGTTGTTGAATTTGTTGGTGATTTTCAATGTTGAGGTTGTTGTTCAATTTGTTGGTGTTTTTCCTTGTTGAGGTTTTTGATGAATTTGTTGGTGTTATCAATGTTTTTGTTGAACTTTTTTGTATTCTTAAAATTTGATGTTGTTGTTGAATTTGTTGGTGTTTTTCAACGTTGAGGTTGTTGTTGAATTTGTTGGTGTTTTTCATTGTTGAAGTTATTGTTGAATTTGTTGGTGTTATCAATGTTTTTGTTGAACTTTATTGTATTTTTTAAAGTGGAAGTTTTTGTTGAATTTGTTGGCATTTTTCACTGTTGAGATGGTTGTTGAATTCTTTGCTGATTTTAAATGTTGAGGTCGTTGTTGAACTTGTTGGTGTCTCTCAATATTGAGGTTGTTGTTGAATTTGTTGGTGTTTTTCAATGTTGAGGTTGTTGTTGAATTTGTTGTTGTTTTCAATGTTTTTGTTGAACTTTTTTGTATTTTTAAAAGTTAAGGTTGTTGTTGAATTTGTTGGTGTTTTTCAATGTTGAGGTTGTTGTTGAATTTGTTGTTGTTATCAATGTTTTTGTTGAACTTTTTTGTATTTTCAAAAGTTAAGGTTGTTGTTGAATTTGTTGGTGTTTTTCAATGTTGAGGTTGTTGTTGAATTTTTTGTTGTTTTTCATTGTTGAGGTTGTTGTTCAATTTGTTGGGGATTTTCAATGTTGAGGTTGTTGAATTTGTAGGTATTTTTCAATGTTGAGGTTGTGGAATTTGTTGGTGTTTTTCAATGTTGAGATTGTTGTTGAATTTGTTGGTGATTTTAAATGTTGAGGTCGTTGTTGAACTTGTTGGTGTCTTTCAATATTGAGGTTTTTGTTGAATTTGTAGCTGTTATCAATGTTCTTGTTGAACTTTTTTGTATTTTAAAAATTTGATGTTGTTGTTGAATTTGTTGGTGTTTTTCAACGTTGAGGTTGTTGTTGAATTTGTTGGTATTTTTCATTGCTGAGGTTTTTGTTGAATTTTTTGGTGTTATCAATGTTTTTGTTGAACTTTATTGTATTTTGAAAAGTGGAAGTTGTTGTTGAATTTGTTGGCATTTTTCACTGTTGAGATTGTTGTTGAATTCGTTGGGGATTTTAAATGTTGAGGGTGTTGAACTTGTTCGTGTCTTTCAATATTGAGGTTGTTGTTGAACTTGTTGGTGTTTTTCAATGTTGAGGTTGTTGTTGAATTTTTTGTTGTTTTTCATTGCTGAGGTTGTTGTTCAATTTGTTGGGGATTTTCAATGTTGAGGTTGTTGAATTTGTAGGTATTTTTCAATGTTGAGGTTGTGGAATTTGTTGGTGTTTTTCAATGTTGAGTTTGTTGTTGAATTTGTTGCTGATTTTCAATGTTGAGGTTGCTGTTGAATTTGTTGGTGTTTTTCGTTGTTGGGGTTTTTGTTGAATTTGTTGGTGTTATCAATGTTTTTGTTGAACTTTTTTGTAATTTTAAAATTTGATGTTGTTGTTGAATTTGTTGGTGTTTTTCAACATTGAGGTTGTTGTTGAATTTATTGGTGTTTTTCATTGTTGAGGTTTTTGTTGAATTTGTTGGTGTTATCAATGTTTTTGTTGAACTCTATTGTATTTTAAAAGTGGAAGTTGTTGTTGAATTTGTTGGCATTTTTCACTGTTGAGATTGTTGTTGAATTCGTTGCTGCTTTTAAATGTTGAGGTCGTTGTTGAACTTGTTGGTGTCTTTCAATATTGAGGTTGTTGTTGAATTTGTTGGTGTTTTTCAATGTTGAGGTTGTTGTTGAATTTGTTGTTGTTATCAATGTTTTTGTTGAACTTTTTTGTATTTTTAAAAGTTAAGGTTGTTGTTGAATTTGTTGGTGTTTTTCAATGTTGAGGTTGTTGTTGAATTTTTTGTTGTTTTTCATTGTTGAGGTTGTTATTCAATTTGTTGGGGATTTTCAATGTTGAGGTTGTTGAATTTGTAGGTATTTTTCAATGTTGACGTTGTTGAATTTGTAGGTGATTTTCAATGTTGAGGTTGTGGTTGAATTTGTTGTTTATTTTCAAAATTGAATTTGTTGTTGTTATCAATGCTTTTTTAAAATTTTTTATCTTCTTTTAAAAGTTGCGGTTGTTGTTGAATTATTTGTTGTTTTTCATTGTTGATGTTTTTGAAGTTGTTGCTGATTTTGAAT
The DNA here is from genome assembly GCF_964194155.1 of Cetorhinus maximus. NCBI lineage: Eukaryota > Metazoa > Chordata > Chondrichthyes > Lamniformes > Cetorhinidae > Cetorhinus > Cetorhinus maximus. The sequence continues at coordinate 90,206 of NW_027596205.1, forward strand.
GTTGAGGTTTTTGTTGAATTTGTTGGTGATTTTCAATATTGTTGTTTTAGTTGATTTTGTTGGTATTATCAATGTTATTTTTTATCTTTTTTGTATTTTTCAATGTTGAGGTTGTTGTTGAATTTGTTGGTGTTTATCAATGTTGCGATTGTTGTTGAATTTTTTGATGATTTTCAATGTTGATGTCGTTGTTAAACTTGTTGGTGATTTTCAATGTTAAGGTTGTTGTTGAATTTGTTGGTGTTTGTCACTGTTTAGGTTGTTGTTGAATTTGTTGGTGTTTTTCAATGTTGAGGTTGTTCAATTTGTTGGTGAATATCAATATTGAGGTTGTTGTTGAATTTGTTGGTGTTTTTCAATGTTGAGGTTGTTGTTAAATTTGTTGGTGATATTCAATAATGAGATTGTTGTTGAAGTTGTTGGTGTTATCAATGTTATTTATTGAACTTTTTTGCATTTTTCAATGTTAAGGTTGTTGTTGAATATGTTGGTGTCTTTCAATGTTGAGGTTGTTGTTGAATTTGTTGGTGATTTTCAATGTTGAGGTTGTTGTTGAATTTGTTGGTGTCTTTCAATGTCGAGGTTGTTGTTGAATTTGTTGGTGATATTCAATAATGAGATTGTTGTTGAAGTTGTTGGTGTTATCAATGTTATTTATTGAACTTTTTTGCATTTTTCAATGTTAAGGTTGTTGTTGAATATGTTGGTGTCTTTCAATGTTGAGGTTGTTGTTGAATTTGTTGGTGATTTTCAATGTTGAGGTTGTTGTTGAATTTGTTGGTGTCTTTCAATGTCGAGGTTGTTGTTGAATTTGTTGGTGTTTTTCAATGTTGAGGTTGTTGTTGAATTTGTTGATGTTTGTCAATGTTGAGGTTGTTGTTGAATTTGTTGGTGTTTTTCATTGTTGAGGTTTTTGTTAAATTTGTTGGTGTTATCAATGTTTTTTTTGTACTTTTTTTATTTTTGAAAGTTAAGGTTGTTGTTGAATTTGTTGCTGTTTTTCAATGTTGACGTTGTTGTTAAATTTGTAGGTGATTTCCCATGTTAAGGTTGTTGTTGAATTTGTTGTTCATTTTCAATATTGAATTTGTTGTTGAATTTGTTAGTGTTACCAATGCTTTTTTTGAAATTTTTATCTTCTTTTAAAAGTTGAGCTTGTTGTTGAATTTGTTTGTTTTTTTCAATGTATACGTTGTTGTTGAATTTGTTGGTGTTTTGGAATGTTGAGGTTGTTGTTGAATTTGTTGGTGTTTTTCCATATTCAAGTTGTTGAATTTGTTGGTGTTTTTCAATGTTGAGGTTGTTGTTCAATTTGTTTGTGACTTTCAATATACAGGTTGTTGTTGAATTTGTTGGTATTTTTCAATGTTGAGGTTGTTGTTGAATTTGTTGGTGATATTCAATATTGAGGTTGTTGTTGAATGTATTGCTGTTATCAATTTTAATTTTTGAACTTTTTTTATTTTTGAATGTTGAGCTTGTTGTTGAATTTGTTGGTTTTCTTCAATCTTGAGGTTGTTGTTGAATTTATTGTTGTTTTTAAATGTTGAGCTTGTTGTTGAATTTGTTTGTGACTTTCAATATTCAGGTTGTTGTTGAATTTGTTGTTTTTATCAATGATCTTTTTTGAACTTTTTTGTAGTTTTAAATGTTGAGGTTGTTGTTGACATTGTTGGCATTTTTCAATGTTGAGGTTGTTGTTGAATCTGTTGGTATTTTTAAATGTTGAGATTGTTATTGAATTTTTTGCTGATTTTAAATATTGAGGTCGTTGCTAAATTTGTTGGTGTTTTTCAATGTTATTTTTTGAAATTTTTATTATTTTTCAGTGTTGAGTTTGTTGTTGAATTTTTTGTTGTTTTTCATTATTGAGGTTGTTGATGAATTTGTTGATGATTTTCCATGTTGAGGTTGTTGAATTTGTTGGTGTTTTTCAATGTTGAGGTTATTGTTGAATTTGTTGGTGTTTGTCAAAGTTGAGGTTGTTGTTGAAATTGTTGGAGTTTTTCAATGTTGAGGTTGTTCAATTTGTTGGTGATTATCAATATTGAGGTTGTTGTTGAATTTGTTGATTTTATCAATGTTCTTTGATTTTGCTGATGTTTTTCATTGTTGAGGATGTTGTCGATTTGTTGGTGTTATCAATGATTTTGTTTATCTTGTTTGTATTTTTAAAAGTTAAGGTTATTGTTGAATTTGTTGGTGATTTTCAATATTGAGGTTTCTGTTGAATTTGTTGGTTTTATCAATGTTCTGTGTTGAAGTTTTCTGTACTTTTAAATGTTGAAGTTGTTGTTGAATTTGTTGGTGTTTTTGAATATTGAGGTTGTTGATGAATTTGTTGGTGTTTTTCAATGTTGCCGTTGTTGTTAAATTTGTTGGTGATATTCAATAATGAGATTGTTGTTGAAGTTGTTGGTGTTATCAATGTTATTTTTTGAACTTTTTTGTATTTTTCAATGTTGAGGTTGTTGTTTAATTTGTTGGTATTTTTCAATGTTGAGTTTGTTGTTGAATTTGTTGCTGTTTTTCAACGTTGAGGTTGTTGTTGAATTTATTGGTGATTTTCAATATTGAGGTTGTTGTTGAATTTGATGCTGTTATCAATGTTAATTTTTGAACTTTTTTTTATTTTTGAAAGTTGAACTTGAAGTTGAATTTGTAGGTTTTTTTCAATGTTGACTTTGTTGTTGAATTTGTTGGTGTTTTTCAATGTAGAGGTTGTTGTTGAATTTGTTGGTGTCTTTCAATATTGAGGTTTTTGTTGAACTTGTTGGCGTTTTTCAATGTTGAGTTTGTTGTTGAACTTGTTGGTGTTATCAATGTTATTTTTTGAACTTTTTTTGTAGTTTTCAATGTTTTGGTTGTTGTTGAAGTTGTTGGTGTTATCAATGTTATTTTTTGAACTTTTTTCTATTTTTCAATGTTGAGGTTGTTGATGAATTTGTTGGGATTTGTCAATGTTGCGGTTGTTGTTGAATTATTTGTTGTTTTTCATTGTTGAGGTTGTTGAAGTTGTTGGTGTTTTTCAATGTTGAGGTTGTTGTTGAATTTGTTGCTGATATTCAATATTGAGGTTGTTGATGAATTTGTTGGTGTTTTTCAATGTTGAGGTTGTTGTTAAATTTGTTGGTGATATTCAATAATGAGATTGTTGTTGAAGTTGTTGTCGTTATCAATGTTATTTATCGAACTTTTCTGTGTTTTTCAATGTTGAGGTTGTTGTTGAATTTGTTGGTATTTTTCAATGTTGAGGTTGTTGTTGAATTTGTAGTTTTTTTTTGATTTTTGAGGTTGCTGTTGAATTTGTTGCTGTTTTTCAATGTTGAGGTTGTTGTTGAATTTGTTGGTGATATTCAATATTGAGGTTGTTGTTGAATTTATTGCTGTTATCAATTTTAATTTTTGAACTTTTTTTTATTTTTGAAAGTTGAGCTTGTTGTTGAATTTGTTGGATTTCTTCAATCTTGAGGTTGTTGTTGAATTTATTGTTGTTTTTAAATGTTGAGGTTTTTGTTGAATTTGTTTGTGACTTTCAATATTCAGGGTGTTGTTGAATTTGTTGGTTTTATCAATGATCGTTCTTGAACTTTTTTGTAGTTTTAAATGTTGAGGTTGTTGTTGAAATTGTTGGTTTTTTTCAATGTTGAGGTTGTTCTTGAATTTGTTGGTATTTTTAAATGTTGAGGTTGTTGTTGAATTTGTTGCTGTTTTTCAATGTTGAGGTTGTTGTTGAATTTGTTGGTGTTTTTCATTGTTGAGGTTTTTGTTTAATTTGTTGGTGTTATCAATGTTTTTGTTGAACTTTTTTGTATTTTAAAAAGTTGAGGTTGTTGTTGAATTTGTTGGTGTTTATCAATGTTGAGGTCGTTGTTAAACTTGTTGGTGTTTTTCAATATTGAGGTTGTTGTTGAATTTGATGCTGTTATCAATGTTAATTTTTGAACTTTTTTTTATTTTTGAAAGTTGAGCTTGTAGTTGAATTTGTAGGTTTTTTTCAATGTTGACTTTGTTGTTGAATTTGTTGTTTTTTTTTTAATGTAGGGGTTGTTGTTGAATTTGTTGGTGTTTTTCAATATTGAGGTTTTTGTTGAATTTGTTGCTGTTTTTCAATGTTGTGGTTGTTGTTGAATTTGTTGGTATTTTTAAATGTTGAGGTTGTTGTTGAATTTGTTGCTGTTTTTCAGTGTTGAGGTTGTTGTTGAATTTGTTGGTTTTTTTCGTTGTTGAGGTTTTTGTTGAATTTGTTGGTGTTATCAATGTTTTTGTTGAACTTTTTTGTATTTTTAAAATTTGAGGTTGTTGTTGAATCTGTTGGTGTTTTTTAATGTTGAGGTTGTTGGTGTTTTTCATTGTTGAGGTTTTTGTTGAATTTGTTGGTGTTATCAATGTTTTTGTTGAACTTTTTTGTATTTTTAAAATTTGAGGTTGTTGTTGAATCTGTTGGTGTTTTTTAATGTTGAGGTTGTTGGTGTTTTTCATTGTTGAGGTTTTTGTTGAATTTGTTGGTGTTATCAATGTTTTTGTTGAACTTTTTTGTATTTTTAAAAGTAGAGGTTGTTGTTGAATTTGTTGGCATTTTTAACTGTTGAGATTGTTGTTTAATTTCTTGCTGATTTTAAATGTTGAGGTCGTTGTTGAACTTGTTGGTGTCTTTCAATATTGAGGTTGTTGTTGAATTTGTTGGTGTTTTTCAATGTTGTGTTTGTTGATGAGTTTGTTGGTTATTTTCAGTATTGAGGTTGCTGTTGAATTTGTTGGTTTTATCAATGTTATTTTTAGAACTTTTTTGTATTTTTCAATGTTGAGGTTGTTTTTCAATTTGTTGGTATTTATCAATGTTGAGGATGTTGTTAAATTTGTTGGTGTTTTTCATTGTTGAGGTTGTTGTTGAATTTGTTGGTGTTTTTCAATGTTGAGATTGTCGTTGCATTTTTTGTTGTTTTTCATTGTTGAGGTTGTTGTTGAATTTTTTGGTGTTTTTCAATGTTGAGGTTGTTGCTCAATTTGTTGGTGATTTTCAATTTAGAGGTTGTTGAATGTGTAGGTTTTTTTAAATGTTGACGTTGTTGCTGAATTTGTAGGTAATTTGCAATGTTGAGGTTGTTGTTGAATTTGTTGTTTATTTTCAATATTGAGTTTGTTGTTGAATTTGTTGTTGTTATCAATGCTTTTTTTGAAATTTTTATCTTCTTTTAAACGTTGAGGTTGTTGTTGAATTTGTTGGTATTTTTCAATGTTGCGGTTGTTGTTGAATTATTTGTTGTTTTTCATTGTTGAGGTTGTTGAAGTTGTTGGTCTTTTTCAATGTTGAGGTTGTTGTTGAATTTGTTGGTGTTTGTCAATGTTGATGTTGTTGTTGAATTTGTTGATGTTTTTCAATGTTGAGGTTGTTGTTGAATTTGTTGGTTATTTTCAATGTTGAGGTTGTTGTTGAATTTTTTGCTGTTTTTCAAAGTTGAGGTTGTTGTTGAATTTGTTGGTGATTTTCAATATTGAGGTTGTTGTTGAATTTGTTGCTGTTATCAATGTTAATTTTTGATCTTTTTTTTATTTTTGAAAGTTGAGCTTGTTGTTGAATTTGTTTGCTTTTTTTCAATGTTGACGTTGTTGTTGAGTTTGTTGGTGTTTTTCAATGTTGAGGTTGTTGTTGAATTTGTTGGTGTTATCAATGTTTTTGTTGAACTTTTTTGTATTTTTAAAAGTTAAGGTTGTTGTTGAATTTGTTCGTGTTTTTCAATGTTGGCGTTGTTGTTAAATTTGTAGGTGATTTTCTATTTGAAGGTTGTTGTTGAATTTGTTGTTTATTTTCAGTATTGAATTTGTTGTTGAATTTGTTAGTGTTATCAATGCTTTTTTTGAAATTTTTATCTTCTTTTAAAAGTTGAGGTTATTGTTGATTTTGATCTTATTTTTCAATGTTGCGGTTGTTGTTGAATTATTTGTTGTTTTTCATTGTTGAGGTTTTTGAAGTTGTTGATGTTTTTCAATATTGAGGTTGTTGTTGAATTTGTTGGTGTTTGTCAATGTTGAGGTTGTTGTTAAATTTGTTGGTGATATTCAATAATGAGTTTGTTGTTGAAGTTGTTGGTGTTATCAATGTTATTTTTTAAACTTTTTTGTATTTTTCAATGATGAGGTTGTTGTTGAAATTGTTGGTATTTTTCAATGTTGAGGTTGTTGTTGAATTTGTTGCTGTTATCAATGTTAATTTTTGATCTTTTTTTTATTTTTGAAAGTTGAGCTTGTTGTTGAATTTGTTTGTTTTTGTCAATGTATACGTTGTTGTTGAATTTGCTGGTGTTTTTGAATGTTGAGGTTGTTGTTGAATTTGTTGGTGATTTTCAATTTTGAATTTGTTGAATTTGTTGTTGTTTTTCAATGTTGAGGTTGTTGTTGAATTTTTTGTTGTCTTTCAATGTTGAGGTTGTTGTTGAATTTTTTTGTTTTTGTCAATGTATACGTTGTTGTTGAAATTGTTGGTGTTTTTGAATGTTGAGGTTGTTGTTGAATTTGTTGGTGATTTTCAATTTTGAATTTGTTGGTGTTTTTCAATGTTGAGGTTGTTATTGAATTTGTTGGTGTTTTTCAATATTGAGGTTTTTGTTGAACTTGTTGGTGTTTTTCAATGTTGAGTTTGTTGTTGAATTTGTTGCTGTTTTTCAATGTTGTGGTTGTTGTTGAATTTGTTGGTGATTTTCAATTTTGAATTTGTTGAATTTGTTGGTGTTTTTCAATGTTGAGGTTGTTGTTGAATTTGTTGGTGATTTTCAATTTTGAATTTGTTGAATTTGTTGGTGTTTTTCAATGTTGAGGTTGTTGTTGAATTTGTTTGTGACTTTCAATATACAGGTTGTTGTTGAATTTGTTGCTTTTATCAATGATCCTTTTTGAACTTTTTGGTAGTTTTCAATGTTGAGGTTGTTGTTGAAATTGTTGGTGATATCAATGTTTTTTTTGAACTTTTTATCTTCTTTTAAAAGTTGAGGTTCTTTTTGAATTTGTTTGTGTTTTTCAATGTTGAGCTTGTTTTTTGAAATTGTTGGTGTTTTTAAATGTTGAGATTGTTGTTGCATTTTTTGTTGTTTTTCATTGTTGAGGTTGTTGTTGAATTTTTTGGTGTTTTTCAATGTTGAGGTTGTTGGTCAATTTGTAGGTAATTTGCAATGTTGAGGTTGTTGTTGAATTTGTTGTTTATTTTCAATATTGAGTTTGTTGTTGAATTTGTTGTTGTTATCAATGCTTTTTTTGAAATTTTTATCTTCTTTTAAAAGTTGAGGTTGTTGTTGAATTTGTTGGTATTTTTCAATGTTGCGGTTGTTGTTGAATTTGTTGGTGTTTGTCAATGTTGATGTTGTTGTTGAATTTGTTGATGTTTTTCAATGTTGAGGTTGTTGTTGAATTTGTTGGTTATTTTCAATGTTGAGGTTGTTGAATATGTTGGTGTTTTTCAATGTTGATGTTGTTGTTGAATTTGTTGGTGATTTTCAATGTTGAGGTTGTTGTTGAATTTGTTGGTGTTTGTCACTGTTTACGTTGTTGTTGAATTTGTTGGTGTTTTTCAATGTTGAGGTTGTACAATTTGTTGGTGAATATCAATATTGAGGTTGTTGTTAAATTTGTTGGTGATATTCAATAATGAGATTGTTGTTGAAGTTGTTGGTGTTATCAATGTTATTTATTGAACTTTTTTGCATTTTTCAATGTTGAGGTTGTTGTTGAATTTGTTGGTGTCTTTCAATGTTGAGGTTGTTGTTGAATTTGTTGGTGATTTTCAATTTTGAATTTGTTGAATTTGTTGGTGTTTTTCAATGTTGAGGTTGTTGTTGAATTTGCTTGTGACTTTCAATATACAGGTTGTTGTTGAATTTGTTGCTTTTATCAATGATCCTTTTTGAACTTTTTTGTATTTTTCTATGTTGAGGTTGTTGTTTAATTTGTTGGTATTTTTCAATGTTGAGTTTGTTGTTGAATTTGTTGCTGTTTTTCAACGTTGAGGTTGTTGTTGAATTTATTGGTGATTTTCAATATTGAGGTTGTTGTTGAATTTGATGCTGTTATCAATGTTAATTTTTGAACTATTTTTTATTTTTGAAAGTTGAGCTTGTAGTTGAATTTGTAGGTTTTTTTCAATGTTGACTTTGTTGTTGAATTTGTTGTTTTTTTTTAATGTAGGGGTTGTTGTTGAATTTGTTGGTGTTTTTCAATATTGAGGTTTTTGTTGAACTTGTTGGTGTTTTTCAATGTTGAGTTTGTTGTTGAATTTGTTGCTGTTTTTCAATGTTGTGGTTGTTGTTGAATTTGTTGGTATTTTTAAATGTTGAGGTTGTTGTTGAATTTGTTGCTGTTTTTCAGTGTTGAGGTTGTTGTTGAATTTGTTGGTTTTTTTCGTTGTTGAGGTTTTTGTTGAATTTGTTGGTGTTATCAATGTTTTTGTTGAACTTTTTTGTATTTTTAAAATTTGAGGTTGTTGTTGAATCTGTTGGTGTTTTTTAATGTTGAGGTTGTTGGTGTTTTTCATTGTTGAGGTTTTTGTTGAATTTGTTGGTGTTATCAATGTTTTTGTTGAACTTTTTTGTATTTTTAACAGTAGAGGTTGTTGTTGAATTTGTTGGCATTTTTAACTGTTGAGATTGTTGTTGAACTTCTTGCTGATTTTAAATGTTGAGGTCGCTGTTGAACTTGTTGGTGTCTTTCAATATTGAGGTTGTTGTTGAATTTGTTGGTGTTTTTCAATGTTGAGTTTGTTGATGAATTTGTTGGTTATTTTCAGTATTGAGGTTGCTGTTGAATTTGTTGGTTTTATCAATGTTATTTTTAGAATTTTTTTGTATTTTTCAATGTTGAGGTTGTTTTTCAATTTTTTGGTATTTATCAATGTTGAGGTTGTTGTTAAATTTGTTGGTGTTTTTCATTGTTGAGGTTGTTGTTGAATTTGTTGGTGTTTTTCAATGTTGAGATTGTTGTTGCATTTTTTGTTGTTATTCTTTGTTGAGGGTGTTGTTGAATTTTTTGGTGTTTTTCAATGTTGAGGTTATTGTTCAATTTGTTGGTGATTTTCAATTTAGAGGTTGTTGAATTTGTAGGTGTTTTTAAATGTTGACGTTGTTGCTGAATTTGTAGGTAATTTGCAATGTTGAGGTTGTTGTTGAATTTGTTGTTTATTTTCAATATTGAGTTTGTTGTTGAATTTGTTGTTGTTATCAATGCTTTTTTTGAAATTTTTATCTTCTTTTAAACGTTGAGGTTGTTGTTGAATTTGTTGGTATTTTTCAATGTTGCGGTTGATGTTGAATTATTTGTTGTTTTTCATTGTTAAGGTTGTTGAAGTTGTTGGTCTTTTTCAATGTTGATGTTGTTGTTGAATTTGTTGGTGTTTGTCAATGTTGATGTTGTTGTTGAGTTTGTTGGTGTTTTTGAATGTTGAGGTTGTTGTTGAATTTGTTGGTGTTATCAATGTTTTTGTTGAACTTTTTTGTATTTTTAAAAGTTAAGGTTGTTGTTGAATTTGTTCGTGTTTTTCAATGTTGGCGTTGTTGTTAAATTTGTAGGTGATTTTCTATTTGAAGGTTGTTGTTGAATTTGTTGTTTATTTTCAGTATTGAATTTGTTGTTGAATTTGTTAGTGTTATCAATGCTTTTTTAGAAATTTTTATCTTCTTTTAAAAGTTGAGGTTATTGTTGATTTTGATGTTATTTTTCAATGTTGCGGTTGTTGTTGAATTATTTGTTGTTTTTCATTGTTGAGGTTTTTGAAGTTGTTGGTGTTTTTCAATATTGAGGTTGTTGTTGAATTTGTTGGTGTTTGTCAATGTTGAGGTTGTTGTTAAATTTGTTGGTGATATTCAATAATGAGTTTGTTGTTGAAGTTGTTGGTGTTATCAATGTTATTTTTTAAACTTTTTTGTGTTTTTCAATGATGAGGTTGTTGTTGAAATTGTTGGTATTTTTCAATGTTGAGGTTGTTGTTGAATTTGTTGCTGTTATCAATGTTAATTTTTGATCTTTTTTTTATTTTTGAAAGTTGAGCTTGTTGTTGAATTTGTTTGTTTTTGTCAATGTATACGTTGTTGTTGAATTTGCTGGTGTTTTTGAATGTTGAGGTTGTTGTTGAATTTGTTGGTGATTTTCAATTTTGAATTTGTTGAATTTGTTGTTGTTTTTCAATGTTGAGGTTGTTGTTGAATTTTTTGTTGTCTTTCAATGTTGAGGTTGTTGTTGAATTTGTTTGTTTTTGTCAATGTATACGTTGCTGTTGAAATTGTTGGTGTTTTTGAATGTTGAGGTTGTTGTTGAATTTGTTGGTGATTTTCAATTTTGAATTTGTTGAATTTTTTGGTGTTTTTCAATGTTGAGGTTGTTGTTGAATTTGTTTGTGACTTTCAATATACAGGTTGTTGTTGAATTTGTTGCTTTTATCAATGATCCTTTTTGAACTTTTTTGTATTTTTCAACGTTGAGGTTGTTGTTTAATTTGTTGGTATTTTTCAATGTTGAGGTTGTTGTTGAATTTATTGGTGATTTTCAATATTGAGTTTGTTGTTGAATTTGTTGCTGTTTTTCAACGTTGAGGTTGTTGTTGAATTTATTGGTGATTTTCAATATTGAGGTTGTTGTTGAATTTGATGCTGTTATCAATGTTAATTTTTGAACTTTTTTTTATTTTTGAAAGTTGAGCTTGTAGTTGAATTTGTAGGTTTTTTTCAATGTTGACTTTGTTGTTGAATTTGTTGTTTTTTTTTTAATGTAGGGGTTGTTGTTGAATTTGTTGGTGTTTTTCAATATTGAGGTTTTTGTTGAACTTGTTGGTGTTTTTCAATGTTGAGTTTGTTGTTGAATTTGTTGCTGTTTTTCAATGTTGTGGTTGTTGTTGAATTTGTTGGTATTTTTAAATGTTGAGGTTGTTGTTGAATTTGTTGCTGTTTTTCAGTGTTGAGGTTGTTGTTGAATTTGTTGGTTTTTTTCGTTGTTGAGGTTTTTGTTGAATTTGTTGGTGTTATCAATGTTTTTGTTGAACTTTTTTGTATTTTTAAAATTTGAGGTTGTTGTTGAATCTGTTGGTGTTTTTTAATGTTGAGGTTGTTGGTGTTTTTCATTGTTGAGGTTTTTGTTGAATTTGTTGGTGTTATCAATGTTTTTGTTGAACTTTTTTGTATTTTTAAAAGTAGAGGTTGTTGTTGAATTTGTTGGCATTTTTAACTGTTGAGATTGTTGTTTAATTTCTTGCTGATTTTAAATGTTGAGGTCGTTGTTGAACTTGTTGGTGTCTTTCAATATTGAGGTTGTTGTTGAATTTGTTGGTGTTTTTCAATGTTGTGTTTGTTGATGAGTTTGTTGGTTATTTTCAGTATTGAGGTTGCTGTTGAATTTGTTGGTTTTATCAATGTTATTTTTAGAACTTTTTTGTATTTTTCAATGTTGAGGTTGTTTTTCAATTTGTTGGTATTTATCAATGTTGAGGATGTTGTTAAATTTGTTGGTGTTTTTCATTGTTGAGGTTGTTGTTGAATTTGTTGGTGTTTTTCAATGTTGAGATTGTCGTTGCATTTTTTGTTGTTTTTCATTGTTGAGGTTGTTGTTGAATTTTTTGGTGTTTTTCAATGTTGAGGTTGTTGCTCAATTTGTTGGTGATTTTCAATTTAGAGGTTGTTGAATGTGTAGGTGTTTTTAAATGTTGACGTTGTTGCTGAATTTGTAGGTAATTTGCAATGTTGAGGTTGTTGTTGAATTTGTTGTTTATTTTCAATATTGAGTTTGTTGTTGAATTTGTTGTTGTTATCAATGCTTTTTTTGAAATTTTTATCTTCTTTTAAACGTTGAGGTTGTTGTTGAATTTGTTGGTATTTTTCAATGTTGCGGTTGTTGTTGAATTATTTGTTGTTTTTCATTGTTGAGGTTGTTGAAGTTGTTGGTCTTTTTCAATGTTGAGGTTGTTGTTGAATTTGTTGGTGTTTGTCAATGTTGATGTTGTTGTTGAATTTGTTGATGTTTTTCAATGTTGAGGTTGTTGTTGAATTTGTTGGTTATTTTCAATGTTGAGGTTGTTGTTGAATTTTTTGCTGTTTTTCAAAGTTGAGGTTGTTGTTGAATTTGTTGGTGATTTTCAATATTGAGGTTGTTGTTGAATTTGTTGCTGTTATCAATGTTAATTTTTGATCTTTTTTTTATTTTTGAAAGTTGAGCTTGTTGTTGAATTTGTTTGCTTTTTTTCAATGTTGACGTTGTTGTTGAGTTTGTTGGTGTTTTTCAATGTTGAGGTTGTTGTTGAATTTGTTGGTGTTATCAATGTTTTTGTTGAACTTTTTTGTATTTTTAAAAGTTAAGGTTGTTGTTGAATTTGTTCGTGTTTTTCAATGTTGGCGTTGTTGTTAAATTTGTAGGTGATTTTCTATTTGAAGGTTGTTGTTGAATTTGTTGTTTATTTTCAGTATTGAATTTGTTGTTGAATTTGTTAGTGTTATCAATGCTTTTTTTGAAATTTTTATCTTCTTTTAAAAGTTGAGGTTATTGTTGATTTTGATCTTATTTTTCAATGTTGCGGTTGTTGTTGAATTATTTGTTGTTTTTCATTGTTGAGGTTTTTGAAGTTGTTGATGTTTTTCAATATTGAGGTTGTTGTTGAATTTGTTGGTGTTTGTCAATGTTGAGGTTGTTGTTAAATTTGTTGGTGATATTCAATAATGAGTTTGTTGTTGAAGTTGTTGGTGTTATCAATGATATTTTTTTAACTTTTTTGTATTTTTCAATGATGAGGTTGTTGTTGAATTTGTTGCTGTTATCAACGTTAATTTTTGATCTTTTTTTTATTTTTGAAAGTTGAGCTTGTTGTTGAATTTGTTTGTTTTTGTCAATGTATACGTTGTTGTTGAATTTGCTGGTGTTTTTGAATGTTGAGGTTGTTGTTGAATTTGTTGGTGATTTTCAATTTTGAATTTGTTGAATTTGTTGTTGTTTTTCAATGTTGAGGTTGTTGTTGAATTTTTTGTTGTCTTTCAATGTTGAGGTTGTTGTTGAATTTTTTTGTTTTTGTCAATGTATACGTTGTTGTTGAAATTGTTGGTGTTTTTGAATGTTGAGGTTGTTGTTGAATTTGTTGGTGATTTTCAATTTTGAATTTGTTGAATTTGTTGGTGTTTTTCAATGTTGAGGTTGTTGTTGAATTTTTTGGTGTCTTTCAATATTGAGGTTTTTGTTGAACTTGTTGGTGTTTTTCAATGTTGAGTTTGTTGTTGAATTTGTTGCTGTTTTTCAATGTTGTGGTTGTTGTTCAATTTGTTGGTGATTTTCAATTTTGAATTTGTTGAATTTGTTGGTGTTTTTCAATGTTGAGGTTGTTGTTGAATTTGTTGGTGATTTTCAATTTTGAATTTGTTGAATTTGTTGGTGTTTTTCAATGTTGAGGTTGTTGTTGAATTTGTTTGTGACTTTCAATATACAGGTTGTTGTTGAATTTGTTGCTTTTATCAATGATCCTTTTTGAACTTTTTGGTAGTTTTCAATGTTGAGGTTGTTGTTGAAATTGTTGGTGATATCAATGTTTTTTTTGAACTTTTTATCTTCTTTTAAAAGTTGAGGTTCTTTTTGAATTTGTTTGTGTTTTTCAATGTTGAGCTTGTTTTTTGAAATTGTTGGTGTTTTTAAATGTTGAGATTGTTGTTGCATTTTTTGTTGTTTTTCATTGTTGAGGTTGTTGTTGAATTTTTTGGTGTTTTTCAATGTTGAGGTTGTTGGTCAATTTGTAGGTAATTTGCAATGTTGAGGTTGTTGTTGAATTTGTTGTTTATTTTCAATATTGAGTTTGTTGTTGAATTTGTTGTTGTTATCAATGCTTTTTTTGAAATTTTTATCTTCTTTTAAAAGTTGAGGTTGTTGTTGAATTTGTTGGTATTTTTCAATGTTGCGGTTGTTGTTGAATTTGTTGGTGTTTGTCAATGTTGATGTTGTTGTTGAATTTGTTGATGTTTTTCAATGTTGAGGTTGTTGTTGAATTTGTTGGTTATTTTCAATGTTGAGGTTGTTGAATATGTTGGTGTTTTTCAATGTTGATGTTGTTGTTGAATTTGTTGGTGATTTTCAATGTTGAGGTTGTTGTTGAATTTGTTGGTTATTTTCAGTGTTGAGGTTGTTGAATATGATGGTGTTTTTCAATGTTGAGGTTGTTGTTGAAGTTGTTGTTGATTATCAATATTGAGTTTGTTGTTGAATTGGTTGGTGTTATCAATGTTATTTTTTTTAATTTTTGTGTAGTTTTCAATGTTTAGAATTTTCTTTAATTTGTTGCTGTTTTCAATGTTATTTTTTGTACTATTTTGTATTTTTCAATGTTGTGGTTGTTGTTGAATTTGTCGGTGTTATCAATGTATATTTTGAACTTTTATATTCTTTTAAAAGTTGAGGTTGTTTTTGAATTTGTTGGATTTATCAATGATCTTTTTTGAACTTTTTTGTAGTTTTAAATGTTGAGGTTGTTGTTGAAATTGTTGTTGTTTTTCAACGTTGAGGTTGTTGTTGAATTTGTTGGTGACTTTCAATATTGAGGATGTTGTTGAATTTGTTGGCGTTTGTCAATGTTGAGGTTGTTGTTGAATTTGTTCGTGTTATCAATGTTTTTTTTCAACTTTTCTCTTCTTTTAAAAGTTGAGGTTGTTGTTGAATTTGTTGGTGTTTTTAAATGTTGAGTTTGATGTTGAATTCGGTGGTGATTTTCAATATTGAGGTTGTTGTTGAATTTGTTTGCGTTTTTCAAGGTTGAGATTGTTGTTGAATTTGTTGCTGATTTTCAATGTTGAGGTCGTTGTTGAATTTGTTGCTGATTTTCAATATTGAGGTTTTAGTTGAATTTGTTGGTATTATCAATGATATTTTTTGAACTTATTTGTATTTTTCAATGTTGAGTTTGTTGAATTTGTTGGTGTTTTTCAATGTTGAGGTTGTGGAATTTCTAGGTGTTTTTCAATGTTGAGTTTGTTGTTGAATTTGTTGGTGATTTTCAATGTTGAGGTTGTTGTTGAATTTGTTGGTGTCTTTCGTTGTTGAGGTTTTTGTTGAATTTGTTGGTGTTATCAATGTTTCTGTTGAACTTTTTTGTATTTTTAAAATTTTAGGTTGTTGTTGAATTTGTTGGTGTTATTCAATGTTGACGTTGTTGTTAAATTTGTAGGTGATTTTCCAAGTTAAGGTTGTTGTTGAATTTGTTGTTTATTTTCAATATTGAAGTTGTTGTTGAATTTGTTAGTGTTATCAATGCTTTTTTTGAAATTTTTATCTTCTTTTAAAAGTTGAGGTTATTGTTGAATTTGATGGTATTTTTCAATGTTGTGGTTGTTGTTGAATTATTTGTTGTTTTTCATTGTTGAGGTTTTTGAAGTTGTTGGTCTTTTTCAATGTTGAGGTTGTTGTTAAATTTGTTGGTGATATTCAATAATGAGACTGTTGTTGAAGTTGTTGGTGTTATCAATGTTATTTTTTAAACTTTTTTGTATTTTTCAATGCTGAGGTTTTTGTTGAATTTGTTGGTATTTTTCAATGTTGAGGTTGTTGTTGAATTTGTTGCTGTTATCAATGTTAATTTTTGATCTTTTTTTATTTTTGAAAGTTGAGCTTGTTGTTGAATTTGTTTGATTTTTTCAATGTATACGTTGTTGTTGAATTTGTTGGTGTTTTTCAATGTTGAGGTTGTTGTTGAATTTGTTTGTGATATTCAATATACAGGTTGTTGTTGAATTTGTTGATATATTTCAATGTTGAGGTTGTTGTTGAATTTTTTGCTGTTTTTCAATGTTGAGGTTGTTGTTGAATTTGTTGTTTATTTTCAATATTGAGTTTGTTGTTGAATTTGTTGTTATCAATGCTTTTTTTGAAATTTTTATCTTCTTTTAAACGTTGAGGTTATTGTTGAATTTGATGGTATTTTTCAATGTTGCGGTTGTTGTTGAATTATTTGTTGTTTTTCATTGTTGAGGTTTTTGAAGTTGTTGGTCTTTTTCAATGTTGAGGTTGTTGTTGAATTTGTTGGTGTTTGTCAATGTTGATGTTGTTGTTGAATTTGTTGATGTTTTTCAATGTTGAGGTTGTTGTTGAATTTGTTGGTGATTTTCAATGTTGAGGTTGTTGTTGAATTTGTTTGTTATTTTCAATGTTGAGGTTGTTGAATATGATGGTGTTTATCAATGTTGAGGTTGTTGTTGAAGTTGTTGTTGATTATCAATATTGAGTTTGTTGTTGAATTGGTTGGTGTTATCAATGTTATTTTTTTTAATTTTTGTGTAGTTTTCAATGTTTAGAATTTTCTTTAATTTGTTGCTGTTTTCAATGTTATTTTTTGCACTATTTTGTATTTTTCAATGTTGTGGTTGTTCTTTAATTTGTCGGTGTTATCAATGTATATTTTGAACTTTTTATATTCTTTTAAAAGTTGAGGTTGTTTTTGAATTTGTTGGATTTATCAATGATCTTTTTGAACTTTTTTGTAGTTTTAAATGTTGAGGTTGTTGTTGAAATTGTTGGTGTTTTTCAACGTTGAGGTTGTTGTTGAATTTGTTGGTGACTTTCAATATTGAGGATGTTGTTGAATTTGTTGGCGTTTGTCAATGTTGAGGTTGTTGTTGAATTTGTTCGTGTTATCAATGTTTTTTTTCAACTTTTTCTCTTCTTTTAAAAGTTGAGGTTGTTGTTGAATTTGTTGGTGTTTTTAAATGTTGAGTTTGATGTTGAATTCGGTGGTGATTTTCAATATTGAGGTTGTTGTTGAATTTGTTTGCGTTTTTCAAGGTTGAGATTGTTGTTGAATTTGTTGCTGATTTTCAATGTTGAGGTCGTTGTTGAATTTGTTGCTGATTTTCAATATTGAGGTTTTAGTTGAATTTGTTGGTATTATCAATGATATTTTTTGAACTTATTTGTATTTTTCAATGTTGAGTTTGTTGAATTTGTTGGTGTTTTTCAATGTTGAGGTTGTGGAATTTCTAGGTGTTTTTCAATGTTGAGTTTGTTGTTGAATTTGTTGGTGATTTTCAATGTTGAGGTTGTTGGTGAATTTGTTGGTGTCTTTCGTTGTTGAGGTTTTTGTTGAATTTGTTGGTGTTATCAATGTTTCTGTTGAACTTTTTTGTATTTTTAAAATTTTAGGTTGTTGTTGAATTTGTTGGTGTTATTCAATGTTGACGTTGTTGTTAAATTTGTAGGTGATTTTCCAAGTTAAGGTTGTTGTTGAATTTGTTGTTTATTTTCAATATTGAAGTTGTTGTTGAATTTGTTAGTGTTATCAATGCTTTTTTTGAAATTTTTATCTTCTTTTAAAAGTTGAGGTTATTGTTGAATTTGATGGTAGTTTTCAATGTTGTGGTTGTTGTTGAATTATTTGTTGTTTTTCATTGTTGAGGTTTTTGAAGTTGTTGGTGTTTTTCAATGTTGAGGTTGTTGTTGAATTTGTTGGTGTTTGTCAATGTTGAGGTTGTTGTTAAATTTGTTGGTGATATTCAATAATGAGATTGTTGTTGAAGTTGTTGGTGTTATCAATGTTATTTTTTAAACTTTTTTGTATTTTTCAATGCTGAGGTTGTTGTTGAATTTGTTGGTATTTTTCAATGTTGAGGTTGTTGTTGAATTTGTTGCTGTTATCAATGTTAATTTTTGATCTTTTTTTATTTTTGAAAGTTGAGCTTGTTGTTGAATTTGTTTGATTTTTTTCAATGTATACGTTGTTGTTGAATTTGTTGGTGTTTTTCAATGTTGAGGTTGTTGTTGAATTTGTTTGTGACTTTCAATATACAGGTTGTTGTTGAATTTGTTGGTATATTTCAGTGTTGAGGTTGTTGTTGAAATTTTTGCTGTTTTTCAATGTTGAGGTTGTTGTTGAATTTGTTGTTTATTTTCAATATTGAGTTTGTTGTTGAATTTGTTGTTATCAATGCTTTTTTTGAAATTTTTATCTTCTTTTAAACGTTGAGGTTGTTGTTGAATTTGTTGGTATTTTTCAATGTTGCGGTTGTTGTTGAATTATTTGTTGTTTTTCATTGTTGAGGTTGTTGAAGTTGTTGGTCTTTTTCAATGTTGAGGTTGTTGTTGAATTTGTTGGTGTTTGTCAATGTTGATGTTGTTGTTGAATTTGTTGATGTTTTTCAATGTTGAGGTTGTTGTTGAATTTGTTGGTTATTTTCAATGTTGAGGTTGTTGAATATGTTGGTGTTTTTCAATGTTGAGGTTGTTGTTGATTTTTTTGCTGTTTTTCAATGTTGAGGTTGTTGTTGAATTTGTTGGTGATTTTCAATATTGAGGTTGTTGTTGAATTTGTTGCTGTTGTCAATGTTAATTTTTGATCTTTTTTTTATTTTTGAAAGTTTAGCTTGTTGTTGAATTTGTTTGCTTTTTTTCAATGTTGACGTTGTTGTTGAGTTTGTTGGTGTTTTTGAATGTTGAGGTTGTTGTTGAATTTGTTGGTGTTATCAATGTTTTTGTTGAACTTTTTTGTATTTTTAAAAGTTAAGGTTGTTGTTGAATTTGTTCGTGTTTTTCAATGTTGGCGTTGTTGTTAAATTTGTAGGTGATTTTCTATTTGAAGGTTGTTGTTGAATTTGTTGTTTATTTTCAGTATTGAATTTGTTGTTGAATTTGTTAGTGTTATCAATGCTTTTTTAGAAATTTTTATCTTCTTTTAAAAGTTGAGGTTATTGTTGATTTTGATGTTATTTTTCAATGTTGCGGTTGTTGTTGAATTATTTGTTGTTTTTCATTGTTGAGGTTTTTGAAGTTGTTGGTGTTTTTCAATATTGAGGTTGTTGTTGAATTTGTTGGTGTTTGTCAATGTTGAGGTTGTTGTTAAATTTGTTGGTGATATTCAATAATGAGTTTGTTGTTGAAGTTGTTGGTGTTATCAATGTTATTTTTTAAACTTTTTTGTGTTTTTCAATGATGAGGTTGTTGTTGAAATTGTTGGTATTTTTCAATGTTGAGGTTGTTGTTGAATTTGTTGCTGTTATCAATGTTAATTTTTGATCTTTTTTTTATTTTTGAAAGTTGAGCTTGTTGTTGAATTTGTTTGTTTTTGTCAATGTATACGTTGTTGTTGAATTTGTTGGTGTTTTTGAATGTTGAGGTTGTTGTTGAATTTGTTGGTGATTTTCAATATTGAAGTTGTTGAATTTGTTGTTGATTTTCAATGTTGAGGTTGTTGTTGAATTTTTGCTGTTTTTCAATGTTGAGGTTGTATTTGAATTTGTTGGTGTTTTTCAATGTTGAGGTTGTTGTTGAATTTGTTTGTGACTTTCAATATAAAGGTTGTTGTTGAATTTGTTGCTTTTATCAATGATCTTTTTTGAACTTTTTGGTAGTTTTCAATGTTGATGTTGTTGTTGAAATTGTTGGTGTTATCAATGTTTTGTTTGAACTTTTTATCTTCTTTTAAAAGTTGAGGTTGTTTTTGAATTTGTTTGTGTTTTTCAATGTTGAGCTTGTTTTTTGAAATTGTTGGTGTTTTTAAATGTTGAGATTGATGTTGAATTTGTTGGTGAATTTCAATATTGAGGTTGTTGTTGAATTTGTTCGCGTTTTTCATTGTTGAGATTGTTGTTGAATTTGTTGCTGATTTTCAATGTTGAGGTCATTTTTGAACTTGTTGGTGTCTTTCAATATTGAGATTGATGTTGAATTTGTTGGTGATTTTCAATATTGAGGTTGTTGTTGAATTTGTTCGCGTTTTTCAATGTTGAGATTGTTGTTGAATTTGTTGCTGATTTTCAATGTTGAGGTCGTTTTTAAACCTGTTGGTGTCTTTCAATATTGAGGTTGTTGTTGAATCTGTTGTTGATTTTCAATATTGAGGTTGTTGTTGAATTTGTTGGTGTCTTTCAATGTTGAGGTTGTTGTTGAATTTCTTGGTGTTTTTAAATGTTGAGGTTGCTGTTGAATTTGTTGCTGTTTTTCAATGTTGAGGTTGTTGTTGAATTTGTTGTTGTTTTTCATTGTTGAGGTTTTTGTTAAAATTGTTGGTGTTATCAATGTTTTTGTTGAACTTTTTTGTATTTTTAAAAGTTAAGGTTGTTGTTGAATTTGTTGGTGTTTTTCAATGTTGACGTTGTTGTTAAATTTGTAGGTGATTTTCTATTTGAAGGTTGTTGTTGAATTTGTTGTTTATTTTCAGTATTGAATTTGTTGTTGAATTTGTTAGTGTTTTCAATGCTTTTTTTGAAATTTTTATCTTCTTTTAAAAGTTGAGGTTATTGTTGATTTTGATGTTATTTTTCAATGTTGCGGTTGTTGTTGAATTTGTTGTTGTTTTTCAATGTTGAGGTTGTTGATGAATTTTTGCTGTTTTTCAATGTTGAGGTTGTATTTGAATTTGTTGGTGATTTTCAATATTGAGGTTGTTGTTGAATTTGTTGCTGTTATCAATGTTAATTTTTGATCTTTTTTTTATTTTTGAAAGTTGAGCTTGTTGTTGAATTTGTTTGTTTTTTTCAATGTTGATGTTGTTGTTGAATTTGTTGGTGTTTTTGAATGTTGAGGATGTTGTTGAATTTGTTGGTGTTTTTCATTGTTGTGGTTGTTGTTGAAATTGCTGGTGTTTTTCAGTTTTGAGGTTGTAGTCGAATTTTTTGGTTTTTTTCAACGTTGAGGTTGTTGTTGAAATTGTTGCTGTTATCAATGTTATTTTTAGAACATTTATTGTATTTTTGAAAGTTGAGCTTGTTGGTGAATTTGTGGGTTTTTTTCAATGTGGAGATTGTTGTTGAATTGGTTGGTGTTTTTCAATGTTGAGGTTGTTGTTGAGTTTGTTGGTGTTATCAATGTCATTTTTTGAACTATTTGTATTTTTGAAAGTTGAGATTGTTGTTAAATTTGTTGATCTTTTTCAATGTTGATGTTGTTGATGAATCTGTAGGTTTTTTACAATGTTGAGCTTGTTGATGAATTTGTAGGTTTTTTTCAATGTTGAGGTTGTAGTTGAATTTGTTGTTGATTTTCAATATTGAGTTTGTTGTTGAATTTGTTGGTGTTATCAATGTTATTTTTTGAATTTTTTGTAGTTCTCAATGTTAAGGTTGTTGTTGAATTTGTTGGTGTTATCAATGATTTTTTTGAACTTTTTCTCTTCTTTTAAAAGTTGAGGTTGTTGTTCAATTTGTTGTTGAATTTGTTGGTTTTTTCAATGTTTTGGTTGTTGTTGAATTTGTTGTTAAATTTCACTATTGAGTTTGCTGTTGAATTTGTTGGTGTTATCAATTTTGTTTTTTGAACTGTTTTGTATTTTTCAACGTTGAGGTTGTTGTTGAATTTTTTGGTGTTATCAATGTTATTTTTTGAAGATTTGTATTTTTTAATGTTGCGGTTGTTTATTTTTCTGGTGTTTTTCATTGTTGAGGTTGTTTAAGTTGTTGGTGTTTTTCATTGTTGAGGTTGTTTAAGTTGTTGGTGTTTTTCAATGTTGAGGTTGTTGTTGAATTTGTTGGTGTTATCAATGTTATTTTTTGAACTTTTCTGTACTTTTCAATGTTGAGGTTGATGTTGCATTTGTTGGTATTTATCAATTTTAAGGTTGTTGTTGAATTTGTTGGTGTTTTTCATTGTTGTGGTTGTTGTTGAATTTGTTGGTGTTTTTCAGTTTTGAGGTTGTAGTCGAATTTTTTGGTGTTTTTCAACGTTGAGGTTGTTGTTGAAATTGTTGCTGTTATCAATGTTATTTTTAGAACATTTATTGTATTTTTGAAAGTTGAGCTTGTTGGTGAATTTGTGGGTTTTTTTCAATGTGGAGATTGTTGTTGAATTTGTCTGTGTTTTTCAATGTTGAGGTTGTTGTTGCATTTATTGGTGTTTTTCAATGTTGAGGTTGTTGTTGAGTTTGTTGGTGTTATAAATGTCATTTTTTGAACTATTTGTATTTTTGAAATTTGAGATTGTTGTTAAATTTGTTGGTCTTTTTCAATGTTGAGGTTGTTGATGAATCTGTAGGTTTTTTACAATGTTGAGCTTGTTGATGAATTTGTAGGTTTTTTTCAAAGTTGAGGTTGTAGTTGAATTTGTTGTTGATTTTCAATATTGAGTTTGTTGTTGAATTTGTTGGTGTTATCAATGTTATTTTTTGAATTTTTTGTAGTTCTCAATGTTAAGATTGTTGTTGAATTTGTTGGTGTTATCAATGTTTTTATTGAACTTTTTCTCTTCTTTTAAAAGTTGAAGTTGTTGTTCAATTTGTTGGCATTTTTCAACGTTGAGATTGTTGTTGATTTGGTTGGTTTTTTCAATGTTGTGGTTGTTATTGAATTTGTTGTTAAATTTCATTATTGCGTTTGCAGTTGAATTTGTTGGTGTTATCAATGTTATTTTTTGAACTGTTTTGTATTTTTCAACGTTGAGGTTGTTGTTGAATTTGTTGGTGTTATCAATGTTATTTTTTGAAGATTTGTATTTTTTAATGTTGCGGTTGTTTATTTTTCTGGCGTTTTTCATTGTTGAGGTTGTTTAAGTTGTTGGTGTTTTTCAATGTTGAGGTTGTTGTTGAATTTGTTGGTGCTTTTCATTGTTGAGGTTGTTGTTGAATTTGTTGGTGTTTTTCAATGTTGCGGTTGTTGTTGAATTTTTTGGAGTTTTTCATTGTTGAGGTTGTTGTTGAATTTTTTAGTTTTTTTGAATGTTGAAGTTGTTGTTGAATTTGTTGTTGATTTTCAATGATGAGGTTTTTGTTGAATTTGTTGGTGTTATCAATGTTATTTTTTGAACTTTTCTGTACTTTTCAATGTTCAGGTTGATGTTGCATTTGTTGGTATTTATCAATGTTGAGGTTGTTGTTGAATTTGTTGGTGTTTTTCATTGTTGAGGTTGTTCTTGAATTTGTTGGTGTTTTTCAATGTTGCGGTTGTTGTTGAATTTTTTGGTGTTTTTCATTGTCGAGCTTGTCGTTATATTTGTTGTTTTTTTTGAATGTTGAAGTTGTTGTTGAATTTGTTGGTGATTTTCAATATTGAGGTTCCTGATGAATTTGTTGGCGTTTTTCAATATTGAGGTTTTTGTTGTATTTGTTTGGTGATTTTCAATGTTGAGGTTGGTTTTGAATTTGTTGGTCTCTTTCAATATTGAGGTTGTTGTTGAATTTGTTGGTGTTTTTCAATGTTGAGGTTGTTGTTGAATTTATTGTTGATTTTCAATATTGAGTTTGTTGTTGAATTTGTTGGTGTTATCAATGTTATATTTTGAACTTTTTTTTGTATTTTTCAATGTTGAGGTTGTTGTTGAATTTGTTGGTGTTATCAATGTTTTTTTTGAACTTTTGCTCTTCTTTTAAAAGTTGAGGTTGTTGTTGAATTTGTTGGTATTTTTCATTGATGAGGTTCTTGTTTAAATTGTTGGTGTCATCAATGTTTTTTGTTGAACTTGTTTTTATTTTTAAAAGTGAAGGTTGTTGTCGAGTTTGATTGTGTTCTTCAGTGTTGAGGTTGTTCAATTTGTTTTTGTCTTTCAATGTAGTGGTTGTTGTTGAATTTGTTGGTGATTTTCAATATTGAGGTTGTTGTTGAATTTATTGGTGTTTTTCAATGTTGAGGTTTTTATTGAATTTGTTGGTGTTATCAATGATTTTGTTGAACTTTTCCTCTTCTTTTAAAAGTTGAGGATGTTGTTGAATTCGTTGATTTTTTGAATGTTGAAGTTGTTGTGGAATTTGTTTGCTGATTTTCAATGGTGAGGTTATTGTTGAATTTGTTGGTGTCTTTCAATATTGAGATTATTGTTGAATTTGTTGGTGTTTTTCAATGTTGAGGTTGTTGTTGATTTTATTGGTGTTTTTCAATGTTGAGGTTGTTGTTGAATTTCTTCGTGTATTTAAATGTTGATTTTGTTGAATTTGTTGGTGATTTTCAATATTGAGGTTGTTGTTGAATTTGTTGGTGTTATCAATGTTATTTTTTGAACTATTTTGTATTATTCAATGTTGAGGTTGTTGTTGAATTTGTTGGTGTTATCAATGTTTTTTTTGAACTTTATCTCTTCTTTTAAAAGTTGAGGTTGTTGTTGAATTTGTTGGTGTTTTTCAATGTTGAGGTTGTTGTTGAATTTCTTCGTGTATTTAAATGTTGATTTTGTTGAATTTGTTGGTGATTTTCAATATTGAGGTTGTTGTTGAATTTGTTGGTGTTATCAATGTTATTTTTTGAACTATTTTGTATTATTCAATGTTGAGGTTGTTGTTGAATTTTTTGGTGTTATCAATGTTTTTTTTGAACTTTATCTCTTCTTTTAAAAGTTGAGGTTGTTGTTGAATTTGTTGGTGTTTTTCAATGTTGAGGTTGTTGTTGAATTTGTTGGTGTTTTTAAATGTTGAGGCTGTTGTTGAATTTGTTGTTGATTTTCAATATTGAGTTTGTTGTTGAATTTGTTGGTGTTATCAATGTTATTTTTTTGAACTATTTTGTATTATTCAATGTTGAGGTTGTTGTTGAATTTGTTGGTATTTATCAATGTTGAGGTTGTTGTTGAATTTGTTGGTCTTTTTCATTGTTGAGGTTGTTGTTGAATTTGTTGGTGTTATCAATGTTATTTTTTGAACTTTTCTGTACTTTTCAATGTTGAGGTTGATGTTGCATTTGTTGGTATTTATCAATTTTAAGGTTGTTGTTGAATTTGTAGGTTTTTTCAATGTTGAGGTTGTTGTTGAATTAGTTGGTGTTTTTCAATGTTGAGGTTGTTGTTGAATTTATTGTTGATTTTCAATATTGAGTTTGTTGTTGAATTTGTTGGTGTTATCAATGTTATATTTTGAACTTTTTTGTATTTTGCAATGTTGAGGTTGTTGTTGAATTTGTTGGTTTTTTCGAATGTTGAAGTTGTTGTTGAATTTGTTGGTGATTTTCAATATTGAGGTTTTTGTTGATTTTGTTGGCGTTTTTCAATGTTGAGGTTTTTTTTGAATTTGTTGGCTGATTTTCAATGTTGAGGTTGTTGTTGAATTTGTTGGTCTCTTTCAATATTGAGGTTGTTGTTGAATTTGTTGGTGTTTTTCAATGTTGAGCTTGTTGTTGAATTTGTAGGTTTTTTCAATGTTGAGGTTGTTGTTGAATTTGTTGGTGTTTTTCAATGTTGAGGTTGTTGTTGAATTAATTGTTGATTTTCAATATTGAGTTTGTTGTTGAATTTGTTGGTGTTATCAATGTTATTTTTTGTACTGTTTTGTATTTTTCAATGTTGAGGTTGTTGTTGAATTTGTTGGTGTTATCAATGTTATTTTTTGAAGATTTGTATTTTGTAATGTTGCGGTTGTTTATTTTTCTGGTGTTTTTCATTGTTGAGGTTGTTTAAGTTGTTGGTGTTTTTCAATGTTGAGGTTGCTGTTGATTTTGAAGGTGTATTTCATTGGTGAGGTTGTTGTTGAATTTGATGGTGTTTTTCAATTTTGCGGTTGTTGTTGAATTTTTTGGTGTTTTTCATTGTTGAGGTTGTAGTTGAATTTGTTGGTTTTTTTCAATGTTGAAGTTGTTGTTGAATTTGTTGGTGATTTTCAATGTTGAGGTTGTTGTTGATTTTGTTGGTGTTTTTCATTGTTGTGGTTGTTGTTGAATTTGTTGGTGTTTTTCAGTTATGAGGTTGTAGTCGAATTTTTTGGTGTTTTTCAGCGTTGAGGTTGTTGTTGAAATTGTTGCTGTTATCAATGTTATTTTTAGAACATTTATTGTATTTTTGAAAGTTGAGCTTGTTGGTGAATTTGTGGGTTTTTTTCAATGTGGAGATTGTTGTTGAATTTGTCTGTGTTTTTCAATGTTGAGGTTGTTGTTGCATTTATTGGTGTTTTTCAATGTTGAGGTTGTTGTTGAGTTTGTTGGTGTTATCAATGTCATTTTTTGAACTACTTGTATTTTTGAAAGTTGAGATTGTTGTTAAATTTGTTGATCTTTTTCAATGTTGAGGTTGTTGATGAATCTGTAGGTTTTTTACAATGTTGAGCTTGTTGATGAATTTGTAGGTTTTTTTCAAAGTTGAGGTTGTAGTTGAATTTGTTGTTGATTTTCAATATTGAGTTTGTTGTTGAATTTGTTGGTGTTATCAATGTTATTTTTTGAATTTTTTGTAGTTCTCAATGTTAAGGTTGTTGTTGAATTTGTTGGTGTTATCAATGATTTTTTAAAACTTTTTCTCTTCTTTTAAAAGTTGAGGTTGTTGTTCAATTTGTTGCTGTTTTTCAACGTTGAGATTGTTGTTGAATTTGTTGGTTTTTTCAATGTTTTGGTTGTTGTTGAATTTGTTGTTAAATTTCAATATTGAGGTTGTTGTTGAATTTGTTGGTGTTATCAATGTTGTTTTTTGAACTTTTTTGTATTTTTCAACGTTGAGGTTGTTGTTGAATTTGTTGGTGTTATCAATGTTATTTTTTGAAGATTTGTATTTTTTAATGTTGCGGTTGTTTATTTTTCTGGTGTTTTTCATTGTTGAGGTTGTTTAAGTTGTTGGTGTTTTTCATTGTTGAGGTTGTTTAAGTTGTTGGTGTTTTTCAATGTTGAGGTTGTTGTTGAATTTGCAGGTGTTTTTCATTGTTGAGGTTGTTGTTGAATTTGTTGGTGTTTTTCAATGTTGCGGTTGTTGTTGAATGTTTTGGAGTTTTTCAATGTTGAGGTTGTAGTTGAATTTTTTGGTTTTTTTGAATATTGAAGTTGTTGTTGAATTTGTTGTTGATTTTCAATGTTGAGGTTTTTGTTCAATTTGTTGGCGTTTTTCAATGTTGAGGTTTTTGTTGAATTTGATGGTGTTTATCGATGTTGAGCTTGTTGTTGAATTTGTTGGTTTTTTCAATGTTGAGGTTGTTGTTGAATTTGTTGGTGTTTTTGAATGTTGAGGTTGTTGTTGAATTTATTGTTGATTTTCAACATTGAGTTTGTTGTTGAATTTGTTGGTGCTTTTCAATGTTGAGGTTGTAGTTGAATTTGTTGGTGTTTTTCATTGTTGAGGTTGTAGTCGAATTTGTTGGTTTTTTTCAATGTTGAGGTTGTTGTTGAATTTGTTGCTGTTATCAATGTAATTTTTTGAACATTTATTATATTTTTGAAAGTTGAGCTTGTTGGTGAATTTGTGGGTTGTTTTTAATGTGGAGATTGTAGTTGAATTTGTTGGTGTTTTTAAATGTTGAGATAGTTGTTGAATTTGTTGGTGATTTTCAATGTTGAGGTTGTTGATGAATTTGATGGTTTTTTTCAATGTTGAGCTTGTTGATGAATTTGTAGGTTTTTTTCAATGTTGAGGTTGTTGTTGAATTTGTTGTTAATTTTCAATATTGAGTTTGTTGTTGAATTTGTTGGTGTTATCAATGTTATTTTTTGAAATTTTTTGTAGTTTTCAATGTTAAGGTTGTAGTAGAATTTGTTGGTGTTATCAATGTTATTTTTTGAACTTTTTGTAATTTTTAATGTTGAGGTTGTTGTTGAATTTGTTGGTGTTATCAATGTTATTTTTTGAACTTTTTCTCTTCTTTTAAAAGTTGAGGTTGTTGTTGAATTTGTTGGTGTTATCAATGTTATTTTTTGAACTTTTTCTCTTCTTTTAAAAGTTGAGGTTGTTGTTCAATTTGTTGGTGTTTTTCAACGTTGAGCTTGTTGTTGAATTTGTTGGTTTTTTCAATGTTGTGGTTGTTGTTGAATTTGTTGTTAATTTTCACTATTGAGTTTGCAGTTGAATTTGTTGGTGTTATCAATGTTATTTTTTGAAGATTTGTATTTTTTAATGTTGCGGTTGTTTATTTTTCTCGTGTTTTTCATTGTTGAGGTTGTTTAAGTTGTTGATGTTTTTAAATGTTGAGGTTGTTGTTGATTTTGAAGGTGTTTTTCATTGTTGAGGTTGTTGTTGAATTTTTTGGTGTTTTTCATTGTTGAGGTTGTAGTTGAATTTGTTGGTTTTTTTCAATGTTGAAGTTGTTGTTGAATTTGTTGGTGATTTTCAATATTGAGGTTCTTGTTGAATTTGTTGGCGTTTTCCAATGTTGAGGTTTTTGTTGAATTTATTGGGTGATTTTCAATGTTGAGGTTGTTTTTGAATTTGTTGGTCTCTTTCAATATTGAGTTTGTTGTTGAATTTGTTGGTGTTATCAACGTTTTTTTTGAACTTTTGCTCTTCTTTTAAAAGTTGAGGTTGTTGTTGAATTTGTTGGTATTTTTCATTGTTGAGGTTGTTGTTTAAATTGTTGGTGTTATCAAAGTTTTTGTTTGAACTTGTGTTTATTTTTAAAAGTGAAGGTTGTTGTTGAGTTTGACTGTGTTCTTCAGTGTTGAGGTTGTTCAATTTGTTGGTGTTTTTCAATGTAGTGGTTGTTGTTGATTTTGTTGGTGATTTTCAATATTGAGGTTGTTGTTGAATTTATTGGTGTTTTTCAATGTTGAGGTTGTTGTTGAATTTGATGGTATTTATCGATGTTGAGGTTGTTGTTGAATTTGTTGCTGTTTTTCATTGTTGATGTTGTTGTTGAATTTGTTGCTGCTTTTCAATGTTGAGGTTGTAGTTGAATTTGTTGGTGTTTTTATTGTTGAGGTTGTTGTTGAATTTGTTGGTGATTTTCGTTGTTGATGTTGTTGTCAAATTTGTTGTTGTTTTTCAATGTTGAGGTTGTTGTTGAAATTGTTGCTGTTATCAATGTTATTTTTTGAACATTTATTGAATTTTGAAAGTTGAGCTTGTTGGTGAATTTGTGCGTTGTTTTTAATGTGGAGATTGTTGTTGAATTTGTTGGTGTTTTTAAATGTTGAGATTGTTGTTGAATTTGTTGGTGTTTTTCAATGTTGAGGTTTTTATTGAATTTGTTGGTGTTATCAATGATTTTGTTGAACCTTTTGGTTGTTGTTGAATTTGTTTGCTGATTTTCAAAGTTGAGGTTGTTGTTGAATTTGTTGGTGTCTTTCAATATTGAAGTTGTTGTTGAATTTGTTGGCGTTTTTCAACGTTGAGGTTGTTGTTATATTTGTTGGTGTTTTTAAATGTTGATTTAGTTGAATTTGTTGGTGATTTTCAATATTGAGGTTGTTGTTGAATTTGTTGGTGTCAGCAATGTTTCTTTTTGAACTATTTGTATTTTTGAAAGTTGAGATTGTTGTTGAATTTGTTGGTTTTTTTCAATGTTAATTCAATGAATTTGTTCGTGTTATCAATGTTATACTTTTTCTCTTCTTTTAAAAGTTGAGGATGTTGATGAATTTGTTGGTGTTTTTCTTTGTTGAGGTTGTTGTTGAATTGGTTGGTATTTTTGACTGTTGATGTTGTTATTGAATTTGTTGGTGTTTTTCGTTGTTGAGGTTGTCGTCGAATTTGTTGTTTTTTTTTTCAATGTTGAGGTTGTTGTTGAATTTGTTGCTGTTATCAATGTAATTTTTTGAACATTTATTGTATTTTTGAATGTTGAGCTTGTTGGTGAATTTGTGGGTTGTTTTTAGTGTGGAGATTGTTGTTGAATTTCTTGGTGTTTTTAAATGTTGAGATTGTTGTTGAATTTATGGGTGTTTTTCAATGTTGACGTTTTTATTGAATTTGTTGGTGTTATCAATGATTTTGTTGAACTTTTTCTCTTCTTTTAAAAGTTGAGGATGTTGTTGAATTCGTTGGTTTTTTCAATGTTGAAGTTGTTGTTGAATTTGTTTGCTGATTTTCAATGTTGAGGTTGTTGTTGAAGTTGTTGGTGTCTTTCAATATTGAAGTTGTTGTTGAATTTGTTGGCGTTTTTCAACGGTGAGGTTGTTGTTATATTTGTTGGTGTTTTTAAATGTTGATTTAGTTAAATTTGTTGGTGATTTTCAATATTGAGGTTCTTGTTGAATTTGTTGGTGTCAGCAATGTTACCTGTTGAACTATTTGTATTTTTGAAAGTTGAGATTGTTGTTGAATTTGTTGGTTTTTTTCAATGTTGAGGTTGTTGTTCAATTTGTTGTTGATTTTCATTGTTGAGGTTTTTGTTGAATTTGTTGGTGTTATCAATGTTTTATTTGAACTTTTTCTCAGCTTTTAAAAGTTGAGGTTGTTGTTGAATTTGTTGGTGTTTTTCAACGTTGAGCTTGTTGTTGAATTTGTTGGTTTTTTCAATATTGAGGTGGTTGTTGAATTTGTTGGTTTTTTTCAATGTTGAGGTTGTTGTTGAATTTGTTGGTGTTATCAATGTTTTTTTTGAACTTTTTCTCTTCTTTTAAAAGTTGAGGTTGTTGTTCAATTTGTTGGTGTTTTTCAACGTTGAGCTTGTTGTTGAATTTGTTGGTTTTTTCAATGTTGTGGTTGTTGTTGAATTTGTTGTTAATATTCACTATTGAGTTTGCAGATGAATTTGTTGGTGATATCAATGTTATTTTTTGAACTTTTTGTATTTTTCAATGTTGAGGTTGTTGTTGAATTTGTTGGTGTTTTTCAATGTTAAGGTTGTTGTTGAATTTGTTGGTGTTATCAATGTTTTTTTTGAACTTTTTCTCTTCTTTTAAAAGTTGAGGTTGTTGTTCAATTTGTTGGTGTTTTTCAACGTTGAGCTTGTTGTTGAATTTGTTGGTTTTTTTAAATGTTGTGGTTGTTGTTGAATTTGTTGTTAATTTTCACTATTGAGTTTGCAGTTGAATTTGTTGGTGTTATCAATGTTATTTTTTGTACTGTTTTGTATTTTTCAACGTTGAGGTTGTTGTTGAATTTTTTGGTGTTATCAATGTTATTTTTTGAAGATTTGTATTTTTTAATGTTGCGGTTGTTTATTTTTCTGGTGTTTTTCATTGTTGAGGTTGTTTAAGTTGTTGGTGTTTTTCAATCTTGAGGTTGTTGTTGATTTTGAAGGTGTTTTTCATTGTTGAGGCTGTTGTTGAATTTTTTGGTGTTTTTCATTGTTGAGGTTGTAGTTGAATTTAGTGGTGTTTTTCAATGTTGAGGTTTTTATTGAATTTGTTGGTGTTATCAATGATTTTGTTGAACTTTTTCTCTTCTTTTAAAAGTTGAGGATGTTGTTGAATTTGTTGGTTTTTTCAATGTTGAAGTTGTTGTTGAATTTGTTTGCTGATTTTCAAAGTTGAGGTTGTTGTTGAATTTGTTGGTGTCTTTCAATATTGAAGTTGTTGTTGAATTTGTTGGCCTTTTTCAACGTTGAGGTTGTTGTTATATTTGTTGGTGTTTTTGAATGTTGATTTAGTTGAATTTGTTGGTGATTTTCAATATTGAGGTTGTTGTTGAATTTGTTGGTGTCAGCAATGTTTCTTTTTGAACTATTTGTATTTTTGAAAGTTGAGATTGTTGTTGAATTTGTTGGTTTTTTTCAATGTTAATTCAATGAATTTGTTCGTGTTATCAATGTTATACTTTTTCTCTTCTTTTAAAAGTTGAGGATGTTGATGAATTTGTTGGTGTTTTTCTTTGTTGAGGTTGTTGTTGAATTGGTTGGTATTTTTGACTGTTGATGTTGTTATTGAATTTGTTGGTGTTTTTCGTTGTTGAGGTTGTCGTCGAATTTGTTGTTTTTTTTTTCAATGTTGAGGTTGTTGTTGAATTTGTTGCTGTTATCAATGTAATTTTTTGAACATTTATTGTATTTTTGAATGTTGAGCTTGTTGGTGAATTTGTGGGTTGTTTTTAGTGTGGAGATTGTTGTTGAATTTCTTGGTGTTTTTAAATGTTGAGATTGTTGTTGAATTTATTGGTGTTTTTCAATGTTGAGGTTTTTATTGAATTTGTTGGTGTTATCAATGATTTTGTTGAACTTTTTCTCTTCTTTTAAAAGTTGAGGATGTTGTTGAATTCGTTGGTTTTTTCAATGTTGAAGTTGTTGTTGAATTTGTTTGCTGATTTTCAATGTTGAGGTTGTTGTTGAAGTTGTTGGTGTCTTTCAATATTGAAGTTGTTGTTGAATTTGTTGGCGTTTTTCAACGGTGAGGTTGTTGTTATATTTGTTGGTGTTTTTAAATGTTGATTTAGTTAAATTTGTTGGTGATTTTCAATATTGAGGTTCTTGTTGAATTTGTTGGTGTCAGCAATGTTACCTGTTGAACTATTTGTATTTTTGAAAGTTGAGATTGTTGTTGAATTTGTTGGTTTTTTTCAATGTTGAGGTTGTTGTTCAATTTGTTGTTGATTTTCATTGTTGAGGTTTTTGTTGAATTTGTTGGTGTTATCAATGTTTTATTTGAACTTTTTCTCAGCTTTTAAAAGTTGAGGTTGTTGTTGAATTTGTTGGTGTTTTTCAACGTTGAGCTTGTTGTTGAATTTGTTGGTTTTTTCAATATTGAGGTGGTTGTTGAATTTGTTGGTTTTTTTCAATGTTGAGGTTGTTCTTGAATTTGTTGGTGTTATCAATGTTTTTTTTGAACTTTTTCTCTTCTTTTAAAAGTTGAGGTTGTTGTTCAATTTGTTGGTGTTTTTCAACGTTGAGCTTGTTGTTGAATTTGTTGGTTTTTTCAATGTTGTGGTTGTTGTTGAATTTGTTGTTAATATTCACTATTGAGTTTGCAGATGAATTTGTTGGTGATATCAATGTTATTTTTTGAACTTTTTGTATTTTTCAATGTTGAGGTTGTTGTTGAATTTGTTGGTGTTTTTCAATGTTAAGGTTGTTGTTGAATTTGTTGGTGTTATCAATGTTTTTTTTGAACTTTTTCTCTTCTTTTAAAAGTTGAGGTTGTTGTTCAATTTGTTGGTGTTTTTCAACGTTGAGCTTGTTGTTGAATTTGTTGGTTTTTTTAAATGTTGTGGTTGTTGTTGAATTTGTTGTTAATTTTCACTATTGAGTTTGCAGTTGAATTTGTTGGTGTTATCAATGTTATTTTTTGTACTGTTTTGTATTTTTCAACGTTGAGGTTGTTGTTGAATTTTTTGGTGTTATCAATGTTATTTTTTGAAGATTTGTATTTTTTAATGTTGCGGTTGTTTATTTTTCTGGTGTTTTTCATTGTTGAGGTTGTTTAAGTTGTTGGTGTTTTTCAATCTTGAGGTTGTTGTTGATTTTGAAGGTGTTTTTCATTGTTGAGGCTGTTGTTGAATTTTTTGGTGTTTTTCATTGTTGAGGTTGTAGTTGAATTTAGTGGTGTTTTTCAATGTTGAGGTTTTTATTGAATTTGTTGGTGTTATCAATGATTTTGTTGAACTTTTTCTCTTCTTTTAAAAGTTGAGGATGTTGTTGAATTTGTTGGTTTTTTCAATGTTGAAGTTGTTGTTGAATTTGTTTGCTGATTTTCAAAGTTGAGGTTGTTGTTGAATTTGTTGGTGTCTTTCAATATTGAAGTTGTTGTTGAATTTGTTGGCGTTTTTCAACGTTGAGGTTGTTGTTATATTTGTTGGTGTTTTTAAATGTTGATTTAGTTGAATTTGTTGGTGATTTTCAATATTGAGGTTGTTGTTGAATTTGTTGGTGTCAGCAATGTTTCTTTTTGAACTATTTGTATTTTTGAAAGTTGAGATTGTTGTTGAATTTGTTGGTTTTTTTCAATGTTAATTCAATGAATTTGTTCGTGTTATCAATGTTATACTTTTTCTCTTCTTTTAAAAGTTGAGGATGTTGATGAATTTGTTGGTGTTTTTCTTTGTTGAGGTTGTTGTTGAATTGGTTGGTATTTTTGACTGTTGATGTTGTTATTGAATTTGTTGGTGTTTTTCGTTGTTGAGGTTGTCGTCGAATTTGTTGTTTTTTTTTTCAATGTTGAGGTTGTTGTTGAATTTGTTGCTGTTATCAATGTAATTTTTTGAACATTTATTGTATTTTTGAATGTTGAGCTTGTTGGTGAATTTGTGGGTTGTTTTTAGTGTGGAGATTGTTGTTGAATTTCTTGGTGTTTTTAAATGTTGAGATTGTTGTTGAATTTATTGGTGTTTTTCAATGTTGAGGTTTTTATTGAATTTGTTGGTGTTATCAATGATTTTGTTGAACTTTTTCTCTTCTTTTAAAAGTTGAGGATGTTGTTGAATTCGTTGGTTTTTTCAATGTTGAAGTTGTTGTTGAATTTGTTTGCTGATTTTCAATGTTGAGGTTGTTGTTGAAGTTGTTGGTGTCTTTCAATATTGAAGTTGTTGTTGAATTTGTTGGCGTTTTTCAACGGTGAGGTTGTTGTTATATTTGTTGGTGTTTTTAAATGTTGATTTAGTTAAATTTGTTGGTGATTTTCAATATTGAGGTTCTTGTTGAATTTGTTGGTGTCAGCAATGTTACCTGTTGAACTATTTGTATTTTTGAAAGTTGAGATTGTTGTTGAATTTGTTGGTTTTTTTCAATGTTGAGGTTGTTGTTCAATTTGTTGTTGATTTTTATTGTTGCGGTTGTTGTTGAATGTTTTGGAGTTTTTCAATGTTGAGGTTGTAGTTGAATTTTTTGGTTTTTTTGAATATTGAAGTTGTTGTTGAATTTGTTGTTGATTTTCAATGTTGAGGTTTTTGTTCAATTTGTTGGCGTTTTTCAATGTTGAGGTTTTTGTTGAATTTGATGGTGTTTATCGATGTTGAGCTTGTTGTTGAATTTGTTGGTTTTTTCAATGTTGAGGTTGTTGTTGAATTTGTTGGTGTTTTTGAATGTTGAGGTTGTTGTTGAATTTATTGTTGATTTTCAACATTGAGTTTGTTGTTGAATTTGTTGGTGCTTTTCAATGTTGAGGTTGTAGTTGAATTTGTTGGTGTTTTTCATTGTTGAGGTTGTAGTCGAATTTGTTGGTTTTTTTCAATGTTGAGGTTGTTGTTGAATTTGTTGCTGTTATCAATGTAATTTTTTGAACATTTATTATATTTTTGAAAGTTGAGCTTGTTGGTGAATTTGTGGGTTGTTTTTAATGTGGAGATTGTAGTTGAATTTGTTGGTGTTTTTAAATGTTGAGATAGTTGTTGAATTTGTTGGTGATTTTCAATGTTGAGGTTGTTGATGAATTTGATGGTTTTTTTCAATGTTGAGCTTGTTGATGAATTTGTAGGTTTTTTTCAATGTTGAGGTTGTTGTTGAATTTGTTGTTAATTTTCAATATTGAGTTTGTTGTTGAATTTGTTGGTGTTATCAATGTTATTTTTTGAAATTTTTTGTAGTTTTCAATGTTAAGGTTGTTGTAGAATTTGTTGGTGTTATCAATGTTATTTTTTGAACTTTTTGTAATTTTTAATGTTGAGGTTGTTGTTGAATTTGTTGGTGTTATCAATGTTATTTTTTGAACTTTTTCTCTTCTTTTAAAAGTTGAGGTTGTTGTTGAATTTGTTGGTGTTATCAATGTTATTTTTTGAACTTTTTCTCTTCTTTTAAAAGTTGAGGTTGTTGTTCAATTTGTTGGTGTTTTTCAACGTTGAGCTTGTTGTTGAATTTGTTGGTTTTTTCAATGTTGTGGTTGTTGTTGAATTTGTTGTTAATTTTCACTATTGAGTTTGCAGTTGAATTTGTTGGTGTTATCAATGTTATTTTTTGAAGATTTGTATTTTTTAATGTTGCGGTTGTTTATTTTTCTCGTGTTTTTCATTGTTGAGGTTGTTTAAGTTGTTGATGTTTTTAAATGTTGAGGTTGTTGTTGATTTTGAAGGTGTTTTTCATTGTTGAGGTTGTTGTTGAATTTTTTGGTGTTTTTCATTGTTGAGGTTGTAGTTGAATTTGTTGGTTTTTTTCAATGTTGAAGTTGTTGTTGAATTTGTTGGTGATTTTCAATATTGAGGTTCTTGTTGAATTTGTTGGCGTTTTCCAATGTTGAGGTTTTTGTTGAATTTATTGGGTGATTTTCAATGTTGAGGTTGTTTTTGAATTTGTTGGTCTCTTTCAATATTGAGTTTGTTGTTGAATTTGTTGGTGTTATCAACGTTTTTTTTGAACTTTTGCTCTTCTTTTAAAAGTTGAGGTTGTTGTTGAATTTGTTGGTATTTTTCATTGTTGAGGTTGTTGTTTAAATTGTTGGTGTTATCAAAGTTTTTGTTTGAACTTGTGTTTATTTTTAAAAGTGAAGGTTGTTGTTGAGTTTGACTGTGTTCTTCAGTGTTGAGGTTGTTCAATTTGTTGGTGTTTTTCAATGTAGTGGTTGTTGTTGATTTTGTTGGTGATTTTCAATATTGAGGTTGTTGTTGAATTTATTGGTGTTTTTCAATGTTGAGGTTGTTGTTGAATTTGATGGTATTTATCGATGTTGAGGTTGTTGTTGAATTTGTTGCTGTTTTTCATTGTTGATGTTGTTGTTGAATTTGTTGGTGTTTTTATTGTTGAGGTTGTTGTTGAATTTGTTGGTGATTTTCGTTGTTGATGTTGTTGTCAAATTTGTTGTTGTTTTTCAATGTTGAGGTTGTTGTTGAAATTGTTGCTGTTATCAATGTTATTTTTTGAACATTTATTGAATTTTGAAAGTTGAGCTTGTTGGTGAATTTGTGCGTTGTTTTTAATGTGGAGATTGTTGTTGAATTTGTTGGTGTTTTTAAATGTTGAGATTGTTGTTGAATTTGTTGGTGTTTTTCAATGTTGAGGTTTTTATTGAATTTGTTGGTGTTATCAATGATTTTGTTGAACCTTTTGGTTGTTGTTGAATTTGTTTGCTGATTTTCAAAGTTGAGGTTGTTGTTGAATTTGTTGGTGTCTTTCAATATTGAAGTTGTTGTTGAATTTGTTGGCGTTTTTCAACGTTGAGGTTGTTGTTATATTTGTTGGTGTTTTTAAATGTTGATTTAGTTGAATTTGTTGGTGATTTTCAATATTGAGGTTGTTGTTGAATTTGTTGGTGTCAGCAATGTTTCTTTTTGAACTATTTGTATTTTTGAAAGTTGAGATTGTTGTTGAATTTGTTGGTTTTTTTCAATGTTAATTCAATGAATTTGTTCGTGTTATCAATGTTATACTTTTTCTCTTCTTTTAAAAGTTGAGGATGTTGATGAATTTGTTGGTGTTTTTCTTTGTTGAGGTTGTTGTTGAATTGGTTGGTATTTTTGACTGTTGATGTTGTTATTGAATTTGTTGGTGTTTTTCGTTGTTGAGGTTGTCGTCGAATTTGTTGTTTTTTTTTTCAATGTTGAGGTTGTTGTTGAATTTGTTGCTGTTATCAATGTAATTTTTTGAACATTTATTGTATTTTTGAATGTTGAGCTTGTTGGTGAATTTGTGGGTTGTTTTTAGTGTGGAGATTGTTGTTGAATTTCTTGGTGTTTTTAAATGTTGAGATTGTTGTTGAATTTATGGGTGTTTTTCAATGTTGACGTTTTTATTGAATTTGTTGGTGTTATCAATGATTTTGTTGAACTTTTTCTCTTCTTTTAAAAGTTGAGGATGTTGTTGAATTCGTTGGTTTTTTCAATGTTGAAGTTGTTGTTGAATTTGTTTGCTGATTTTCAATGTTGAGGTTGTTGTTGAAGTTGTTGGTGTCTTTCAATATTGAAGTTGTTGTTGAATTTGTTGGCGTTTTTCAACGGTGAGGTTGTTGTTATATTTGTTGGTGTTTTTAAATGTTGATTTAGTTAAATTTGTTGGTGATTTTCAATATTGAGGTTCTTGTTGAATTTGTTGGTGTCAGCAATGTTACCTGTTGAACTATTTGTATTTTTGAAAGTTGAGATTGTTGTTGAATTTGTTGGTTTTTTTCAATGTTGAGGTTGTTGTTCAATTTGTTGTTGATTTTCATTGTTGAGGTTTTTGTTGAATTTGTTGGTGTTATCAATGTTTTATTTGAACTTTTTCTCAGCTTTTAAAAGTTGAGGTTGTTGTTGAATTTGTTGGTGTTTTTCAACGTTGAGCTTGTTGTTGAATTTGTTGGTTTTTTCAATATTGAGGTGGTTGTTGAATTTGTTGGTTTTTTTCAATGTTGAGGTTGTTGTTGAATTTGTTGGTGTTATCAATGTTTTTTTTGAACTTTTTCTCTTCTTTTAAAAGTTGAGGTTGTTGTTCAATTTGTTGGTGTTTTTCAACGTTGAGCTTGTTGTTGAATTTGTTGGTTTTTTCAATGTTGTGGTTGTTGTTGAATTTGTTGTTAATATTCACTATTGAGTTTGCAGATGAATTTGTTGGTGATATCAATGTTATTTTTTGAACTTTTTGTATTTTTCAATGTTGAGGTTGTTGTTGAATTTGTTGGTGTTTTTCAATGTTAAGGTTGTTGTTGAATTTGTTGGTGTTATCAATGTTTTTTTTGAACTTTTTCTCTTCTTTTAAAAGTTGAGGTTGTTGTTCAATTTGTTGGTGTTTTTCAACGTTGAGCTTGTTGTTGAATTTGTTGGTTTTTTTAAATGTTGTGGTTGTTGTTGAATTTGTTGTTAATTTTCACTATTGAGTTTGCAGTTGAATTTGTTGGTGTTATCAATGTTATTTTTTGTACTGTTTTGTATTTTTCAACGTTGAGGTTGTTGTTGAATTTTTTGGTGTTATCAATGTTATTTTTTGAAGATTTGTATTTTTTAATGTTGCGGTTGTTTATTTTTCTGGTGTTTTTCATTGTTGAGGTTGTTTAAGTTGTTGGTGTTTTTCAATCTTGAGGTTGTTGT
Source organism: Cetorhinus maximus (assembly GCF_964194155.1). Lineage (NCBI taxonomy): Eukaryota > Metazoa > Chordata > Chondrichthyes > Lamniformes > Cetorhinidae > Cetorhinus > Cetorhinus maximus. The sequence goes on from NW_027596205.1 coordinate 128,579, forward strand.
TGATTTTGAAGGTGTTTTTCATTGTTGAGGCTGTTGTTGAATTTTTTGGTGTTTTTCATTGTTGAGGTTGTAGTTGAATTTAGTGGTGTTTTTCAATGTTGAGGTTTTTATTGAATTTGTTGGTGTTATCAATGATTTTGTTGAACTTTTTCTCTTCTTTTAAAAGTTGAGGATGTTGTTGAATTTGTTGGTTTTTTCAATGTTGAAGTTGTTGTTGAATTTGTTTGCTGATTTTCAAAGTTGAGGTTGTTGTTGAATTTGTTGGTGTCTTTCAATATTGAAGTTGTTGTTGAATTTGTTGGCCTTTTTCAACGTTGAGGTTGTTGTTATATTTGTTGGTGTTTTTGAATGTTGATTTAGTTGAATTTGTTGGTGATTTTCAATATTGAGGTTGTTGTTGAATTTGTTGGTGTCAGCAATGTTTCTTTTTGAACTATTTGTATTTTTGAAAGTTGAGATTGTTGTTGAATTTGTTGGTTTTTTTCAATGTTAATTCAATGAATTTGTTCGTGTTATCAATGTTATACTTTTTCTCTTCTTTTAAAAGTTGAGGATGTTGATGAATTTGTTGGTGTTTTTCTTTGTTGAGGTTGTTGTTGAATTGGTTGGTATTTTTGACTGTTGATGTTGTTATTGAATTTGTTGGTGTTTTTCGTTGTTGAGGTTGTCGTCGAATTTGTTGTTTTTTTTTTCAATGTTGAGGTTGTTGTTGAATTTGTTGCTGTTATCAATGTAATTTTTTGAACATTTATTGTATTTTTGAATGTTGAGCTTGTTGGTGAATTTGTGGGTTGTTTTTAGTGTGGAGATTGTTGTTGAATTTCTTGGTGTTTTTAAATGTTGAGATTGTTGTTGGATTTATTGGTGTTTTTCAATGTTGAGGTTTTTATTGAATTTGTTGGTGTTATCAATGATTTTGTTGAACTTTTTCTCTTCTTTTAAAAGTTGAGGATGTTGTTGAATTCGTTGGTTTTTTCAATGTTGAAGTTGTTGTTGAATTTGTTTGCTGATTTTCAATGTTGAGGTTGTTGTTGAAGTTGTTGGTGTCTTTCAATATTGAAGTTGTTGTTGAATTTGTTGGCGTTTTTCAACGGTGAGGTTGTTGTTATATTTGTTGGTGTTTTTAAATGTTGATTTAGTTAAATTTGTTGGTGATTTTCAATATTGAGGTTCTTGTTGAATTTGTTGGTGTCAGCAATGTTACCTGTTGAACTATTTGTATTTTTGAAAGTTGAGATTGTTGTTGAATTTGTTGGTTTTTTTCAATGTTGAGGTTGTTGTTCAATTTGTTGTTGATTTTCATTGTTGAGGTTTTTGTTGAATTTGTTGGTGTTATCAATGTTTTATTTGAACTTTTTCTCAGCTTTTAAAAGTTGAGGTTGTTGTTGAATTTGTTGGTGTTTTTCAACGTTGAGCTTGTTGTTGAATTTGTTGGTTTTTTCAATATTGAGGTGGTTGTTGAATTTGTTGGTTTTTTTCAATGTTGAGGTTGTTCTTGAATTTGTTGGTGTTATCAATGTTTTTTTTGAACTTTTTCTCTTCTTTTAAAAGTTGAGGTTGTTGTTCAATTTGTTGGTGTTTTTCAACGTTGAGCTTGTTGTTGAATTTGTTGGTTTTTTCAATGTTGTGGTTGTTGTTGAATTTGTTGTTAATATTCACTATTGAGTTTGCAGATGAATTTGTTGGTGATATCAATGTTATTTTTTGAACTTTTTGTATTTTTCAATGTTGAGGTTGTTGTTGAATTTGTTGGTGTTTTTCAATGTTAAGGTTGTTGTTGAATTTGTTGGTGTTATCAATGTTTTTTTTGAACTTTTTCTCTTCTTTTAAAAGTTGAGGTTGTTGTTCAATTTGTTGGTGTTTTTCAACGTTGAGCTTGTTGTTGAATTTGTTGGTTTTTTTAAATGTTGTGGTTGTTGTTGAATTTGTTGTTAATTTTCACTATTGAGTTTGCAGTTGAATTTGTTGGTGTTATCAATGTTATTTTTTGTACTGTTTTGTATTTTTCAACGTTGAGGTTGTTGTTGAATTTTTTGGTGTTATCAATGTTATTTTTTGAAGATTTGTATTTTTTAATGTTGCGGTTGTTTATTTTTCTGGTGTTTTTCATTGTTGAGGTTGTTTAAGTTGTTGGTGTTTTTCAATCTTGAGGTTGTTGTTGATTTTGAAGGTGTTTTTCATTGTTGAGGCTGTTGTTGAATTTTTTGGTGTTTTTCATTGTTGAGGTTGTAGTTGAATTTAGTGGTGTTTTTCAATGTTGAGGTTTTTATTGAATTTGTTGGTGTTATCAATGATTTTGTTGAACTTTTTCTCTTCTTTTAAAAGTTGAGGATGTTGTTGAATTTGTTGGTTTTTTCAATGTTGAAGTTGTTGTTGAATTTGTTTGCTGATTTTCAAAGTTGAGGTTGTTGTTGAATTTGTTGGTGTCTTTCAATATTGAAGTTGTTGTTGAATTTGTTGGCGTTTTTCAACGTTGAGGTTGTTGTTATATTTGTTGGTGTTTTTAAATGTTGATTTAGTTGAATTTGTTGGTGATTTTCAATATTGAGGTTGTTGTTGAATTTGTTGGTGTCAGCAATGTTTCTTTTTGAACTATTTGTATTTTTGAAAGTTGAGATTGTTGTTGAATTTGTTGGTTTTTTTCAATGTTAATTCAATGAATTTGTTCGTGTTATCAATGTTATACTTTTTCTCTTCTTTTAAAAGTTGAGGATGTTGATGAATTTGTTGGTGTTTTTCTTTGTTGAGGTTGTTGTTGAATTGGTTGGTATTTTTGACTGTTGATGTTGTTATTGAATTTGTTGGTGTTTTTCGTTGTTGAGGTTGTCGTCGAATTTGTTGTTTTTTTTTTCAATGTTGAGGTTGTTGTTGAATTTGTTGCTGTTATCAATGTAATTTTTTGAACATTTATTGTATTTTTGAATGTTGAGCTTGTTGGTGAATTTGTGGGTTGTTTTTAGTGTGGAGATTGTTGTTGAATTTCTTGGTGTTTTTAAATGTTGAGATTGTTGTTGAATTTATTGGTGTTTTTCAATGTTGAGGTTTTTATTGAATTTGTTGGTGTTATCAATGATTTTGTTGAACTTTTTCTCTTCTTTTAAAAGTTGAGGATGTTGTTGAATTCGTTGGTTTTTTCAATGTTGAAGTTGTTGTTGAATTTGTTTGCTGATTTTCAATGTGGAGGTTGTTGTTGAAGTTGTTGGTGTCTTTCAATATTGAAGTTGTTGTTGAATTTGTTGGCGTTTTTCAACGGTGAGGTTGTTGTTATATTTGTTGGTGTTTTTAAATGTTGATTTAGTTAAATTTGTTGGTGATTTTCAATATTGAGGTTCTTGTTGAATTTGTTGGTGTCAGCAATGTTACCTGTTGAACTATTTGTATTTTTGAAAGTTGAGATTGTTGTTGAATTTGTTGGTTTTTTTCAATGTTGAGGTTGTTGTTCAATTTGTTGTTGATTTTCATTGTTGAGGTTTTTGTTGAATTTGTTGGTGTTATCAATGTTTTATTTGAACTTTTTCTCAGCTTTTAAAAGTTGAGCTTGTTGTTGAATTTGTTGGTTTTTTCAATATTGAGGTGGTTGTTGAATTTGTTGGTTTTTTTCAATGTTGAGGTTGTTGTTGAATTTGTTGGTGTTATCAATGTTTTTTTTGAACTTTTTCTCTTCTTTTAAAAGTTGAGGTTGTTGTTCAATTTGTTGGTGTTTTTCAACGTTGAGCTTGTTGTTGAATTTGTTGGTTTTTTCAATGTTGTGGTTGTTGTTGAATTTGTTGTTAATATTCACTATTGAGTTTGCAGATGAATTTGTTGGTGATATCAATGTTATTTTTTGAACTTTTTGTATTTTTCAATGTTGAGGTTGTTGTTGAATTTGTTGGTGTTTTTCAATGTTAAGGTTGTTGTTGAATTTGTTGGTGTTATCAATGTTTTTTTTGAACTTTTTCTCTTCTTTTAAAAGTTGAGGTTGTTGTTCAATTTGTTGGTGTTTTTCAACGTTGAGCTTGTTGTTCAATTTGTTGTTTTTTTTTAAATGTTGTGGTTGTTGTTGAATTTGTTGTTTTTTTTTAATGTTAAGGTTGTTGTTGAATTTGTTGGTGTTATCAATGTTATTTTTTGTACTGTTTTGTATTTTTCAACGTTGAGGTTGTTGTTGAATTTGTTGGTGTTATCAATGTTATTTTTTGAAGATTTGTATTTTTTAATGTTGCGGTTGTTTATTTTTCTGGTGTTTTTCATTGTTGAGGTTGTTTAAGTTGTTGGTGTTTTTCAATGTTGAGGTTGTTTTTGATTTTGAAGGTGTTTTTCATTGTTGAGGCTGTTGTTGAATTTTTTGGAGTTTTTCATTGTTGAGGTTGTAGTTGAATTTAGTGGTGTTTTTCAATGTTGAGGTTTTTATTGAATTTGTTGGTGTTATCAATGATTTTGTTGAACTTTTTCTCTTCTTTTAAAAGTTGAGGATGTTGTTGAATTCGTTGGTTTTATCATTGTTGAAGTTGTTGTTGAATTTGTTTGCTGATTTTCAATGTTGAGGTTGTTGTTGAATTTGTTGGTGTCTTTCAATATTGAAGTTGTTGTTGAATTTGTTGGTGTTTTTCAACGGTGAGGTTGTTGTTATATTTGTTGGTGTTTTTAAATGTTGATTTAGTTGAATTTGCTGGTGATTTTCAATATTGAGGTTCTTGTTGAATTTGTTGGTGTCAGCAATGTTACCTGTTGAACTATTTGTATTTTTGAAAGTTGAGATTGTTGTTGAATTTGATGGTTTTTTTCAATGTTGAGGTTGTTGTTCAATTTGTTGTTGATTTTCATTGTTGAGGTTTTTGTTGAATTTGTTGGTGTTATCACTGTTTTATTTGAACTTTTTCTCAGCTTTTAAAAGTTGAGGTTGTTGTTGAATTTGTTGGTGTTTTTCAACGTTGAGCTTGTTGTTGAATTTGTTGTTTTTTTCAATATTGAGGTGGTTGTTGAATTTGTTGGTTTTTTTCAATGTTGAGGTTGTTGTTGAATTTGTTGGTGTTATCAATGTTTTTTTTGAACTTTTTCTCTTCTTTTAAAAGTTGAGGTTGTTGTTCAATTTGTTGGTGTTTTTCAACGTTGAGCTTGTTGTTGAATTTGTTGGTTTTTTCAATGTCGTGGTTGTTGTTGAATTTGTTGTTAATTTTCACTATTGAGTTTGCAGTTGAATTTGTTGGTGTTATCAATGTTATTTTTTCTACTGTTTTGTATTTTTCAACGTTGAGGTTATTGTTGAATTTGTTGGTGTTATCAATGTTATTTTTTGAAGATTTGTATTTTTTAATGTTGCGGTTGTTTATTTTTCTGGTGTTTTTCATTGTTGAGGTTGTTTAAGTTGTTGGTGTTTTTCAATGTTGAGGTTGTTATTGATTTTGAAGGTGTTTTTCATTGTTGAGGTTGTTGTTGAATTTTTTGGTGTTTTTCATTGTTGAGGTTGTAGTTGAATTTAGTGGTGTTTTTCAATGCTGAGGTTTTTATTGAATTTGTTGGTGATATCAATGATTTTGTTGAACTTTTTCTCTTCTTTTAAAAGTTGAGGATGTTTTTGAATTCGTTGTTTTTTTCAATGTTGAAGTTGTTGTTGAATTTGTTTGCTGATTTTAAATGTTAAGGTTGTTGTTGAATTTGTTGGTGTCTTTCAATATTGAAGTTGTTGTTGAATTTGTTGGCGTTTTTCAACGTTGAGGTTGCTGTTATATTTGTTGGTGTTTTTAAATGTTGATTTAGTTGAATTTGTTGGTGATTTTCAATATTGAGGTTCTTGTTGAATTTGTTGGTGTCAGCAATGTTACCTGTTGAACTATTTGTATTTTTGAAAGTTGAGATTGTTGTTGAATTTGTTGGTTTTTTTCAATGTTGAGGTTGTTGATGAATTTGTAGGTTTTTTTCAATGATGAGGTTGTTGTTGAATTTGTTGTTGATTTTCAATATTGAGTTTGTTGTTGAATTTGTAGGTGTTATCAATGTTAATTTTTGAAATTTTTTGTAGTTTTCAATGTTAAGGTTGTTGTAGGATTTGTTGGTGTTATCAATGTTATTTTTTGAACTTTTTGTATTTTTCAATGTTGAGGTTGTTGTTGAATTTGTTGGTGTTTTTCAATGTTAAGGTTGTTGTCGAATTTGTTGGTGTTATCAATGTTTTATTTGAACTTTTTCTCTTCTTTTAAAAGTTGAGGATGTTGTTCAATTTGTTGGTTTTTTTCAACGTTGAGCTTGTTGTTGAATTTGTTGGTTTTTTCAGTGTTGTGGTTGTTGTTGAATTTGTTGTTAATTTACACTATTGAGTTTGCTGTTGAATTTGTTGGTGTTATCAATGTTATTTTTTGAACTGTTTTGGAATTTTTAATGTTGCAGTTGTTTATTTTTCTGGTGTTTTTCATTGTTGAGGTTGTTTAAGTTGTTGGTGTTTTTCAATGTTCAGGTTGTTGTTGAATTTGCAGGTGTTTTTCATTGTTGAGGTTGTTGTTGAATTTGTTTGGTAATTTTCAATATTGAGGTTCTTGTTCAATTTGTTGGTGTTTTTCAATGTTGAGGTTTTTGTTGAATTTGATGGTGTTTATCGATGTTGAGCTTGTTGTTGAATTTGTTGGTTTTTTCAATGTTGAGGTTGTTGTTGAATTTGTTGGTGTTTTTGAATGTTGAGGTTGTTGTTGAATTTATTGTTGATTTTCAATATTGAGTTTGTTGTTGAATTTGTTGGTGCTTTTCAATGTTGAGGTTGTAGTTGAATTTGTTGGTGTTTTTCATTGTTGAGGTTGTAGTCGAATTTGTTGGTTTTTTTCAATGTTGAGGTTGTTGTTGAATTTGTTGCTGTTATCAATGTAATTTTTTGAACATTTATTGTATTTTTGAAAGTTGAGCTTGTTGGTGAATTTGTGGGTTGTTTTTAATGTGGAGATTGTAGTTGAATTTGTTGGTGTTTTTAAATGTTGAGATTGTTGTTGAATTTGTTGGTGATTTTCAATGTTGAGGTTGTTGATGAATTTGATGGTTTTTTTCAATGTTGAGCTTGTTGATGAATTTGTAGGTTTTTTTCAATGTTGAGGTTGTTGTTGAATTGGTTGTTAATTTTCAATATTGAGTTTGTTGTTGAATTTGTTGGTGTTATCAATGTTATTTTTTGAAATTTTTTGTAGTTTTCAATGTTAAGGTTGTAGTAGAATTTGTTGGTGTTATCAATGTTATTTTTTGAACTTTTTGTATTTTTCAATGTTGAGGTTGTTGTTGAATTTGTTGGTGTTTTTCAATGTTAAGGTTGTTGTTGAATTTGTTGGTGTTATCAATGTTTTTTTTGAACTTTTTCTCTTCTTTTAAAAGTTGAGGTTGTTGTTCAATTTGTTGGTGTTTTTCAACGTTGAGCTTGTTGTTGAATTTGTTGGTTTTTTCAATGTTGTGGTTGTTGTTGATTTTGTTGTTAATTTTCACTGTTGAGTTTGCAGTTGAATTTGTTGGTGTTATCAATGTTATTTTTTGTACTGTTTTGTATTTTTCAACGTTGAGGTTGTTGTTGAATTTGTTGGTGTTATCAATGTTATTTTTTGAAGATTTGTATTTTTTAATGTTGCGGTTGTTTATTTTTCTGGAGTTTTTCATTGTTGAGGTTGTTTAAGTTGTTGGTGTTTTTCAATGTTGAGGTTGTTGTTGATTTTAAAGGTGTTTTTCATTGTTGAGGTTGTTGTTGAATTTTTTGGTGTTTTTCATTGTTGAGGTTGTAGTTGAATTTGTTGTTTTTTTTCAATGTTGAAGTTGTTGTTGAATTTGTTGGTGATTTTCAATATTGAGGTTCTTGTTGAATTTGTTGGCGTTTTTCACTGTTGAGGTTTTTGTTGAATTTATTGGGTGATTTTCAATGTTGAGGCTGTTTTTGAATTTGTTGGTCTCTTTCAATATTGAGTTTGTTGTTGAATTTGTTGGTGTTATCAACGTTTTTTTTGAACTTTTGCTCTTCTTTTAAAAGTTGAGGTTGTTGTTGAATTTGTTGGTATTTTTCATTGTTGAGGTTGTTGTTTAAATTGTTGGTGATATCAATGTTTTTGTTTGAACTTGTTTTTATTTTTAAAAGTGAAGGTTGTTGTTGAGTTTGATTGTGTTATTCAGTGTTGAGGTTGTTCAATTTGTTGGTGTTTTTCAATGTAGTGGTTGTTGTTGAATTTGTTGGTGATTTTCAATATTGAGGTTTTTGTTGAATTTATTGGTGTTTTTCAATGTTGAGGTTGTTGTTGAATTTGATGGTATTTATCGATGTTGAGGTTGTTGTTGAATTTGTTGCTGTTTTTCATTGTTGATGTTGTTGTTGAATTTGTTGCTGCTTTTCAATGTTGAGGTTGTAGTTGAATTTGTTGGTGTTTTTATTGTGGAGGTTGTTGTTGAATTGGTTGGTATTTTTGAATGTTGAGGTTGTTGTTGAATTTGTTGGTGATTTTCGTTGTTGATGTTGTTGTCAAATTTGTTGTTGTTTTTCAATGTTGAGGTTGTTGTTGAATTTGTTGCTGTTATCAATGTTATTTTTTGAACATTTATTGAATTTTGAAAGTTGAGCTTGTTGGTGAATTTGTGGGTTGTTTTTAATGTGGAGATTGTAGTTGAATTTGTTGGTGTTTTTAAATGTTGAGATTGTTGTTGAATTTGTTGGTGTTTTTCAATGTTGAGGTTTTTATTGAATTTGTTGGTGTTATCAATGATTTTGTTGAACTTTTTGGTTGTTGTTGAATTCGTTGGTTTTTTCATAGTTGAAGTTGTTGTTGAATTTGTTGTCTGATTTTCAATGTTGAGGTTGTTGTTGAATTTGTTGGTGTCTTTCAATATTGAGGTTGTTGTTGAATTTTTTTGCGTTTTTCAATGTTGAGGTTGTTGTTATATTTGTTGGTGCTCTTAAATGTTGATTTTGTTGAATTTGTTGGTGATTTTCAATATTGAGGTTGTTGTTGAAGTTGTTGGTGTCAGAAATGTTTCTTTTTGAACTATTTGTACTTTTGAAAGTTGAGATTGTTGTTGAATTTGTTGGTTCTTTTCAATGTTAATTCAATGAATTTGTTTGTGTTATCAATGTTATACTTTTTCTCTTCTTTTAAAAGTTGAGGATGTTGATGAATTTGTTGGTGTTTTTCTTTGTTGAGGTTGTTGTTGAATTGGTTGGTATTTTTGACTGTTGATGTTGTTATTGAATTTGTTGGTGTTTTTCGTTGTTGAGGTTGTAGTCGAATTTGTTGGATTTTTTTCAATGTTGAGGTTGTTGTTGAATTTGTTGCTGTTATCAATGTAATTTTTTGAACATTTATTGTATTTTTGAATGTTGAGCTTGTTGGTGAATTTGTGGGTTGTTTTTAGTGTGGAGATTGTTGTTGAATTTCTTGTTGTTTTTAAATGTTGAGATTGTTGTTGAATTTATTGGTGTTTTTCAATGTTGAGGTTTTTATTGAATTTGTTGGTGTTATCAATGATTTTGTTGAACTTTTTCTCTTCTTTTGAAAGTTGAGGATGTTTTTGAATTCGTTGGTTTTTTCAATGTTGAAGTTGTTGTTGAATTTGTTTGCTGATTTTCAATGTTGAGGTTGTTGTTGAATTTGTTGGTGTCTTTCAATATTGAAGTTGTTGTTGAATTTGTTGGCGTTTTTCAACGGTGAGGTTGTTGTTATATTTGTTGGTGTTTTTAAATGTTGATTTAGTTGAATTTGTTGGTGATTTTCAATATTGAGGTTGTTGTTGAATTTGTTGGTGTCAGCAATGTTTCTTTTTGAACTATTTGTATTTTTGAAAGTTGAGATTGTTGTTGAATTTGTTGGTTTTTTTCAATGTTAATTCAATGAATTTGTTCGTGTTATCAATGTTATACTTTTTCTCTTCTTTTAAAAGTTGAGGATGTTGATGAATTTGTTGGTGTTTTTCTTTGTTGAGGTTGTTGTTGAATTGGTTGGTATTTTTGACTTTTGATGTTGTTAATGAATTTGTTGGTGTTTTTCGTTGTTGAGGTTGTCGTCGAATTTGTTGGGTTTTTTTTTCAATGTTGAGGTTGTTGTTGAATTTGTTGCTGTTATCAATGTAATTTTTTGAACATTTATTGTATTTTTGAATGTTGAGCTTGTTGGTGAATTTGTGGGTTGTTTTTAGTGTGGAGATTGTTTTTGAATTTCTTGGTGTTTTTAAATGTTGAGATTGTTGTTGAATTTATTGGTGTTTTTCAATGTTGAGGTTTTTATTGGATTTGTTGGTGTTATCAATGATTTTGTTGAACATTTTCTCTTCTTTTAAAAGTTGAGGATGTTGTTGAATTCGTTGGTTTTTTCAATGTTGAAGTTGTTGTTGAATTTGTTTGCTGATTTTCAATGTTGAGGTTGTTGTTGAATTTGTTGGTGTCTTTCAATATTGAAGTTGTTGTTGAATTTGTTGGCGTTTTTCAACGTTGAGGTTGTTGTTATATTTGTTGGTGTTTTTAAATGTTGATTTAGTTGAATTTGTTGGTGATTTTCAATATTGAGGTTCTTGTTGAATTTGATGGTGTCAGCAATGTTACCTGTTGAACTATTTGTATTTTTGAAAGTTGAGATTGTTGTTGAATTTGTTGGTTTTTTTCAATGTAGAGGTTGTTGTTCAATTTGTTGGTGATTTTTATTGTTGAGGTTTTTGTTGAATTTGTTGGTGTTATCAATGTTTTATTTGAACTTTTTCTCTGCTTTTAAAAGTTGAGGTTGTTGTTGAATTTGTTGGTGTTTTTCAACATTGAGCTTGTTGTTGAACTTGTTGGTTTTTCAATATTGAGGTGGTTGTTGAATTTGTTGGTTTTTTTCAATGTTGAGGTTGTTGTTGAATTTGTTGTTAGTTTTCATTATTGAATTTGCTGTTGCATTTTTGCGTGTTATCAACGTTATTTTTTGAACTATTTGTATTTTTGAAAGTTGAGATTGTTGTTGAATTTGTTGGTTTTTTTCAATGTTGAGGTTGTTGATGAATTTGTAGGTTTTTTTCAATGTTGAGGTTGTTGTTGAATTTGTTGTTGATTTTCAATATTGAGTTTGTTGTTGAATTTGTAGGTGTTATCAATGTTAATTTTTGAAATTTTTTGTAGTTTTCAATGTTAAGGTTGTTGTGGAATTTGTTGGTGTTATCAATGTTATTTTTTGAACTTTTTGTATTTTTCAATGTTGAGGTTGTTGTTGAATTTGTTGGTGTTTTTCAATGTTAAGGTTGTTGTTGAATTTGTTGGTGTTATCAATGTTTTATTTGAACTTTTTCTCTTCTTTTAAAAGTTGAGGTTGTTGTTCAATTTGTTGGTGTTTTTCAACGTTGAGCTTGTTGTTGAATTTGTTGGTTTTTTCAGTGTTGTGGTTGTTGTTGAATTTGTTGTTAATTTACACTATTGAGTTTGCTGTTGAATTTGTTGGTGTTATCAATGTTTTTAATTTGAACTGTTTTGGATTTTTTAATGTTGCGGTTGTTTATTTTTCTGGTGTTTTTCATTGTTGAGGTTGTTTAAGTTGTTGGTGTTTTTCAATGTTGAGGTTGTTGTTGAATTTGTTGGTGTTTTTCAATGTTGAGGTTGTTGTTGAATTTTTTGGTGTTTTTCATTGTTGAGGATGTAGTTGAATTTGTTGGTTTTTTTCAATGTTGAAGTTGTTGTTGAATTTGTTTGGTGATTTTCAATATTGAGGTTCTTGTTGAATTTGTTGGCGTTTTTCAATGTTGAGGTTTTTGTTGAATTTGATGGTGTTTATTGATGTTGAGCTTGTTGTTGAATTTGTTGGTTTTTTTAATGTTGAGGTTGTTGTTGAATTTGTTTGTGTTTTTCAATGTTGAGATTGTTGTTGAATTTATTGTTTATTTTCAATATTGAGTTTGTTGTTGAATTTGTTGGTGCTTTTCAATGTTGAGGTTGTTGTTGAATTTGATGGTATTTATCGATGTTGAGGTTGTTGTTGAATTTGTTGGTGTTTTTCATTGTTGAGGTTGTTGTTGAATTGGTTGGTGATTTTCGTTGTTGATGTTGTAGTTGAATTTGTTGGTGTTTTTCAATGTTGAGGTTGTTGTTGAATTTGTTGCTGTTATCAATGTAATTTTTTGAACATTTATTGAAGTTTGAAAGTTGAACTTGTTCGTGAATTTGTGGGTTGTTTTTAATGTGGAGATTGTTGTTGAATTTGTTGGTGTTTTTAAATGTTGAGATTATTGTTGAATTTATTGGTGTTTTTCAATGTTGATGTTTTTATTGAATTTGTTGGTGTTATCAATGATTTTGTTGAACTTTTTCTCTTCCTTTATAAGTTGAGGTTGTTGTTGAATTCGTTGGTTTTTTCAAAGTTGAAGTTGTTGTTGAATTTGTTGGCTGATTTTCAATGTTGAGGTTGTTGTTGAATTTGTTGGTGTCTTTCAATATTAAGGTTGTTGTTGAACTTGTTGGCGTTTTTCAATGTTGAGGTTGTTGTTATATTTGTTGGTGTTCTTAAATGTTGATTTTGTTGAATTTGTTGGCGATTTTCAATATTGAGGTTGTTGTTTAATTTGTTGGTGTCAGCAATGTTACTTTTTGAACTATTTGTATTTTTGAAAGTTGAGATTGTTGTTGAATTTGTTGGTTTTTTTCAATTTTGAGGTTGTTGTTGATTTTGTTGGTGTTTTTAAATGTTGAGGTTGTTGTAGAATATGTTGGTGTTATCAATATTTTTGTTGAACTTGTTTCTATTTTTAAAAGTTAAGGTTGTTGTTGAATTTGTTGGTGATTTTCAATGTTGAGGTTGTTCAATTTGTTGGTGTTTTTCAATGTTGAGGTTGTTGTTGAATTTGCTGGTGATTTTCAATATTGAGATTGTTGTTGAATTTGTTTGCGTTTTTCAACGTAGCGGTTGTTGTTGAATTTTTTGTTGTTTTTCATTGTTGAGGTTGTAGTTGAATTTGTTGGTTTTTTTCATTGTTGAGTTTGTTTTTCAATTTGTTGGTCTCTTTCAATAATGAGGTTGTTGTTGAATTTGTTGGTGTTTTTCAATGTTGAGCTTGTTGTTGAATTTGTAGGTTTTTTTCAATTTTGAGGTTGTTGTTGAATTTGTTGGTGTTTTTCAATGTTGAGGTTGTTGTCGAATTTGTTGATGTTTTTCAGTGTTGAGGTTGTTGTTGTATTTGTTGCTGTTATCAGTGTTATTTTTTGAACATTTACTGTATTTTTGAAAGTTGAGCTTGTTGGTGAATTTGTTGGTGATTTTCAATATTGAGGTTGTTGTTGAATTTGTTGGTGTTTTACAATGTTGAGGTTATTGTTGAATTTTTTTAGTAATTTTCAATATGGATGTTGTTGAATTTGTTGGTGTTTTCAATGTTTTTTTGAAACTTTTTCTCTTCTTTTAAAAGTTGAGGTTGTTGTTCAATTTGTTGGTGTTTTTCAACGTTGAGCTTGTTGTTGCATTTGTTGTTTTTTTCAATTTTGAGGTTGATGTTGAATTTGTTGGAGATTTTCAATGTTGAGGTTGTTGTTGAATTTGTTGATAATTTTCAGTATTGAGTTTGATGTTGAATTTGTTGTTGTTATCAATGTTATTTTTTGAACTTTTTTGTATTTTTCAACGTTGAGGTTGTTGTTGAATTTGTTGGTGTTATCAATGTTATTTTTTGAACATTTGTATTTTTTATTGTTCCTGTTGTTTATTTGTCTGTTGTTTTTCATTGTTGAGGTTGTTGAAGTTGTTGGTGTTTTTCAATGTTGAGGTTATTGTTGAATTTGTTGGTTTTTTTCAATGTTGCGGTTGTTGTTGAATTTTTTGGTGTTTTTCATTGATGAGGTTGTTGTTGAATTTGTTGTTTTTTTTCAATGTTGAAGTGGTTTTTGAATTTGTAGGTGATTTTCAATATTGAGGTTCTTGTTGGATTTGTTGGCATTTTTCAATGTTGAGGTTGTTTTTGAATTTGTTGGGTGATTTTCAATGTTGAGGTTGTTTTAGAATTTGTTGGTCTCTTTCAATATTGACGTTGTTGTTGAATTTGTAGGTTTTTTTCAGTGTTGAGGGTGTTGTTGAATTTGTTAGTTTTTTTCAATGTTGAGGTTGTTGTTGATTTTGTTGGTGTTTTTAAATGTTGAGGTTGTTGTTGAATTTGTTGTTGTTACCAATATTTTTGTTGAACTTGTTTGTATTTTTAAAAGTTAAGGTTGTTGTTGAATTTGTTGGTGACTTCAATGTTGAGGTTGTTCAATTTGTTGGTGTTTTTCAATGTTGAGGCTGTTGTTGAATTTGTTGGAGATTTTCAATATTGAGATTGTTGTTGAATTTGTTGGCGTTTTTCAATGTAGCGGTTGTTGAATTTTTTGGTGTTTTTCATTGTTGAGGATGTATTTGAATTTGTTGGTTTTTTCAATGTTGAGTTTGTTTTTCAATTTGTTGGTCTCTTTCAATATTGAGGTTGTTGTTGAATTTGTTGGTGTTTTTCAATGTTGAGCTTGTTGTTGAATTTGTAGGTTTTTTTCAATTTTAAGGTTGTTGTTGAATTTGTTGGTGTTTTTCAATGTTGAGGTTGTTGTCGAATTTGTTGGTGTTTTTCAATGTTGAGGTTGTTGTTGGATTTGTTGCTGTTATCAGTGTTATTTTTTGAACATTTACTGTATTTTTGAAAGTTGAGCTTGTTGGTGAATTTGTTGGTGATTTTCAATATTGAGGTTGTTGTTGAATTTGTTGGTGTTTTACAATGTTGAGGTTATTGTAGAATTTTTTTAGTAATTTTCAATATGGATGTTGTTGAATTTGTTGGTGATTTTGAATGTTGAGGTTGTTGTTCAATTTGTTGGTGTTTTTCAACGTTGAGCTTGTTGTTGCATTTGTTGTTTTTTTCAATTTTGAGGTTGATGTTGAATTTGTTGGAGATTTTCAATGTTGAGGTTGTTGTTGAATTTGTTGATAATTTTCAGTATTGAGTTTGATGTTGAATTTGTTGTTGTTATCAATGTTATTTTTTGAACTTTTTTGTATTTTTCAACGTTGAGGTTGTTGTTGAATTTGTTGGTGTTATCAATGTTATTTTTTGAACATTTGAATTTTTTAATGTTCCTGTTGTTTATTTGTCTGTTGTTTTTCATTGTTGAGGTTGTTGAAGTTGTTGGTGTTTTTCAATGTTGAGGTTGTTGTTGAATTTGTTGTTTTTTTTCAATGTTGAAGTGGTTTTTGAATTTGTAGGTGATTTTCAATATTGAGGTTCTTGTTGGATTTGTTGGCATTTTTCAATGTTGAGGTTGTTTTTGAATTTGTTGGGTGATTTTCAATGTTGAGGTTGTTTTAGAATTTGTTGGTCTCTTTCAATATTGACGTTGTTGTTGAATTTGTAGGTTTTTTTCAGTGTTGAGGGTGTTGTTGAATTTGTTAGTTTTTTTCAATGTTGAGGTTGTTGTTGATTTTGTTGGTGTTTTTAAATGTTGAGGTTGTTGTTGAATTTGTTGTTGTTACCAATATTTTTGTTGAACTTGTTTGTATTTTTAAAAGTTAAGGTTGTTGTTGAATTTGTTGGTGACTTCAATGTTGAGGTTGTTCAATTTGTTGGTGTTTTTCAATGTTAAGGTTGTTGTTGAATTTGTTGGTGTTATCAATGTTTTATTTGAACTTTTTCTCTTCTTTTAAAAGTTGAGGTTGTTGTTCAATTTGTTGGTGTTTTTCAACGTTGAGCTTGTTGTTGAATTTGTTGGTTTTTTCAGTGTTGTGGTTGTTGTTGAATTTGTTGTTAATTTACACTATTGAGTTTGCTGTTGAATTTGTTGGTGTTATCAATGTTTTTAATTTGAACTGTTTTGGATTTTTTAATGTTGCGGTTGTTTATTTTTCTGGTGTTTTTCATTGTTGAGGTTGTTTAAGTTGTTGGTGTTTTTCAATGTTGAGGTTGTTGTTGAATTTGTTGGTGTTTTTCAATGTTGAGGTTGTTGTTGAATTTTTTGGTGTTTTTCATTGTTGAGGATGTAGTTGAATTTGTTGGTTTTTTTCAATGTTGAAGTTGTTGTTGAATTTGTTTGGTGATTTTCAATATTGAGGTTCTTGTTGAATTTGTTGGCGTTTTTCAATGTTGAGGTTTTTGTTGAATTTGATGGTGTTTATTGATGTTGAGCTTGTTGTTGAATTTGTTGGTTTTTTTAATGTTGAGGTTGTTGTTGAATTTGTTTGTGTTTTTCAATGTTGAGATTGTTGTTGAATTTATTGTTTATTTTCAATATTGAGTTTGTTGTTGAATTTGTTGGTGCTTTTCAATGTTGAGGTTGTTGTTGAATTTGATGGTATTTATCGATGTTGAGGTTGTTGTTGAATTTGTTGGTGTTTTTCATTGTTGAGGTTGTTGTTGAATTGGTTGGTGATTTTCGTTGTTGATGTTGTAGTTGAATTTGTTGGTGTTTTTCAATGTTGAGGTTGTTGTTGAATTTGTTGCTGTTATCAATGTAATTTTTTGAACATTTATTGAAGTTTGAAAGTTGAGCTTGTTCGTGAATTTGTGGGTTGTTTTTAATGTGGAGATTGTTGTTGAATTTGTTGGTGTTTTTAAATGTTGAGATTATTGTTGAATTTATTGGTGTTTTTCAATGTTGATGTTTTTATTGAATTTGTTGGTGTTATCAATGATTTTGTTGAACTTTTTCTCTTCCTTTATAAGTTGAGGTTGTTGTTGAATTCGTTGGTTTTTTCAAAGTTGAAGTTGTTGTTGAATTTGTTGGCTGATTTTCAATGTTGAGGTTGTTGTTGAATTTGTTGGTGTCTTTCAATATTAAGGTTGTTGTTGAACTTGTTGGCGTTTTTCAATGTTGAGGTTGTTGTTATATTTGTTGGTGTTCTTAAATGTTGATTTTGTTGAATTTGTTGGCGATTTTCAATATTGAGGTTGTTGTTTAATTTGTTGGTGTCAGCAATGTTACTTTTTGAACTATTTGTATTTTTGAAAGTTGAGATTGTTGTTGAATTTGTTGGTTTTTTTCAATTTTGAGGTTGTTGTTGATTTTGTTGGTGTTTTTAAATGTTGAGGTTGTTGTAGAATATGTTGGTGTTATCAATATTTTTGTTGAACTTGTTTCTATTTTTAAAAGTTAAGGTTGTTGTTGAATTTGTTGGTGATTTTCAATGTTGAGGTTGTTCAATTTGTTGGTGTTTTTCAATGTTGAGGTTGTTGTTGAATTTGCTGGTGATTTTCAATATTGAGATTGTTGTTGAATTTGTTTGCGTTTTTCAACGTAGCGGTTGTTGTTGAATTTTTTGTTGTTTTTCATTGTTGAGGTTGTAGTTGAATTTGTTGGTTTTTTTCATTGTTGAGTTTGTTTTTCAATTTGTTGGTCTCTTTCAATAATGAGGTTGTTGTTGAATTTGTTGGTGTTTTTCAATGTTGAGCTTGTTGTTGAATTTGTAGGTTTTTTTCAATTTTGAGGTTGTTGTTGAATTTGTTGGTGTTTTTCAATGTTGAGGTTGTTGTCGAATTTGTTGATGTTTTTCAGTGTTGAGGTTGTTGTTGTATTTGTTGCTGTTATCAGTGTTATTTTTTGAACATTTACTGTATTTTTGAAAGTTGAGCTTGTTGGTGAATTTGTTGGTGATTTTCAATATTGAGGTTGTTGTTGAATTTGTTGGTGTTTTACAATGTTGAGGTTATTGTTGAATTTTTTTAGTAATTTTCAATATGGATGTTGTTGAATTTGTTGGTGTTTTCAATGTTTTTTTGGAACTTTTTCTCTTCTTTTAAAAGTTGAGGTTGTTGTTCAATTTGTTGGTGTTTTTCAACGTTGAGCTTGTTGTTGCATTTGTTGTTTTTTTCAATTTTGAGGTTGATGTTGAATTTGTTGGAGATTTTCAATGTTGAGGTTGTTGTTGAATTTGTTGATAATTTTCAGTATTGAGTTTGATGTTGAATTTGTTGTTGTTATCAATGTTATTTTTTGAACTTTTTTGTATTTTTCAACGTTGAGGTTGTTGTTGAATTTGTTGGTGTTATCAATGTTATTTTTTGAACATTTGTATTTTTTATTGTTCCTGTTGTTTATTTGTCTGTTGTTTTTCATTGTTGAGGTTGTTGAAGTTGTTGGTGTTTTTCAATGTTGAGGTTATTGTTGAATTTGTTGGTTTTTTTCAATGTTGCGGTTGTTGTTGAATTTTTTGGTGTTTTTCATTGATGAGGTTGTTGTTGAATTTGTTGTTTTTTTTCAATGTTGAAGTGGTTTTTGAATTTGTAGGTGATTTTCAATATTGAGGTTCTTGTTGGATTTGTTGGCATTTTTCAATGTTGAGGTTGTTTTTGAATTTGTTGGGTGATTTTCAATGTTGAGGTTGTTTTAGAATTTGTTGGTCTCTTTCAATATTGACGTTGTTGTTGAATTTGTAGGTTTTTTTCAGTGTTGAGGGTGTTGTTGAATTTGTTAGTTTTTTTCAATGTTGAGGTTGTTGTTGATTTTGTTGGTGTTTTTAAATGTTGAGGTTGTTGTTGAATTTGTTGTTGTTACCAATATTTTTGTTGAACTTGTTTGTATTTTTAAAAGTTAAGGTTGTTGTTGAATTTGTTGGTGACTTCAATGTTGAGGTTGTTCAATTTGTTGGTGTTTTTCAATGTTGAGGCTGTTGTTGAATTTGTTGGAGATTTTCAATATTGAGATTGTTGTTGAATTTGTTGGCGTTTTTCAATGTAGCGGTTGTTGAATTTTTTGGTGTTTTTCATTGTTGAGGATGTATTTGAATTTGTTGGTTTTTTCAATGTTGAGTTTGTTTTTCAATTTGTTGGTCTCTTTCAATATTGAGGTTGTTGTTGAATTTGTTGGTGTTTTTCAATGTTGAGCTTGTTGTTGAATTTGTAGGTTTTTTTCAATTTTAAGGTTGTTGTTGAATTTGTTGGTGTTTTTCAATGTTGAGGTTGTTGTCGAATTTGTTGGTGTTTTTCAATGTTGAGGTTGTTGTTGGATTTGTTGCTGTTATCAGTGTTATTTTTTGAACATTTACTGTATTTTTGAAAGTTGAGCTTGTTGGTGAATTTGTTGGTGATTTTCAATATTGAGGTTGTTGTTGAATTTGTTGGTGTTTTACAATGTTGAGGTTATTGTAGAATTTTTTTAGTAATTTTCAATATGGATGTTGTTGAATTTGTTGGTGATTTTGAATGTTGAGGTTGTTGTTCAATTTGTTGGTGTTTTTCAACGTTGAGCTTGTTGTTGCATTTGTTGTTTTTTTCAATTTTGAGGTTGATGTTGAATTTGTTGGAGATTTTCAATGTTGAGGTTGTTGTTGAATTTGTTGATAATTTTCAGTATTGAGTTTGATGTTGAATTTGTTGTTGTTATCAATGTTATTTTTTGAACTTTTTTGTATTTTTCAACGTTGAGGTTGTTGTTGAATTTGTTGGTGTTATCAATGTTATTTTTTGAACATTTGAATTTTTTAATGTTCCTGTTGTTTATTTGTCTGTTGTTTTTCATTGTTGAGGTTGTTGAAGTTGTTGGTGTTTTTCAATGTTGAGGTTGTTGTTGAATTTGTTGTTTTTTTTCAATGTTGAAGTGGTTTTTGAATTTGTAGGTGATTTTCAATATTGAGGTTCTTGTTGGATTTGTTGGCATTTTTCAATGTTGAGGTTGTTTTTGAATTTGTTGGGTGATTTTCAATGTTGAGGTTGTTTTAGAATTTGTTGGTCTCTTTCAATATTGACGTTGTTGTTGAATTTGTAGGTTTTTTTCAGTGTTGAGGGTGTTGTTGAATTTGTTAGTTTTTTTCAATGTTGAGGTTGTTGTTGATTTTGTTGGTGTTTTTAAATGTTGAGGTTGTTGTTGAATTTGTTGTTGTTACCAATATTTTTGTTGAACTTGTTTGTATTTTTAAAAGTTAAGGTTGTTGTTGAATTTGTTGGTGACTTCAATGTTGAGGTTGTTCAATTTGTTGGTGTTTTTCAATGTTGAGGCTGTTGTTGAATTTGTTGGAGATTTTCAATATTGAGATTGTTGTTGAATTTGTTGGCGTTTTTCAATGTAGCGGTTGTTGAATTTTTTGGTGTTTTTCATTGTTGAGGATGTATTTGAATTTGTTGGTTTTTTTCAATGTTGAGTTTGATTTTCAATTTGTTGGTCTCCTTCAATATTGAGGTTGTTGTTGAATTTGTTGGTGTTTTTCAATGTTGAGCTTGTTGTTGAATTTGTAGGTTTTTTTCAATGTTGAAGTTGTTGTTGAATTTGTTGCTGTTATCAGTCTTATTTTTTGAACATTTACTGTATTTTTGAAAGTTGAGCTTGTTGGTGAATTTGTTGGTGATTTTCAATATTGAGGTTGTTGTTGAATTTGTTGGTGTTATCAATGTTTTTTTGGAACTTTTTCTCTTCTTTTAAAAGCTGAGTTTGTTGTTCAATTTGTTGGTGTTTTTCAACGTTGAGCTTGTTGTTGCATTTGTTGGTTTTTTCAATTTTGAGGTTGATGTTGAATTTGTTGGTGTTTTTCAATGTTGAGGTTGTTGTTGAATTTGTTGTTGATTTTCAATATTGAGTTTGTTGTTGAAATTCTTGGTGTTATCAATGCTTTTTTTTGAACTTTTTTGTATTTTTCAATGTTGAGGTTGTTGTTGAATTTGTTGGTGTTATCAATTTTTTTTTGAACTTTTTCCCTTCTTTTAAAAGTTGAGGTTGTTGTTGAATTTGTTGGTAATTTTCATTGTTGAGGTTGTTCAATTTGTTGGTGTTTTTCAATATTGAGGTTGTTCAATTTGTTGGTGTTTTTCAATGTTGAGATTGTTCAATTTGTTGGTGTTTTTCAATGTTGAGGTTGTTGTTGAATTTGTTGCTGTTATCAATGTTATTTTTTGAACATTTATTGTATTTTTGAAAGTTGAGCTGGTTGGTGAATTTGTGTTTTTTTTTCAATGTGGAGATTGTTGTTGAGTTTGTTGGTGTTTTTCAATGTTGAGGTTGTTGTTGAATTTGTTGGTGTTTTTAAATGTTGAATTTGTTGAATTTGTTGGTGATTTTCAATATTGAGGTTGTTGTTGAATTTGTTGGTGTTATCAATGTTATTTTTTGAACTATTTGTAATTTTGAAAGTTGATATTGTTGTTGAATTTGTTGGTTTTTTTCAATGTTGAGGTCGTTGATGAATTTGTAGGTTTTTTTCAATGTTGAGGTTGTTGTTGAATTTGTTGTTGATTTTCAATCTGGAGTTTGTTGTTGAATTTGTTGGTGTTATCAATGGTATTTTCTGAAAATTTTTTGTAGTTTTCAATGTTGAGGTTTTTGTAGAATTAGTTGTTGTTATCATTGTTATTTTTTGAATTTTTTTGTATTTTTCAATGTTGAGGTTGTTGTTGAATTTGTTGTTGTTTTTCATTGTTAAGGTTGTTGTTGAATTTGTTGGTGTTATCAATGTTTTTTTTGAACTTTTTCTCTTCTTTTAAAAGTTGAGGTTGTTGTTCAATTTGTTGGTGTTTTTCAACGTTGAGCTTGTTGTTGAATTTGTTGTTAGTTTTCGCTATTGAGTTTGCTGTTGAATTTGTTGGTTTTTTCAATTTTGAGGTTGATGTTGAATTTGTTGGTGTTTTTCAATGTTGAGGTTGTTGTTGAATTTGTTGTTGATTTTCAATATTGAGTTTGTTGTTGAAATTCTTGGTGTTATCAATGCTTTTTTTTGAACTTTTTTGTATTTTTCAATGTTGAGGTTGTTGTTGAATTTGTTGGTGTTATCAATTTTTTTTTGAACTTTTTCCCTTCTTTTAAAAGTTGAGGTTGTTGTTGAATTTGTTGGTAATTTTCATTGTTGAGGTTGTTCAATTTGTTGGTGTTTTTCAATATTGAGGTTGTTCAATTTGTTGGTGTTTTTCAATGTTGAGATTGTTCAATTTGTTGGTGTTTTTCAACGTTGAGCTTGTTGTTGAATTTGTTGTTAGTTTTCGCTATTGAGTTTGCTGTTGAATATGTTGGTGTTATCAATGTTATTTTTTGTACTGTTTTGTATTTTTCAACGTTGAGGTTGTTTCTGAATTTGTTGGTGTTATCAATGTTATTTTTTGACCATTTGTATTTTTTAATGTTGCAGTTGTTTATTTTTCTGGTGTTTTTCATTGTTGTGGTTGTTTAAGTTGTTGGTGTTTTTCAATGTTGAGGTTGTTGTTGAATTTGTTGGTTTTTTTCAATGTTGAGGTTGTTGTTGAATTTGTTGGTTTTTTTCAATGTTGAGGTTGTTGTTGAATTTGTTGTTAATTTTCACTATTGAGTTTGCTGTTGAATTTGTTGGAGTTATCAATGTTATTTTTTGAACTGTTTTGTATTTTTCAAAGTTGAGGTTGTTGTTGTATTTGTTGGTGTTATCAATGTTATTTTTTGAACATTTGTATTTTTTAATTTTTGGAGTTGTTTATTTTTCTGGTGTTTTTCATTGTTGAGGTTGTTTAAGATGTTGGTGTTTTTCAATGTTGAAGTTGTTGTTGAATTTGAGGGTGTTTTTCTTTGTTGAGGTTGTAGTTGAATTTGTTGGTTTTTTTCAATGTTGAGGTTGTTGTTGAATTTGTTGGTGTTTTTCAATGTTGAGGTTGTTGTTGAATTTGTTGGTATTTTTCAATGTTAATTCAATGAATTTGTTCCTCTTATCAATGTTATACTTTTTCTCTTTTAAAAGTCGAGGTTGTTGATGAATTTGATGGTGTTTTTCAATGTTGAGGTTGTTGTTGAATTTGTTGGTATTTTTCAATGTTAATTCAATGAATTTGTTCGTCTTATCAATGTTATACTTTTTCTCTTCTTTTAAAAGTCGAGGTTGTTGATGAATTTGATGGTGTTTTTCAATGTTGAGGTTGTTGTTGAATTTGTTGGTGTTTTTCATTGTTGAGGTTGTATTTGAATTTGTTGGTTTTTTTCAATGTTGAGTTTGTTTTTCAATTTGTTGGTCTCTTTCAATATTGAGGTTGTTGTTGAATTTTTTTGGTGTTTTTCAATGTTGAGCTTGTTGTTGAATTTGTAGGTTTTTTTCAATGTTGAGGTTGTTGTTGAATTTGTTGGTGTTTTTCAATGTTGAGGTTGTAGTCGAATTTGTTGGTGTTTTTCAATGTTGAGGTTGTTGGTGAATTTGTTGGTGTTTTACAATGTTGAGGTTATTGTTGAATTTTTTGGTAATTTTCAGTATTGAGTTTGATGTTGAATTTGTTGTTGTTATCAATGTTATTTTTTGAACTTTTTTGTATTTTTCAACGTTGAGGTTGTTGTTGAATTTGTTGGTGTTATCAATGTTATTTTTTGAACATTTGTATTTTTTATTGTTCCTGTTGTTTATTTGTCTGTTGTTTTTCATTGTTGAGGTTGTTGAAGTTGTTGGTGTTTTTCAATGTTGAGGTTATTGTTGAATTTGTTGGTTTTTTTCAATGTTGCGGTTGTTGTTGAATTTTTTGGTGTTTTTCATTGATGAGGTTGTTGTTGAATTTGTTGTTTTTTTTCAATGTTGAAGTGGTTTTTGAATTTGTAGGTGATTTTCAATATTGAGGTTCTTGTTGGATTTGTTGGCATTTTTCAATGTTGAGGTTGTTTTTGAATTTGTTGGGTGATTTTCAATGTTGAGGTTGTTTTAGAATTTGTTGGTCTCTTTCAATATTGACGTTGTTGTTGAATTTGTAGGTTTTTTTCAGTGTTGAGGGTGTTGTTGAATTTGTTAGTTTTTTTCAATGTTGAGGTTGTTGTTGATTTTGTTGGTGTTTTTAAATGTTGAGGTTGTTGTTGAATTTGTTGTTGTTACCAATATTTTTGTTGAACTTGTTTGTATTTTTAAAAGTTAAGGTTGTTGTTGAATTTGTTGGTGACTTCAATGTTGAGGTTGTTCAATTTGTTGGTGTTTTTCAATGTTGAGGCTGTTGTTGAATTTGTTGGAGATTTTCAATATTGAGATTGTTGTTGAATTTGTTGGCGTTTTTCAATGTAGCGGTTGTTGAATTTTTTGGTGTTTTTCATTGTTGAGGATGTATTTGAATTTGTTGGTTTTTTCAATGTTGAGTTTGTTTTTCAATTTGTTGGTCTCTTTCAATATTGAGGTTGTTGTTGAATTTGTTGGTGTTTTTCAATGTTGAGCTTGTTGTTGAATTTGTAGGTTTTTTTCAATTTTAAGGTTGTTGTTGAATTTGTTGGTGTTTTTCAATGTTGAGGTTGTTGTCGAATTTGTTGGTGTTTTTCAATGTTGAGGTTGTTGTTGGATTTGTTGCTGTTATCAGTGTTATTTTTTGAACATTTACTGTATTTTTGAAAGTTGAGCTTGTTGGTGAATTTGTTGGTGATTTTCAATATTGAGGTTGTTGTTGAATTTGTTGGTGTTTTACAATGTTGAGGTTATTGTAGAATTTTTTTAGTAATTTTCAATATGGATGTTGTTGAATTTGTTGGTGATTTTGAATGTTGAGGTTGTTGTTCAATTTGTTGGTGTTTTTCAACGTTGAGCTTGTTGTTGCATTTGTTGTTTTTTTCAATTTTGAGGTTGATGTTGAATTTGTTGGAGATTTTCAATGTTGAGGTTGTTGTTGAATTTGTTGATAATTTTCAGTATTGAGTTTGATGTTGAATTTGTTGTTGTTATCAATGTTATTTTTTGAACTTTTTTGTATTTTTCAACGTTGAGGTTGTTGTTGAATTTGTTGGTGTTATCAATGTTATTTTTTGAACATTTGAATTTTTTAATGTTCCTGTTGTTTATTTGTCTGTTGTTTTTCATTGTTGAGGTTGTTGAAGTTGTTGGTGTTTTTCAATGTTGAGGTTGTTGTTGAATTTGTTGTTTTTTTTCAATGTTGAAGTGGTTTTTGAATTTGTAGGTGATTTTCAATATTGAGGTTCTTGTTGGATTTGTTGGCATTTTTCAATGTTGAGGTTGTTTTTGAATTTGTTGGGTGATTTTCAATGTTGAGGTTGTTTTAGAATTTGTTGGTCTCTTTCAATATTGACGTTGTTGTTGAATTTGTAGGTTTTTTTCAGTGTTGAGGGTGTTGTTGAATTTGTTAGTTTTTTTCAATGTTGAGGTTGTTGTTGATTTTGTTGGTGTTTTTAAATGTTGAGGTTGTTGTTGAATTTGTTGTTGTTACCAATATTTTTGTTGAACTTGTTTGTATTTTTAAAAGTTAAGGTTGTTGTTGAATTTGTTGGTGACTTCAATGTTGAGGTTGTTCAATTTGTTGGTGTTTTTCAATGTTGAGGCTGTTGTTGAATTTGTTGGAGATTTTCAATATTGAGATTGTTGTTGAATTTGTTGGCGTTTTTCAATGTAGCGGTTGTTGAATTTTTTGGTGTTTTTCATTGTTGAGGATGTATTTGAATTTGTTGGTTTTTTTCAATGTTGAGTTTGATTTTCAATTTGTTGGTCTCCTTCAATATTGAGGTTGTTGTTGAATTTGTTGGTGTTTTTCAATGTTGAGCTTGTTGTTGAATTTGTAGGTTTTTTTCAATGTTGAAGTTGTTGTTGAATTTGTTGCTGTTATCAGTCTTATTTTTTGAACATTTACTGTATTTTTGAAAGTTGAGCTTGTTGGTGAATTTGTTGGTGATTTTCAATATTGAGGTTGTTGTTGAATTTGTTGGTGTTATCAATGTTTTTTTGGAACTTTTTCTCTTCTTTTAAAAGCTGAGTTTGTTGTTCAATTTGTTGGTGTTTTTCAACGTTGAGCTTGTTGTTGCATTTGTTGGTTTTTTCAATTTTGAGGTTGATGTTGAATTTGTTGGTGTTTTTCAATGTTGAGGTTGTTGTTGAATTTGTTGTTGATTTTCAATATTGAGTTTGTTGTTGAAATTCTTGGTGTTATCAATGCTTTTTTTTGAACTTTTTTGTATTTTTCAATGTTGAGGTTGTTGTTGAATTTGTTGGTGTTATCAATTTTTTTTTGAACTTTTTCCCTTCTTTTAAAAGTTGAGGTTGTTGTTGAATTTGTTGGTAATTTTCATTGTTGAGGTTGTTCAATTTGTTGGTGTTTTTCAATATTGAGGTTGTTCAATTTGTTGGTGTTTTTCAATGTTGAGATTGTTCAATTTGTTGGTGTTTTTCAATGTTGAGGTTGTTGTTGAATTTGTTGCTGTTATCAATGTTATTTTTTGAACATTTATTGTATTTTTGAAAGTTGAGCTGGTTGGTGAATTTGTGTTTTTTTTTCAATGTGGAGATTGTTGTTGAGTTTGTTGGTGTTTTTCAATGTTGAGGTTGTTGTTGAATTTGTTGGTGTTTTTAAATGTTGAATTTGTTGAATTTGTTGGTGATTTTCAATATTGAGGTTGTTGTTGAATTTGTTGGTGTTATCAATGTTATTTTTTGAACTATTTGTAATTTTGAAAGTTGATATTGTTGTTGAATTTGTTGGTTTTTTTCAATGTTGAGGTCGTTGATGAATTTGTAGGTTTTTTTCAATGTTGAGGTTGTTGTTGAATTTGTTGTTGATTTTCAATCTGGAGTTTGTTGTTGAATTTGTTGGTGTTATCAATGGTATTTTCTGAAAATTTTTTGTAGTTTTCAATGTTGAGGTTTTTGTAGAATTAGTTGTTGTTATCATTGTTATTTTTTGAATTTTTTTGTATTTTTCAATGTTGAGGTTGTTGTTGAATTTGTTGTTGTTTTTCATTGTTAAGGTTGTTGTTGAATTTGTTGGTGTTATCAATGTTTTTTTTGAACTTTTTCTCTTCTTTTAAAAGTTGAGGTTGTTGTTCAATTTGTTGGTGTTTTTCAACGTTGAGCTTGTTGTTGAATTTGTTGTTAGTTTTCGCTATTGAGTTTGCTGTTGAATTTGTTGGTTTTTTCAATTTTGAGGTTGATGTTGAATTTGTTGGTGTTTTTCAATGTTGAGGTTGTTGTTGAATTTGTTGTTGATTTTCAATATTGAGTTTGTTGTTGAAATTCTTGGTGTTATCAATGCTTTTTTTTGAACTTTTTTGTATTTTTCAATGTTGAGGTTGTTGTTGAATTTGTTGGTGTTATCAATTTTTTTTTGAACTTTTTCCCTTCTTTTAAAAGTTGAGGTTGTTGTTGAATTTGTTGGTAATTTTCATTGTTGAGGTTGTTCAATTTGTTGGTGTTTTTCAATATTGAGGTTGTTCAATTTGTTGGTGTTTTTCAATGTTGAGATTGTTCAATTTGTTGGTGTTTTTCAACGTTGAGCTTGTTGTTGAATTTGTTGTTAGTTTTCGCTATTGAGTTTGCTGTTGAATATGTTGGTGTTATCAATGTTATTTTTTGTACTGTTTTGTATTTTTCAACGTTGAGGTTGTTTCTGAATTTGTTGGTGTTATCAATGTTATTTTTTGACCATTTGTATTTTTTAATGTTGCAGTTGTTTATTTTTCTGGTGTTTTTCATTGTTGTGGTTGTTTAAGTTGTTGGTGTTTTTCAATGTTGAGGTTGTTGTTGAATTTGTTGGTTTTTTTCAATGTTGAGGTTGTTGTTGAATTTGTTGGTTTTTTTCAATGTTGAGGTTGTTGTTGAATTTGTTGTTAATTTTCACTATTGAGTTTGCTGTTGAATTTGTTGGAGTTATCAATGTTATTTTTTGAACTGTTTTGTATTTTTCAAAGTTGAGGTTGTTGTTGTATTTGTTGGTGTTATCAATGTTATTTTTTGAACATTTGTATTTTTTAATTTTTGGAGTTGTTTATTTTTCTGGTGTTTTTCATTGTTGAGGTTGTTTAAGATGTTGGTGTTTTTCAATGTTGAAGTTGTTGTTGAATTTGAGGGTGTTTTTCTTTGTTGAGGTTGTAGTTGAATTTGTTGGTTTTTTTCAATGTTGAGGTTGTTGTTGAATTTGTTGGTGTTTTTCAATGTTGAGGTTGTTGTTGAATTTGTTGGTATTTTTCAATGTTAATTCAATGAATTTGTTCCTCTTATCAATGTTATACTTTTTCTCTTTTAAAAGTCGAGGTTGTTGATGAATTTGATGGTGTTTTTCAATGTTGAGGTTGTTGTTGAATTTGTTGGTATTTTTCAATGTTAATTCAATGAATTTGTTCGTCTTATCAATGTTATACTTTTTCTCTTCTTTTAAAAGTCGAGGTTGTTGATGAATTTGATGGTGTTTTTCAATGTTGAGGTTGTTGTTGAATTTGTTGGTGTTTTTCATTGTTGAGGTTGTATTTGAATTTGTTGGTTTTTTTCAATGTTGAGTTTGTTTTTCAATTTGTTGGTCTCTTTCAATATTGAGGTTGTTGTTGAATTTTTTTGGTGTTTTTCAATGTTGAGCTTGTTGTTGAATTTGTAGGTTTTTTTCAATGTTGAGGTTGTTGTTGAATTTGTTGGTGTTTTTCAATGTTGAGGTTGTAGTCGAATTTGTTGGTGTTTTTCAATGTTGAGGTTGTTGGTGAATTTGTTGGTGTTTTACAATGTTGAGGTTATTGTTGAATTTTTTGGTAATTTTCAATATGGATGTTGTTGAAGTTGTTGGTGATTTTGAATGTTGAGGTTGTTGTTGAATTTGTTGATGTCTTTCAATATTTAGCTTGTTGAATTTTTTTGTGTTTTTCATTGTTGAGGTTGTTGTTGAATTTGTTGGTGTTATCAATTTTTTTTTGGAACTTTTTCTCTTCTTTTAAAATTTGAGGTTGTTGTTGAATTTGTTGGTGTTTTTCAATGTTGAGCTTGCAGTTGAATTTGTAGATTTTTTTCAATGTTGAGGTTGTTGTTGAATTTGTTGATGTTTTTCAATGTTGAGTTTGCTGTTGAAATTGTTGGTATTATCAATTTTTTTTTGTTGAATTTGTTTGTATTTTTAAAAGCTTAGTTTGCTGTTGAATTGTGTTGCTTTTTTTGATGTTGTGGTTGTTGCTGAATTTTTTGTTAATTTTCAATATTGAGTTTGCTGTTGAATTCGTTGGTGTTATCAATGTTATTTTTTGAACTTTTTTGTATTTTTCAATGTTGCGGTTGGTTATTTTTCTGATGTTTTTCATTGTTGAGGTTGTTGAAGTTGATGGTGTTTTTCAATGTTGAGGTTGTTGTTCAATTTGTTGGTGTTTTTCATTGTTGAGTTTGTTGATGAATTTGTGGGTGTTTTTCAATGTTGCGGTTGTTGTTTTATTTTTGGTGTATTTAATTCTTGATTTTGTTGTTGAATTTGTTGGTGATTTTCAATATTGAAGTTGTTGAATTTGTTGGGTGATTTTCAACGTTGAGGTTGTAGTTGAATTTGTTGGTTTCTTTCAATATTGAGGTTGTTGTTGAATTTTGGCGTTTTTCAATGTTGATCTTGTTGTTGAATTTGTTGGTGACTTTCAATATTGTGGTTTTTGTTGAATTTGT
This sequence comes from Cetorhinus maximus, assembly GCF_964194155.1. Lineage (NCBI taxonomy): Eukaryota > Metazoa > Chordata > Chondrichthyes > Lamniformes > Cetorhinidae > Cetorhinus > Cetorhinus maximus. The sequence continues at coordinate 157,765 of NW_027596205.1, forward strand.
TGGCGTTTTTCAATGTTGTGGTTTTGTGGAATTTGGTGGTGTTATCAATGTTATTTTTGAACTTTTTCTCTTCTTTTAAAAGTTGAGGTTGTTGTTGAATTTGTTGGTGTTTTTCAATGTTGAGGTTGTTGTTCAATTTGTTGGTGATTTTCAATATTGAGGTTGTTGTTGAATCTGTTGGCGTTTTACAATGTTGAGGTTATTGTTGAATTTTTTGGTAATTTTCAAGATGGATGTTGTTGAATTTGTTGGTGATTTTGAATGTTGAGGTTGTTGTTGAATTTGTTGGTGTTTTTCAATGTTGAGGTTGTTGTTGAATTCGTTGGTTATTTCCAATATTGAGTTTTTTGTTGAAATTGTTGGTGTTATCAATCTATTTTTGTTGAAGTTGTTTGTATTTTTAAAAGCTTAGTTTATTGTTGATTTGTGTGGCGTTTTTCAATGTTGAGGTTGTGGTTCAATTTGTTGGTGTTTTTCAATGTTGAGGTAATTGTTGAATTTTTCGGTGTTTTTAATTGTTGATTTTGTTGTTGAATTTGTTGGTGATTTTCAATATTGAAGTTGTTGCATTTGTTGGTGTTTTTCAATGTTGATGTTGTTGTTGAATTTGTTGGTGACTTTCAATATTGAGGTTGTTGTTGAATTTATTGGTGTTTTTCAATGTTGAGGTTGTTGTTGAATTTGTTGGTGTTATCAATGTTTTTTTTGAACTTTTTCTCTTCTTTTAAAAGTTGATGTTGTTGATGAATTTGTTGGTGTTTTTCAATGTTGAGGTTGTTGTTGAATTTTTTGGTGATTTTCAATATTGAGTTGGAAGTTGAACATGTTGGCGTTTTACAATGTTGAGGTTATTGTTGAATTTTTTGGTAATTTTCAATATGGATGTTGTTGAATTTGTTGGTGATTTTGAATGTTGAGGTTGTTGTTGAATTTGTTGATGTCTTTCAATATTTAGCTTGTTGTTGAATTTTTTTGTGTTTTTCATTGTTGAGGTTGTTGTTGAATTTGTTGGTGTTATCAATGTATTTTTTTGAACTTTTTCTCATCTTTTAAAATTTGAGGTTGTTGTTGAATTTGTAGGTTTTTTTCAATGTTGAGGTTGATGTTGAATTTGTTGGTGATTTTCAATGTTGAGGTTGTTGTTGAATTTGTTGGTGATTTTCAATGTTGAGGTTGTCGTTGAATTTGTTGGTGATTTTCAGTATTGAGGTTGTTGTTGAATTTGTTGGTGTTATCAATGTTATTTTTTGAACTTTTTTGTATTTTTCAATGTAGCGGTTCTTTATTTTGCTGGTGTTTTTCATTGTTGAGGTTGTTGAAGTTGTTGGTGTTTTTCAATGTTGAGGTTGTTGCTGAATTTGTTGGTGTTTTTCATTGTTGAGTTTGTTGTTGAATTTGTTGGGTGATTTTCAATGTTGAGGTTATAGTTGAATTTGTTGGTGTCTTTCAATATTGAGGTTATGGTTGAATTTGCTGGTGTTTTTCAATGTTGATGTTGTTTTTGAATGTGTCGGTGACTTTCAATATTGTGGTTTTTGTTGAATTTGTTGGCGTTTTTCAATGTTGAGGATGTTGTGGAATTTTTTGGTGTTATAAATGTTTTTTTTGATCTTTTTCTCTTCTTTTAAAAGTTGAGGTTGTTGTTGAATTTGTTGGTGTTTTTCAATGTTGATGTTGTTGTTGAATTTGTTGGTGATTTTCAATATTGAGGTTGTTGTTGAATTTGTTGGCGTTTTACAATGTTGAGGTTATTGTTGAATTTTTTGGTAATTTTCAACATGGATGTTGTTGAATTTGTTGGTGATTTTAAATGTTGAGGTTGTTGTTGAATTTGTTGGTGTTTTTCAATGCTGAGGTTGTTGTTGAATTTGTTGGTTATTTCCAGCATTGAGTTTTTTGTTGAAATTGTTGGTGTTATCAATCTTTTTTTGTTGAAGTTGTTTGTATTTTTAAAAGCTTAGTTTGTTGTTGATTTGGGTGGCGTTTTTCAATGTTGAGGTTGTTGAATTTATTGGTGTTTTTCATTGTTGAGGTTGCTGTTGAATTTGTTGGTGATTTTCATTGTTGAGGTTTTTGTTGAATTTGTTGGTGTTATCAATGTTTTTTGTGAAGTTTTTCTCTTCTTTAAAAGTTGAGGTTGTTGTTGAATTTTTTGGTGTTTTTCAACGTTGAGCTTGTTGTTGAATTTGTTGCTTTTTTCATTGTTGAGTTTGTTGTTGAATTTTTTGGTGATTTTCAATGTTGAGGTTGTTTTTGAATTTGTTGTTAATTTTCAATATTGAGTTTACTGTTGAATTTGTTGGTGTTATCAATGATATTTTTTGAACTTTTTTGTATTTTTCAATGTTGCGGTTTTTTTATTTTTCTGGTGTTCTTCATTGTTGAGCTTGTTGAAGTTGTTGGTGGTTTTCAATGTTGAGGTTGTTGTTGAATTTTCTGGTTTTTTTCATTTGTTGAGGATGTGGTTGAATTTGTTGGTGTTTTTCAATGTGGCGATAGTTGTTGAATTTTTCATTGTTTTAATTGTTGATTTTGTTGTTCAATTTGTTGGTGATTTTAAATATTGAAGTTGTTGAATTTGTTGGTGTCTTTCAATGTTGAGGTTGTTGTTGAATTTGTTGGTGTTTTTCAATGTTGAGGTTGTTGTTGAATTTGTTGGTTATTTCCAATATTGAGTTTTTTGTTGAAATTGTTGGTGTTATCAATGTTTTTTTTTGAAGTTGTTTGTATTTTTAAAAGTTTAGTTTGTTGTTGATTTCGGTGGCGTTTTTCAATGTTGAGGTTGTTGTTGAGTTTTGATTTTTTGATTTTCATTATTGAGGTTGTTAAATTTGTTGGTGTTATCATTGATATTTTTTGAACTTCTTTGCATTATGCAATGTTGATGTTGAATTTGTAGGTCTGTTTCAATGTTGAGGTTGTTGTTGAATTTGTTGGTGATTTCCAATATTGTGGTTGTTGTTGAATTTTTTGGTGTTATCAATGTTTGTTTTTGGACTTTTTTGTATTTTTCAATGTTGAGGTTGTTGAATTTGTTCTTATTTTTCAATGTTGAGGTTGTTGTTGCATTTGTTGCTATTATCAATGTTATTTTTTGAACTTTTTGTATTTTTCAATTTTTAGGTTCTGGTTGAATTTGTTGGTGTTTTTCAATGTTGAGGTTGTTGTTGCATATTATGGTGTTTTTAATTGTTGAGTTGTTGTTTAATTTGTTGGTGATTTTCAATGTTGAGGTTGTTGTATTTATTGGTATTTTTCATTGTTGAGGTTTTTGTTGAGTAAGTTGGTGATTTTCAATGTTGAGGTTGTTGAATTTATTGGTGTTTTTCATTGTTGAAGTTGTTGTTGAATTTGTTGGTATTTTTGAATGTTGAGGTTGTTGTTGAATTTGTTGTTGTTTTTCATTGTTGATGTTTTAGATGAAGTTGTTGGTGTTTTTCAATGTTGAGGCTTTTGTTGAACTTGTTGCTGTTAACAATGTTATTTTTTAAACATTTACTATAGTTTTGAAAGTTGAGGTTTTTGTTGAATTTGTTGGTTTTTTTTCAATGTTGAGTTTGTTGTTGAATTTGCTGGTGTTTTTCAACGTTGAGGTTGTTGTTGAATTTGTTGGTGTTTTTCACTGTTGATTTTGTTGAATTTGTTGGTGATTTTCAATATTGAGTTTGTTGTTGAATTTTTTGGTGTCATTCATGTTATTTTTTGAACTTTTTTGTATTTTTCAATGTTGAGGTTGTTGTTGAATTTTTTGGTGTTTTTCATTGTTGAGGTTGTTGAAGTTGTTGGTGTTTTTCAATGTTGAGGTTGATGTTGAATTTGTTGGTGTTTTTCAATGTTGAGGTTTTTGTTGAATTTGTTGGTGACATTGAATATTGAGGTTGTTGTTGAATTTGTTGGTGTTTTTCACTGTTGATTTTGTTGAATTTGTTGGTGATTTTCAATATTGAGTTTGTTGTTGAATTTGTTGGTGTCATTCATGTTATTTTTTGAACTGTTTTGTATTTTTCAATGTTGAGGTTGTTGTTGAATTTTTTTGGTGTTTTTCATTGTTGAGGTTGTTGAAGTTGTTGGTGTTTTTCAATGTTGAGGTTGATGTTGAATTTGTTGGTGTATTTCAATGTTGAGGTCGTTGTTGAATTTGTTGATTTTTTGCAATGTTGATGTTGAATTTGTTGGTGATTTTCAATATTGAGATTTTGTTAAATTTGTTGCTGTTATCAATCTTTTTTTGTTGAATTTGTTTGTATTTATAAAAGCTCAGTTTGTTGTTGAATTGGTTGGCTTTTTTAAATTTTGAAGTTATTGTTGAATCTGTTGGTGTTTTTCAATATTGAGGTTGATGTTGAATTTGTAGGTGTTTTTCAATGTTGAGGTTGTTTTTGAATTTGTAGGTGTTTTTCAATGTTGAGATTGTTGTTGAATTTGTTTGTGATTTCCAATATTGTGGATGTTGTTGAATTTGTTGGTGTTATCAATGTTATTTTTTCGACTTTTTTGTATTTTTCAATGTTGAGGTTGTTGTGGAATTTGTTGCTATTATCAATGTTATTTTTTGTACTCGTTTCTATTTTTCAATTTTGTGGTTCTGGTTGAATTTGTTGGTGTTTTTCAATGTTGACGTTGTTGAATTTATTGGTGTCATTCATTGTTGAGGTTGTGGTTGAATTTTTTGGTATTTTTGAATGTTGAGGTTGTTGTTGAATTTGTTGTTGTTTTTCATTGTTGAGATTGTAGTTGAAGTTGTTGGTGTTTATGAATGTTGAGGTTGTTGTTGGATTTTTTTCTGTTATCAATGTTATTTTTTGAACATTTATTATTGTTTTGAAAGTTGAGGTTCTTGTTGAATTTGTTGGTATTTTTGTGTGTTGAGGTTGTTGTTGAATTTGTTGTTGTTTTTCATTGTTGATGTTTTGGAGGAAGTTGTTGGTGTTTTTCAATGTTGAGGTTTTTGTTGAATTTCTTGCTGTTATCAATGTTATTTTTTGAACATTTATTATAGTTTCGAAAGTTGAGGTTGTTGTTGAATTTATTGGTTTTTTTCAATGTTGACGTTGTTGTTGAATTTGAAGGTTTTTTCAATTTTGAGGTTGTTGTTCAATTTGCTGGTGTTTTTCAATGCTGAGGTTGTTGTTAAATTTATTGGTGTTTTTCAATGTTGAGGTTGTTGTTGAATTCGTTGGTGTTTTTCAATGTTGATTTTCTTGAATTTGTTGGTGATTTTCAATATTGAGTTTGTTGTTGAATTTGTTGGTGTTATTAATGTTATTTTTTGAACTTTTTTGTATTTTTCAATGTTGAGGTTGTTGTTGAATTTTTTGGTGTTTTTCATTGTTGAGGTTGTTGAATGTGTTGGTGTTTTTCAAATATGAGGTTGTTGTTGAATTTGTTGGTGTTTTTCAACGTTGAGGTTGTTTTTGAATATGTTGGCATATCAACGTTATTTTTTGAACTTTTTTCTATTTTTCAATGTTGAGGTAGTTGTTGAATTTGTTGTTATTTTTAAATTTTGCAGTTGTTGTTGAATTTGTTGGTGTTTTTCTTTGTTGAGGTTGTTGTTGAATTTCTTGGTGTCTTTCAATATTGAGGTTGTTCTTGAATTAGAGGCTGTTTTTCTATATTGAGGTTGTAGTTGAATTTGTTGGTTACTTTCAATATTGAAGTTGTTTTTGAATTTGTTGGTGTTATCAATGCTCTTTTTTAAACTTTTTTTATTTTTGAAAGTTGAGCTTGTTGTTGAATTTGTTGGTGTTTTTCAATGTTGTGGTTGTTATTGAATTTATTGGTGATTTTCAATGTTGAGATTCTTGTTGATTTTGATGGTTTTTTGCACTGTTGATGTTGTTGAATTTGTTTGTTTATTTTCAATATTGAGTTTGTTGTTGAATTTGTTCGTGTTATCAATCTTTTTTTGTTGAAGTTGTTTGTACTTTTAAAAGCTTAGTTTGTTGTTGAATTGGGTGGCGTTTTTCAATGTTGAGGTTGTTGTTGAATTTGTTTTTGATTTTCATTATTGAGGTTGTTGAATTTGTAGGTCTTATCATTGTTATTTTTCAAGCTTCTTTGCATTATGCAATGTTGAGGTTGATGTTGAATGTGTAGGTCTTTTTCAAAGTTGAGGTTGTTGTTGAATTTGTTGGTGATTTCCAATATTGTGGTTATTGTTGAATTTGTTGGTGTTATCAATGTTATTTTTTGGACTTATTTGTATTTTTCAATGTTGAGGTTGTTGAATTTGTTCTTATTTTTCAATGTTGAGGTTGTTGTTGAATTTGTTGCTATTATCAATGTTATTTTTTGAACTTTTTTGTATTTTTCAGTTTTGAGGTTCTGGTTGAATTTGTTGGTGTTTTTGAATGTTGAGGTTGTTGTTGAATTTCTTGTTGTTTTTCATTGTTGATGTTTTCGATGAAGTTGTTGGTGTTTTTCAATGTTGCCGTTTTTGTTGAATTTGTTGCTGTTATCAATGTTATTTTTTGAACATTTATTATTGTTTTGAAAGTTGAGGTTGTTGTTGAATTTGTTGGTGTTTTTCAATGTTGAGGTTGTTGTTGAATTTGTTGGTGACATTGAATATTGAGGTTGTTGTTGAATTTGTTGTTGTTATCAATGCTCTTCTTTGATCTTTTTTGTATTTTTGAAAGTTGAGCTTCTTGTTGAATATGTTTGTGTTTTTGAATGTTGTGGTTGTTGTTGAATTTATTGATGATTTTCAACGTTGAGGTTGTTATTGAATTTGTTGATTTTTTGCAATGTTGATGTTGTTGAATTTGTTGGTGATTTCCAATATTGAGCTTTTGTTAAATTTGTTGGTGTTATCAAACTTTTTTTGTTGAAGTTGTTTGTATTTTTAAAAGCTGAGTTTGTTGTTGAATTGTTTGGCGTTTTTCAATGTTGAGGTTGTTGTTGAATTTGTTGGTGATTTCAATATTGAGGTTGATGTTGAATTTGTAGGTGTTTTTCAATGTTGAGCTTGTTGTTGAATTTGTTTGTGATTTCCAATATTGTGGTTGTAGTGGAATTTGTTGCTGTTATCAATGTTATTTTTTTTACTTTTTTGTATTTTCCAATTTTGAGGTTCTGGTTGAATATGTTGGTTTTTTTCAATGTTGACGTTGTTGAATTTATTGGTGTTATTCATTGTCGAGGTTGTTGTTGAATTTGTTGTTGTTTTTCATTGTTGAGGTTTTGGATGAAGTTGTTGGTGTTTTTCAATGTTGAGGTTTTTGTTGAATTTGTTGCTGTTATCAATGTTATTTTTTGAACATTTATTTTAGTTTTGAAAGTTGAGGTTGGTGTTGAATGTGTTGGTTTTTTTTCAATGTTGAGGTTGTTGTTGAATTTGCTGGTGTTTTTCAATGTTGAGGTTGTCGTTGAATTTATTGGTGTTTTTCAATGTTGAGGTTGTTGTTGAATTTTTTGGTGTTTTTCAATGTTGATTTTGTTGAAATTGTTGATGATTTTCAATATTGAGTTTGTTGTTGAATTTGTTGGTGTTATTAATGTTATTTTTTGAATTTTTTTGTATTTTTCAATGTTGAGGTTGTTGTTGAATTTTTTGGTGTTTTTCATTGTTGAGGTTGTCTTTGAATTTGTTGGTGTCTTTCAATATTGAGGTTGTTGTTGAATTTGTTGGTGTCTTTCAATGTTAAGGTTGTTGTTGAATTTGTTGGTGACATTGAATAATGAGGTTGTTGTTGAATTTGTTGGTGTTATGAATGTTCTTATTTGATCTTTTTTGTATTTTTGAAAGTTGAGCTTCTTGTTGAATATGTTGTTGTTTTTCATTGTTGTGGTTGTTGTTGAATTTATTGTTGATTTTCAATGTTGAGGTTGTTGTTGAATTTGTTGATTTTTTGCAATGTTGATGTTGTTGAATTTGTAGGTGATTTCCAATAATGAGATTTTGTTAAATTTGTTGCTGTTATCAATCTTCTTTTGTTGCAGTTGTTTGTATTTTTAGAAGCTGAGTTTGTTGTTGAAATGGTTGGCGTTTTTCAATTTAGGGGCTGTTGTTGAATTTGTTGGTGATTTCAATATTGAGATTGATGTTGAATTTGTTTTTGATTTCCAATATTGTGGTTGTTGTTGAATTTGTTGGTGTTATCAATGTTATTTTTTGAACTTTTTTGTATTTTCCAATGTTGAGGTTGTTGTTGAATTTGTTAGTGTTATCAATGTTTTTCCTTGATCTTTTTTGTATTTTTCAATTTTGATGTTCTGGTTGAATTTGTTGGAGTTTTTCAATGTTGACGTTGTTGAATTTATTGCTGTTGTTCATTGTTGAGGTTGTTGTTGAATTTGTTCGTATTTTTCAATGTTGAGGTTGTTGTTGAATTTGTTGCTGTTATCAATGTTATTTTTTGAACATTTATTATAGTTTTGAAAGTTGATGAATTTGTTGGTTTTTTTCAATGTTGTGCTTGTTGTTGAATTTATTGGTGCTTTTCAATGTTGAGGTTGTAGTTGAATTTATTGGTGTTTTGCAATGTTGAGGTTGTTGTTGAATTTGTTGGTGTTTTTCAATGTTGATTTTGTTGAATTTGTTGGTGATTTTCAATATCGAGATTGTTGTTGAATTTGTTGTTGTTATTAATGTTATTTTTTGAACTTTTTTTATATTTTTCAATGTTGAGGTTCTTGTTGAATATTTTGGTGATTTTTATTGTTGAGGTTGTTGAAGTTGTTGGTGTTATTCAATGTTGTGGTTGTTGTTGAATTTGTTGGTGTCTTTCAAAACTGAGGTTGATGTTGAATTTGTTGGTGTTTTTCAATGTTAAGTTGGTGTTGAATTTGTTGGTGACATTGAATATTAAGGTTGTTATTGAATTTGTTGGTGTTATCAATGTTCCTTTTTGAACTTTTTTGTATTTTTCAAAGTTGTAGTTGAATTTGTTGCTGTTTTTCAATGTTGTGGTTGTTGTTGAATTAATTGGTGTTTTTCAATGTTGAGGTTGTTGAATTTGTTGGTGATTTCCAACATTGAGTTTCTGTTAAATTTGTTGGTGTTATCATTTTTTTTTTGTTGAAGTTGTTTGTATTTTTAAAAGTTGAGTTTGCTGTTGAATTTGTTGGCGTTTTTAAATGTTGAGGTTGTTGTTGAATTTGTTGATGGTTTTCAATATTGAGGTTGTTGTTGAATTTGTTGATGTTATCAATGTTATTTTTTAACTTCTTTGCATTTTTCAATGTTGAGGTTGATGTTGAATTTGTTGGTGTTTTTCAATGTTTAGGTTGTTGTTGAATTTGTTAGTGTTTTTCAATGCTGAGGTTGTTGTTGAATTTGTTTGTTTTTTTCAATGTTGATATTGTTGAAGTTGTTTGTGATATTCAATATTGAGTTTGTTGTTGAATTTATTGGCATTATCAATGTTATTTATTGAATTTTTTTGTATTTTTCAATGTTGAGGTTGTTGTTGAATTTGTTGGAGTTTTTCAATGTTGAGGTTGTTGTTGAATTTGTTGGAGTTTTTCATTGTTGAGGTTGTTGTTGAATTTGTTGGTGTTATCAATGCCTTTTGTTGAACTTGTTTGTATTTTTTAAAGTTTAAGTTGTTGTTGAATTTATTGGTGTTTTCAATGTTGAGGTTGTTGAATTTGTTGGTGATTTTCAATATTGAGGTTGTTGTTGATTTTGGAGGTGACTTTTAATATTGAGGTTGTTGTTGAATTTGTTGGTGTCTTTCAATATTGAGGTCGGTGAATTTGTTGGTGTTATCAATGATTCTTTTGAACTTTTTCTCTTCTTTTAAAAGTTGAGGTTGTTGTTGAATTTGTTCGTGATTTTCAATGTTGAGGTTGTTGTTGAATTTATTGGTGTTTTTCAATGTTGGGGTTGTTGTTGAATTTGTTGGTTTTTTGCAATGTTAATGTTGTTGAATTTGTTGGTGATTTCCAAGATTGATTTTTTTTGTTGAAATTGTTGGTGTTATCAATGCTTTTTTGTTGAAGTTGTTTGTATTTTTAAATGTTGACTATGTTGTTGAATTTGTTGGCGTTTTTCAATGTTGAGGTTGTTTTTGAATTTGTCGGTGAATTTCAATATTGAGGTTGTTTTTGAATTTGTTGGTGTTATCAACGTTATTTGTTGAACTTTTTATATTTTTCAATGTTGAGGTTGTTGTTGAATTTGTTGTTATTTTTAAATGTTGCGGTTGTTGTTGAATTTGTTGGTGTTTTTCTTTGTTGAGGTTGTTGTTGAATTTGTTGGTGTCTTTCAATATTGAGGTTGTTGTTGAATTTGTTGGTGTTATTCAATATTGAGGTTGTTGTTGAATTTGTTGGTGACTTTCAATATTGAGGTTGTTTTTGAATTTGTTGCTGTTATCAATGTTCTTTTTTAAACTTTTTTTTATTTTTGAAAGTTGAGCTTGTTGTTGAATTTGTTGTTGTTTTTCAATGTTGTGGTTGTTGTTGAATTTATTGGTGTTTTTCAATGTTGAGATTCTAGTTGAATTTGTTGGTTTTTTGCAATGTTGATGTTGTTGAACTCGTTGGTTGTTTCCAATATTGAGATTGTTGTTGAATTTGTTGGTGTTATCAATCTTTTTTTGTTGAAATTGTTTGTATTTTTAAAAGCTTAGTTTGTTGTTGAATTGGGTGGCGTTTTTCAATGTTGAGGTTGTTGTTGAATTTGTTGGTGATTTTCAATATTGAGGTTATTGTTGAATTTGTTGGTGTTATCATTGTTATTTATTGAACTTCTTTGCATTATGCAATGTTGAGGATGATGTTGCATTTGTAGGTGTTATTCAATGTTGTGGTTGTTGTTGAATTTGTTGGTGTTATCAACGTTATTTTTTGGACTTTTTTGTATTCTTCAATGTTGAGTTTGTTGAATTTGTTCTTATATTTCAATGTTGAGGTTGTTGTTGAATTTGTTGCTATTATCAATGTTATTTTTTGAATTTTTTTGTATTTTTAAATTTTAAGTTCTGGTTGAATTTGTTGGTGTTTTTCAACGTTGAGGTTGTTGTTGCATTTTTTGGTGTTTTTCATTGTTGATGTTGATGTTGAATTTGTGGCTGATTTTCAATGTTGAGGTTGTTGAATTTATTCGTGTTTTTCATTGTTGAGGTTGCTGTTGAATTTGTTGGTGATTTACAATGTTGAGGTTTTTGAATTTATTGTTGTTCTTCATTGTTGAGGTTGTTTTGAATTTGTTGGTATTTTTGAATGTTGACGTTGTTGTTGAATTTGTTGTTGTTTTTCATTGTTGACATTTTAGATGAAGATGTTTGTTTTTTTTCAATGTTGAGGTTTTTGTAGAATTTGTTGCTGATATCAATGTTATTTTTTGAACATTTATTATAGTTTTGAAAGTTAAGGTTGTTGTTGAATTTGTTGGTGTTTTTCAAAGTTGTGCTTGTTGTTGAATTTATTGTTGATTTTCAATGTTGATGTTGTTGTTGAATTTGTTGATTTTTTGCAATGTTGATGTTGTTGAATTTGTTGGTCATTTCCAATATTGAGTTTTTTCTTAAATTTGTTGGTGTTACCAATCTTTTTTTGTTGAAGTTGTTTCTATTTTTAAAAGCTGAGTTGGTTGTTGAATTAGTTGGCGTTTTTCAATTTTGAGGTTGTTTTTGAATTTGTTTGTGATTTCCAAAATTGTGGTTGTTGTTGAATTTGTTGGTGTTATCAATGTTATTTTTTGGACTTTTTTGTATTTTTCAAAGTTGAGGTTGTTGAATTCATCCTTATTTTTCAATGTTGAGGTTGTTGTGGAATTTGTTGCTGTTATCAATGTTATTTTTTGAACTTTTTTGTATATTTCAATTTTGAGGTTCGGGTTGATTTTGTTGGTTTTTTTCAATGTTGACGTTGTTGAATTTATTGTTGTTATTCATTGTTGAGGTTGTTTTTGAATTTGTTGGTATTTTTGAATGTTGAGGTTGTTGTTGTTTTTCATTGTTGAGGTTGTAGTTGAAGTTGTTGGTGTTTTTCAACGTTGAGGTTGTTGTTGAATTTGTTGCTGTTATCAATGTTATTTTTTGAACATTTATTATAGTTTTGAAAGTTGAGGTTGTTGTCGAATTTGTTGGTTTTTTTCAATGTTGAGCTTGTTGTTGAATTTGCTGGTATTTTTCAATGTTGAGGTTATAGTTGAAGTTGTTGGTGTTTTTCAACGTTGAGGTTGTTGTTGAATTTGTTGCTGTTATCAATGTTATTTTTTGAACATTTATTATAGTTTTGAAAGTTGAGGTTGTTGTCGAATTTGTTGGTTTTTTTCAATGTTGAGCTTGTTGTTGAATTTGCTGGTGTTTTTCAATGTTGAGGTTGTAGTTGAAGTTGTTGGTGTTTTTCAATGTTGAGGTTGTTGTTGAATTTGTTGCTGTTATCAATGTTATTTTTTGAACATTTATTATAGTTTTGAAAGTTGAGGTTGTTGTCGAATTTGTTGGTTTTTTTCAATGTTGAGCTTGTTGTTGAATTTGCTGGTGTTTTTCAATTTTGAGGTTGTTGTTGAATTTATTGGTGTTTTTCAATGTTGAGGTTGTTGTTGAATTTGTTGGTGTTTTTCAATGTTGATTTTGTTGTTGAATTTGTTGGTGTTATTAATGTTATTTTTTGAACGTTTTTGTATTTTTCAATGTTGAGGTTGTTGTTTTAATTTTTTGGTGTTTTTTCATTGTTGAGGTTGTTGAAGTTGTTGCTGTTTTTCAATTTTGAGGATGTTGTTGAATTTGTTGGTGTCTCTCAATATGAGTTTGTTGTTGAATTTGGTGGTGTTTTTCAATGTTATGTTGGTGTTGAATTTGTTGGTGACATTGAATATTAAGCTTCTTATTGAATTTGTTGCTGTTATCAATGTTCTTTTTTGAACTTTTTTGTAATTATCAAAGTTGTTGTTGAATTTGTTGGTGTTTCTCAATGTTGAGGTTGTTGTTGAATTTATTGTTGTTTTTCAATGTTGAGGTTGTTGTTGAATTTATTGGTATTTCTCAATGTTGAGGTTGTTGATGAATTTGTTGGTGTTTTCAATGTTGATTTTGCTGAAATTGTTGGTGATTTTTAATATTGAGTTTGTTGTTGAATTTGTTGGTGTTATCAATGTTATTTTTTGAAATTTTTTGTATTTTTCAATGTTGAGGTTGTTGTTGAATTTGTTGGTATTTTTCTGTGTTGCGATTGTTGTTGAAGTTTTTGGTGTATTTCATTGTTGAGGTTGCAGTTGAATTTGTTGGTGTTTTTCAACATTGAGTTTTTTGTTGAATTTGTTGGTGTTATCAACGTTATTCTTTGATCTTTTTTGTATTTTTCAATGTTGAGGTTGTTGTTGAATTTGTTGGTGTTTTTCAATGTTGAAGTTGTTGTTGAATTTGTTGATTTTTTTGCAATGTTGATGTTGTTGAATTTGTTGGTGATTTCCAATATTAAGTTTTTGTTAAATTTGTTGGTGTTATCATTTTTTTTTTGTTGAAGTTGTTTGTATTTTTAAAAGTTAAGTTTGCTGTTGAATTTGTTGGCGTTTTTCTATGTTGAGGTTGTTCTTGAATTTGCTGATGGTTTTCAATATTGAGGTTGTTGTTGAATTTGTTGATGTCATCAATGTTATTTTTTAACTTCTTTGCATTTTTCAATGTTGAGGTTGATGTTGAATTTGTTGGTGTTTTTCAATGTTTAGGTTGTTGTTGAGTTTGTTAGTGTTTTTCAATGCTGAGGTTGTTGATGAATTTGTTTGTTTTTTTCAATGTTGATATTGTTGAAGATGTTTGTGATATTCAATATTGAGTTTGTTGTTGAATTTATTGGCATTATCAATGTTATTTATTGAACTTAATTGTATTTTTCAATGTTGCGGTTGTTGTTGAATTTTTTGGTGTTATTCAATGTTGAGGTTGTTGTTGAATTTGTTGGAGTTTTTCATTGTTGAGGTTGTTGTTGAATTTGTTGGTGTTATCAATGTCTTTTGTTGAACTTGTTTGTATTTTTTAAAGTTCAGGTTGTTGTTGAATTTATTGGTGTTTTCAGTGTTGAGGTTGTTGATGAATTTGTTGGTGTTTTCAATGTTGATTTTGCTGAAATTGTTGGTGATTTTTAATATTGAGTTTGTTGTTGAATTTGTTGGTGTTATCAATGTTATTTTTTGAAATTTTTTGTATTTTTCAATGTTGAGGTTGTTGTTGAATTTGTTGGTGTTTTTCAATGTTGAAGTTGTTGTTGAATTTGTTGATTTTTTGCAATGTTGGTGTTGTTGAATTTGTTGATGATTTCCAATATTGAGGTTGTTGTTGAAATTTTTTGGTTTTATCAAAGATCTTTTTTGAACTTTTTTGTACATTTAAAGGTTGAGGTTGTTTTTGAATTTGTTGACGTTTTTCAATGTTGAGGTTGTTGTTGAATTTGTTGGTGTCTTTCAATATTGAGGTTGTTGTTGATTTTGGACGTGACTTTTACTATTGAGGTTGTTGTTGAATTTGTTGGTGTCTTTCAATATTGAGGTCGGTGAATTTGGTGGTGTTATCAATGTTTTTTTTGAACTTTTTCTCTTCTTTTAAAAGTTGAGGTTGTTGTTGAATTTGTTGATGTTTTTCAATATTGAGGTTTCTGTTGAATTTTTTGTTGTTTTTAATTGTTGAGGTTGTTGTTAAATTTGTTGCTATTTTTGAATGTTGAGGTTATTGTTGAATTTGTTGGTGTTTTTCATTGTTGAGGTTGTAGTTGAATTTGTTGCTGTTTTTCAATGTTGAGGTTGTTGTTGAATTTGTTGCTGTTATCAATGTTGTTTTTTGAACATTTATTATTTCTTTGAAAGTTGAGGTTGTTGTTGAATTTGTTCGTGATTTTCAATGTTGAGGTTGTTGTTGAATTTATTGGTGTTTTTCAATGTTGGGGTTGTTGTTGAATTTGTTGGTTTTTTGCAATGCTGATGTTGTTGATTTTGTTGGTGATTTCCAAGATTGATTTTTTTTTTGAATTTGTTGGTGTTATCAATGTTTTTTTGTTGAAGTTGTTTGTATTTTTAAATGTTGAGTTTGTTGTTGAATTTGTTGGCGTTTTTCAATGTTGAGGTTGTTTTTGAATTTGTCGGTGAATTTCAATATTGAGGTTGTTTTTGAATTTGTTGGTGTTATCAACGTTATTTTTTGAACTTTTTTGTATTTTTCAATGTGGAGGTTGTTGTTGAATTTGTTGTTATTTTTAAATGTTGCGGTTGTTGTTGAATTTGTTGGTGTTTTTCTTTGTTGAAGTTGTTGTTGAATTTTTGGTGTCTTTCGATATTGAGGTTGTTGTTGAATTTGTTGGTGTTATTCAATATTGAGGTTGTTGTTGAATTTGTTGGTGACTTTCAATATTGAGGTTGTTTTTGAATTTGTTGCTGTTATCAATGTTCTTTTTTAAACTTTTTTTTATTTTTGAAAGTTGAGCTTGTTGTTGAATTTGTTGTTGTTTTTCACTGTTTTGGTTGTTGTTGAATTTATTGGTGTTTTTCAATGTTGAGATTCTCGTTGAATTTGTTGGTTTTTTGCAATGTTGATGTTGTTGAATTTGTTGGTTATTTTCAATATTGAGTTTGTTGTTGAATTTGTTGGTGTTATCAATCTTTTTTTGTTGAAGTTGTTTGTATTTTTAAAAGCTTAGTTTGTTGTTAAATTGGGTGGCGTTTTTCAAAGTTGACGTTGTTGTTGAATTTGTTGGTGATTTTCAATATTGAGGTTATTGTTGAATTTGTTGGTGTTATCATTGTTATTTATTGAACTTCTTTGCATTATGCAATGTTGAGGATGATGTTGCATTTGTAGGTGTTATTCAATGTTGAGGTTGTTGTTGAATTTGTTGGTGATTTCCAATGTTGTGGTTGTTGTTGAATTTGTTGGTGTTATCAATGTTATTTTTTGGACTTTTTTGTATTCTTCAATGTTGAGGTTGTTGATTTTATTCTTATTTTTCAATGTTGAGGTTGTTGTTGAATCTGTTGCTATTATCAATGTTATTTTTTGAATTTTTTTGTATTTTTCAATTTTGAGTTTGCTGTTGAATTTGTTGGCGTTTTTCAATGGTGAGGTTCTTGTTCAATTTGTTGTTGGTTTTCAATATTGAGGTTGTTGTTGAATTTGTTGATGTTATCAATGTTATTTTTTAACTTCTTTGCATTTTTCAATGTTGAGGTTGATGTTGAATTTGTTGGTGTTTTTGAATGTTTAGGTTGTTGTTGAATTTGTTAGTGTTTTTCAATGCTGAGGTTGTTGATGAATTTGTTTGTTTTTTTCAATGTTGATATTGTTGAAGTTGCTTGTGATATTCAACATTGAGTTTGTTGTTGAATTTATTGGCATTATCCATGTTATTTATTGAACTTTTTTGTATTTTTCAATGTTGCGGTTGTTGTTGAATTTTTTGGTGTTTTTCAATGTTGAGGTTGTTGTTGAATTTGTTGGAGTTTTTCATTGTTGAGGTTGTTGTTGAATTTGTTGGTGTTATCAATGTCTTTTGTTGAACTTGTTTGTATTTTTTAAAGTTCAGGTCGTTGTTGAATTTACTGGTGTTTTCAATGTTGAGGTTGTTGAATTTGTTGGTGATTTTCAATATTGAGGTTTTTGTAAAAATTTTTTGGTTTTATCAAAGATCTTTTTTGAACTTTTTTGTACATTTAAAGGTTAAGGTTGTTTTTGAATTTGTTGACGTTTTTCAATGTTGAGGTTGTTGTTGAATTTGTTGGTGACTTTCAATATTGAGTTCGGTGAATTTGGTGGTGTTATCAATGTTTTTTTTGAACTTTTTCTCTTCTTTTAAAAGTTGAGGTTGTTGTTGAATTTGTTGATGTTTTTCAATATTGAGGTTTCTGTTGAATTTTTTGTTGTTTTTAATTGTTGAGGTTGTTGTTAAATTTGTTGCTATTTTTGAATGTTGAGGTTATTGTTGAATTTGTTGGTGTTTTTCATTGTTGAGGTTGTAGTTGAATTTGTTGCTGTTTTTCAATGTTGAGGTTGTTGTTGAATTTGTTGCTGTTATCAATGTTGTTTTTTGAACATTTATTATTTCTTTGAAAGTTGAGGTTGTTGTTGAATTTGTTGGTTTCTTTCAATGCTGACGTTGTTGTTGAATTTGTTCGTGATTTTCAATGTTGAGGTTGTTGTTGAATTTATTGGTGTTTTTCAATGTTGGGGTTGTTGTTGAATTTGATGCTTTTTTGCAATGCTGATGTTGTTGATTTTGTTGGTGATTTCCAAGATTGTCATTTTTTGTTGAGTTTGTTGGTGTTATCAATGTTTTTTTGTTGAAGTTGTTTGTATTTTTAAATGTTGAGTTTGTTGTTGAATTTGTTGGCGTTTTTCAATGTTGAGGTTGTTTTTGAATTTGTCGGTGAATTTCAATATTGAGGTTGTTTTTGAATTTGTTGGTGTTATCAACGTTTTTTTTGAACTTTTTTGTATTTTTCAATGTGGAGGTTGTTGTTGAATTTGTTGTTATTTTTAAATGTTGCGGTTGTTGTTGAATTTGTTGGTGTTTTTCTTTGATGAAGTTGTTGTTGAATTTTTGGTGTCTTTCGATATTGAGGTTGTTGTTGAATTTGTTGGTGTTATTCAATATTGAGGTTGTTGTTGAATTTGTTGGTGACTTTCAATATTGAGGTTGTTTTTGAATTTGTTGCTGTTATCAATGTTCTTTTTTAAACTTTTTTTTATTTTTGAAAGTTGAGCTTGTTGTTGAATTTGTTGTTGTTTTTCACTGTTTTGGTTGTTGTTGAATTTATTGGTGTTTTTCAATGTTGAGATTCTCGTTGAATTTGTTGGTTTTTTGCAATGTTGATGTTGTTGAATTTGTTGGTTATTTTCAATATTGAGTTTGTTGTTGAATTTGTTGGTGTTATCAATCTTTTTTTGTTGAAGTTGTTTGTATTTTTAAAAGCTTAGTTTGTTGTTAAATTGGGTGGCGTTTTTCAAAGTTGACGTTGTTGTTGAATTTGTTGGTGATTTTCAATATTGAGGTTATTGTTGAATTTGTTGGTGTTATCATTGTTATTTATTGAACTTCTTTGCATTATGCAATGTTGAGGATGATGTTGCATTTGTAGGTGTTACTCAATGTTGAGGTTGTTGTTGAATTTGTTGGTGATTTCCAATGTTGTGGTTGTTGTTGAATTTGTTGGTGTTATCAATGTTATTTTTTGGACTTTTTTGTATTCTTCAATGTTGAGGTTGTTGATTTTGTTCTTATTTTTCAATGTTGAGGTTGTTGTTGAATTTGTTGCTATTATCAATGTTATTTTTTGAATTTTTTTGTATTTTTCAATTTTGAGTTTGCTGTTGAATTTGTTGGCGTTTTTCAATGGTGAGGTTCTTGTTCAATTTGTTGTTGGTTTTCAATATTGAGGTTGTTGTTGAATTTGTTGATGTTATCTATGTTATTTTTTAACTTCTTTGCATTTTTCAATGTTGAGGTTGATGTTGAATTTGTTGGTGTTTTTGAATGTTTAGGTTGTTGTTGAATTTGTTAGTGTTTTTCAATGCTGAGGTTGTTGATGAATTTGTTTGTTTTTTTCAATGTTGATATTGTTGAAGTTGCTTGTGATATTCAACATTGAGTTTGTTGTTGAATTTATTGGCATTATCCATGTTATTTATTGAACTTTTTTGTATTTTTCAATGTTGCGGTTGTTGTTGAATTTTTTGGTGTTTTTCAATGTTGAGGTTGTTGTTGAATTTGTTGGAGTTTTTCATTGTTGAGGTTGTTGTTGAATTTGTTGGTGTTATCAATGTCTTTTGTTGAACTTGTTTGTATTTTTTAAAGTTCAGGTCGTTGTTGAATTTACTGGTGTTTTCAATGTTGAGGTTTTTGTAAAAATTTTTTGGTTTTATCAAAGATCTTTTTTGAACTTTTTTGTACATTTAAAGGTTAAGGTTGTTTTTGAATTTGTTGACGTTTTTCAATGTTGAGGTTGTTGTTGAATTTGTTGGTGACTTTCAATATTGAGGTCGGTGAATTTGGTGGTGTTATCAATGTTTTTTTTGAACTTTTTCTCTTCTTTTAAAAGTTGAGGTTGTTGTTGAATTTGTTGATGTTTTTCAATATTGAGGTTTCTGTTGAATTTTTTGTTGTTTTTAATTGTTGAGGTTGTTGTTAAATTTGTTGCTATTTTTGAATGTTGAGGTTATTGTTGAATTTGTTGGTGTTTTTCATTGTTGAGGTTGTAGTTGAATTTGTTGCTGTTTTTCAATGTTGAGGTTGTTGTTGAATTTGTTGCTGTTATCAATGTTGTTTTTTGAACATTTATTATTTCTTTGAAAGTTGAGGTTGTTGTTGAATTTGTTGGTTTCTTTCAATGCTGACGTTGTTGTTGAATTTGTTCGTGATTTTCAATGTTGAGGTTGTTGTTGAATTTATTGGTGTTTTTCAATGTTGGGGTTGTTGTTGAATTTGATGCTTTTTTGCAATGCTGATGTTGTTGATTTTGTTGGTGATTTCCAAGATTGTCATTTTTTGTTGAGTTTGTTGGTGTTATCAATGTTTTTTTGTTGAAGTTGTTTGTATTTTTAAATGTTGAGTTTGTTGTTGAATTTGTTGGCGTTTTTCAATGTTGAGGTTGTTTTTGAATTTGTCGGTGAATTTCAATATTGAGGTTGTTTTTGAATTTGTTGGTGTTATCAACGTTTTTTTTGAACTTTTTTGTATTTTTCAATGTGGAGGTTGTTGTTGAATTTGTTGTTATTTTTAAATGTTGCGGTTGTTGTTGAATTTGTTGGTGTTTTTCTTTGTTGAAGTTGTTGTTGAATTTTTGGTGTCTTTCGATATTGAGGTTGTTGTTGAATTTGTTGGTGTTATTCAATATTGAGGTTGTTGTTGAATTTGTTGGTGACTTTCAATATTGAGGTTGTTTTTGAATTTGTTGCTGTTATCAATGTTCTTTTTTAAACTTTTTTTTATTTTTGAAAGTTGAGCTTGTTGTTGAATTTGTTGTTGTTTTTCACTGTTTTGGTTGTTGTTGAATTTATTGGTGTTTTTCAATGTTGAGATTCTTGTTGAATTTGTTGGTTTTTTGCAATGTTGATGTTGTTGAATTTGTTGGTTATTTTCAATATTGAGTTTGTTGTTGAATTTGTTGGTGTTATCAATCTTTTTTTGTTGAAGTTGTTTGTATTTTTAAAAGCTTAGTTTGTTGTTAAATTGGGTGGCGTTTTTCAAAGTTGACGTTGTTGTTGAATTTGTTGGTGATTTTCAATATTGAGGTTATTGTTGAATTTGTTGGTGTTATCATTGTTATTTATTGAACTTCTTTGCATTATGCAATGTTGAGGATGATGTTGCATTTGTAGGTGTTACTCAATGTTGAGGTTGTTGTTGAATTTGTTGGTGATTTCCAATGTTGTGGTTGTTGTTGAATTTGTTGGTGTTATCAATGTTATTTTTTGGACTTTTTTGTATTCTTCAATGTTGAGGTTGTTGATTTTGTTCTTATTTTTCAATGTTGAGGTTGTTGTTGAATTTGTTGCTATTATCAATGTTATTTTTTGAATTTTTTTGTATTGTTTGTTTTTTTCAATGTTGATATTGTTGAAGTTGCTTGTGATATTCAACATTGAGTTTGTTGTTGAATTTATTGGCATTATCCATGTTATTTATTGAACTTTTTTGTATTTTTCAATGTTGCGGTTGTTGTTGAATTTTTTGGTGTTTTTCAATGTTGAGGTTGTTGTTGAATTTGTTGGAGTTTTTCATTGTTGAGGTTGTTGTTGAATTTGTTGGTGTTATCAATGTCTTTTGTTGAACTTGTTTGTATTTTTTAAAGTTCAGGTCGTTGTTGAATTTACTGGTGTTTTCAATGTTGAGGTTGTTGAATTTGTTGGTGATTTTCAATATTGAGGTTTTTGTAAAAATTTTTTGGTTTTATCAAAGATCTTTTTTGAACTTTTTTGTACATTTAAAGGTTAAGGTTGTTTTTGAATTTGTTGACGTTTTTCAATGTTGAGGTTGTTGTTGAATTTGTTGGTGACTTTCAATATTGAGGTCGGTGAATTTGGTGGTGTTATCAATGTTTTTATTGAACTTTTTCTCTTCTTTTAAAAGTTGAGGTTGTTGTTGAATTTGTTGATGTTTTTCAATATTGAGGTTTCTGTTGAATTTTTTGTTGTTTTTAATTGTTGAGGTTGTTGTTAAATTTGTTGCTATTTTTGAATGTTGAGGTTATTGTTGAATTTGTTGGTGTTTTTCATTGTTGAGGTTGTAGTTGAATTTGTTGCTGTTTTTCAATGTTGAGGTTGTTGTTGAATTTGTTGCTGTTATCAATGTTGTTTTTTGAACATTTATTATTTCTTTGAAAGTTGAGGTTGTTGTTGAATTTGTTGGTTTCTTTCAATGCTGACGTTGTTGTTGAATTTGTTCGTGATTTTCAATGTTGAGGTTGTTGTTGAATTTATTGGTGTTTTTCAATGTTGGGGTTGTTGTTGAATTTGATGCTTTTTTGCAATGCTGATGTTGTTGATTTTGTTGGTGATTTCCAAGATTGTCATTTTTTGTTGAGTTTGTTGGTGTTATCAATGTTTTTTTGTTGAAGTTGTTTGTATTTTTAAATGTTGAGTTTGTTGTTGAATTTGTTGGCGTTTTTCAATGTTGAGATTGTTTTTGAATTTGTCGGTGAATTTCAATACTGAGGTTGTTTTTGAATTTGTTGGTGTTATCAGCGTTATTTTTTGAACTTTTTTGTATTTTTCAATGTTGCGGTTGTTGTTGAATTTGTTGGTGTTTTTCTTTGTTGAGGTTGTTGTTGAATTTGTTGGTGTCTTTCAATATTGAGGTTGTTGTTGAATTTGTTGGTGTTATTCAATATTGAGGTCTTTGTTGAATTTGTTGGTGACTTTCAATATTGAGGTTATTTTTAAATTTGTTGCTGTTATCAATGTTCTTTTTTAAACTTTTTCTTATTTTTGAAAGTTGAGCTTGTTGTTGAATTTGTTGTTGTTTTTCAATGTTTTGGTTGTTGTTGAATTTATTGGTGTTTTTCAATGTTGAGATTCTTGTTGAATTTGTTGGTTTTTTGCAATGTTGATGTTGTTGAATTTGTTGGATATTTTCAACATAGAGTTTGTTGTTGAATTTGTTGGTGTTATCAATCTTTTTTTGTTGAAGTTGTTTGTATTTTTAAAAGCTTAGTTTGTTGTTGAATTGGGTGGTGTTTTTCAATGTTGAGGTTGTTGTTGAATTTGTTGGTGATTTTCAATATTGTGGTTATTGTTGAATTTGTTGGTGTTATCAACGTTATTTTTTGATCTTTTTTGTATTTTTCAATGTTGAGGTTGTTGTTGAATTTGTTGGTCTTTTTCAATGTTGATGTTGTTGAATTTGTTGATTTTTTGCAATGTTGATGTTGTTGAATTTGTTGGTGATTTCCAATATTAAGTTTTTGTTAAATTTGTTGGTGTTATCATTTTTTTTTTTGTTGAAGTTGTTTGTATTTTTAAAAGTTCAGTTTGCTGTTGAATTTGTTGGCGTTTTTCAATGTTGAGGTTGTTCTTGAATTTGTTGATGGTTTTCAATATTGAAGTTGTTGTTGAATTTGTTGATGTCATCAATGTTATTTTTTAACTTCTTTGCATTTTTCAATGTTGAGGTTGATGTTGAATTTGTTGGTGTTTTTCAATGTTTAGGTTGTTGTTGAATTTGTTAGTGTTTTTCAATGCTGAGGTTGTTGATGAATTTGTTTGTTTTTTTCAATGTTGATATTGTTGAAGTTGTTTGTGATATTCAATATTGAGTTTGTTGTTGAATGTATTGGCATTATCAATGTTATTTATTGAACTTTTTTGTATTTTTCAATGTTGCGGTTGTTGTTGAATTTATTGGTGTTTTCAATGTTGAGGTTGTTGAATTTGTTGGTGATTTTCAATATTGAGGTTGTTGTTGAAATTTTTTGGTTTTATCAAAGATCTTTTTTGAACTTTTTTGTACATTTGAAGGTTGAGGTTGTTTTTGAATTTGTTGACGTTTTTCAATGTTGTGGTTGTTGTTGAATTTGTTGGTGTCTTTCAATATTGAGGTTGATGAATTTGTTGGTGTTATCAATTATCTTTTTGAACATTTTCTCTTCTTTTAAAAGTTGAGGTTGTTGTTGAATTTGTTGATGTTTTTCAATATTGAGGTTTCTGTTGAATTTTTTGTTGTTTTTAATTGTTTAGGTTGTTGTTAAATTTGTTGCTATTTTTGAATGTTGAGGTTATTGTTGAATTTGTTGGTGTTTTTCATTGTTGAGGTTGTAGTTGAATTTGTTGCTGTTTTTCAATGTTGAGGTTGTTGTTGAATTTGTTGCTGTTATCAATGTTGTTTTTTGAACATTTATTATTTCTTTGAAAGTTGAGGTTGTTGTTGAATTTGTTGGTTTCTTTCAATGCTGACGTTGTTGTTGAATTTGTTCGTGATTTTCAATGTTGAGGTTGTTGTTGAATTTATTGGTGTTTTTCAATGTTGGGGTTGTTGTTGAATTTGATGCTTTTTTGCAATGCTGATGTTGTTGATTTTGTTGGTGATTTCCAAGATTGATTTTTTTGTTGAATTTGTTGGTGTTATCAATGTTTTTTTGTTGAAGTTGTTTGTATTTCTAAATGTTGAGTTTGTTGTTGAATATGCTGGCGTTTTTCAATGTTGAGGTTGTTTTTGAATTTGTCGGTGAATTTCAATATTGAGGTTGTTTTTGAATTTGTTGGTGTTATCAACGTTATTTTTTGAACTTTTTTGTATTTTTCAATGTTGAGGTTGTTGTTGAATTTTTTGTTATTTTTAAATGTTGCGGTTGTTGTTGAATTTGTTGGTGTTTTTCTTTGTTGAGGTTGTTGTTGAATTTGTTGGTGTCTTTCGATATTGAGGTTGTTGTTGAATTTGTTGGCGTAATTCAATATTGAGGTTGTTGTTGAATTGGTTGGTGGCTTTCAATATTGAGGTTGTTTTTGAATTTGTTGCTGTAATCAATGTTCTTTTTTAAACTTTTTTTTATTTTTGAAAGTTGAGCTTGTTGTTGAATTTGTTGTTGTTTTTCAATGTTTTGGTTGTTGTTGAATTTATTGGTGTTTTTCAATGTTGACATTCTTGTTGAATTTGTTGGTTTTTTGCAATGTTGATGTTGTTGAATTTGTTGGTTATTTTCAATATTGAGTTTGTTGTTGAATTTGTTGGTGTTATCAATCTTTTTTTGTTGAAGTTGTTTGTATTTTTAAAAGCTTAGTTTGTTGTTGAATTGGGTGGTGTTTTTCAATGTGGAGGTTGTTGTTGAATTTGTTGGTGATTTTCAATATTGAGGTTAATGTTGAATTTGTTGGTGTTATCATTGTTATTTATTGAACTTCTTTGCATTATGCAATGTTGAGGATGATGTTGCATTTGTAGGTGTTATTGAATGTTGAGGTTGTTGTTGAATTTGTTGCTATTATCAATGTTATTTTTTGAACTTTTTCATATTTTTCAATTTTGAGTTCTGGTTGAATTTGTTGGTGTTTTTCAATGTTGGGGTTGTTGTTGCATTTTTTGATGTTTTTCATTGTTGATGTTGCTGTTGAATTTGTTGGTGATTTTCAATGTTGGGGTTGTTGAATTTATTGGTGTTTTTCATTGTTGAGGTTGTTTTTGAATTTGTTGGTATTTTTGAATGTTGAGGTTGTTGTTGAATTTATTGTTGTTTATCATTGTTGACATTTTAGTTGAAGTTGTTGGTTTTTTTTCAATGTTGATGTTTTTGTAGAATTTGTTGCTGATATCAATGTTATTTTTTGAACATTTATTATAGTTTTGATAGTTAAGGTTGTTGTTGAATTTGTTGGTGTTTTTCAATGTTGTGCTTGTTGTTGAATTTATTGTTGATTTTCAATGTTGAGGTTGTTGTTGAATTTGTTGCTATTATCAATGTTATTTTTTGATCTTTTTTGTATTTTTCAATTTTGAGTTATTGTCGAATTTGTTGGTGATTTCAATATTGAGGCTATTGTTGAATTTGTTGGTGTTATCAATGTTATTTCTTGAACTACTTTGCATTATGCAATGTTGAGGACGATGTTGAATTTGTAGGTGTTTTTCAATGTTGAGGTTGTTGTTGAATTTGTTTGTGATTTCCAATATTGTGGTTGTTGTTGAATTTGTTGGTGTTATCAATGTTATTTTTTGGACTTCTTCGTATTTATTCAATGTTGAGGTTGTTGAATTCATTCTTATTTTTCAATGTTGAGGTTATTGTGGAATTTGTTCCTGTTATCAATGTTATTTTTTGAACTTTTTTGTATTTTTCAATTTTGAGGTTCGTGTTGATTTTGTTGTTTTTTTTCAATGTTGACGTTGTTGAATTTATTGGTGTTATTCATTGATGAGGTTGTTGTTGAATTTGTTGGTATTTTTGAAAGTTGAGTTTGTTGTTGTTTTTCATTGTTGAGGTTGTAGTTGAAGTTGTTGGTGTTTTTCAACGTTGAGGTTGTCGTTCAATTTGTTGCTGTTATCAATGTTATTTTTTGAACTGTTTTGTATTATTCAATGTTGAAGTTGCTGTTGAATTTGTTGGTGCTTTTCAATGTTGAGGTTGTAGTTGAATTTGTTTGTCTTTTTCAATGCTGAGTATGTTGTCGAATTTGTTGTTGTTTTTCAATGTTGAGTTTGTTGTTGAATTTGTTGGTCATTTTCAATGTTGAGTTTGTTGTTGAATTTGTTGTTGTTTTTCAATGTTGAGCTTGTTGTTGAATTTGTTGGTGTTTTTCAATGTTGATGTTGTTGAATTTGTTGGTGATTTTCAATATTGAGTTTGTTGTTGCATTTGTTGGTGTTATCAATGTTATTTTATGAACTGTTTTGTATTATTCAATGTTGAAGTTGCTGTTGAATTTGTTGGTGCTTTTCAATGTTGAGGTTGTAGTTGAATTTGTTGGTCTTTTTCAATGTTGAGTTTGTTGTTGAATTTGTTGGTGTTTTTCAATGTTGAGGTTGTTATTGAATTTGTTGGTGATTTTTAATATTGGGGTTGTTGTTGAATTTGTTGGTGTTATCAATGTTATTTTTTGAACTCTTTTGTATTTTTCAATGTTGAGGTTGTTGTTGAATTTGTTGTTATTTTTCAATGTTGCGATTGTTGTTCAATTTTTGAGGCTGTTGTTGAATTTGTTGGTCTTTTTCATTGTTGAGTTTGTTGTTGAATTTGTTGGTGTTATCAATTTTTTTTTGAACTTGTTTGTATTTTTAAATGTTGAGGATGTTGTTGAATTTGTTGCTGTTTTTCAATGTTGAGGTCGTTGAATTGGTTGGTGATTTTTAATATTGCTGTTGTTGTTGAATTTGTTGGGGTTATCAATTGTTTTATTTGAACTTTTTTGTGTTTCTCAAAGTTGAGGTTTTTGCAGAATTTATAGATGTTATCAATGTTTATTCTGCTGAACTTATTTGTAATTTTAAAGGTTGAGGTAGATTTGGAATTTTTTGGTTGTTTTTCATTGTTGAAGTTGTTGTTGAATTTGTCGGCATTTTTCAATGTTGAGGTTGTTGTTTTATTTTTTGTTGCTGTTCATTGTTGAGGTTTTTGTTGAATTTGTTGGTGTTATCAATGTTCTTTTTTCAACTTTTTTGTACTTTTAACAGTTGTGGTTATTGTTGAATTTGTGGGTGTTTATCACTGATGAGGTTGTTGTTGAATTTGTTGGTGATTTTCAATGTTGAGGTTGTTGTTGAATTTGTTGGTGATTTTCAATGTTGAGGTTGATTTTCAATTTGTTGGTGTTATCAATGGCTTTTTTCAACTTTTTAGTACATGTAAAAGTTGAGGTTGTTGTTAAATTTGTTGGTGTTTTTCAATGTTGATGTTGTTGTTGAACTTGTTGGTGATATTCAGTGTTTAGGTTGGTGTATTTATTGGTGATTTAAAATGCTGAAGTTGTTGTTGAATTGGACAGTGTCATCAATGTTTATTTTGTTGAACTTGTTTGTATTTTTAAAAGTTGTGGTCGTTGTTGAATTTATTGGTATTTTCACTGTTCATTTTGTTGAACTTTTTTGTACTTTTAAATGTTGAGGTTGTTGTTTAATTTGTTGGTGTTTTTCAATGTTGATGTTGTTGAATTTGTTGGTGTTTTTCATTGTTGAGGATGTTGTTGAATCTGTTGTTGTTTTTGAAAGTTGAGGTCATTGAATTGTTTGGTGATTTTCAATATTGCTGTTGCTGTTGAATTTGATGGGGTTATCAATGCTTTTTTTTTATCTTTTTTGTGTTTTTCAAAGTTGAGGTTTTTGCTGAATTTATTCATGTTATCAATGTTTAATTTGTTGAACTGTTTTGTACGTTTAAACGTTGAGGTTGATTTTGAATTTGTTGGTTGTTTTTCATTGTTAAGGATGTTGTTGAATTTGTTGGCGGTTTTCAATGTTGAGGTTTTTGTTGAATTTCTTGGTGCTGTTCATTGTTGAGGTTGTTGTTGAATTTGTTGGTGTTTTCATTGTTGAGGTTATTGTTAAATTGGATGTTGTTTTTCAACGTTGAGGTTGTTGTAGAAATTGATGGTGTTATCAATGTTCTTTTTTCAAATTTTTTGTACTTTTAAAAGTTGAGTTTGTTGTTGAATTTGTTGGTGATTTTCAATATTGAGGTTGTTGTTGAATTTGTTGGTGTTATCAATGTTATTTTTTGAACTGTTTCGTATTTTTCAATGTTGAGGTTGTTGTTGAATTTGTTGGTGATTTTCAATGTTGAGGTTGTTATTGAATTTGTTGGTGATTTTCAATGTTGAGGTTGTTATTGAATTTGTTGGTGATTTTCAATACTGAGGTTGTTGAATTTGTTGTTGAATTTCAATATTGAGTTTGTTGTTGAATTTGTTGGTGTTTTTCAATGTTGAGGTTGTTATTGAATTTGTTGGTGATTTTCAATATTGGGGTTGTTGTTGAATTTGTTGGTGTTATCAATGTTTTTTTTTTAACTGTTTTGTATTTTTCAATGCTGAGGTTGTTGTTGAATTTGTTGGTATTTTTCAATGTTGCGATTGTTGTTCAATTTTTTGGTGTTTTTCATTGTTGAGGCTGTTGCTGAATTTATTGGTTTTATCACTGTTAATTTTGTTGAACTTTTTTGTACTTTTAAACTTGAGGTTGATTTTGAATATTTTGGTGTTTTTCATTGTTGAGGTTGTTGTTGAATTTGTTGGTGTTTTTCAGTGTTGAGGTTGTTGTTGAATTGGTTGGCGTTTTTTCAATGTTGAGCTTGTTGTTGCATTTGTTGGTGTTTTTCAATGGTCAGGTTTTTGTTGAATTTGTTGGTGTTTTCATTGTTGAGGTTGTTGTTAAATTTGATGTTGTTTTTCAATGTTGAGGTTGTTGTTGAATCTGATGGTGTTATCAATGGTCTTTCTGGAACTTTTTTGTGTTTTTCAAAGTTGAGGATGTTGCTGAATTTATTGGTTTTATCACTGTTTATTTTGTTGAACTTTTTTATACTTTCAAACGTTGAGGTTGATTTTGAATGTTTTGTTGTTTTTCATTGTTGAGGTTGTTGTTGAATTAGTTGGCGTTTTTCAATTTCGAGGTTGTTGTTGAATTGGTTGGCGTTTTTCAATGTTGAGCTTTTTGTTGCATTTGTTGGTGTTTTTCATTGTTGAGGTTGTTGTTAAATTTGATGTTGTTTTTCAATGTTGAGGTTGTTGTTGAATTTGATGGTGTTATCAATGTTCTTTTTATAACTTTTTTGTACTTTTAAAAGATGAGGTTGTTGTTGAATTTGTTGGTGAATTTCAATATTGAGGTTGTTGTTGAATTTGTTGGTGAATTTCAATATTGACGTTGCTGTTGAATTTGATGGTGTTATCAATGGTTTCTTTTGAACTTTTTTGTGTCGTTCAAAGTTGAGGTTGTTGCTGAAATTATTGGTGTTATCAATTATTTATTTTGTTGAACTTTTTTGTATTTTTAAAAGTTGTGGTTGTTGTTGAATTTATTGGTGTTATCACTGTTCATTTTGTTGAACTTTTTTGTACTTTTAAATGTTGAGGTTGTTGTTGAATTTGTTGATGTTTTTCAAAGTTGACATCGTTGAAATTGTTGGTGATTTTCAATATTGAGGTTGTTGTTGAATTTGTTGGTTTTTTTTCAATGTTGATGTTGTTGAATTTGCTGGGGATTTTCAATATTGAGGTTGTTGTTGAAATTGTTGGCGTTATCAATGTTATTTTTTGAAATTTTTTGTATTATTCAATGTTGAAATTGTTGTTGAATTTGTTGGGGCTTTTCAATGTTGAGGTTGTTGTTGAATTTGTTGGTGTTATCAATGTTATTTTTTGAACTGTTTTGTTTTTTTCAATGTTGAGGTTGTTGTTGAATTTGTTGGTATTTTTCAATGTTGCGATTATTGTTCTATTTTTTGGTGTTTTTAATTGTTGAGGCTGTTGTTGAATTTGTTGGTGTTTTTCATTGTTGAGGATGTTGTTGAATTTGTTGGTGTTATCAATTTTTTTGTTGAACTTGTTTGTATTTTTAAAAGTTGAGGATGTTGTTGAATTTGTTGGTGTTTTTCAAAGTTGAGGTCGTTGAATTGGTTGGTGATTTTTAATATTGCTGTTGCTGTTGAATTTGTTGGTGTTATCAATGGTTTTATTTGAACTTTTTTGTGTTTTTCAAAGTTGAGGTTTCTGCAGAACTTATTGATGTTATCAATATTTATTTTGTTGAACTTATTTGTAATTTTAAAGGTTGAGGTTGATTTTGAATTTGTTGGTTGTTTTTCATTGTTGAAGTTGTTGTTGAATTTGTCGGCGTTTTTCAATGTTGAGGTTGTTGCTGAATTTTTTGTTGCTGTTCATTGTTGAGGTTGTTGTTGATTTTGTTGGTGTTATCAATGTTCTTTTTTCAACTTTTTTGTACTTTTAAAAGTTGAGGTTATTGTTGAATTTGTTAGTGTTTATCACTGATGAGGTTGTTGTTGAATTTGTTGGTGATTTTTAATGTTGAGGTTGTTGTTGAATTTGTTGGTGATTTTAAATATTGAGGTTGTTGTTCAATTTGGTGGTGTTATCAATGGCTATTTTCAACTTTTTAGTACTTTTAAAGTTTGAGGTTGTTGTTGAATTGGTTGGTGTTTTTCAATGATGAGGTTGTTGTTGAATTTGTTGGTGATTTTCAATGTTGAGTTTGTTTTTGAATTTCTTGGTGATTTTCAATGTTTTTTTGTTGAACGTGGTTGTAATTTTAAAAATTGAGGTTGTTCTTGAATTTGTTGGTGTTTTTCAAAGTTGAGGTCGTTGAATTTTCAATATTGATTTTCAATATTGGGTTTGCTGTTGAATTTGTTGGTGTTATCAATGGTTTTGTTAAACTTTTCTGTGTTTTTCAAAGTTGAGGTTGTTGCTGAATTTGTTTTTGAGATTCAGTGTTAAGGTTGTTAAATTGTTTGGTGATTTGCAATATAGATGTAGTTGTTGAATTTGTTGGCGTTTTTCAATGTTGAGGTTTTTGTTCAACTTTTTGGTGTTTTCATTGTTGAGGTTGTTGTTAAATTTGTTGGTGTTTTACAATGTTGAGGTTGTTGTTGAATTTGTTGGTGACTTTCAATATTGAGGTTAATGTTGAATTTGTTCCTGTTATCAATGTTATTTTTTGAACTTTTTTGTATTTTCAATGTTGAGGTTGTTGTTGAATTTGTTGGTATTTTTCAATGTTGATGTTGTTGTTGAATTTTTTGCTGTTTTTCATTGTTGAGGTTGTTGTTGAACTTGTTTGTATTTTTAAAAGTTAAGGATGTTGTTGAATTTGTTGGTGTTGAATATGTTGAGGTTGTTGAATTTGTTGGTGTTTTTCAATGTTGAGGTTGTTTTTGAATTTCTTGGTGATTTTCAATATTGAGTTTGTTGTTGAACTTGTTGGAGTTATCAATGTTTATTTTGTTGAACTTGTTTGTATTTTTAAAAGTTGAGGTTGTTGTTGAATTTATTGCTGTTTTTCAATGTTGAGGTTGTAGTTGAATTTGTTGGTGTTGTCAATGTATGTTTTGCTGAACTTTTTTGAAGTTTTAAAAGTTGAGGTTGTTGCTGAATTTTTAAATTGTTTTTCAATGTTGATGTTGTTGAATTTCTTTGTGTTTTTCAGTGTTGAGCTTGCTGAATTTCTTGGTGATTTTAAATGTTGAGGTTGTTGCTGAATTGGATAGGGTCATCAATGTTTATATTGTTGAATTTGTTTGTTTTTTTAAAAGTTGTGGTTCTTGTTGAATTTATTGGTATTATCAATGTTTACTTTGTTGAACTTTTTTGTACTTTTGAATGTTGAGGTTGTTGTTTAATTTGTTGGTGTTTTTCAAAGTTGAGGTCGTTGAATTTTTTGGTGAGTTTGAATATTGAGGTTAATGTTGAATTTGTTGGTGTTATGAATGTTTTATTTTAAAAACTTTTTTGTGTTTTTCAAAGTTGACGTTGTTGCTGATTTTGTTGGTGATTTTCAATATTGAAGTTGTTGTTGAATTTGTTGGCGTTTTAAATGTTGAGGTTATTGTTTAATTTGTTGGTTTTATCAATGTTATTTTTTGAACTTTTTGTATTTTTCAATGCTGAGGTTGTTGTTGAATGTGTTGGTGTTTTTCAATGTTGCGGTTATTGTTGAATTTTTCGCTATTTTTCATTGTTGAGGTTGTTGTTGAACATGTTTGTATTTTTATAAGTTAGGAATGTTGTTGAATTTGTTGAGGTTGTTGATTTTGTTGGTGTTTTTCAATGTTGAGGTTGTTTTTGAATTTGTTGATGATTTTCAATATTGAGTTTGTTGTTGAATTTGTTGGAGTTATCAGTGTTTTTTTTTGTTAAACTTGTTTGTATTTTTAAAAGTTGAGGTTGTTGTTTAATTTGTTGGTGTTATCATAGTTGAGGCCTTTGAATTTGTTGGTGTTTTTCAATATTGTGGTTGTTGTTGAATTTGTTGGTGTGAATGTTTTGTTTTTAAACTAACTTTTTTTCAAAGTTAAGGTTGATGCTGAATTTGTTGGTGATATTCAGTGTTGAGGTTGTTGAATTTGTTGGTGATTTTGAATATTGAGCTTGTTGTTGAATTTGTTGGTGTTTTTCAATGTTGAGGTGGTTGTTGAATTTGTTGGTGTTTTTCAATGTTGAAGTTATTGTTGAATATGTTGGTGTTTTTCATTGTTGAGGTTGTTGTTGAATTTGTTGGTGTTATCAATGTTTTTGTTGAACTTGTTAGTATTTTAAAAAGTTGAGGTTGTTGTTGAATTTGTTTGTGATATTCGGTGCTGAGGTTGTTGAACCTGTTGGTGATTTTCAATATTGAGGTTGTTGAATTTGTTGGCGTTTTTCAATGTTGAGGTTGTTGTTGAATTTTTTGGTGTTTTTCATTGTTGAACCTGTTTGTAATTTTAAAAGTTAAGGATGTTGTTGAACTTGTGGGTGTTATCAATGTTTTCTTTTGAACTGTTTTGTGTTTTTCAATGTTGAGGTTGTTGAATTTGCTGGTGATTTTCAACATTGAGGATGTTGATGAATTTGTTGGTGTTATCAACGTTTATTTTGTTGAACTTTTTTGTACTTTTCTAATTTGAGGTTATTGTTGAATTTGTTGGGATTTTCAATATTGAGCTTGTTGTTGAAATTCTTGGCATTTTTCCATGTTGAGATTGTTGTTGAATTTGTTGGTGCTTTTCAACGTTGAGCTTGTTGTTGAATTTGTTGGTGTTTTTCAATGTTGAGGTGGTTGTTGAATTTGTTGGTGTTTTTCAATGTTGAGGTGGTTGTTGAATTTGTTTGTGTAATCAATGTTTTTTTGTTGAACTTGGTTGTATTTGTAAGAGTTGAGGTTGTTTAATTTGTTGGTGTTTTTCAGGTTGAAGTCGTTGAATTTGTAGGTTCTTTTCAATATTGAGGTTGTTGGTGAATTTGTTGGTGTTATGAATGGTTTTTTCTGAACTTTTTTCTGTTTTTCAAAGTTGAGGTTGTTGCTGAATTTGTTGGTGATATTCAGTGTTGAGGCTGTTGAAGTTGTTGGTGATTTTCAATATTGAGCTTGTTGTTGAATTTGTTGCTGTTTTTCAATGTTGAGGTTGTTGTTGCATTTGTTGGTGTTTTTCAATGTTGAGGTTGTTGTTGAATTTGTTGGTGATTTTCATATTGAGGTCGTTGAATTTGTTGGTGATTTTCAATATTGAGGTTGTTGTTGAATTTGTTGGGGTTATCAATGGTTTTTTTGAACTTTTTTGTGTTTTTCAAAGTTGAGGTTTTTGCTGAATTTATTGATGTTATCAATGTTTATTTTGATGAACTTTTTTGTACTTTTAAAAATTGAGCTTGATTTTGAATTTGTTGGTGTTTTTCATTGTTGACGTTGTTGTTGGATTTGTTGGTGTTTTTCAAAGTTGAGGTCGTTGAATTTGTTGCTGATTTTCAATGTTGAGGTTGTTGTTTAATTTGTTAGTGTTACCAATGGTTTTTTTTAACTTTTTTGTGTTTTTCAAAGTTGAGGCTGTTGCTGAATTTGTTGGTGATATTCAGTTTTTGAATTTTTTGGCGTTTTTCAATGTTTACGTTGTTGTTGAATTTGTTGGTGATTTTCAATATGAGATTGTTGTTGATTTTGTTGGTGTTGTTCAATGGTGGGGTTTTTGTTGAGTTTTTTGGTGCTTTCATTGTTGAGGTTGTTGTTAAATTTGTTGTTATTTTTCAATGTTGAGGTTGTTGTTGAATTTGTTGGTGATTTTCAATATTGAGGTTGTTGCTGAATTTGTTCGTGGTTTTCTAAGTTTAGGTCGTTGAATTTGTTGGTGATTTTCGATATTAAAGTTGTTGGTGTTATGAATGTTTTTTATTTCATTTTTGTGTCTTTCAAAGTCGAGGTTGTTGCGAATTTGTTGTTGATATTCATTGTTGAGGTTGTTGAATTTGTTGGTGATTTTCAATATTGAGGTTGTTGTTGAATTTGTTGGTGTTTTTCAAAGTTGAGGTCGTTGAATTTGTTGTTGATTTTCAATATTGAGGTTGTTGTTAAATTTGTTGGTGTTATGAATTTTTTATTTTGAACTTTTTTGTGTTTTTCAATGTTGATGTTGTTTAATTTGTTGGTGATTTTCAATATTGAGTTTGTTGTTTAATTTGTTGGTGTTATCAATTTTATTTTTGTTGAAGTTGTTTGTATTTTTAAAAGTTGAGGTTGTTATTGAATTTGTTGGTGTTATGAATGTTTTTTTTTACTTTTTTGTGTTTTTCAACGTTGAGGTTGTTGCGAACTTGTTGGTGATATTCATTGCTGAAGTTGTTGAATTCTTTGGTGATTTTCAATGTTGAGGTTGTTGTTGAATTTGTTGGCGTTTTTCAATGTTGAGGTTGTTGTTGAATTTGTTGGTATTTTTCAAAGTTGAGGTCGTTGAATTTGTTGGTGATTTTCAATACTAAGGTTGTTGTTGAATTTGTTGGTGTTATGAATGGTTATTTTTGAACTTTTTTGTGTTTTTCAAAGTTGAGGTTGTTGTTGAATTTGTTGGTGTTTTACAATGTTGAGATTATTGTTAAATTTATTGGTGTTTTCAATGTTGAGGTCGTTGAATTTGTTGATGATTTTCAATATTGAGGTTGTAGTTGAATTTGTTGGCGTTTTTCTATGTTGAGGTTGTTGTTGAATTTGTTGGTGTTTCTCAATATTGAGGTTGTTGTTGAATTTGTTGGTGTTATGAATGGTTTTTTTAAACTTTTTTATGTTTTTCAAAGTTGAGGTTGTTGCTGATTTTGCTGGTGATATTCATTGTTGAGGTTGTAGTTGAATTTGTTGCCGTTTTTCTATGTTGAGGTTGTTGTTGAATTTGCTGGTGATTTTCAATACTGAGGTTGTTGATGAATTTGTTGATGTTTTTCAAAGTTGAGGTTGTTGTTGAATTTGTTGGTGTTATGAATGTTTTATTTTGAACTTTTTTGTGTTTTTCAGAGTTGAGGTTGTTGAATTTGTTGTTGATTTTCAATATTGAGGTTTTTTTGTTGAAATTGTTTGTATTTTTAAAAGTTGTGGTTGTTTCTGAATTTGTTGGTGGTTTTCAAAGTTTAGGTCGTTGAATTTGTTGGTGATTTTCGATATTAAAGTTGTTGGTGTTATGAATGTTTTTTTTTAATTTTTTGTGTTTTGCAAAGTCGAGGTTGCTGCGAATTTGTTGTTGATATTCATTGTTGATGTTGTTGAATTTGTTGGTGATTTTCAATATTGAGTTTGTTGTTGAATTTGTTGGTGTTTTTCAAAGTTGAGGTCGTTGAATTTGTTGTTGATTTTCAATATTGAGGTTGTTGTTTAATTTGTTGGTGTTATCAATGTTATTTTTGTTGAACATGTTTGTATTTTTAAAAGTTGAGGTTGTTGTTGAATTTGTTGGTGTTTTTCAATATTGAGGTTCTTGTTGAATTTGTTGATGTTATAAATGGTTTTTATTTAACTTTTTTGTTTTTTTCAATGTTGATGTTGTTGGATTTGTTGGTGTTTTTCAATGTTGAAGTTGTTGTTGAATTTGTTGGTGTTATGAATGTTTTTTGTTGAACTTGTTAGTATTTTAAAAATTTGAGGTTGTATTTCAATATTGAGGTTCTTGTTGAATTTGTTGATGTTATGAATGGTTTTTATTTAACTTTTTTTGTTTTTTTCAATGTTGATGTTGTTGAATTTGTTGGTGATTTTCAATATTGAGTTTGTTGTTGAATTTGTTGGTGTTATGAATCGTTTTTTTTGAATATTTTGTGTTTTTCAAAGTTGAGATTGTTGCAAATTTGTTTGTGATATTCAGTGCTGAGGTTGCTGAATCTTTTGGTGATTTTCAATATTGAGGTTGTTGTTGAATTTGTTGGCGTATTTCAATGCTGAGGTTGTTGTTGAATTTGTTGGTGTTTTTCAATATTGAGGTTGTTGTTGAATTTGTTCGTGTTATGATTGTTTTTTTTTTAACTTTTTGTGTTTTTCAATGTTGATGTTGTTGAATTTGTTGTTGATTTTCAATATTGAGTTTGTTGTTTAATTTGTTGGTGTTATCAATATTATTTTTGTTGAGCTTTTTTGTACTTTTAAAAGTTGAGGTTGATTTTAAATTTGTTGGTGTTTTTCAAAGTTGAGGTCGTTGAAGTTGTTGTTGATTTTCAAAATTGAAGATGTTGTAAATTTGTTTGTGTTATCAATGTTTTTTTGTTGAATTTGTTTGTATGTTTAAAAGTTGAGGTTGTTGTTGAATTTGTTGGTGTTATGAATGGTTTTTTAAAAACTTTTTTCTGTTTTTCAAAGTTGAGGTTGTTGCGAATTTGCTGGTGATATTCAATGTTGAAGTTGATGAATTTGTTGGTGATTTTCAATGTTGAGGTTGTTGTTCAATTTG
Source organism: Cetorhinus maximus (assembly GCF_964194155.1). NCBI lineage: Eukaryota > Metazoa > Chordata > Chondrichthyes > Lamniformes > Cetorhinidae > Cetorhinus > Cetorhinus maximus. Next base: position 194,030 of record NW_027596205.1, read on the forward strand.
TTGGTGATTTTCAATATTGAGGTTGTTGTTCAATTTGTTGGTGTTATCAATGTTTTTTGTTGACCTTGTTTGTAATTTTAAAAGTTAAGGTTCTTGTTGAATTTGTTGGTGTATTTAAATGTTGAGATTTTTGAATTTGTTGCTGATTTTCAAAGTTGAGTGTGTTGCTGAATTTATTGGTGTTATCAATGCTTATTTTGTTGAACATTTTTGTACTTTTAAAATTTGAGTTTGATTTTGAATGTGTTGGTGTTTTTCATTGTTGAGGTTGTTTTTGAATTTGTTGGCGTTTTCCAATGTTGAGGTTGTTGTTGAATTTGTTGGTGCTTTTCAATGTTGAGGTTGTTGTTGAATTTTTTGGTGTTTTTCATTGTTGAGGTTGTTGTTGAATTTGTTGGTGTTATCAACGGTTTTTTTCAACTTTTTTGTACATTTGAAAGTTGTGGTTGTTGTTGAATTTATTGGTATTTTTCAAAGTTGAGTTTGTTGTTGAGTTAGTTGGTGTTATCAAAGTTTTTTTTGTTGAAATTATTTATATTTTTCAAAGTTGAATGTGTTGTTGAATTTGTTGGTGTTTTTCAATATTGAGGTTGTTGAATCTGTTGGTGTTTTACAAAGTTGAGGGTGTTGAATTTGTTGGTGATTATGAATATTGAGGTTGTTGTTGAATTTGTTGGTGTTAACAATGTTACTTTTTGAACTTTTTTGTATTTTTGAAAGTTGAGGTTGTTGTTGAATTTGTTGGGATTTTCAATATTGAGGTTGTTGATGAAATTGTTGGCGATTTTCAATGTTGAGGTTGTTGTTGTTATTGATGATATTTTTCAATGTTGATGTTGTTGGTGTTTTTCAATGTTGAGGTTGTCGTTGAATTTGTTGGTGTTTATCAATGTTGAGGTTGTTGTTGAATTTGTTGGTGTTTGTCAATGTTGAGGTTGTTGTTGAATTTGTTGCTGTTATCAATGTTATTTTTTGAACTTTTTTGTATTTTTGAAAGTTGAGGTTGTTGTTTAATTTGTTGTTGTTTTTCAATGTTGAGCTTGATGTTGAATTTGTTGGTGTTTTTCAAAGTTGTGGTCGTTGAATTTGTTGGTGATTTTCAATATTGAGATTGTTGTTGAAATTGTTGGCGTTTTTCTATGTTCAGGTAATTGTTGAATTTGTTGACATTATCAGTGTTATTTTTTTAACTTTTTTGTATTTTTGAAAGCTGAGGTTGTTGTTGAATTTGTTGGTGTTTTACAATGATGAGGTTGTTGTTGAATTTGTTGGTGTTTCTCAATGTTGAGGCCGTTGAATTTGTTGATGATTTTCAATATTCAGGTTGTTGTTGAATTTGTTGGTGTTATGAATGGTTTTTATGAACCTTTTTGTGTTTTTCAATCTTGAGTTTGTTGCTGAATTTGTTGGTGATATTCAATATTGTGGTTGTTGTTGAGTTTGTTGGCATTTTTCAATATTCAGGTTGTTGTTGAATTTGTTGGTGTTAAAAAAATTTTTTTGAACTTTTTTGTGTTTTTCCACGTTGAGGATGTTGCTCAATGTGTTGGTGATACTCAGTGTTGAGGTTGTTGAATTTGTTGGTGTTTTACAATGTTGTGGTTGTTGTTGAATTTGTTGGTGTTTTCCAATGTTGAGGTTGTTGTTGAATTTGTTGGTGTTAACAATGTTATTTTTTGAACTTTTTTGTATTTTTGAAAGTTGAGCTTGTTGTTGAATTTGTTGGGATTTTCAATATTGAGGTTGTTGTTGAATTTGTTGGTGCTTTTCAATGTTGAGGTTGTTGTTGAATTTGTTGGCGTTTTTCAAAGTTGAGGTTGTAGTAGAATTTGTTGGTGTTATGAATGTTTTATTTTGAACATTTTTGTGTTTTCAAAGTTGAGGTTGTTGAATTTGTTGGTGATTTTCAATATTGAGGTTGTTGTTGAATTTATTGATGTTTTTCAATGTTGAGGTTGTTGTTGAATTTGTTGGTGCTTTTCAATGTTGAGGTTGTGAATAGAATTTGTTGGCGTTTTTCAAAGTTGAGGTTGTAGTTGAATTTGTTGGTGTTTTTCAATGTTCAGGTTATTGGTGGATTTGTTGACGTTATCAATGTTATTTTTTGATCATTTTTGTATTTTTGAAAGTTGAGGTTGTTGTTGAATTTGTTGGTGTTTTTCAATGTTGAGGTCGTTGAATTTGTTGGTGATTTTCAATATTTTTGTTGAATTTGTTGGTATAATGAATGGTTTTTTGAACTTTTTTGTGCTTTTCAATCTTGAGTTTGTTGCTGAATTTGTTGGTGATTTTCAATATTCAGGTTGTTGTTGAATTTGTTGGTGTAATGAATATATTTTTTGAAATTCTTTGTGCTTTTCAAAGTTCAGGTTTTTGCTGAATTTGTTGGTGATATTCAGCGTTGAGGTTGTTGAATTCGTTGGTGATTTTCAATATTGAGGTTGTTGTTAATATTTGTTCGTGTTATCAACGTTTATTTTGTTGAATTTTTTTGTACTTTTAAATGTTGAGGTTGTTGCTGAAATATTGAGGTTGTTGTTGGAATTATTTGTGATTGTCAATATTGAGGTTGTTGTTGAATATGTTGGTGCTATCAATGTTATTTTTTTGAAACATTTTGTATTTTTCAAAGTTGAAGTAGTTATTGAATTTGTTGGTGTTATCAATGTTATTTTTTGAACTTTTTTGTCTTTTTCAAAGTCGAGGTTGTTGCTCAATTTGTTGGTGATACTCAATGTTGAGCTTGTTGAATCTGTTGCTGTTTTTCAATGTTGTGGTTGTTGTTGAATTTGTTGGTGTTATCAATGTTATTTTTTGAACTTTTTTGTATTTTTGAAAGCTGAGGTTGTTGCTGAATTTGTTGGCGTTTTTCAATACTCAGGTTGTTGTTGAATTTGTTGGTGATATTCAGTGTTGAGGTTGTTGAATATTTTGGTGATTTTCAAAATTGAGATTGTTGTTGAATTCGTTGGTGATTTTCAACATTGAGTTCCTTGTTGAATTTTTTGGTGTTGTCAATGTTTTTTGTTGAACTTGTTTGTATTTTATAAAGTTGAGGTTGTCATTGAATTTGTTGGTGTTTTTCAAAGTTGAGGTCGTTGAATTTGTTGGTGATTTTCAATATTTAGATTGTTGTTAAATTTGTTGGTGTTATCAACGTTTATTTTGTTGAACTTTTTTGTACTTTTAAAAGTTGAGGTTGTTGTTGAATTTGTTGGAGTTTTTCAATGTTGAGTTTGTTGTTGGTATTGTTGATGATTGTCAATATTGAGGTTGTTGTTTAATATGTTGGAGTTATCAATGTTATTTTTTTGAAACTTTTGGTATTTTCAAAGTTGATGTTGTTGTTGAATTTGTTGGTGTTTTTCAATGTTGAGGTTGTTGCTGAATTTGTTGGTGATGTTCTGTGTTGAGGTTGTTGAATTTGTCATTGATTTTCAATATTGAGGTTGTTGTTAAATTTGTTGGTGTTATCAACGTTTATTTAGTTGACTTTTGTGTAATTTTAAAAGTTGAGGTTGTTGTTGAAGTTGTTGGAGTTTTTCAATGTTGAGTTTGTTGTTGGTATTGTTGATGATTGTCAATATTGAGGTTATTGTTGAATATGTTGGTGTTATCAATGTTATTTTTTTGAAACTTTTTGTATTTTTCAAAGTTGAAGTTGTTGTTGAATTTGTTGTTGTTTTTCAATATTGAGGTTGTTGTTGAATTTGTGGGTGTTTATCAATGTTGAGGTTGTTGCTGAATTTGTTGGTGTATTTCAATATTGAGGTTGTCATTGAATTTGTGGGTGTTTATCAATGTTGAGGTTGTTGTTGAATTTGTTGGTGTTATCAATGTTATTTTTTGAACTGTTTTGTATTTTTGAACGTTGAGGTTGTTGTGGAATTGGTTGTTTTTTCAATGTTGATGTTGAATTTACTTGTGTTTTTCAAAGTTCAGGTCGTTGAATTTGTTGGTGATTTTCAATATTGAGGTTGTTGTTGAATTTGTTTGTGTTCTGAATGATTTTTTTGAACTTTTTTGTGTTTTTCAAAGTTGAGGTTGTTGCTGAATGTTTTGGTGATTCTTAGTGTTGAGGTTGTTGAATTTATTGGTGTTTTTCAATGTTGGGGTTGTTGTTGAAATTTTTTGCGTTTTTCAATGTTGAGGTTGTTGTTGTTATTGTTGATATTTTTCAATGTTGAAGTTGTTGTTCAAATTGTTGGTGTTTTTCAATGTTGAGGTTGTAGTTGAATTTGTTGGTGCTTTTCAATGTTGAGGTTGTTGAATTTATTGGTGTTTTTCAATGATGAGTTGTTGTTCAAATTGTTGGTGTTTTTCAATGTTGAGGTCGTTTAATTTGTTGGTGATTTTAAATATTGAGGTTGTTGTTAACTTTGGTTGTGTTATGAATGTTTTTTTTTGAACTTTTTGTGTTTTTCAATGTTGATGTTGTTGAATTTGTTGGTGATTTTCAATATTGAGTTTGTCGTTTAATTTGTTGGTTTTGTCAATGTTATTTTTGTTGAGCTTTTTTGTACTTTTAAATGTTGAGGTTGATTTTGAATTTGTTGGTGTTTATCAAAGTTGAGGTCGTTGTTAAATTTGTTTGTGTTATGAATGTTTTTTTTTAACTTTTTGTGTTTTTTAATATTGAGGTTGTTGTTGAATTTGTTGGTGATTTTCAATATTGAGGTTGTTGTTGAATTTGTTAGTGTTAGTAATGTTTTTTTGTTGAACATTTTTGTACTTTTAAAAGATGAGTTTGATTTTGAATTTGTTGGTGTTTTTCATTGTTGAGGTTGTTTTTGAATTTGTTGGCGTTTTCCAATGTTGAGGAAGTTGTTGAATTTTTTGGTATCTTTCATTGTTGAAGTTGTTGATGAATTTGTTGGTGTTATCAACGTTCTTTTTTCAACTTTTTTGTACATTTGAAAGTTGTGGTTGTTGTTGAATTTGTTGGTATTTTTCAAAGTTGATTTTGTTGTTGAATTAGTTAGTGTTATCAATGTTTTTTTTGTTGAACTTTTTTATGTTTTTCAAAGTTGAGGTTGTTGAATTTGTTGGTGTTAATGAATATTGAGCTTGTTTTTTAATTTGTTGTTGTTAACAATGTTACTTTTTGAAATTTTTTGTATTTTTGAAAGTAGAGGTTGTTGAATTTGTTGGCGTTTCTCAATATTCAGGTTGTTGTTGAATTTGTTTGTGATATTCATTGTTGAGGTTGTTGAATATTTTGGTGTTTTCAATATTGAGGTTGTTGTTGAATTCGTTGGTGATTTTCAACATTGAGTTTCTTGTTGAATTTTTTGGTGTTATCAATGTTTTTTGTTGAACTTGTTCGTATTTTTTAAAGTTGAGGTTGTCATTGAATTTGTTGGTGTTTTTCAAAGTTGAGGTCGTTGAATTTGTTGGAGATTTTCAATATTTAGATTGTTGTTAAATTTGTTGGTGTTATAAACGTTTATTTTGTTGAACTTTTTTGTACTTTTAAAAGTTGAGTTTGTTGTTGAATTTGTTGGAGTTTTTCAATGTTGAGTTTGTTGTTGGTATTGTTGATGATTGTCAATATTGAGGCTGTTGTTTAATATGTTGGTGTTATCAATGTTATTTATTTGAAACTTTTTGTATTTTCAAAGTTGATGTTGTTGTTGAATGTGTTGGTGTTTTTCAATGTTGAGGTTGTTGCTGAATTTGTTGGTGATGTTCAGTGTTGAGGTTGTTGAATTTGTCAGTGATTTTCAATATTGAGGTTGTTGTTAAATTTGTTGGTGTTATCAACGTTTATTTTGTTGACACTTGTGTGCTTTTAAAAGTTGAGGTTGTTGTTGAATTTGTTGGGATTTTCAATATTGAGGTTGTTGTTGAAATTGTTGGAGTTTTTCAATGTTGAGTTTGTTGTTGGTACTGTTGATGATTGTCAATATTGAAGTTGTTGTTGAATATGTTTGTGTTATCAATGTTATTTTTCTGAAACCTTTTGTATTTTTCAAAGTTGAAGTTGTTGTTGAATTTGTTGTTGTTTTTCAACATTGAGGTTGTCGTTGAATTTGTGGGTGTTTATCAATGTTGAGGTTGTTGTTGAATTTGTTGGTGTTTTTCAATATTGAGGTTGTCGTTGAATTTGTTGGTGTTTATCAATGTTGAGGTTGTTGTTGAATTTGTTGGTGTTATCAATGTTATATTTTTGAACTTTTTGTATTTTTGAACGTTGAGGTTGTTGTTGAATTTGTTGTTGTTTTTCAATGTTGAGGTTGATGTTGAATTTACTTGTGTTTTTCAAAGTTCAGGTCGTTGAATTTGTTGGTGATTTTCAATATTGAGGTTGTTGTTGAATTTGTTGGTGATTTTCAATATTGTGGTTGTTGTTCAAATTGTTGGTGTTTTTCAATGTTGAGGTTGTAGTTGAATTTGTTGGTGCATTTCAATGTTGAGGTTGTTGAATTTATTGGTGTTTTTCAATGATGAGGTTGTTGTTCAATTTGTTGGTGTTTTTCAATGTTCAGGTCGTTGAATTTGTTGGTCTTTTTCAATATTCAGGTTGTTGGTGACTTTGTTGGTGTTATGAATGGTTTTTTTGAACGTTTTTGTGTATTTCAAAGTTGAGGTTGTTGCTGAATTTGTTGGTGATATTCAGTCTTGAGGTTGTTGAATTTGTTGGTGATTTTCAATATTGAGGTTGATGTTGAATTTGTTGGTGTCATCAATGTTATTTATTGAACTGTTTTGTATTTTTCAATGTTGAGGTTGTTGTTGAATTTGTTGGTGTTTTTCATTGTTCAGGTTGTTGTTGTATTTGTTGGTGTCTTTCACTGTTGAGGTTGTTGTTGAATTTGTTGGTGTTATCAATGTTTTTTTGTTGAACTTGGTTATATTTTTAAAAGGTAAGGTTGTTGTTCAAATTGTTGGCGTTTTTCAATGTTGAGTTTGTTGTTGAATTTGTTGGTGTTTTTCAATGTTGAGGTTGTTGTTTAATTTGTTGGTATTATCAACGTTTATTTTGTTGAACTTTTTTGTACTTTTAAAAGCTGAGGTTGTTGTTGAATTTTTTGGGATTTTCAATATTGAGCTTGTTGTTGAATTTGTTGGTGTTTTTCAATGTTGAGGTTGTTGTTGAATTTGTTGGTGTTATCAATGTTCCTTTTGGAACTTATTTGTATTTTTTAAAGTTGAGGTTGTTGTTGAATTTGTTGGTGTTTGTCAATATTGAGGTTGTTGTTTAATTTGATGAAGATTTTCAATATTGAGGTTGTTGTTGATTTTGTTGGTGTTATGAATGGTTTTTTTGTTTAAACTGTATAAACAGGCCCCCATCATAAACTCTATTTAAACAGTGCCCCCATCATAAACACTATATAAACAGTGCCCCATCATAAACCCTATTTAAACAGTGCCCCCATCATAAACACTATATAAACAGTCCGCGCATCATAAACTCTATTTAAACAGTGCGCCATCATAATCACTATTTAATCAGTGCTCCATCATAAACACTATTAAAGCAGTTTAAATAGTGTTAATGATGGGGTACTGTTTATATTCTACTATTGATTGGGCACTGTCTATATAGTTTTTATGATGGGGAACTGTTTAACTAGTGATGGGGTGAGAATTTGAAGTCGGTCCTGGGAGAGTGCACAGCAAATTGTTGGCACCATAATTTAAAGTCAATCCTGGGGCAATGCGTAGCACAGCAATGGGGCTATAATTTAAAGCCAGTCATCGGACAGTGCACAGCACACAGATGGAGACAGAATTTCAATTCAGTCCTGGGACAGTGCAAATCACTGTTTAAATAATGCTTATGATGGGGCCCTGTTTATATAGTGTTTATGATGGGGGCACTGTTTATATAGTGTTTATGATGGGGGCTCTGTTTAAATAGTGTTTATGATGGGGCACTGTTTAAATAGTGTTTATGATGGGGGCACTGTTTATATAGTATTTATGATGGGGGCACTGTTTAAATAGTGTTTATGATGGGGCACTGTTTAAATAGTGTTTATGATGGGGGCACTGTTTATATAGTGTTTATGATGGTAGCAAAGTTTAAATAGTGTTTATGATGGGGCACTGTTTATATAGTGTTTATGATGGGGGCACTGTTTAAATAGTGTTTATGATGGGGGCACTGTTTAAATAGAGTTTATGCTGGGGGCACTGTTTATATAGTGTTTATGATGGGGGCACTGTTTAAATAGTGTTTATGATGGGGGCACAGTTTATATAGTGTTTATGATGGGGACACTGTTTAAATAGTGTTTATGATGGGGGCACTGTTTATATAGCGTTTATGATGGGGGCACTGTTTAAATAGTGTTAATGATGGGGCGCTGTTTAAATAGTGTTTATGATGGGGGCACTGTTTATATAGTGTTTATGATGGGACACTGTTTAAAAAGGGTTTATGATGGGAGACTGTTTATGTAGTGTTTATGATGGGGGAACTGTTTATATTGTGTTTATGATGGGGGCACCGTTTAAATAGTGTTTATGATGGGGCACTGTTTAAATAGTGTTTATGATGGGGGCACTGTTTAAATAGTGTTTATGATGGGGGCTCTGTATAAATAGGGTTTACGCTGAGGGCACTGTTTATATAGTGTTTATGATGGGGGCACGTTTAAATAGTGTTTATGATGGGGGCACTGTTTAAATAGTGTTTATGATGGGGCACTGTTTATATAGTGTTTATGATGGGGACACTGTTTATATAGTGGTTATGATGGGGACACTATTTATATAGTGTTTATGATCGGGGCACTGTTTATATAGTGTTTATTATGGGGGCACTGTTTAAATAGAATTTATGATTGAGGAACTGTTTAAATAGAGCTTATGATAGGGCACCCTTTATATAGTGTTTATGATGAGGGAACTCTTTAAATAGTGTTTATGATGGGGGCACTGTTTATATAGTGTTTATGATGGGGCACTGTTTAAATAGAGTTTATGATGGGGCTCTGTTTAAATAGTGTTTATGATGGGGGAACTGTTTATATAGTGTTTATGATGGGCACACTGTTTAAATAGTGTGTATGATGGGGGCTCTGTTTAAATAGGGTTAATGCATTGGGAACTGTTTATATAGTGTTAATGATGGGGGTACTGATTAAATAGTGTTTATGATGGGGGCACTGTTTAAATAGTGTTTTACGATGGGGGCACCGTTTAAATAGTGTTTATGATGGGGCACTGTTTATATAGTGTTTATGATGGGGGCACTGTTTATATAGTGTTTATGATGGTGACACTGTTTATATGGTGTTTATGATAAGGGCACTGTTTATATAGTGTTTATGATGGGGGCGCTGTTTAAATAGTGTTTATGATGTTGGCAGTGTTTAAATAGTGTTTATGATGGGGGCACTGTTTAAATAGTGTTTATTTTGTGGGCAGTGTTTAAATAGTGTTTATGATGGGGGCACTGTTTATATAGTGTTTATGATGGGGGCACTGTTTAAATAGTGTTTATGATGGGGCACTGTTTATATAGTGTATATGATGGGTCACTGTTTATATAGAGTTTATGAAGGGGCACTGGTTATATAGTGTTTATGATGGGGCACTGTTTATATAGTGTTTATGATGGGGGCACCGTTTATATAGTGTTTATGATGGGGCACTGTATAAATAGTGTTTATGATGGGGGCACTGTTTATATGGTGTTTATGATTGGGGCACTGTTTATATAGTTTTTATGATGGGGGCACTGTTTATATCATGTTTATGATGGGGCACTTTTTAAATAGTGTTTATGATGGAGGCACTGTTTATATAGTGTTTATGATGAGGGCACTGTTTATATAGTGTTTATGATGGGGGCACTGTTTATACAGTGTTTATGATGGGGGCACGGTTTATATAGTGTTTATGATGGGGGAACTGTTTATATAGTGTTTATGATGGGGGCACTGTTTAAAATAGTGTTTTTGATGGGGGCACTGGTTATATAGTGTTTATGATGGTGAAACTGTTTATATGGTGTTTATGATGGTGAAACTGTTTAAATAGTGTTTATGATGGGGGAACTGTTTATATAGTGTTTATGATGGGCACACTGTTTAAATAGTGTGTATGATGGGGGCTCTGTTTAAATAGGGTTTATGCATTGGGAACTGTTTATATAGTGTTAATGATGGGGGTACTGATTAAATAGTGTTTATGATGGGGGCACTGTTTAAATAGTGTTTTATGATGGGGCACTGTTTATATATTGTTTATGATGGGGGCACTGTTTATATAGTGTTTATGATGGTGACACTGTTTATATGGTGTTTATGATAAGGGCACTGTTTATATAGTGTTTATGATGGGGGCGCTGTTTAAATAGTGTTTATGATGTTGGCAGTGTTTAAATAGTGTTTATGATGGGGGCACTGTTTAAATAGTGTTTATGATGTGGGCAGTGTTTAAATAGTGTTTATGATGGGGGCACTGTTTATATAGTGTTTATGATGGGGGCACTGTTTAAATAGTGTTTATGATGGGGCACTGTTTATATAGTGTTTATGATGGGTCACTGTTTATATAGAGTTTATGAAGGGGCACTGGTTATATAGTGTTTATGATGGGGCACTGTTTATATAGTGTTTATGATGGGGGCACTGTTTATATAGAGTTTATGATGAGGCACTGTTTATATAGTGTTTATGATGGGGGCACCGTTTATATAGTGTTTATGATGGGGCACTGTATAAATAGTGTTTATGATGGGGGCACTGTTTATATGGTGTTTATGATTGGGGCACTGTTTATATAGTTTTTATGATGGGGGCACTGTTTATATCATGTTTATGATGGGGCACTTTTTAAATAGTGTTTATGATGGAGGCACTGTTTATATAGTGTTTATGATGAGGGCACTGTTTATATAGTGTTTATGATGTGGGCACTGTTTATACAGTGTTTATGATGGGGGCACGGTTTATATAGTGTTTATGATGGGGGAACTGTTTATATAGTGTTTATGATGGGGGCACTGTTTAAAATAGTGTTTATGATGGGGGCACTGGTTATATAGTGTTTATGATGGTGAAACTGTTTGTATGGTGTTTATGATGGTGAAACTGTTTATATAGTGTTTATGATGTGGGCACTGTTTATATAGTGTTTATGATGGGGCACTGTTTATATAGTGTTTATGATGGGGGAACTGTTTATATAGTGTTTTGTGATGGAGGGACTGTTTATATAGTGTTTATGATAGGGCACTGTTTATATAGTGTTTTTGATGGGGGCACTGTTTACATAGTGTTTATGATGTTGGAACTGTTTTAATAGTGTTTAGGACGGGGGCACTGTTTAAATAGTGTTTATGATGGGGGCACTGTTTATATAGTGTTTATGATGTGGGCACTGATTATATAGTGTTTATGATGGGGACACTGTTTAAATAGGTTTTATGCTGGGGGCACTGTTTATATAGTGTTTATGATGGGGGCACTTTTTAAATAGTATTTATGAAGGTGGCACTGTTTAAATAGTGTTTATCATGGGGGCTCTGTTTAAATAGGGTTTATGCTGGGGGCACTGTTTATATCGTGTTTATGATGGGGGCACTTTTTAAATAGTATTTATGATGGGGGCACTGTTTAAATAGTGTTTATGACGGGGCACTGTTTATATAGTGACTATGATGGGGCACTGTTTATATAGTGTTTATGAATGTGACACTGTTTATATAGTGTTTATGATGGGGGCACTGTTTTTATAGTGTTTATGATGGGGGCACTGTCTAAATAGTGTTCATGATGGGGCACTGTTTAAATAGTGTTTATGATGGGGGCACTGTTTATATAGCGCTTATGATGGGGACAATGTTTATATAGTATCTATGATGGGGCACTGTTTAATAGTGTTTATGATGGGGGAACTGTTTAAATAGTGTTTATGGTAGTGCATTATTTAAATACTGTTTATGATGGGGGAACTGTTAAAATAGTGTTTATGATGGGGGCACTGTTTAAATAGTCTTTATGATGGGGCACTGTTTAAATAGTGTCTATGATGGGGCTCTGTTTAAATAGTGTTTATGATGCGGGAACTGTTTATATAGTGCTTATCATGCGGACACTGTTTATATAGTGTTTATGATGGGGGCACTGTTTATATACCGTTTATGATGGGGCACTGTTTATATAGTGTTCATGATTGGGGCACGGTTTATATAGTGTTTTTGATGGGGGCACTGTTTATATAGTCTTTATGATGGGGGCACTGTTTAAATAGTGTTTATGACGGGGGCACTGTTTAATTAGTGTTTATAATGGGGGCAATGTTTATATAGTGTTTATGAAGGGGCACTGGTTATGTAGTGTTTATGATGGGGGCACTGTTTAAATATTGTTTATGATGGGGGCAGTGTTTATATAGTGTTTATGATGTGGGCACTGTTTAAATAGTGATTATGATGGGGGCACTGTTTAAATAGGGTTTATGCTGGGGGCACTGTTTATATAGTGTTTATGATGGGGCACTGTTTAAATAGTGTTTATGATGGGGGAACTGTTTATATAGTGTTTTGTGATGGGGGGACTGTTTATATAGTGTTTATGATGGGGCACTGTTTATATAGTGTTTATGATGGGGGCACTGTTTACATAGTGTTTATGATGTTGGAACTGTTTTAATAGTGTTTAGGACGGGGGCACTGTTTAAATAGTGTTTATGATGGGGGCACTGTTTATATAGTGTTTATGATGTGGGCACTGGTTATATAGTGTTTATGATGGGGACACTGTTTAAATAGGTTTTATGCTGGGGGCACTGTTTATATAGTGTTTATGATAGGGGCACTGTTTAAATAGTATTTATGAAGGTGGCACTGTTTAAATAGTGTTTATCATGGTGGCTCTGTTTAAATAGGGTTTATGCTGGCGGCACTGTTTATATAGTGTTTATGATGGGGGCACTTTTTAAATAGTATTTATGATGGGGGCACTGTTTAAATAGTGTTTATGACGGGGCACTGTTTATATAGTGACTATGATGGGGCACTGTTTATATAGTGTTTATGAATGTGACACTGTTTATATAGTGTTTATGATGGGGGCACTGTTTTTATAGTGTTTATGATGGGAACACTGTTTATATAGTGGTTATGATGGGGACACTATTTATAAAGTGTTTATGATCGGGGCACTGTTTATATAGTGTTTATTATGGGGGCACTGTTTAAATAGAATTTATGATTGAGGAACTGTTTAAATAGAGTTTATGATAGGGCACCCTTTATATAGTGTTTATGATGAGGGAACTCTTTAAATAGTGTTTATGATGGGGGCACTGTTTAAATAGTGTTTATGATGGGGCACTGTTTAAATAGAGTTTATGATGGGGCTCTGTTTAAATAGTGTTTATGATGGGGGAACTGTTTATATAGTGTTTATGATGGGCACACTTTTTAAATAGTGTGTATGATGGGGGCTCTGTTTAAATAGGGTTTATGCATTGGGAACTGTTTATATAGTGTTAATGATGGGGGTACTGATTAAATAGTGTTTATGATGGGGGCACTGTTTAAATAGTGTTTTATGATGGGGCACTGTTTATATAGTGTTTTTGATGGGGGCACTGTTTATATAGTGTTTATGATGGTGACACTGTTTATATGGTGTTTATGATAAGGGCACTGTTTATTTAGTGTTTATGATGGGGGCGCTGTTTAAATAGTGTTTATGACGGGGCACTGTTTATATAGTGACTATGATGGGGCACTGTTTATATAGTGTTTATGAATGTGACACTGTTTATATAGTGTTTATGATGATGGCACTGTTTTTATAGTGTTTATGGTGGGGGCACTGTCTAAATAGTGTTCATGATGGGGCACTGTTTAAATAGTGTTTATGATGGGGGCACTGTTTATATAGCGTTTATGATGGGGACAATGTTTATATAGTATCTATGATGGGGCACTGTTTAATAGTGTTTATGATGGGGGAACTGTTTAAATAGTGTTTATGGTAGTGCATTATTTAAATACTGTTTATGATGGGGGAACTGTTAAAATAGTGTTTATGATGGGGGCACTGTTTAAATAGTCTTTATGATGGGGCACTGTTTAAATAGTGTCTATGATGGGGCTCTGTTTAAATAGTGTTTATGATGCGGGAACTGTTTATATAGTGTTTATCATGCGGACACTGTTTATATAGTGTTCATGATTGGGGCACGGTTTATATAGTGTTTTTGATGGGGGCACTGTTTATATAGTCTTTATGATGGGGGCACTGTTTAAATAGTGTTTATGACGGGGGCACTGTTTAATTAGTGTTTATGATGGGGGCAATGTTTATATAGTGTTTATGAAGGGGCACTGGTTATGTAGTGTTTATGATGGGGGCACTGTTTAAATATTGTTTATGATGGGGGCAGTGTTTATATAGTGTTTATGATGTGGGCACTGTTTAAATAGTGATTATGATGGGGGCACTGTTTAAATAGGGTTTATGCTGGGGGCACTGTTTATATATTGTTTATGATGGGGCACTGTTTAAATAGTGTTTATGATGGGGGAACTGTTTAAATACTGTTTATGATGGGGGCACTGTTTATTTAGGGTTTATGATGCGGCACTGTTTATATATTGTTTATGATTGGGCCACTTTTTATATAGGGTTTATGATGGGGGCACTGTTTAAATAGTGTTTATGACGGGGGCACTGTTTAATTAGTGTTTATGATGGGGGCAATGTTTATATAGTGTTTATGAAGGGGCACTGGTTATGTAGTGTTTATGATGGGGGCACTGTTTAAATAGTGTTTATGATGGGGCACTGTTTAAATAGTGCCTATGATGTGGCTCTGTTTAAATAGTGTTTATGATGCGGGAACTGTTTATATAGTGTTTATCATGGGGACACTGTTTACATAGTGTTTATCATGGGGGCACTTTTTATATACCGTTTATGATGGGGCACTGTTTATATAGTGTTCATGATTGGGGCACGGTTTATATAGTGTTTTTGATGGGAGCACTGTTTATATAGTCTTTATGATGGGGGCACTGTTTAATTAGTGTTTATGATGGGGGCAATGTTTATATAGTGTTTATGAAGGGGCACTGGTTATGTAGTGTTTATGATGGGGGCACTGTTTAAATATTGTTTATGATGGGGGCAGTGTTTATATAGTGTTTATGATGTGGGCACTGTTAAAATAGTGATTATGATGGGGGCACTGTATAAATAGGGTTTATGCTGGGGGCACTGTTTATATATTGTTTATGATGGGGCACTGTTTGAATAGTGTTTATGATGGGGGAACTGATTAAATACTGTTTATGATGGGGGCACTGTTTATATAGTTTTTATGATTGGGCCACTGATCATATAGGGTTTATGATGGGGTCACTGTTTATATAGTGTTTATGATGGGGGCACTGTTAATATAGTGTTAATGATGAGGCACTGTTTAAATAGTGTTTATGCAGTGGCGCTGTTTATATAGTGTTTAGGATGGTGGCACTGTTTATATAGTGTTTATGAAGGGGGCACTGTTTATATAGTGTTTAAGATGGGGCACTGTTTTATTCGTGTTTATGATGGGGGCACTGTTTATATAGTGTTTAAGATGGGGCACTGTTTTATTAGTGTTTATGATGGGGGCACTGTTTATATAGTGTTTATTTTGGGGGCATCGTTTATATAGTGTTTATGATGGGGGCACTGTTTATATAGTGTTTATGATGGGGGCACTGTTTATATAGTGTTTATGATGGTGAAACTGTTAATATAGTGTTTATGATGGTGGCTCTGTTTATATAGTGTTTATGATTGGGGCACTGTTTATATAGTGTTTAAGATGGTGGCACTGTTTAAATAGTGTTTATGATGAGGGAACTGTTTATATATTGTTTATGATGGGGGGACTGTTTATATAGTGTTTATGATGGGGCACTCTTTATATAGTGTTTATGATGAAGGCACTGTTTATATAGTGCTTATGATGGGGGCACTGTTTAAATAGTGTTTATGATGGGGGCACTGTTTATATAGTGTTTATGATGGGGGCACTGTTTATATAGTGTTTATGATGGGGGCACTGTTTAAATAGTGTTTAAGATATGGGCACTGTTTATATAGTGTTTATGATGGGGGGACTGTTTAAATAGTGTTAATGATGGGGCCACTGTTTAAATAGTGTTTATGATGCGGGCGCTGTTTATATAGTGTTAATGATGGGGGAACTGTTTAAATAGTGTTTTTGATGCGGGAACTGCTTATATAGTGTTTATCATGGGGACACTGTTTATATAGTGTTTATGATGGGGGCACTGTTTATATACCGTTTATGATGGGGCACTGTTTATATAGTGTTCATGATTGGTGCACTGTTTATATAGTGTTTATGATGGGGGCACTGTTTATATAGTCTTTATGTAGGGGGCACTGTTTAAATAGTGTTTATGACGGGGGGACTTTTTAAGTAGTGTTTATGATGGGGGCAATGTTTATATAGCGTTTATGAAGGGGCACTGGTTATGTAGTGTTTATGATGGGGTCACGGTTTAAATATTTTTTATGATGGGGGCAGTGTTTATATAGTGTTTATGATGTGGGCACTGTTTAAATAGTGTTTATGATGGGGGCACTGTTTAAACAGGGTTTATGCTGGGGGCACTGTTTATATATTGTTTATGATGGTGCACTGTTTAAAAAGTGTTTATGATGGGGGAACTGTTTAAATATTGTTTATGATGGGGGCACTGTTTATTTAGGGTTTATGATGGGGGCACTGTTTATATAGTGTTTATGATTGGGCCACTGTTTATGTAGGGTTTATGATGGGGGCACTGTTTATATGGTGTTTATGATGGGGGCACTGTTTATATAGTGTTAATGATTAGGCACTGTTTAAATAGTTTTTATGCTGGGGCGCTGTTTATATAGTGTTTATGATGGGGGCACTGTATATATAGTGTTTATGATGTGGGCACTGCTTAAGTAGTGTTTATGATGGGGGCACTGTTTATATAGTGTTTATGATGGTGAAACTGTTTATATAGTGTTTATGATGGGGGCACTGTTTATATAGTGTTTATGATTGGGGCACTGCTTATATAGTGTTTAAGATGGTGGCACTGTTTATATAGTGTTTATGATGGGGGAAATGTTTATATAGTGTTTATGATTGGGGGACTGTTTATATAGTGTTTAAGATGGGGCACTGTTTATATAGTGTTTATGATGAAGGCACTGTTTATATAGTGTTTATGGTGGGGGCACTGTTTATATAGTGTTTATGATGTGGGAACAGTTTAAATAGTGTTTATGATGGGGCACTGTTTATATAGTGTTTATGATGGGAGCACTGTTTAAATAGTGTTTATGATGGGGGCACTGTTTAAATAGTGTTTATGATGGGGGCACTGTTTATATAGTGTTTATGATGGGTGCACTGTTTATATAGTGTTTATGATGGGGGCAATGTTTATGTAGAGTTTATGATGGGGGCGCTGTTTATATAGTGTTAACGAAGGGGGCACTGTTTAAATAGTGTTTATGATGTGGGCACTGTTTAAATAGTGTTTATGATGGGGGCACTGTTTATATAGTGTTTATGAAGGGGACACTGTTTATATAGTGTTTATGATGAGGCACTGTTTAAATAGTGATTATGATTGGGGATCTGTTTAAATAGAGTTTATGATAGGGCACTGTTTATATAGTGTTTATGATGAGGGAACTCTTTAAATAGTGTTTATGATGGGGGCACTGATTAAATAGTGTTTATGATGGGGCACTGTTTAAATAGAGTTTATGATGGAGCTCTGTTTAAATAGTGTTTATGATGGCGGAACTGTTTATATAGTGTTTATGATGTGGACACTGTTTAAATAGTGTTTATGATGGGGGCTCTGTTTAAAAAGGGTTTATGCATTGGGCACTGTTTATATAGTGTTTATGATGGGGGCACTGTTTAAATAGTGTTTATGATGGGGGCACTGTTTAAATAATGTTTATGATGGGGCACTGTTTATATAGTATTTATGATGAGGGCACTGTTTATATTGTGTTTATGATGGGTACACTGTTTATATGGTGTTTATGATGAGGACACTGTTTATATAGTGTTTATGATGGGGGCACTGTTTAAATAGTATTTATGATGGGGCACTGTTTAAATACTGTTTATGATGGGGGCACTGTTTATATAGCGTTAATGATGGAGACAGTGTTTATATAGTGTTTATGATGGGGAACTGTTTAAATAGTGTTTATGATGGGGGCACTGTTTAAATAATGTTTATGATGGGGACACTTTTTATATAGTGTTTATGATGGGGGAACTGTTTAAATAGTGTTTATGATGGGGCACTGTATATATAGTGTTTATGATTGGAGCACTGTTTATATTGTGTTTATGAGGGGGGCACTGTTTAAATAGTGTCTATGATGGGGGCACTGTTTATATAGTGTTTATGATGGGGGCGCTGTTTATATAGTCTTAATGAAGGGGGCACTGTTTAAATAGTGATAATGATGCGGGCACTGTTTAAATAGTGTTTATGATGGGGGCACTGTTTAAATACTGCTTGTGATGGGAGATCTGTTAAAATAGTTTTTATGATGGGGGCACTGTTTAAATAGTGTTTATGATGGGGCTCTATTTAAATAGTGTTTATGATGGGGGCACTGTTTATATAGTGTTTATGATGGGGACACTCTTTAAATAGTGTTTATGATGGGGGCACCTTTTAAGTTGTGTTTATGATGGGGGCAATGTTTATATAGTGTTTATGATGGGGGCACTGTTTAAATATTGTTTATGATGGGGGCAGTGTTTATATAGTGTTTATGATGTGGGCACTGTTTAAATAGGGTTTATGATGGGGGCACTGTTTAAATGGGTTTATGCTGGGGGCACTGTTTAAATAGTGTTTATGATGGGGGCACTGTTTAAATAGTGTTTATGATGGGGACAATGTTTATACAGAGTTTATGATGGGGAACTGTTTAAATGGTGTTTATGATGGGGGCACTGTTTAAATAGTGTTTATGATGGGGGCTCTGCTTAAATAGGGTTTAAGCCGTTGGCACTGTTTATACAGTGTTTATGATGGGGGCACTTTTAAATAGTGGTTATGATGGGGGCACTGTTTAAATAGTGTTTATGATGGGGTACTGTTTATATAGTGTTTATGATGGGGGCACTGTTTATATAGTGTTTATGATGGTGACACTGTTTATATAGTTTTTATGATGTGGGCACTATTTATATAGTGTTTATGATGGGGGTACTGTTTAAATAGTGTTTATGATGAGGCACTGTTTAAATACTGTTTATGATGGGGGAACTGTTTATATAGTGTTTATGATGGGGACACTGTTTATATAGTGTTTATGATGAGGCACTGTTAAAATAGTGATTATGATTGGGAACTGTTTTAATAGAGTTTATGATAGGGCACTGTTTATATAGTGTTTATGATGAGGGAACTCTTTAAATAGTGTTTATGATGGGGGCACTGTTTAAATAGTGTTTATGATGGGGCACTGTTTAAATAGAGTTTATGATGGGGCTCTGTTTAAAGAGTGTTTATGATGGCGGAACTGTTTATATAGTGTTTATGATGGGGACACTGTTTAAATAGTGTTTATGATGGGGGCTCTGTTTAAAAAGGGTTTATGCATTGGGCACTGTTTATATAGTGTTTATGATGGGGGCACTGTTTAAATAGTGTTTATGATGGGGGCACTGTTTAAATAATGTTTATGATGGGGCACTGTTTATATAGTGTTTATGATGAGGGCACTGATTATATAGTGTTTATGATGGGGACACTGTTTATATGGTGTTTATGATGCGGGCACTGTTTATATAGTGTTTATGATGGGGCACTGTTTAAATAGTATTTATGATGGGGCACTGTTTTACTACTGTTTATGATGGGCGCACTGTTTATATAGTGTTAATGATGGGGGCACTGTTTAAATAGTGTTTATGATGGGGGAACTGTTTATATAGTGTTTATGATGGGGGCACTGTTTAAAATAGTGTTTATGATGGGGGCCATGTTTATATAGTGTTTATGATGTGGGCACTGTTTAAATAGTGTTTATGATGGGGGCACTGTTTAAATAGGGTTTATGCCTGGGGCACTGTTTATATATTGTTTATGATGGGGCACTGTTTAAATAGTGTTTATGATGGGGGAACTGTTTAAATAGTGTTTATGACGGGGGCACTGTTTATTTAGTGTTTATGATGGGGGCATTGTTTATATAGTGTTTATGATTGGGCCACTTTTTGTATAGGGTTTATGATGGGGGCACTGTTTATATAGTGTTTATGATGGGGGCACTGTTTATATAGTGTTAATGATTAGGCACTGTTTAAATAGTGTTTATGCTGGGGCGCTGTTTATATAGTGTTTATGATGGGGGCTCTTTTTATATAGTGTTTATGATGTGGGCACTGTTTAAATAGTGTTTAGGATGGGTCACAGTTTAAATAGGGTTTATGCTGGGGGCACAGTTTATATATTGTTTATGATGGGGCACTGTTTAAATAGTGTTTAAGATGGGGGAACTGTTTAAATACTGTTTATGATTGGGGCACTGTTTATTTAGGGTATATGATGGGGGCACTCTTTATATAGTGTTTATGATTGGGCCACTGTTTATATAGGGTTTATGATGGGGGCACTGTTTATATAGTGTTTATGATGGGGGCATCATTTACATACTGTTAATGATTAGGCACTGTTTAAATAGTGTTCATGCTGGGGCGCTGTTTATATAGTGTTTATGATGGGGGCACTTTTCATGTAGTGTTTATGATGGGGGCACTTTTTATATAGTGTTTATGATGCGGGCACTGTTTACATAGTGTTTATGATGGGGCACTGTTTATATAGTGTTTATGATGGGGGCATCGTTTATATAGTGTTTATGATGGGGGCTCTGTTTATATAGTGTTTATGATGGGGGCACTTTTTATATAGTGTTTATGATTGTGAAACTGTTTATATAGTGTTTATGATGGGGGCACTGTTTAAATAGTGTTTATGATGTGGGCACTGTTTATATAGTGTTTACGATGGTGGCACTGTTTATATAGTGTTTATGATGGGGGAACTGTTTATATAGTGTTTATGATGGGGGTCTGTTTAAATAGTGTTTATGATGGGGCACTGTTTATATAGTGTTTATGATGAAGGCACTGTTTATATAGTGTTTATGGTGGGGGCACTGTTTATATAGTGTTTATGATGTGGGGACTGTTTAAATAGTGTTTATGATGTGGGCACTGTTTAAATATTGTTTATGATGGGAGCACAGTTTAAATAGTGTTTATGATGTGGGCACTGTTTAAATATTGTTTATGATGGGGGCACTGTTAATATATTGTTTATGATGGGGGCACTGTTTATATAGTGTTTATGATGGAGGCAATGTTTATATAGTGTTTATGATGTGGGAACTGTATATATAGTGTTTATGATGGGGGCACTGTTTATATAGTGTTTATGATGGAGGCACTGTTTATATAGTGTTTATGATGGGGGCACCGTTCATATAGTGTTTATGATGGGGTCACTGTTTATATAGTGTTTATGATGTGGGAACTGTTTATATAGTGTTTATGATGGTGGCATTGCTTATATCGTGTTTATGATGGTGGCACTGTTTACATCGTATTTATGATGTGGGAAATGTTTAAATAGTGTTTATGATGGGGGCTGTGTTTAAATAGTGTTTATGATGGGCGAACGGTTAAAATAGTGTTTATGATGGGGGCACTGTTTAAATAGTGTTTATGATGTGGGCAATGTTTATATAGTGTTTATGATGGGGCATTGTTTAAATAGTGTTTATGATAAGGGCACTGTTTATATAGTGTTTATGATTGTTCAATGTTTATATAGTGTTTATGATGGGGCACTGTTTAAATAGTCTTTATGATGGGGGCACGGTTTATATAGTGTTTATGATGGGGGCACTGTTTATATAGTGTTTATGATGGGGGCACGGTTTATATAGTGTTTATGATGGGGGCACTGTTTGTATAGTGTTTATGATGGGGGCACTGTTTATATAGTATTTATAATGGGGGCGCTGTTTATATAGTGTTTATGATGGGGGCACTGTTTAAATAGTGTTTATGATAAGGGCACTGTTTATATAGTGTTTATGATTGTTCAATGTTTATATAGTGTTTATGATGGGGCACTGTTTAAATAGTGTTTATGATGGGGGCACGGTTTATATAGTGTTTCTGATGGGGGCACTGTTTATATAGTGTTTATGATGTGGGAACTGTTTATATAGTGTTTATGATGGGGGCACTGTTTATATAGTTTTTATGATGCGGGCACCGTTCATATAGTGATTATGATGGTTTCACTGTTTATATAGTGTTTATGATGTGGGAACTGTTTATATAGTGTTTATGATGGTGGCATTGCTTATATAGTGTTTATGATGGTGGCACTGTTTAAATCGTATTTATGATGTGGGAACTGTTTAAATAGTGTTTATGATGGGCGAACGGTTAAAATAGTGTTTATGATGGGGGCACTGTTTAAATAGGGTTTATGCCTGGGACACTGTTTATATATTGTTTATGATGGGGCACTGTTTAAATAGTGTTTATGATGGGGGAACTGTTTAAATAGTGTTTATGACGGGGGCACTGTTTATTTAGTGTTTATGATGGGGGCATTGTTTATATAGTGTTTATGATTGGGCCACTTTTTGTATAGGGTTTATGATGGGGGCACTGTTTATATAGTGTTTATGATGGGGGCACTGTTTATATAGTGTTAATGATTAGGCACTGTTTAAATAGTGTTTATGCTGGGGCGCTGTTTATATAGTGTTTATGATGGGGGCTCTTTTTATATAGTGTTTATGATGTGGGCACTGTTTAAATAGTGTTTAGGATGGGTCACAGTTTAAATAGGGTTTATGCTGGGGGCACAGTTTATATATTGTTTATGATGGGGCACTGTTTAAATAGTGTTTAAGATGGGGGAACTGTTTAAATAGTGTTTATGATTGGGGCACTGTTTATTTAGGGTATATGATGGGGGCACTCTTTATATAGTGTTTATGATTAGGCCACTGTTTATATAGGGTTTATGATGGGGGCACTGTTTATATAGTGTTTATGATGGGGGCATTGTTTACATACTGTTAATGATTAGGCACTGTTTAAATAGTGTTTATGCTGGGGCGCTGTTTATATAGTGTTTATGATGGAGGCACTTTTCATGTAGTGTTTATGATGGGGGCACTTTTTATATAGTGTTTATGATGCGGGCACTGTTTACATAGTGTTTATGATGGGGCACTGTTTATATAGTGTTTATGATGGGGGCATCGTTTATATAGTGTTTATGATTGGGGCTCTGTTTATATAGTGTTTATGATGGGGGCACTTTTTATATAGTGTTTATGATTGTGAAACTGTTTATATAGTGTTTATGATGGGGGCACTGTTTATACAGTGTTTATGATTGGGGCACTGTTTATATAGTGTTTACGATGGTGGCACTGTTTATATAGTGTTTATGATGGGGGAACTGTTTATATAGTGTTTATGATGGGGGTCTGTTTAAATAGTGTTTATGATGGGGCACTGTTTATATAGTGTTTATGATGAAGGCACTGTTTATATAGTGTTTATGGTGGGGGCACTGTTTATATAGTGTTTATGATGTGGGGACTGTTTAAATAGTGTTTATAATGGGGCACTGTTTATATAGTGTTTATGAAGGGAGCACTGTTTAAATAGTGTTTATGGTGTGGGCACTGTTTAAATATTGTTTATGATGGGAGCACAGTTTAAATAGTGTTTATGATGCGGGCACTGTTTAAATATTGTTTATGATGGGGGCACTGTTAATATAGTGTTTATGATGGGGGCACTGTTTATATAGTGTTTATGATGGGGGCACTGTTTATATAGTGTTAATGATTAGGCACTGTTTAAATAGTGTTTATGCTGGGGCGCTGTTTATATAGTGTTTATGATGGGGGCTCTTTTTATATAGTGTTTATGATGTGGGCACTGTTTAAATAGTGTTTAGGATGGGTCACAGTTTAAATAGGGTTTATGCTGGGGGCACAGTTTATATATTGTTTATGATGGGGCACTGTTTAAATAGTGTTTAAGATGGGGGAACTGTTTAAATACTGTTTATGATTGGGGCACTGTTTATTTAGGGTATATGATGGGGGCACTCTTTATATAGTGTTTATGATTGGGCCACTGTTTATATAGGGTTTATGATGGGGGCACTGTTTATATAGTGTTTATGATGGGGGCATTGTTTACATACTGTTAATGATTAGGCACTGTTTAAATAGTGTTTATGCTGGGGCGCTGTTTATATAGTGTTTATGATGGGGGCACTTTTCATGTAGTGTTTATGATGAAGGCACTGTTTATATAGTGTTTATGATGTGGGAACTGTTTATATAGTGTTTATGATGGTGGCATTGCTTATATAGTGTTTATGATGGTGGCACTGTTTACATCGTATTTATGATGTGGGAAATGTTTAAATAGTGTTTATGATGGGGGCTGTGTTTAAATAGTGTTTATGATGGGTGAACGGTTAAAATAGTGTTTATGATGGGGGCACTGTTTAAATAGTGTTTATGATGTGGGCAATGTTTATATAGTGTTTATGATGGGGCATTGTTTAAAAAGTGTTTATGATAAGGGCACTGTTTATATAGAGTTTATGATTGTTCAATGTTTATATAGTGTTTATGATGGGGCACTGTTTAAATAGTCTTTATGATGGGGGCACGGTTTATATAGTGTTTATGATGGGGGCACTGTTTATATAGTGTTTATGATGGGGGCACGGTTTATATAGTGTTTATGATGGGGGCACTGTTTATATAGTTTTTATGATGGGGGCACCGTTCATATAGTGATTATGATGGTTTCACTGTTTATATAGTGTTTATGATGTGGGAACTGTTTATATAGTGTTTATGATGGTGGCATTGCT
Organism: Cetorhinus maximus; assembly: GCF_964194155.1. Taxonomy (NCBI): domain Eukaryota; kingdom Metazoa; phylum Chordata; class Chondrichthyes; order Lamniformes; family Cetorhinidae; genus Cetorhinus; species Cetorhinus maximus. The sequence continues at coordinate 218,991 of NW_027596205.1, forward strand.
TATATAGTGTTTATGATGGTGGCACTGTTTAAATCGTATTTATGATGTGGGAACTGTTTAAATAGTGTTTATGATGGGCGAACGGTTAAAATAGTGTTTATGATGGGGGCACTGTTTAAATAGTGTTTATGATGGGGCACTGTTTAAATAGTGTTTATGATGGGGGAACTGTGTATATAGTGTTTATCATGGGGAACTATTTAAATAGTGTTTATCATGGTGGCACTGTTTATATACCGTTTATGATGGGGCACTGTTTATATAGTGTTTATGATTGGGGCACTGTTTATATAGTATTTGTGATGGGGGCACTGTTTATATAGTGTTTATGATTGGGGCACTGTTTAAATAGTGTTTATGATGGGGGAACTGTTCATATAGTTTTTATGATGGGGGCACTGTTTATATAGTGTTTATGATGGGGGCACTGTTTATATAGTGTTTATGATGGGTGCACTGTTTAAATAGTGTTTATGATGGGGGCATTGTTTAAATAGTGTTTATGATGAGGACACTGTTTATATACTGTTTATGATGGGTGCACTGTTTATGTAGTGTTTATGATGGGGGAACTGTTTAAATAGTGTTTATGGTAGGGCACTATTTTAATAGTTTATATGATGGGGGAACTGTTAAAATAGTGTTTATGATGGTGCACTGTTTATATAGTGTTTATGATGGGGGCATCGTTTATATAGTGTTTATGATGGGGGCGCTGTTTAAATAGTGTTTATGATGTGGGGACTGTTTAAATAGTGTTTATGATGGGGGGCACTGTTTAAATAGAGTTTATGATGGGGGAACTGTTTATATAGTGTTTATCATGGGGAGACTGTTTAAATAGTGTTTATGATGGTGGCACTGTTTATATACCGTTTATGATGGGGCACTGTTTATATAGTGTTTATGATCGGTGCACTGTTTATATAGTATTTATGATGGGGGCACTGTTTATATAGTGTTTATGATTGGGGCACTGTTTAAATAGTGTTTATGATGGGGGAACTGTTTATATAGTGTTTATGATGGGGCACTGTTTAAATTGTGTTTATGATGGGGCTCTGTTTAAATAGTGTTTATGATGGGGGAACTGTTTATATAGTGTTTATCATGGGGACACTGTTTATATAGTGTTTATGACGGGGCACTGTTTATATACCGTTTACGATGGGGCACTGTTTATATAGTGTTTATGATTGGGGCACTGTTTATATAGTGTTAATGATATGGGCACTGTTTATATAGTGTTTATGATGGGGGAACTGTTTAAATAGTGTTTATGATGGAGGCACTGTTTAAGTAGTGTTTATGATGGGGGCAATGTTTATATAGTGTTTATGAAGGTGCACTGTTTATATAGTGTTTATGATTGGGGCACTGTTTATATAGTATTTATGATGGGGGCACTGTTTATATAGTGTTTATGATTGGGGCACTGTTTAAATAGTGTTTATGATGGGGGAACTGTTTATATAGTGTTTATGATGGGGCACTGTTTAAATTGTGTTTATGATGGGGCTCTGCTTAAATAGTGTTTATGATGGGGGAACTGTTTATATAGTGTTTATCATGGGGACACTGTTTATATAGTGTTTATGACGGGACACTGTTTATATACCGTTTATGATGGGGCACTGTTTATATAGTGTTTATGATTGGGGCACTGTTTATATAGTGTTTATGATATGGGCACTGTTTATATAGTGTTTATGATGGGGGCACTGTTTAAATAGTGTTTATGATGGAGGCACTGTTTAAGTAGTGTTTATGATGGGGGCAATGTTTATATAGTGTTTATGAAGGTGCACTGTTTATATAGTGTTTATGATGAGGGCACTGTTTAAATATTTTTTATGATGGGGGCAGTGTTTACATAGTGTTTATGATGGGGGCAATGTTTAAATTTGGTTTATGCTGGGGGCACTGTTTATATATTGTTTATGATGGGGCACTGTTTAAATAGTGTTTCTGATGGGGGAACTGCTTAAATAGTGTTTATGATGGGTGCACTGTTTATATAGTGTTTATGATGGGGGCACTGTTTATATAGTGTTAATGATTAGGCTCTGTTAAAATAGTGTTTATGATGGGGCGCTGTTTATATAGTGTTTATGATGGGGGCACTGTTTATATAGTGTTAATGATGGATCACTGTTTATATAGTGTTTATGATGGGGGCACTGTTTATATAGTGTTTATGATGGGGGCATCGTTTATATAGTGTTTATGATGGGGGCACTGTTTAAATAGTGTTTATGATGTGGGGACCGTTTAAATAGTGTTTATGATGGGGGCACTGTTTATATAGTGTTTATGATGTGGGAACTGTTTATATAGTGTTTATGATGGGGGCACTGTTTTGTATAGAGTTTATGATGGGGGCACCGTTTATAAAGTGTTTATGATGGGGGCACTGTTTATATAGTGTTTATGATTGCGGCACTGTTTATATAGTATTTATGATGTGGGAACTGGTTAAATAGTGTTTATGATGGGGACAGTGCTTAAATAGTGTTTATGATGGGGGAACGGTTAAAATAGTTTTTATGATGGGGGCATTGTTTAAATAGTGTTTATGATGGGGCACTGTTTAAATAGTGTTTGTGATGGGGCTCTTTTTAAATAGTGTTTATGATGGGGGAACTGTTTATATAGTGTTTATCATGGGGAGATTGTTTAAATATTGTTTATGATGGTGGCACTGTTTATATACCGTTTATGATGGGGCACTGTTTATATAGCGTTTATGATTGGGGCACTGTTTATATAGTGTTTATGATGGGGGCACTGTTTAAATAGTGTTTATGATGGGGGAACTGTTTAAATAGTGTTTATGATGGGGGCACTGTTTATATAGTGTTTATGATGGGGGCACTGTTTAAATAGTGTTTATAATGGGGGCACTGTTTAAGTAGTGTTTAAAATGGGGGCACTGTTTATATAGTGTTTATGATGTGGGCACTGTTTAAATAGTGTTTATGATAGGGGCGCTGTTTATAGAGTGTTTATGATGTGGGCTCTGTTTAAATAGGGTTTATGCTGCGGGCACTTTTTATATAGTGTTTATGATGGGGGCACTGTTTAAATAGTGTTTATGATGGGGTCATTGTTTAAATAGTGTTTATGATGGGGGCACTGTTTAAATTGTGTTTATGATGGGGGCACCGTTTATTTAGTGCTTATGATGGGGCACTGTTTAAATATTGTTTATGATTGGGGCACTGTTTATATAGTGTTTATGATGGGGGCACTGTTTATATAGTGTTTATGAATGGGGCACTGTTTATATACTGTTTATGATGAGGGCACTGTTTGTATAGTGTTTATGATGGGGACACTGTTTATATAGTGTTTATGATGGGGGCACTGTTTATAATGTGTTTATGATGGGGAACTGTTTAAATAGTGTTTATGGTAGGGCACTATTTAAATAGTGTTAATGATGGGGTACTGTTAAAATAGTGTTTATGATGGGGTCACTGTTTAAATAGTGTTTATGATGGGGCACTGTTTAAATTGTGTTTATGATGGGGCTCTGTTTAAATAGTGTTTATGATGGGGGAACTGTTTATATAGTGTTTATCATGGGGAGACTGTTTATATAGTGTTTATGTTGGGGCACTGTTTATATACCGTTTACGATGGGGCACTGTTTATATAGTGTTTATGATTGGGGCACTTTTTATATAGTGTTTATGATATGGGCACTGTTTATATAGTATTTATGATGGGGGCACTGTTTAAATAGTGTTTATGATGGGGTCACTGTTTAAGTAGTTTTTATGATGGGGGCAATGATTATATAATGTTTATGAAGGTGCACTGTTTATATCGTGTTTATGATGGGGGCACTGTTTAAATATTTTTTATCATGGGGTCAGTGTTTACATAGTGTTTATGATGTGGGCACTGTGTAAATAGTGTTTATGATGGGGGCACTGTTTAAATTAGGTTTATGCTGGGGGCACTGTTTATATATTGTTTATGATGGGGCACTGTTTAAATAGTGTTTATGATGGGGGAACTGTTTAAATAGTCTTTATGATTGGGGCACTGTTAATATCGTGTTTATGATTGGGCCACTGTTTATATAGGGTTTTTGATGGGTGCACTGTTTATATAGTGTTTATGATGGGGGCACTGTTTATTTAGTGTTAATGATTTGGCACTGTTTAAATAGTGTTTATGATGGGTCGCTGTTTATATAGTCTTTATGATGGGGGCACTGTGTATATAGTGTTAATGATGGATCACTGTTTATATAGAGTTTATGATGGGGGCACTGTTTATATAGTGATAATGATGAAGGCATCATTTGTATAGTGTTTATGATGGGGGCACTGTTTAAATAGTGTTTATGATGTGGGCACTGTTTAAATAGTGTTTATGATGGGGGCACTGTTTATATAGTGTTTATGATGGGGGCACTGTTTATTTAGTGCTTATGTTGGGGCTCTGTTTTAATAGTGTTTATGATTGGGGCACTGTTTATATAGTGTTTATGATGGGTGCACTGTTTATATAGTGTTTATGATGGGGAAAATTTTTATATAGTGTTTATGATGGGGGCACTGTTTATATAGTGTTTATGATGGGGGCACTGTTTATATAGTGTTTATGTTGGGGGCACTGTTTATATAGTGTTTATGATGGTCTACCTGCTAATATAGTGATTATGATGGGGGCACTGTTATATAGTGTTTATGATTGGGGCACTGTTTATATAGTGTTTAAGATGGTGGCACTGTTTATATAGTGTTTATGATGGGGTCACTGTTTATATAGTGTTTTTGATGGGGGAACAGTTTAAATAATATTTATGATGGGGGCACCGTTTATATAGTGCTTATCATGGGGCACTGTTTAAATAGTGTCTATGATTGGCGCACTGTTTAGAAAGTGTTTATGATGGGCGCCATGTTTATATAGTGTTTATGATGGGGCACTGTTAAAATACTGTTTATGATGGGTGCACCGTTTATATAGTGTTTATGATGGGGACACTTTATATAGTGTTTATGATGGGGCACTGTTTAAATAGTGTGTATGATGGGGGAACTGTTTAAATAGTGTTTATGATGGGGGCACTGTTTAAATCGTGTTTATGATGGGGCACCGTTTAAATTGTGTTTATGATGGGGCTCTGTTTAAATAGTGTTTATGATCTGGGAACTGTTTATATAGTGTTTATCATGGAGACACTGTTTATATTGTGTTTATGATGGGGGCACTGATTATATACCGTTTATGATGGGGCACTGTTTATATAGTGTTTATGATTGGGCCACTGTTTATATAGTGTTTATGATGGGGGCACTGTTTATATAGTGTTTATGATGGGGGCACTGTTTAAATAGAGTTTATGATGGGGGCACTGTTTAAGTAGTGTTTAAGATTGGGGGCATTGTTTATGTAGTGTTTATGAAGGGGCACTGTTTATATAGTGTTTTATAAAGAGCACTGTTTAAATATTGTTTATGATGGGGGCAGTGTTTACATAGTGTTTATGATGTGGGCACTGTTTAAATAGTGTTTATGATGGGGGCACTGTTTAAATTAGGTTTATGCTGGGGCACTGATTATATACTGTTTATGATGGGGCACTGTTTAAATAGTGTTCATGATGGGGGAACTGTTAAAATAGTGTTTATGATGGGGGCACTGTTTATATAGGGTTTATGATGGGGGCACTGTTAATATCGAGTTTATGATTGGGCCACTGTTTATATAGGGTTTATGATGGTTGCACTGTTTATATAGTGTTTATGATGGGGGCACTGTTTAAATAGTGTTAATGATTAGGCACTGTTTAAATAGTGTTTATGATGGGGCGCTGTTTATATAGTGTTTATGATGGGGGCACTGTTTATATAGTGTTTATGATGGTGCACTGTTTATATAGTGTTTATGATGGGGGCACTGTTTATATAGTGTTTATGATGGGGGCACTGTTTATATAGTGTTTATGATGGTGCACTGTTTATATAGTGTTTATGATGGGGGCACTGTTTATATAGTGTTTATGATGGGGGCACTGTTTAAAAAGTGTTTATGATGTGGGGACTGTTTAAATAGTGTTTATGATGGGGGCACTGTTTATATAGTGTTTATGATGGGGCACTGTTTATATAGTGTTTAGGATGGGGGCACTGTTTAAATAGTTTTTATGATGGGGTCACTGTTTAAATAGTGTTTATGAAGGGGGCACTGTTTATATAGTGTTTATGATGGGGCACTGTTTATATAGTGGTTATGATGGGGGCACTGTTTATATAGTGTTTATGATGGGGTCACTGTTTAAATAGTGTTTATGATGGGGGCACCGTTTATATAGTGTTTATGATGGGGCACTGTTTATATAGTGTTTATGATGGGGGCACTGTTTATATAGTGTTTATGATGGGTGCTCTGTTTATATAGTGTTTATGATGGGTCAGTGTTTATATAGTCTTTATGATTGGGGCACAGTTTATTTAGCGCTTATGATGGGGCACTGTTTAAATAGTGTTTATGATTGGGGCACTGTTTATGTAGTGATTATGATGGGGGCACTGTTTATATAGTGTTTATGATGGGGCACTGTTTAAATACTGTTTATGTTGGGGGCACTGTTTATATAGTGTTTATGATGGGGGAACTGTTTATATAGTGTTTATGATGCGGGCACTGTTTAAATAGTCTTTATGATGGGGCACTGTTTAAATAGTGTTTATGATGGGTCTCTGTTTAAATAGTGTTTATGATGGGGGAACTGTTTATATAGTGTTTATCATGGGGAGACTGTTTATATAGTGTTTATGATGGGGGCACTGATTATATACCGTTTATGATGGGGCACTGTTTATATAGTGTTTATGATTGGGGCACTGTTTATATAGTGTTTATGATGGGGGCACTGTTTATATAGTGTTTATGATGGGGGCACTGTTTAAATAGAGTTTATGATGGGGGCACTGTTTAAGTAGTGTTTAAGATTGGGGGCATTGTTCATGTAGTGTTTATGAAGGGGCACTGTTTATATAGTGTTTTATAAAGGGCACTGTTTAAATATTGTTTATGATGGGGGCAGTGTTTACATGGTGTTTATGATGTGGGCACTGTTTAAATAGTGTTTATGATGGGGGCACTGTTTAAATTAGGTTTATGCTGGGGCACTGTTTATATACTGTTTATGATGGGGCACTGTTTAAATAGTGTTTATGATGGGGGAACTGTTTAAAAAGTGTTTATGATGGGGGCACTGTTTATATAGGGTTTATGATGGGGGCACTGTTAATATCGAGTTTATGATTGGGCCACTGTTTATATAGGGTTTATGATGGTTGCACTGTTTATATAGTGTTTATGATGGGGGCACTGTTTATATAGTGTTAATGATTAGGCACTGTTTAAATAGTGTTTATGATGGGGCGCTGTTTATATAGTGTTTATGATGGGGGCACTGTTTATATAGTTTTTATGATGGTGCACTGTTTATATAGTGTTTATGATGGGGGCATCGTTTATATAGTGTTTATGATGGGGGCACTGTTTAAATAGTGTTTATGATGTGGGGACTGTTTAAATAGTGTTTATGATGGGGGGCACTGTTTAAATAGAGTTTATGATTGGGGCGCTGTTTATATAGTGTTTATGACTGCAGCACTGTTTATATAATGTTTATGATGGGGACACTGTTTATATAGTGTTTATGATTGGGGCACTGTTTATATAGTGTTTATGATTAGGGCACAGTTTATATAGTGTATGTGATGGGGCACTGTTTATATAGTGTTTATGATGAAGGCACTGTTTATATAGTGTATATGATGGGTCACTGTTTATATAGTGTTTATGATGGGGCACTGTTTATATAGTGTTTTTGATGGGGCACTGTTTATATAGTGTTTATGATGAGGGCACTGTTTAAATAGTGTTTATGATGGGGGCACTGTTTAACAGTGTTTATGATGGGGGCACTGTTTAAATAGTGTTTATGTTGGGGCACTGTTTAAATTGTGTTTATGATGGGGGCTCTGTTTAAATAGTGTTTATGATGGGGGCACTGTTTAATTAGTTTTTATGATGGGGCACTGTTTAAATAGTGTTTATGATGGGGGCACTGTTTAAATATTGTTTATGATGGGGACACTGTTTAAATAGTGTTTATGATGGGGCTCTGCTTCAATAGTGTTTATGATGGGGCCACTGTTTATATAGTGTTTATGATAGGGCACTGTTTATATAGTGTTTATGATGGGGGCTCTGTTTATATAGTGTTTATAATGGGGGCACTGTTTAAATAGTGTTTATAATGTTGCACTGTTAATATAGTGTTTGTAATGGGAGCACTGTTTATATAGTGTATATGATGAGGGCACTGTTTAAATAGTGTTTATGATGGGGCACTGTTAATATAGTGTTTATGATGGGAGCACTGTTTATATAGTGTTTATGATGGGTCACTGTATATATAGTGTTTATGATGGGAGCACTGTTTATATAGTGTTTATGATGGGGGCACTGTTTATATAGTGTTTATGATGGGGCACTGCTAATATAGTGTTTATGAAGGGGGCACTGTTTATATAGTGTTTATGATGGCGCACTGTTTATATAGTGTTTATTAAGGGTGCACTATTTATATAGTGTTTATGATGGTGGCACTGTTTATATAGTGTTTATGATGAGGCAGTGTTTAAATCGTGTTTATGATGGTGCACTGTTTATATAGTGTTTATGATGGGGCATTGTTTATATAGTTTTTCTGATTGGGGCACTGTTTATATAGTGTTTATGAATGGAGCACTGTTTGTATAGTGTTTATGATGGGTCACTGTTTATATAGTGTTTATGATGGGAGCACTGTTTATATAGTGTTTATGATGGGGGCACTGTTTATATTGTGTTTTTGATGGGGCACTGCTAATAGTATTTATGATGGGGGCACTGTTTATATAGTGTATATGATGGCGGACTGCTTATATAGTGTTTATGATGGGGCACTGTTTATAAAGTGTTTATGATGGTGGCACTGTTTATATGTTGTTTATGATCGGGCAGTGTTTAAATAGTGTTTATGATGGGGCACTGTTTATATAGTTTTTATGATTGGGGCACTGTTTATGTTGTGTTTATGATGGGGGCACTCTTTAAATAGTGTTTTAAATGGGGCAGTGTTTATATAGTGGTTATGATGGGGGCACTGTTTAAGTAGTGTTTATGATGGGCGACATGTTTAAATAGTGTTTATGATGGGGGCACTGTTTATATAGTGTTTATGATGGGGGCACTGTTTATATAGTGTTTGTGATGGGGGCACTGCTTAAATAGTGTTTAGGATGGGGGCACTGTTTATATAGTGTTTAGGATGGGGGCGCTGTTTATATAGTTTTTATGATGAGGACACTGTTTATATAGTGTTTATGATGGGGGCTCTGTTTATATAGTGTTAATGATGGGGCACTGTTTAAATAGTGTTTATGATGGGGCACTGTTTATTTAGTGTTTCTGATCGGAGCACCTTTTATATATTATTTATGATGGGGGCACTGTTTATATAGTGTTTATGATCGGGGCACTGTTTATATAGTGTATATGATGGGGGCACTGTTTAAGTAGTGTTTATGATGGGGGCACTGTTTAAATTGTGATTATGATGGAGGCACTGTTTATATAGTTTTTATGATGGGGCACTGTTTATATAGTGTTTATGATGGGGGCACTGTTTAAATAGTGTTTATGATGGGGGCACTATTTATATAGTGTTTATGATGGGGGCACTGTTTAAATAGTGTTTATGATGGGGGCACTGTTTACATAGTGTTTATGATGGGGCATTATTTATATAGTGTTTATGATGGGGGCACTGTTTAAATAGTGTTTATGATGGGTGCACTGTTTATATAGTGTTCATGATGGGGCACTGTTTAAATAGTGTTTATGATGGGTGCACTGTTTATATAGTGTTTATGATGGGGCACTGTTTATATAGTGTTTATGATGGGGGCACTGTTTAAATAGTGTTTATGATGGGGGCACTGTTTATATAGTGTTTATGATTGGTGCACTGTTTATATAGTGTTTATGATGGGGGCACTATTTATATAGTGTTTATGATGGGGGCACTGTTTAAATAGTGTTTATCATGGGGCACTGTTTATATAGTGTTTATGATGGGGACACTGTTTATATAGTGTTTATGATCGGAGTACTGTTTATATAGTGTTTATGATCGGAGCACCGTTTAAATAGAGTTTATGAAGGGGCACTGCTTAAGTAGTGTTTATGATGGGGCACCGTTTATATAGTGTTTATGATCGGAGCACTGTTTAAATAGTGTTTATGATGGGGACACTGTTTAAATAGTGTTTATGATGGGGCACGTTTTAAATAGTGTTTATGATGGGGCACTGTTTATATAGTGTTTATGATGGGGGCACTGTTTATATTGTGTTTATGATTGGGGCACTGTTTAAATAGTGTTTATGATGGGGCACTGTTAATATAGTGTTTATAATGAAAGCACTGTTTATATAGTGTTTATGATGAGGGCACTGTTTAAATAGAGTTTATGATGGGGCACTGTTAATATAGTGTTTATGATGGGAGCACTGTTTATATAGTGTTTATGATGGGTCACTGTATATATAGTGTTTATGATGGGAGCACTGTTTATATAGTGTTTATGATGGGGGCACTGTTTATATAGTGTTTATGATGGGGCACTCTTAATATAGTGTTTATGATGGGGGCACTGTTTATAGAGTGTTTATGATGGCGCACTGTTTATATAGTGTTTATGATGGGGCACTGTTTATATAGTATTTATGATGGTGGCACTGTTTATATAGTGTTTATGATGAGGCAGTGTTTAAATAGTGTTTATGATGGTGAACTGTTTATATAGTGGTTATGGTGGGGAATTGTTCATATAGTTTTTATGATTGCGGCACTGTTTATATGGTGTTTATGATGGGAGCACTGTTTATATAGTGTTTATGATGGGTCACTGTTTATATAGTGTTTATGATGGGGGCACTGTTTATATAGTGTTTATGATGGGGCACTGCTAATAGTATTTATGATGGGGGCACTGTTTATATAGTGTTTATGATGGCGCACTGTTTATATAGTGTTTATGATGGGGCACTGTTTTGTATAGTGTTTATGATGGTGGCACTGTTTATATGGTGTTTATGATCGGGCAGTGTTTAAATAGTGTTTATGATGGTGCACTGTTTATATAGTGTTTATGATGGTGCACTGTTTATATAATTTTAATGATTGGGGCACTGTTTATGTTGTGTTTATGATGGGGGCACTCTTTAAATAGTGTTTAAAATGGGGCACTGTTTATATAGTGTTTATGATGGGGGCACTGTTAAAGTAGTGTTTAGGATGGGGGCCATGTTTAAATAGTGTTTATGATGGGGGCACTGTTTATATAGTGATTATGATGGGGGCACTGTTTATATAGTGTTTATGATGGGTGCACTGTTTATATAGTGTTTATAATGGGGGCACTTTTTATATAGTGTTAATGATGGGGGCACTATTTATATAGTGTTTATGATGGGGGCACTGTTTAAATAGTGTTTATCATGGGGCACTGTTTCTATAGTGTTTATGATGGGGACACTGTTTATATAGTGTTTATGATCGGAACACTGTTTATATAGTGTTTATGATCGGAGCACCGTTTAAATAGAGTTTTTGAAGGGGCACTGTTTAAATAGTGTTTATGATGGGGCACCGTTTATATAGTGTTTAAGATCGGAGCACTGTTTAAATAGTGTTTATGATGGGGACACTGTTTAAATAGTGTTTATGATGGGGCACGTTTTAAATAGTGTTTATGATGGGGGCACTGGTTATATAGTGTTTATTATGGGGGCACTGTTTATATTGTGTTTATGATGGGGGCACTGTTTAAATAGTGTTTATGATGGGGCACTGTATATATAGTGTTTATGATGGGAGCACTGTTTATATAGTGTTTATGATGGGGGCACTGTTTATATAGTGTTTATGATGGCGCACTGTTTATATAGTGATTATGATGGGGCACTGTTTATATAGTGTTTATGATGGTGGCACTGTTTATATAGTGTTTATGACGAGGCAGTGTTTAAATAGTGTTTATTATGGTGCACTGTTTATATTGTGTTTATGATGGGGCATTGTTTATATAGTTTTTATGATTGCGGCACTGTTTATATAGTGTTTATGATGGGAGCACTGTTTATATAGTGTTTATGATGGGTCACTGTTTATATAGTGTTTATGATGGGGGCACTGTTTATATAGTGTTTATGATGGGGCACTGCTAATAGTATTTATGATGGGAGCACTGTTTATATAGTGTTTATGATGGCGCACTGTTTATATAGTGTTTATGATGGGCCACTGTTTATATAGTGTTTATGATGGTGGCACTGTTTATATGGTGTTTATGATCGGGCAGTGTTTAAATAGTGTTTTTGATGGTGCACTGTTTATATAGTGTTTATGATGGGGCACTGTTTATGTAGTTTTTTATGATTGGGGCACTGTTTATGTTGTGTTTATGATGGGGGCACTCTTTAAATAGTGTTTAAAATAGGACAGTGTTTATATAGTGTTTATGATGGGGGCACGGTTTAAGTAGTGTTTATGATGGGGGCCATGTTTAAATAGTGTTTATGATGGGGGCACTGTTTATATAGTGTTTATGATGGGGGCACTGTTTATATAGTGTTTGTGATGGGGGCACTGCTTAAATAGTGTTTAGGATGGGGGCACTGTTTATATAGTGTTTAGGATGGGGGCGCTGTTTTTATAGTGTTTATAATGAGGACACTGTTTATATAGTGTTTATGATGGGGGCACTGTTTATATAGTGTTAATGATGGGACACTGTTTAAATAGTGTTTATGATGGGGCACTGTTTATTTAGTGTTTATGATCGGAGCACCTTTTATATAGTCTTTATGATGGGGGCACTGTTTATATAGTGTTTATGATGGGGGCACTGTTTATACAGTGTTTATGATGGGGGCACTGTTTATATAGTGTTTATGATGGGGGCACTGTTTAAATTGTGTTTATGATGGGGGCACTGTTTATATAGTTTTTATGATGGGGCACTGTTTATATAGTGTTTATGATGGGGGCACTGTTTAAATAGTGTTTATGATGGCGGCACTGTTTAAATAGTGTTTATCATGGGGCACTGTTTATATAGTGTTTATGATGGGGACACTGTTTATATAGTGTTTATGATCGGAGCACTGTTTATATAGTGTTTATGATCGGAGCACCATTTAAATAGAGTTTATGAAGGGGCTCTGTTTAAATAGTGTTTATGATGGGGCACCGTTTATATAGTGTTTATGATGGGAGCACTGTTTAAATAGTGTTTATGATGGGGACACTGTTTAAATAGTGTTTATGATGGGGCACGTTTTAAATAGTGTTTATGATGGGGGCACTGTTTATATAGTGTTTAAGATGGGGGAGCTGTTTATATTGTGTTTATGATGGGGGCACTGTTTAAATATTGTTTATGATGGGGGCCTTGTTTAAATAGTGTTTATGATGGGGGCGCTGTTTAAATAGTGTTTATGATGGGGGCACTGTTTAAGTAATGTTTACGATGGGGCACTGTTTATATAGTGTTTTATGATGGGGGCACTGTTTATATAGGGTTTATTATGGGGGCACTGTTTATATAGGGTTTATGATGGCTAACTGATTAAATAGTGTTTATGAAGGGGCACTTTTTATTTAGTGTTTAGACTCCCACTCCCACAGCACTACACCACTGCCGACATCACTCCCGCAACACTACACCACTGCCCACACCACTCCCACACCGTTACACCACTGCCCACACCTCTCCCGCAGCACTACACCACTGCCCACACCACTCCCACAGCACTACACCACTGCCCACACCAATCCCACAGCGCTACACCAGTGCTGACACCATTCCCACAGCATTACACCACTGCCCACACCACTCCCACAGCGCTTCACCACTGCCCACAACACTCCCACGGCGCTACACCACTACCCACACCACTCCCACAGTGCTACACCACAACCCACAACACTCCCACAGCTCTGCAAGACAACCCACATCACTTTCGCAGCACTACACCACAGACCACACCACTCCCACAGCGCTAGATCACTGCCCACACCACTCCCACAGCGCTACACCACTGCCCACACCACCCCCACAGTGCTACAAAACTGCCCACACCTCACCCACTGCGATACACCACTGCCTACACCACTCCCACAGTGCTACACCACTGCCCACACCACTCCCGCAGTGCTACACCACTGCCCACACCACTCCCACAGCACTACACCACTGCCTACTCCACTCCCCCAGCGCTACACCACTGCCCACACCACTCACCCAGCGCTACACCACTGCCAACACCACTCCTACAACGCTACACCACTGCCCACACCACTCCCGCAGCGCTACGCCACTGCCCACAACACTCCCACAGCGTTACACCATCTGCCCACACCACTCCCGCAGCACTACACCAATGCCCAGAACACTCCCACAGCACTACACCAATGCCCACACCACTCCAACAGCGCTACACCACTGCCCAAATCAGTCCCACAGCGCTACACCACTGCCCAAACTACTCCCACACCGCAACACCACTGCCCACAACCACTCCCACAGCGCTACACCACTGCCTACACCACTCCCACAGCGCAACACCACTCACAACACCACTCCCACAGGGCAACACCTCAGCCCACAACACTCTCACAGCGCTACACCACTGCACACACCACTCCCACAGCGCTACACTACTGCCCACACCACTCTCACAGCGCTACACCACTGCCCACACGACTCCCGCAGCGTTACACCACTGCCCACACCACTCCCACAGCGCTACACCAATGCCCACACCAATCCCGCAGCATAACACCACACCCCACACCACTCCCACAGCGCAACACCACTGCCCTCACCATTCCTAAAGCGCTACACCGCTGCTCACACCACTCCCACAGCGCTACAACACTGCCCTCACCATTCCCACAGCGCTACACCACTGCCCACACCATTCCCACAGCGTTACACCACTGCCCATACCACAACCACAGCGCTACACCACTGCCCACACCATGCCCACAGTGCTTCACCACTGCCCACACCACTCCCACAGCGCTACACCACTGCCCACACCACTCCCACAGCGTTACACCACTGCCCATACCACACCCACAGCGCTACACCACTGCCCACACCAATACCCCAACACTACACCACTGCCCACACCACACACACAGCTTTACACCACTGCCCACACCACTCCCACAGCGTTACACCACTGCTCATACCACACCCACAGCGCGACATCACTGCCCACACCACTCCCACAGCGCTATACCACTGCCCACACAACACCTTCAGCGCTATACCTCTGCCTACACCACTCCCACAGCGCTACACCCCTGCCCGCACCACTCCCACAGCGCTATACCACTGCCCACACCACTCCCACAGCACGAAACCATTGCCCACACCACTCCCACAGCATTACACCACTGTCCCCACCACTCCCAGAGCACTACACCACTGCCCACATGACTCCAACGGCGCTACACCACTGCCCACACCACTCCCACAGCACTACACCACAACACACACCACTCCCACAGCGCTACACCACTGCCCATACCACAACCACAGCGCTACACCACTGCCCACACCACGCCCACAGCGCTTCACCACTGCCCACACCACACCCACAGCGTTACACCACTGCCCACACCACTCGCACAGCACAACACCACTGCCCACACCACTTCCACAGCATTACACCACTGCCAACACCACTCCCACAGCGCTACACCAATGCCCACACCACTCCCACAGCGCAACACCACTACACTCACCACTCCCACAGCACTACACCACTGCCCACAGCACTCCCATAGAGTTACAGCACTGCCCACACCACTCCCACAGCACTACACCACTGCCCACATCACCCCCACAGCGCTAAACTACTGCCCACTCCACTCCAACAGCGCTACACCACAACCCACACCACTCCCACTGCACTACACCACTGCCCACATCACCCCCACAGCGCTACACCACTGCACACACCACTCCCACAGCGTTACACCACTGCCCACACCAATCCCACAGCATTTTAACAATGGCCACACCACTCCCACAGCTCAAACCCAATGCCCACAACACTCCCACAGCGCTACAGCACTGCCCTCACCACTCTCACAGCGCTACACCACTGCCCACACAACTCTCACAGCGCTGCACCACTGTCCAAAACACACCCACTGCGCTACACGACTACCCACACCACTCCCACAGCGCTACACCACTGCCCACACCACTCCCAATGCGCTAAACCGCTCCCCAAACCACCCTCACTGCGCTACACCGCTGCCCACACCACTCCCACAGCGCTACACCACTGCCCACACCACTCCCACAGCGCTACAGCTCTGCCCACACCACTCCCTCAGCACTACACCACTGCACACAGCACTCCCACAGCACTAGACCACAGTCCACACCACTCCCACAGCGTTAAACCACTGCCCACACCACTCCCACAGCACTACACCACAACCCACACCACTCCCACAGCACTACACCACAACCCACACCACTCCCACAGCGCTACACCACTGCCCACGCCACTCCCTCGGCACTACACCACTGCCCACACCACTCCCAGAGCGTTACACCACTGCACGCACCACTCCCACAGCGCTGCACCACAGTCCACACCACTCCCACAGCGCTACACCACTGCCCACACAACTCCCACAGCGCTACATCACTGCCCACACCACTCCCACAGCGCTGCACCACTGTCCACAACACTCCCACAGCGCTACGCCACTGCCCTTCACCACTCCCACAGCGCTACACCGCTGCCCACACCACTCCCCCAGCGCTATACCAATGCGCAAACCAATCCCACAGCGCTACACCACTGCCCACACCACTCCCACAGCGCTACACCACTGCCCACACCAATCCCACAGCGCTACACCACTGCCCACACCAATCCCACAGGACAACACCACTGCCCACACCACTCCCACAGCGCTACACCACTGCCCGCACCACTCCCACAGCGCTACACCAGTGACCACACCACTCCCACACCTCTACACCACTGCCCACACCACTCCCACATCGCTACACCACTGCCCACAGCACAACACCACTGCACACACCACTCCCACACCACTCTAACTGCACTAAACCACTGCCCACACCACTCCCACCGCACTACACCACTGCCCACCCCACACCCACAGCGCTACACCACTACCCACACCACTCCCACAGCGCTAACCCACTGCCCACACCACTTCCACACCACTCCAACAGCACTACTCCACTGCCCACACCACTACCACTGCGCTACACCACTGCCCACTCCACTCCCATAGCGCTACACCACACCCTACACCACTCCCACAGCGCTAGACCGCTGCACACACCACTCCCACAGCGCTACACCACCGCCCACACCACTCCCACATCGCTTCACCACTGGCCACACCAGTCCCACAGAACTACACCACTCCCACAGCGCTACATCACATCCCACACCACTCCCACAGCGCTACACCACTGCTCACACCACACCCACAGCGCTACACCACTGCCCACACCACCCCCACTGCGCTACAGCATAACCCACACCACTCCCATAGCGCAACACCACTGCCCACACCACTCCCACAGCGCAACATCACAAACCACACCACTCCCACAGCGCTACACCACTGCCCAAACCACTCCCGCAGCACTACACCACAACCCACACCACTCCCAGAGCGTTACACCACTGCCCACACCACTCCCACAGCGCTACACCACAGCCCACACCACTCCCACAGCACCACACCACTGCCCACACTAATCCCACAGCGCTACACAACAGCCCACACCACTCCCACAGCAATACACCACTGCCCACAACACTCCCACAGCACTACACCACAGCTCACACCATTCCCACAGCGTTACACCACTGCCCGCACCACTCCCACAGCGCTACACCACTGCCCACACCACTCCCACAGCATTACACCACTGCCCACACCACTACCACAGCGTTACACCACTGCCCGCACCACTCCCACAGCGCTACACCACTGCCCACAACACTCCCACAGCGCTACACCACTGCCCACACCACACCCACAGCACTACACCACTGGCCACAACACTCCCACAGCGCTACACCACTGCCCAAACCACTGCCACAGCGCTACACCACTGCCCACACGACTCCCACAGAACCTCACCACTGCCCACAACACTCCCACAGTGTTACACCACTGCCCACACCTCTCCCACAGCAATAGCCAACTGCCCACTCCAGTTCCACAGCGCTACACCACTGCCCACACCACTCCCACAGCACGAGCCCACTGCCCACACCACTCCCACAGCGCAACCCACTGCCCACACCACTCCCACAGCACTAGCCCACTGCCACACCACTCCCACAGCGCTACACCACAGCCCACAGCACTCCCAAAGCGCTACACCACTGCCCACACCACTCCCACAGCGCTACACCACTGCCCACACCACTCCCACAGCGCTACACCACAGCCCACACCACTCCCACTGCGCTACACCACAGCCCACACCACTCCCACAGCGCTACACCACTGCCCTCACCACTCCCACAGCTCTAAAGCCAAACCCACACCACTCCCACAGCGCTACACCACTGCCCTCACCACTCCCACAGCTCTAAAGCCAAACCCACAACTCTCCCACAGCGCTAAACGACTGCCCACACCACTCCCACAGCGCTACACCGCTGACCACACCACTCCCACAGCGCTACACCACTAGTCACACCACTCCCACAGCGCTACACCACAACCCACACCACTCCCACAAGCGCTACATCACGGCCCACATCACTCCCACAGCGCTGCACCACTGCCCACACTACTCCCACAGCGCTACACCACAGCCCGCACCACTCCCACAGCGCTACACCACTGCCCACACCTCTCCCACAGCGCTACACCACTGCCCACACCACTCCCACAGCGCTACACAATTGGCCACACCATTCCCACAGCGCTACACCACAACCCACACCACTCCCACAGCGCTACAACACTTACCACACCACTCCCACAGCGCTACACCACAACTCACACCACTCCCAAAGCACTACACCACTGCCCACACCACTCCCACAGCGCTACACCACTGCCCACACCACTCCCACAGCGCTACACAATTGGCCACACTACTCCCACAGCACTACACCACTGCCCACACCTCTCCCACAGCGCTACACCACTGCCCACACCACTCCCACAGCGCTACACAATTGGCCACACTACTCCCACAGCACTACACCACTGCCCACACCACTCCCACAGCGCTACAACACTGACCACACCACTCCCACAGCGCTACACCACAACCCACACCACTCCCACAGCGCTACACCACTGCCCACTCCAAACCAACAGCGCTACAACACAACCCACACCACTCCCACAGCGCTACACCATTGCCAACACCACACCCACAGCACTACACCACTGCCCACACCACTCCAACAGCGCTACACCACTGCCCACACCACTCCCACAGCGCTACACCACTGCCCAAACCTCTCCCACAGTGCTACACCACTGCCCACACCACTCCCACAGCGCTACACCACTGCCCACACCACTCCCACAGCGCTACACCATTGCCCACTCCACTCCCACAGCACTACACCTCTGCCTACACCACTCCCACAGCGCAACACCACAACCCACACCACTCCCACAGCGCTACACCACTGCCCACACCACTCCCACAGAGTTACACCACTGCCCTCACCACTCCCACAGCACAACACCACTGCCCACACCTCTCTCACAGCGCTAAACCACTGCACACACCACTCCCACAGCGCTACAGCCCTGCCCACACCTCTCCCACAGCACTACACCACAACCCACACCACACCCACAGCTCTGCACAACTGCCCACACCACTCCCACAGCACTACACCACTGCCCACACCACACCCACAGAGTTACACCACTGCCCACACCACTCCCACAGTACTACACCATTGCCCACACCACTCCCACTGCAGTACACCACTGCCCTCACCACACCCACAGCGCTTCACCACTGCCCACATCACTCCCACAGCGCTACACCACAGCCCACACCACTCCCACTGCGCTACAACACAGCCCACACCACTCCCACAGCGCAACACCACTTCCCACAGCGCTACACCACTGCCCAGATCACGTCCACAGCGGTACACCACTGCCCACACCACACCCACAGCTCTACACCACTGACCACACCACTCCCACAGCGCTACACCACTGCCCACACCACTCCCACAGCGCTACACCACAACCCACACAACTCCCAGAGCGCTACACCACTGCCCACATCACTCCCACAGAGCTACACCACAACCCACACCACTCCCACAGCACTACACCACTGCCCTCACCACACCCACAGCGCTACACCACTGCCCACACCACTCCCACAGCGCTACACCACTGCACACACCACTCCCACAGCGCCACACCACTGCCCACTCCAAACCAACAGCGCTACACCACTACCCACACCACTCCCACAGCGCTACACCACTGCCAACACCACACCCACAGCAATACACCACTGCCCATACCACTCCCACAGCGTTACACCACAGCCCACACCACTCCCACAGCGTTACACCACTGCCCACACCACTCCCACAGCGCTACACCACAGCCCACACCACTCCCACAGCGCTACACCACAGCCCACACCACTCCCACAGCACTATTCCACTGCCCACACCACTCCCACAGCGTTACACCACTGCCCTCACCACTCCCACAGCTCTAAAGCCAAACCCTCACCACTCCCACAGCGCTACACCACTGCCCTCACCACTCCCACAGCTCTAATGCCAAACCCACAACTCTCCCAAAGCGCTAATCCACTGCCCACACCACTCCCACAGCGCTACACCACAGCCCACACCACTCCCGCAGCGCTACACCACAGCCCACACCACTCCCACAGCGCTACACCATATCCCACACCAGTCCCGCAGCGCTACACCACAGCCCACACCACTCCCACAGCGCTACACCACTGCCCTCACCACTCCCACAGCTCTAAAGCCAAAACCACAACTCTCCCACAGCACTAATCCACTGCCCACACCACTCCCACAGCGCTACACCACTAGTCACACCACTCCCACAGGTCTACACCGCTGCCCACACCACTCCCACAGCGCTACACCACTAGTCACACGACTCCCACAGAACTACAACACTTACCACACCACTCCCACAGCACTACACCACAACTCACACAACTCCCACAGCACTACACCACTGCCCACACCACTCCCACAGCGCGACACAATTGGCCACACCACTCCCACAGCGCTACACCACAACCCACACCACTCCCACAGCGCTACACTACTGCCCACTCCAAACCAACAGCGCTACACCACAACCCACACCACTCCCACAGCGCTACACCACTGCCAACACCACACCCACAGCGTTACAGCACTGCCCACACCACTCCCACAGCGCTACACCACTGCCCACACCACTCCCACAGCGCTACACCACTGCCCACACCTCTCCCACAGCGTTACACCACTGCACACACCTCTCCCACAGTGCTACACCACTGCCCACACCACTCCCACAGCGCTACACCACTGCCCACACCACTCCCACAGCGCTACACCATGGCCCACTCCACTCCCACAGCGCTACACCACTGCCCACTCCACTCCCACATCGCTACACCATTGCCCACTCCACACCCACAGCGCTACACCACTGCCCACACCACTCCCACAGCACTACACCATGGCCCACTCCACTCCCACAGCGCTACACCACTGCCCACACCACTCCCACATCGCTACACCATGGCCCACTCCACTCCCACAGCGCTACACCACAACCCACACCACTCCCACAGCGCAACACCACTGCCCACACCAATCCCACAGCACTACACCTCTGCCTACACCACTCCCACAGCGCTACACCACTACCCTCACCACTCCCACAGCGCTACACCACACCCCACACCACTCCCAGAGCGGTACACCACTGCCCACACCACTCCCAAAAGAGTTACACCACTGCCCTCACCACTCCCACAGCACAACACCATTGCCCAGACCTCTCTCACAACGCTAAACCACTGCCCACACTACACCCACAGCGTTACACCACATCCCACACCACTCCCACAGTACTACACCATTGCCCACACCACTCCCACTGCAGTACACCACTGCCCTCACCACTCCCAGAGCGCTACAACACAGCCCACACCACTCCCACAGCGCAACACCACTTCCCACAGCGCTACACCACTGCCCAGATCACGCCCACAGCGCTACACCACTGCCCACACCACTCCCACAGCGCTACACCCCTGCCCACACCACTCCCACAGCGCTACACCACAACCCACACAACTTCCAGAGCGCTACACCACTGCCCACACCACTCCCACAGAGCTACACCACTGCCCACACCAATCCCACAGCGCTACACCACTGCAAACACCACTCCCACAGCACTACACCACTGCCCTCACCACACCCACAGCGCTACACCACTGCCCACACCACTCCCACAGCGTTATATCACTGCCCACACCACTCCCACAGCACTACACCACTACCCACACCACTCCCAAAGCGCTACACCACTGCCCTCACCACACCCACAGCGCTACACCACTGCACACACCACTCCCACAGCACTACACCACTGCCCTCACCACACCCACAGCGCAACACCACTGCCCACACCACTCCCACAGCGCTACACCACTGCCCACAACACTACCACTGCTCTACAACACTGCCCACACCACTAACACTGTGCAACACCACTGCCCACTCCACTCCCACAGCGCTACACCACTGCCCACACTACTCCCACAGCGCTACACCACTGCACACACCACTCCCACAGCACTACACCACTGCCCACACCACTCCCACAGCGCTACACCACACCCCACACCACTCCCACAGCACTATAACACTGCGCACACCACTCCCACAGCACTACACCACTGCCCACACCACTCCCACAGCGCTACACCACACCCCACACCACTCCCACAGCGTTACACCACTGCCCACTCCACTCCCACAGCGCTACACCACTGCCCACAACACTACCACTGCGTTACTACACTGCCCACACCACTACCACTGCGCTACACCACTGCCCACTCCACTCCCACAGCGCTACACCAGTGCCCACACCGCTCCCACAGAGAAACAACACTGCCCACACCACTCCCACAGCGCTACACCACTGCACACACCACTCCCACAGCACTACACCACAACCCACACCACTCCCACAGCGCTACACCGCTGCCCACACCACTCCCAAAGCGCTACACCACTGCTCTCACCACACCTACAGCGCTACACCACTGCACACACCACTCCCACAGCACTACACCACTGCACTCACCACACCCACAGCGCTACACCAGTGCCCACACCACTCCCACAGCGTTACACCACTGCCCACACCACTCCCACATCACTACAACACTGCCACACCACTCCCACAGCACTACACCACAACCCACACCACTCCCACAGCGCTACACCACACCCCACACCACTCCCACAGCGTTACACCACTGCCCACACCACTCCCACATCACTACAACACTGCCACACCACTCCCACAGCACTACACCACAACCCACACCACTGCCACAGCGCTACACCACACCCCACACCACTCCCACAGCGTTACACCACTGCCCACTCCACTCCCACAGCGCTACACCACTGCCCACAACACTACCACAGCGCTGCAACACTGCCCACACCACTACCACTGCGCAGCACCACTGCCCACTCCACTCCCACAGCGCTACACCACTGCCCACACCGCTCCCACAGAGACACACCACTGCCCACACCACTCCCAAAGCGTTACAACACTGCTCACACCACTCCCACAGCACTACAACACTGCCACATCACTCCCACAGCACGACACCACTGCCCACACCACTCCCACAGCACTACACCACTGGCCACACCACTCCCACAGCCCTACACCACACCCCACACCACTCCCACAGCACTACAACACTGCCCACACCACTCCCACAGCGCTACACCACAGCCCACACCACTCCCACAGCGTTACACCACTGCCCACTCCACTCCCAAAGCGCTACACCACTGCCCACAACACTACCACAGCGCTACCACACTGCCCACACCACTACCACTGCGCTACACCACTGTCCACTCCACTCCCACAGCGCTACACCAGTGCCCACACCGCTCCCACAGAGACACAACACTGCCTACACCACTCCCACAGCGCTACACCACTGCACACACCACTCCCACAGCACTACACCACAACCCACACCACTCCCACCGCGCTACACCGCTGCCCACACCACTTCCAAAGCTCTACACCACTGCCCTCACCACACGCACAGCGCTACACCACTGCCCACACCACTCCCACAGCGTTACACCACTGCCCACACCACTCCCACAACACTACAACACTGCCACACCACTCCCACAGCACTACACCACTGCCCACACCACTCCCACAGCGTTACACCACTGCCCACACCACTCCCACAACACTACAACACTGCCACACCACTCCCACAGCGCTACACCACTGCCCACACCACTCCCACAGCGTTACACCACTGCCCACACCACTCCCACAACACTACAACACTGCCACACCACTCCCACAGCACTACACCACTGCCCACACCACTCCCACAGCGCTACACCACACCCCACACCACTCCCACAGCGTTACACCACTGCCAACTCCACTCCCACAGTGCTACACCACTTCCCACAACACTACCACTGCGCTACAACACTGCCAACACCACTACCACTGCGCACCACCACTTCCCACTCCACTCCCACAGCGCTACACCACTGCCCACACCGCTCCCACAGAGACACACCACTGCACACACCACTCCCACAGCACTACACCACAACCCACACCACTCCCACAGCGCTACACCGCTGCCCACAACTCTCCCACAGCGCTCCACCACTGCCCACACCACTCCCACAGCGCTACACCACTGCCCACACCACTCCCACAGCGCTTCACCACTGGCCACACCACTCCCACATCGCTACACCACACCCCACACCACTCCCACAGCACTACACCACTGCCCACACCTCTCCCACAGCGCTACACCACTGCCCACACCACTCCCACAGCGCTACACCACACCCCACACCACTTCCACAGCACTACACCACTGCCCACACCACTCCCACAGTTCTACACCACACCCCACACCACTCCCACAGCGTTACACCACTGCCCACTCCACTCCCACAGCGATTCACCACTGCCCACAACACTACCACTGCGCTACAACACTGCCCACACCACTACCACTGCGCTACACCACTGCCCAGTCCACTCCCACCGCGCTACACCACTGCCCACACCGCTCCCACAGATACATACCACTGCCCACACCACTCCCACAGCGCTACAACACTGCCCACACCACTCCCACAGCACTACACCACAACCCACACCACTCCCACAGCGCTCCACCACTGCCCACACTACTCCCACAGCGCTACACCACTGAACACACCATTCCCACAGCCCTACACCACACCCCACACCAGTCCCTCAGCGCTTCACCACTGCACACAACCCTCCCAAAGCACTTCACCACAGCCCACACCACTCCCAAAGCAATACACCACTGCCCACAACCCTCCCTCAGCGATACACCACTGCTCACACAACTCCCATAGCGCTACACCACTGCCCACAACCCTCCCTCTACGCTACACCAATTCTCACACCACTACCACAGCATCACACCTCTGCCCACACCACTCCCACTGCGCTAAACAACTGCCCACACCGCTCCCACAGCACTACACCACTGCCCACACCACTCCCACAGCGCTACACCACTGCCCACACCACTCCCACAGCAGTAAACCACTACCCACACCACTCCCACCGCGCTACACCACAACCCACACCACTCCCCCAGCGCTACAGCACTGCCCTCAACACTCTCACAGCGCTACACCACTGCCCACACCACTCTCATAGCGCTGCACCACTGCCCACACCACTCTCACAGCGCTACACCACTGCCCACACCACTCTCACAGCGCTGCACCACTGCCCTCACCACTCTCACAGCGCTACACCACTGCCCACACCAATCTCACAGAGCTACCCCACTGCCCCCACCACTCCCACAGCGCTAAAGCGCTCCCCAAACCACCCCCACCGCGCTACGCCACCGACCACACCAATCCCACAGCGCTACACCACTGCCCACACCACTCCCACAGCACTACACCACAACCCACACCACTCCCACAGCACTACACCACTGCCAACACCACTCCCACAGCGCTACACCACAACCCACACCACTCCCACAGCACTACACCACAACCCACACCACTCCAACAGCGCTACTCCACTGCCCACGCCACTCCCACAGCACTACACCACTGCCCACACCACTCCCACAGCGCTACACCACTGCCCACGACACTCCCACAGCAAAACACCACTGCCCACACCACACCCACAGCGCTACACCACTGCCACACCACTCCCACAGCACTACATCACAGCCCACACCACTCCCACAGCGTTACACCACAGCCCACACGACACCCTCAGCGCTGCACCACTGTCCACAACACTCCCACAGCGCTACACCACTGACCACACCACTCCCACAGCACTACACCACTGCCCACATCACTCCCACAGCACAACAACACTGCCCACACCACTCCCACAGCGCAACACCACTGCCCATACCACTCCCACAGCGCCACACCACTGACCACACCACTCCCACAGCGCTACACCACTGACCACACCACTCCCACATCGCTACACCACTGCCCACAGCACAACACCACTGCCCACACCACTCCCACACCACTCCCACATCGCTACACCACTGCCCACAGCACAACACCACTGCACACACCACTCCCACACCACTCCCACTCCACTACACCACTGCCCACACCACTCCCACTGCACTACACCACTGCCCACCCCACTCCCACAGCGCTACACCACTACCCACAGCACTCCCACAGCGCTACCCCAATGCCCACACCACTCCCACAGCACTACACCACACCCCACACCATTCCCACACCACTCCCACAGCGCTAAAACACTGCACACACCACTCCCACAGCACTACACCTCTCCCAACACCACTACCACTGCGCTACACCACTGCCCACTCCACTCCCATAGCGCTACACCACACCCCACACCACTCCCACAGCGCTACACCACTGCACACACCATTCCCACAGCGCTACACCACTGCCCACACCACTCCCACAGCGCTACACCACTGCTCACATCACTCCCACAGCGCTACACCACTGCCCACACCACTCCCACTGCGCTACAGCACAACCCACACCACTCCCACAGCGCTACACCACTGCCCACACCACTCCCACAGCGCTACATCACAACCCACACCACTCCCACAGCGCTACACCGCTGCCCACACCACTCCCGCAGAACTACACCACAACCCACACCACTCACACAGCGTTACACCACTGCCCACACCACTCCCACGGCGCTACACCACAACCCACACCACTCCCACAGCACTACACCACTGCCCACACTACTCCCACAGCGCTACACCACAGCCCACACCACTCCCACAGCGCTACACCACTGCCCACAACTCTCCCACAGCTCTACACAACAGCTCAAACCAATCCCACAGCGTTACACCACTGCCCGCACCATTCCCACAGCGCTACACCACTGCCCACACCACTCCCACAGCACTACACCACTGCCCACACCACTCCCACAGCGTTACACCCCTGCCCGCACCACTCCCACAGCGCTACACCACTGCCCACAACACTCCCACAGCTCTACACCACTGCATACACCACTCCCACAGGACTACACCACTGGCCACAACACTCCCTCAGCGCTACACCACTGCCCACAGCACTGCCACAGCGCTACACCACTGCCCACACGACTCCCACAGAACTACACCACTGCCCACAACACTCCCACAGCGTTACACCACTGCCCACACCTCTCCCACAGAATTACCCCACAGCCCACACCACTCCCACAGCACTAGACCACTGCAAATTCCAGTCCCACAGCGCTACACCACTGCCCATACCACTCCCACAGCGCCACACCACTGACCACACCACACCCACAGCACTACACCACTGCCCACACCACTCCCACAGCGCTACACCATAGCCAACACCACTCCCACAGCGCTACACCACTGCCCACACCACTCCCACAGCGCTACACCACTGCCCACAACACTCCTATTGCGCTACACCACTGCCCACACCACTCCCGCAGCGCTACACCACAGCTCACACCACTCCCACAGCGCTACACCACTGCCCTCACCACTCCCACAGCTGTAAAGCCAAACCCACACCACTCCCACAGCGCTACACCACTGCCCTCACCACCCCCACAGCTCTAAAGCCAAACCCACACCACTCCCACAGATCTAAAGCCAAACCCACAACACTCCCACAGCGCTAATCCACTGCCCTCACCACTCCCAGAGCGCAACACCGCTGACCACACCACTCCCACAGCTCTACACCACTAGTCACACCACTCTCACAGCTCTATACCGCTGCCCACACCACTCCCACAGCGCTACACCACTAGTCACACCACTCCCACAGAACTACACCGCTGACCACACCACTCCCACAGCTCTACACCACAAACCACACCACTCCCACAAGCGCTACACAACGGCCCACACAACACCCACAGCGCTACACCACTGCCCACACCACTCCCACAGCGCTACACCACAACCCACACCACTCCCACAGCGCTACAACACTGACTACACCACTCCCACACCGCTACACCATTGGCCACACCACTCCCACAGCGCTACACCACAACCCATACCACTCCCACAGCGCTACAACACTGACCACACCACTCCCACAGCGCTACACCACAACACACCACTCCCACAGCACTACACCATTGCCCGCACCACTCCCTCAGTGCTACACCACAACCCACACCACTCCCACAGCGCTACACCGCTCTCCACACCAAACCCACAGCGCTACACCACAACCCACACCACTCCCACAGCGGTACACCACTGCCCACACCACTCCCATAGCGCTACACCACTGCCCACACCAATCCCACAGCATACAACACTGCCCACACCGCTCCCACAGCGCTACACCACTGCCCATACCACTCCCACAGCGCCACACCACTGACCACACCACTCCCACAGCGCTACACCACTGCCCACACCACTCCCACAACGCTACACCACTGCCCACAGCACAACACCACTGCCCACACCACTCCCACACCACTCCCACATCGCTACACCACTGCCCACAGCACAACACCACTGCACACACCACTCCCACACCACTCCCACTGCACTACACCACTGCCCACACCACTCCTACTGCACTACACCACTGCCCACCCCACTCCCACAGCGCTACACCACTACCCACAACACTCCCACAGCGCTACCCCACTGCCCACACCACTCCCACAGCACTACACCAGTGCCCTCACCACTCCCACAGCGTTACACCACTGCGCACACCACTCCCACAGCACTGCACCACTGTCTACACCACTCCAACAGCGCTACACCACAACCCACACCAGTCCCACAGAGGTACACCACTGCCCACACCACGCCCCCAGCGCTACATCACAACCCACACCACACCCACGGCGCTACACCACTGCTCACACCACTCCCACAGTGCTACACCAATTCCCACACCATTCCCACAGCGCTACACCACTGCCCACACCACTCCCACAGCGCTACACCACTGCTCACATCACTCCCACAGCGCTACACCACTGCCCACACCACTCCCACTGCGCTACAGCACAACCCACACCACTCCCACAGCGCTACACCACTGCCCACACCATTCCCACAGCGCTACACCACTGCCCACACCACTCCCACTGCGCTACATCACAACCCACACCACTCCCACAGCGCTACACCGCTGCCCACACCACTCCCGCAGAACTACACCACAACCCACACCACTAACACAGCGTTACACTACTGCCCACACCACTCCCACGGCGCTACTCCACAACCCACACCACTCCCACAGCACTACACCACTGCCCACACTACTCCCACAGCGCTACACCACAGCCCATACCACTCCCACAGAGCTACACCACTGCCCACAACTCTCCCACCGCTCTACACAACAGCTCAAACCATTCCCACAGCGTTACACCACTGCCCGCACCTTTCCCAAAGCGCTACACCACTGCCCACACCACTCGCACAGCACTACACCACTGCCCACACCACTCCCTCAGCGCTGCACCACTGCCCACACCACTGCCACAGCGCTACACCACTGCCCACACGACTCCCACAGAACTACACCACTGCCCACAACACTCCCACAGCATTACACCACTGCCCACACCTCTCCCACAGAATTACCCCACTGCCCACACCACTCCCACAGCACTAGCCCACTGCCCACTCCAGTCCCACAGCGCTACACCACTGCCCACACCACTCCCACAGCACTAGCCCACTGCCCACACCACTCCCACAGCACTACACCACTGCCCACACCACTCCCACAGGGCGACACCACTGCCCACACCACTCCCACAGCGCTACACCACTGCCCACACCACTCCCACAGCGCGACACCACTGCCCACACCACTCCCACAGCGCTACACCACTGCCCACACCACTCCCACAGCGCTACACCACAGCCCACACCACTCGCACAGCGCTACACCACTGCCCTCATCACTCCCACAGCACTAAAGCCAAACCCACACCACTCCCACAGCGCTACACCACTGCCCTCACCACTCCCACAACTCTAAAGCCAAACCAACACCTCTCCCACAGTGCTAATCCACTGCCCACAACACTCCCATTGCGCTACACCACTGCCCACACCACTCCCGCAGCGCTACACCACAGCTCACACCACCCCCACAGCGCTACACCACTGCCCTCACCACTGCCACAGCTCTAAAGCCAAACCCACACCACACCCACAGCTCTAATGCCAAACCCACAACACTCCCAGAGCGCTAATCCACAGCCCACACCACTTCCAGAGCGCAACACCGCTGACCACACCACTCCCACAGCTCTACACCACTAGTCACACCACTCCCACAGCACTACACCGCTGCCCACACCACTCCCACAGCTCGAAACCGCTGCCCACACCACTCCCACAGCGCTACACCACTAGTCACACCACTCCCACAGCACTACACCGCTGACCACACCACTCCCACAGCTCTACACCACAACCCACACCACTCCCACAAGCGCTACACCACGGCCCACATCACACCCACAGCGCTACACCACTGCCCACACCACTCCCACAGCGCTACACCACTGCCCACACCACTCCCACAGCGCTACACCACTGCCCACACCACTCCCACAGCGCTACACCACAGCCCACACCACTCCCACAGCGCTACACCACTGCCTACACCACTCGCACAGCGCTACACCATTGGCCACACCACTCCCACAGCGCTACACCACAACCCACACCACTCCCACAGCGCTACAACACTGACCACACCACTCCCACAGCGCTACACCACAACGCACACCACTCCCACAGCACTACACCATTGACCGCACCACTCCCACAGTGCTACACCACAACCCACACCACTCCCACAGCGCTACACCGCTGTCCACACCAAACCCACAGCGCTAAACCACAACCCACACCACTCCCACAGCGTTTCACCACTGCCCACACCACACCCACAGCACTACACCACTGCCCACACCACTCCCACAGCGCAACACCACTCACCACACCACTCCCACAGCTCTACACCACAACCCACACCACTCCCACAAGCGCTACACCACTGCCCACCCCACTCCCACAGCGTTACACCACTGCCCACACCTCTCTCACAGTGCTACACCACTGCCCACACCACTCCCACAGCGCTACACCACTGCACACACCACTCCCACAGCGCTACACCATTGCCCACTCCACTCCCACAGCGCTACACCACTGCCCACACCACTCCCACAGCGCTACACCATTGCCCACTCCACTCCCACAGTGCTACACCACTGCCCACACCACTCCCACACCACTACACCACAACCCACACCACTCCCACAGCACTACACCTCTGCCCACACCACTCCCACAGCGCTACACCACTGCCCTCACCACTGCCACAGCTCTAATGCCGAACCCACACCACTCCCACAGCGCTACACCACAACCCACACCACTCCCACAGCGCTACACCACTTCCTACACCACTCCAACAGCGCTACACCACTGCCGACACCACTCCCACAGCACTACGCCACAACCCACACCACTCCCACAGCACTACACCTCTGCCCACACCACTCCCACAGCGCTACACCACAGCCCTCACCACTCCCAGAACTCTAAAGCCAAACCAACACCTCTCCCACAGTGCTATTCCACTGCCCACACCACTCCCATTGAGCTACACCACTGCCCACACCACTCCCGCAGCGCTACACCACAGCCCACACCACTCCCACAGCGCTACACGACTGCCCTCACCACTCCCACAGCTGTAAAGCCAAACCCACACCACTCCCACAGCGCTAAACCACTGCCCTCACCACTCCCACAGACTCTAAAGCCAAACCCATACCACTCCCAGAGCTCTAAAGCCAAACCCACACCACTCCCACAGCGCTAATCCACTGCCCACACCACTCCCAGAGCGCTACACCGCTGACCACACCACTCCCACAGCTCTACACCACTAGTCACACCACTCCCACAGCTCTATACCGCTGCCCACACCACTCCCACAGCGCTACACCACTAGTCACACCACTCCCACAGCACTACACCGCTGACCACACCACGCCCACAGCTCTACACCACAACCCACACCACTCCCACAAGCGCTACACCACGGCCCACATCACTCCCACAGCGCTACACCACTTGTCACACCACTCCCACAGCACTACACCACTGCCCACACCACTCCCACAGCACTACACCACTGCCCACACCACTCCCACAGCGCTACACCACTGCCCACACCACTCCCACAGCGCTACGCCACTGCCTACACCACTCCCACAGCGCTACACCACAACTCACACCACTCCCACAGAACTACACCACTGCCCGCACCACTCCCACAGTGCTACACCACAACCCACACCACTCCCACAGCGCTACACCGCTGCCCAAAACAAATCCACAGCGCTACACCACAAACCACACCACTCCCACAGCGCTACACCACCGCCCACGCCACACCCACAGCACTACACCACTCCCCACACCACTCGCACAGCGCAACACCACTGCCCACACCACTCCCACAGCGCTACACCACTGCCCACACCACTCGCACAGCGCAACACCACTGCCCACACCACTCCCACAGCGCTACACCACTGCCCACACCACTCCCACAGCGTTACACCACTGCCCACACCTCATCCACAGTGCTACACCACTGCCCACACCACTTCCAAAGCGCAACACCAATGCCCACACCACTCCCACAGCGCTACACCATTGCCCACTCCACTCCCATAGCGATACACCACACCCCACACCACTCTCACAGCGCTACACCACTGCCCACTCCACTCCCACAGCGCTATACCACTGCCCACTCCACTCCCACAGCGCTACGCCACTGCACACACCACTCCCACAGCGCTACACCACCGCCAACACCACTCCCACAGCGCTTCACCACTGCCCACACCACTCCCACAGCACTACACCACTGCCCTCACCACTCCCACAGCGTTACACCACTGCCCACACCACTCCCACAGCACTGCACCACTGTCTACACCACTCCAACAGCGCTACACCACTCCCCACACCACGCCCCCAGCGCTACATCACAACCCACACCACACCCACGGCGCTACACCACTGCTCACACCACTCCCACAGCGCTACACCACTGCCCACACCACTCCCACAGCGCTACACCACTGCTCACATCACTCCCACAGCGCTACACCACTTCCCACACCATACCCACAGCGCTACACCACTGCCCACACCACTCCCACAGCGCTACACCACTGCTCACATCACTCCCACAGCGCTACACCACTGCCCACACCACTCCCACTGCGCTACAGCACAACCCACACCACTCCCACAGCGCTACACCACTGCCCACACCATTCCCACAGCGCTACATCACAACCCACACCACTCCCACAGCGCTACACCGCTGCCCACACCACTCCCGCAGAACTACGCCACAACCCACACCACTCACACAGCGTTACACCACTGCCTACACCACTCCCACGGCGCTACTCCACAACCCACACCACTCCCACAGCACTACACCACTGCCCACACTACTCCCACAGCGCTACACCACAGCCCACACCACTCCCACAGAGCTACACCACTGCCCACAACTCTCCCACAGCTCTACACAACAGCTCAAACCATTCCCACAGCGTTACACCACTGCCCGCACCTTTCCCAAAGCGCTACACCACTGCCCACACCACTCCCACAGCACTACACCACTGCCCACACCACTCCCACAGCGTTACACCACTGCCCGCACCACTCCCACAGCGCTACAGCACTGCCCACAACATTCCCACAGCTCTACACCACTGCACACACCACTCCCACAGCACTACACCACTGCCCACACTACTCCCACAGCGCTACACCACAGCCCACACCACTCCCACAGAGCTACACCACTGCCCACAACTCTCCCACAGCTCTACACAACAGCTCAAACCATTCCCACAGCGTTACACCACTGCCCGCACCTTTCCCAAAGCGCTACACCACTGCCCACACCACTCCCACAGCACTACACCACTGCCCACACCACTCCCACAGCGTTACACCACTGCCCGCACCACTCCCACAGCGCTACACCACTGCCCACACCACTTCCACAGCGCTACACCACTGCCCTCATCACTCCCACAGCACTAAAGCCAAACCCACACCACTCCCACAGCGCTACACCACTGCCCACACCACTCCCACAGCGTTACACCACTGCCCACACCTCATCCACAGTGCTACACCACTGCCCACACCACTCCCAAAGCGCAACACCAATGCCCACACCACTCCCACAGCGCTACACCATTGCCCACTCCACTCCCATAGCGATACACGACACCCCACACCACTCTCACAGCGCTACACCACTGCCCACTCCACTCCCACAGCGCTATACCACTGCCCACTCCACTCCCACAGCGCTACGCCACTGCACACACCACTCCCACAGCGCTACACCACCGCCAACACCACTCCCACAGCGTTACACCACTGCCCACACCTCATCCACAGTTCTACACCACTGCCCACACCACTCCCAAAGCGCAACACCAATGCCCACACCACTCCCACAGCGCTACACCATTGCCCACTCCACTTCCACAGCGCTACACCACTGCCCACACCACTCCCACAGCGCTACACCATTGCCCACTCCACTCCCACAGCGCTACACCACTGCCCACACCACTCCCACAGCGTTACACCACTGCCCACACCTCTCCCACAGTGCTACACCACTGCCCACAACACTCCCACAGCGCTACACCACTGCCCACTCCACTCCCACAGCGCTACACCATTGTCCACTCCACTCCCACAGCGCTACACCACTGCCCACACCACTCCCACAGCGCTACACCATTGCCCACTCCACTCCCACAGCGCTACATCACTGCCCACACCACTCCCACAGCGCTACAAAACAACCCACACCACTCCCACAGCGCTACACCACTTCCTACACCACTCCCACAGCGCTAATCCACTGACCGCACCACTCCCACTGCGCTACACCAAAACCCACACAACTCCCAGAGCGCTACACCACTGCCCACACCACTCCCACAGAGCTACACCACTGCCCACACCACTCCCACAGCACTACACCACTGCCCTCACCACACCCACAGCACTACACCACTGCCCACACGACTCCCACAGCGCTACACCACTGCACACACCACTCCCACAGCACTACACCATTGCGCACACCACACCCACAGCACTACACCCCTGCCCTCACCACACCTACAGAGCTACACCACTGCCCACACCACTCCCACAGCGTTACACCACTGCCCACACCACCCCCACAGCACTACACCACTGCCACACCACTCCCACAGCGCTACACCACTGCACACACCACTCCCACAGCACTACACCACTGCCCACACCACTCCCACAGCACTACCCCACTACCCACACCACTCCCACAGCTCTACACCACACCACACACCACTCCCACAGCACTACACCACTGCCCACACCACTCCCACAGCGCTACACCACACCCCACACCACTCCCACAGCGTTACACCACTGCCCACTCCACTCCCACAGCGCTACACTACTGCCCACAACACTATCACTGCGCTACACCACTGCCCACACCACTACCACTGCGCTACACCACTGCCCACTCCACTCCCACAGCGCTACACCACTGCCCACACCACTCCCACAGAGACACACCACTGCCCACACCACTCCCACAGTGCTACACCACTGCACACACCACTCCCACAGCACTACACCACAATCCACACCACTCCCACAGCGCTACACCGCTGCCCACACCACTCCCACAGCGCTGCACCACTGCCCACACTACTCCCACAGCGCTACACCACTGCCCACACCACTCCCACTGCGCTACAACACACCCCACACCACTCCCTCAGCTCTTCACCACTGCACACCACTCGCACAGAGTTACACCATTGCCCACACCACTGCCCACATCACACCCGCAGCGCTACACCACTGCCCACACCACTCCCACAGCTAAACACCACTGCCCACACCACGCCCACAGCACTACACCACTGCCCACACCACTCCCACAGCGCTACACCACTGCCCAAACAACTCCCACAGCACTATACCTCTGACCACGCCACTCCCACAGCACTACACCACTGCCCACACCACTCCCACAGCGCTACGTCACTGCCCACACCACTCACACAGCGCTACACCACTGCCCACACCACTCCCACAGCACTACACCACTGCTCAGATCACCCCTGCTGCGCTACACCACTGCCCACACTACTCCCACAGCACTACCCCACTACCCACACCACTCCCACAGCTCTACAACAAACTCCACACCACTCCCACAGCGTTACACCACTGCCCACACCACACCCACTGCACTACACCACTGCCCACACCACACCCACAGCACTACACCACTGCCCACACCACTCCCACATCGCTACACCACTGCCCACTCCACTCCCACAGCGCTACACCACTGCCCGCACCACTCCCACAGAGACACACCACTGCCCACACCACTCCCACAGCGCTACAACACACCCCACACCACTCCCTCAGCTCTTCACCACTGCACACAACCCTCCCAAAGTGCTTCACCACAGCCCACACCACTCCCAAAGCACTACACCACTGCCCACAACCCTCCCACAGCATTACACCACTTCCCACACCACTCCCAAAGCGCTACACCACATCCCACATCCCTCCCAAAGCGCTACACCACTGCCCACACCACTACCACAGCATCACACCTCTGCCCACACCACTCCCACAGCATTACACCACTGCACACACCACTCCCATAGCGCTGCACCACTGCCCACAACCCTCCCTCAGCGTTACACCACTGCCCACACCACTACCACAGCGCTACACCACTGCCCACACCACTCCCACAGCGCTACACCACTGCCCACACAACTCCCACAGCGCTACACCACTGCCCACACCTCTCCTACTGCGCTAATTCACTGCCCACACCACTCCCACAGCACTACACCACTGCCCACACCACTCCCACAGCGCTACACCACTGCCCACACCACTCCCACAGCACTACACCACAACCCACACCACACCCACAGCACTACACCACTGCCCAAGCCGCTCCCACAGCGCTACACCACTGCCCACACAATTCCAACAGCGCTACACCACTGCCCACACCACTGCAACAGCGCTACACCACTGCCCACACCAATCCCACAGCTTTACACCACTGCCCAAACCACTCCCACAGAGTTACACCACTGCCCACACCACTGCAAACATCACTCCCACAGCCCTACACCACTGCCCAGATCACACCCGCAGCGCTACACCACTGCCCACACCACTCCCACAGCTCAACACCACTGACCATGCCACTCCCACAGCACTACACCACTGCCCACACCAATCCCACAGCACAACACCACTGCCCACACCACTCCCACAGCGCTACATCACTGCCCACACCACTCCCACAGCGCTACATCACTGCCCACACCACTCCCACAGCCCTACACCACTGCCCACACCACTCCCACAGCGCTACACCATTGTCCACCCCATTCCCACAGCCCTACACCACACCCCACACCGCTCCCACAGCGCTACAGCAATGCCCACACCACTCTCACAGCGCTACACCACTGCCCACACCTCTCCCACAGCGCTACACCACTGCCCACACCACTCCCAAAGCGCTACACCACACCCCACACCACTCCCACAGCGCTACACCATTGCCTACACCACACGCACATGACTACACCACTGCCCACACCACTCCCACAGCGCTACATCACTGCCCACACCACTCACACAGCGCTACACCACTGCCCACACCACTCCCACAGCACTACACCACTGCTCAGATCACCCCGGCTGCGCTAGACCACTGCCCACACCACTCCCACAGAGTTACACCACTGCCCACACCACTCCCACAGCGCTACACCACTGCCCACACCACTCCCATAGCGCTACACCACTGCCCACACCACTCCCACAGCGCTACACAACTGCCCACACCACTCCCACAGCGCTACACCACTGCCCACACCACTTCAACAGCACTACACCACTGCCCACACCACTCCCACAGCGCTACACCACTGCCCACTCCACTCCCACAGCGATTCACCACTGCCCACCCCACTCGCAAAAGGCTACACCACTGCCCACACCACTCCAACAGCACTACACCACTGCCCACACCACTCCCACAGCTCTACACCACTGACAACACCACTCCCACTGCGTTACACCACTGCCCACACCACTCCCACAGCGCTACACCACTGCCCACAGCACCCACGCAGCGCTACACCACTGCCCACACCAAACCACAGCGTTACACCACTGCCCATACCACTCCCACAGCGCTACACCACTGCCCACACCACACCCATAGCACTACTCTCCTGCACACACCACTCCCACAGCACTACACGTCTGCCCACGCCACTCCCACAGCCGTACACCAATGCCCACACCACTCCCACTGAGCTACACCACTGCCCACACCATTCCCACAGCGTTACACCACAACCAAAATCACTCCCACAGCGTTACACCACAAACAAAATCACTCCCGCAGCGCTACACCGCAACCCAGAACCCTCCCACAGCGCTACACCACTGACAACACCACTCCCACAGCACTACAACACAGCCCTTGGCACTCCCAGAGCGCTACACCACTGCCCACACCACTCCCACAGCACTACACCACTGCCCTCACCACTCCCACAGCGCTACATCACAGCCCTTGGCACTCCCACAGAGCTACACCACTGCCCACACCACTCCCACAACACTACACCACTGCCCACACCACTCCCACAGCACTACACCACTGTCAACACTACTCCCACAGCGCTACACCACTGCCCACACTGCTCCCACAGCGCTACAACACAACCCACACCACTCCCACAGCTCTACACCACTGTCAACACCACTCCCAAAGCACTACACCACAACCCACACCACTCCCACAGCTCTACAGCACTGCCCACACCTCTCCCACACCACTACACCACTGCCACACCACTCACACAGCGCTACACCACTGCCCACACCACTCCCGCAGCTCTAGACGAATGCCCACAACACTCCCACAGCT
Organism: Cetorhinus maximus; assembly: GCF_964194155.1. Taxonomy (NCBI): domain Eukaryota; kingdom Metazoa; phylum Chordata; class Chondrichthyes; order Lamniformes; family Cetorhinidae; genus Cetorhinus; species Cetorhinus maximus. The sequence continues at coordinate 259,121 of NW_027596205.1, forward strand.
CTACACTAATGCCCACATCACTACACCACTGCCCATACCACTCCCGCAGCGCCACACCACTGCCCACACCACTCCCACAGCGCTGCACCACTGCCCACACCACAACCACAGCGCTACACCACTGCCCACACCACTCCCACAGCGCTACACCAATGGCCACACCACTCCCGCAGCTCTACACCAATGGCCACACCACTCCCACAGCACTACACCTCAACACACACCACTCCCACAGTGCTACACCACTGCCCACATCTCTCCCACAGCGCTACACCACTGCCCACACCACACCCACAGCACTACACCACTGCCCACACCACTCCCAAAGCGCTACACCACTGCTCACACCACTCCCACTGCGCTACACCACAACCCACACCACTCCCACAGCGCTTCACCACTCCCCACAACCCTCCCACAGCACTGCACCACAACCCACACGACTCCCACAGCGCTACACCACTACCTGCACCACTGCCCACACCACTCCTACAGAACTAAACCACTGCCCACACCACTCCCACAGCACTACACCACAACCCACACCACTCCCACAGCTCTTCAGCACTACCCACACCACTCCCACACCACTACACCACTGCCACACCACTCCCGCAGCGCCACACCACTGCCCACACCACTCCCACAGCGCTGCACCACTGCCCACACCACAACCACAGCGCTACACCACTGCCCACACCACTCCCACAGCGCTACACCAATGGCCACACACTCCCACAGCACTACACCACTGCACACACCACTCCCACAGCGCTACACCACTGCCCACACCACACCCACAGCGCTACACCACTGCCCACACCACTCCCACACCTCGACACCACTGCCCACACCACACCCACAGCACTACACCACTGCCCATTCCACTCCCAAAGCGCTACACCACTGCCCACACCACTCCCACTGCGTTACACCACAACCCACACCACTCCCACAGCGCTTCACCACTCCCCACACCACTCCCACAGCGCTACACCACTGCCCACACCATTAAGCAGCGCTACACCACAACCCACACGACTCCCACAGCGCTACACCACTACCTGCACCACTGCCCACACCACTCCTACAGAACTAAACAACTGCCCACACCACACCCACAGCACTACACCACTGCCAACACCACTCCCACAGCGCTACACCACTGCCCACACCACTCCCTCAGCGCTACACCACTGCCCACACCACTTCCACAGTACTACACCACTGTCCACACCACTCCCACAACGCTACACCACTGCCCACACCACTCACACAGCACTACATCACAACCCACACCACTCCCATTGCTCTACACCACTGTCAACACCACTCCCAAAGCACTACACCACAACCCACACCACTCCCACAGCTCTACAGCACTGCCCACACCACTCCCACACCACTACACCACTGCCACACCACCCACACAGCGCTACACCACTGCCCACACCACCACCGCAGCTCTAGACGAATGCCCACAACACTCCCACAGCTCTGTGGTGTAGTGCTGTGGGAGTGGTGTGAGCAGTGGTGTAACGCTGTGGGAGTGGTGTGGGCAGTGGTGTAGCGCTGTGGGAGTGGTGTGGGCAGTGGTGTAGCGCTGTGGGAGCGGTTTGGGCAGTCGTGTAGCGCTGTGGAAGTGGTGTGGGCAGTGGTCTAGCAGTTTGGGAGGGTTGTGGGCAGTGGTGTAGAACTGTGGGAGTGGTGTGGGGTGTGGTGTAGCGCTGTGGGAGTCGTGTGGGCAGTGGTGTAGCGCTGTGGGTGTGGTCTGGGCAGTGGGGTAGCGCTGTGGGCGTGGTGTGGGCAGTGGTGTAGTGCTGTGGGAGTGGTCTGGGCAGTGGTGCAGAGCTTTGGGAGTGGTGTGGGCAGTGGTGTAGGGAAGCGGGTGTGATGTGGGCAGTGGTGTAGTACTGTGGGAGATGTGTGGGCAGTGGTGTAACTCTGTGGGAGTGTTGTGGGCAGTGGTGTAGCGCTCTTGTTGTGGCGTGGTCAGTGGTGTAGCGCTGTGGGTGTGGTGTGGGCAGTGCTGTAGAGCTGTGGGAGTGGTGTGGGTTGTGATGTAGTGCTTTGGGAGTGGTGTTGACAGTGGTGTAGAGCTGTGGGAGTGGTGTGGGTTGTGGTGTAGCGCTGTGGCAGCAGTGTGGGCAGTGGTGTAGAGCTGTGGGAGTGGTGTTGACAGTGGTGTAGCGCTGTGGGAGTGGTGTGGTTAGTGGTGTAACGCTGTGGGAGTGGTGTTGACAGTGGTGTAGCGCTGTGGGAGTGGTGTGGGTAGTGGTGTAACGCTGTGGGAGTGGTGTGAGTTGTGGTGTAGCGCTGTGGGAGCAGTGTGGGCTGTGGTGTAGAGCTGTGGGAGTAGTGTTGACAGTGGTGTAGTGCTGTGGGAGTGGTGTGGGCAGTGGTGTAGCTCTGTGGGAGTGCCAAGGGCTGTGATGTAGTGCTGCGGGAGTGGTGTGGGCAGTGGTGTTGCGCTGTGGGAGTGGTGAGGGCAGTGGTGTAGAGCTGTGGGAGTGCCAAGGGCTGTGTTGTAGCGCTGTGGGAGGGTTCTGGGTTGCGGTGTAGCGCTGTGGGAGTGATTTTGGTTGTGGTGTAACGCTGTGGGAGTGATTCTGGTTGTGTTGTAACGCTGTGGGAATGGTGTGGGCAGTGGTGTAGCTCTGTGGGAGTGGTGTGGGCAGTGGTGTACGGCTGTGGGAGTGGTGTGGGCAGACGTGTAGTGCTGTGGGTTTGGTGTGTGCAGGAGTGTAGAGCTATGGGTGTGGAGTGGGCAGTGGTGTAGCGCTGTGGGAGTGGTGTGGGCATTGGGTTAACTATGCGGGAGTGGTGTGGGCAGTGGTGTAACGCTGTGGTTTGGTGTGGGCAGTGGTGTAACGCTGTGGTTTGGTGTGGGCAGTGGTGTAGCGCTGCGTGAGTGGTGTGGGCAGTGGTGTAGCGCTGTGGGAGTGGTGTGGGCAGTGGTGTAACGCAGTGGGAGTGGTGTTGTCAGTGGTGTAGAGCTGTGGGAGTGGTGTGGGCAGTGGTGTAGTGCTGTTGGAGTGGTGTGGGCAGTGGTGTAGCACTGTGCGAGTGGGGTGGGCAGTGGTGTAGCGCTGCGGGAGTGGTGTGGGCAGTGGTGTAGCACTGCGGGAGTGGTGTGGGCAGTGGTGTAGCCCTGTGGGAGTGGGGTGGGCAGTGGTGTAGCGCTGCGGGATTGGTGTGGGCAGCGGTGTAGCGCTGTGGGAGTGGTGTGTGCAGTGGTGTAGTGCTGCGGGAGTGCTGTGGGCAGCGGTGTAGCGCTGTGGGAGTGGTGTGGGCAGTGGTGTAGTGCTGCGGGAGTGCTGTGGGCAGCGGTGTAGCGCTGTGTGAGTGGTGTAGACAGTGATGTAACGCTGTGCGAGTGGTGTGGGTTGTGGTGTAGCGCTGTGGGAGTGTTGCGGGCATTGGGTTAACGCTGCGGGAATGGTGTGGGCAGTGTTGTAACGCTGTGGGTGTTGTGTGGGCAGTGATGTAACGCTGTGGGAGTGGTGTGGGCATTGGGTTAACTATGCGGGAGTGGTGTGGGCAGTTGTGTAGCGCTGTGGGAGTGGTGTGGGCATTCGTCTATAACTTTGGGTGTGTTGTGGGCATTAGTCTAGCACTGTTTGTGTGGTGTGGGTTGTGGTGTGGGCATTGGTGTAGTGTTGTGGGTGCGGTGTGGGCAGTGGGTTAGTGCTGTGGGAGTGGTGTGGGCAGTGGTGTTGCGCTGTGGGTGGTGTGTGGGCTGTGGTGTGGAGCTGTGGGAGGGGTGTGGGCAGTGGTGTAGCGTTGTGGGAGTGGTGTGGACAGTGGTGTAGCACTGTGGAAGTGGTGTGGGCAGTGGTGTAGCGCTGTTGGAGGGGTGTGGGCAGTGGTGTAGTGCTGTGGGAGTGGTGTTGGCAGTTGTGTAGTGCTGTGGTTGTTGTGTGGGCAGTGGTTTAGTTCTGTTGGAGTGGTGCGGGCAGTGGTGCAGGTAGTGGTGTAACGCTGTGGGAGTCGTGTGGGCAGTGGTGTAGCGCTGCTTAGTGGTGTGGGCAGTGGTGTAGCGCTGTGGGAGTGGTGTGGGGAGTGGTGAAGCGCTGTGGGAGTGGTGTGGGCAGTGGTGTAGCGCTGTGGGTGTTGTGTGGGCAGTGGTGTCGAGCTGAGGGAGTGGTTTGGGCAGTGGTGTAGCGCTGTGGGAGAGATGTGGGCAGTGGTGTAGCGCTGTGGGAGTGGTGTGTGTTGAGGTGTAGTGTTGTGGGAGTGGTGTGGCCATTGGTGTAGCGCTGTGGGATTGGCTTGGGCTGTGGTGTAGCGCTGTGGTTGTGGTGTGGGCAGTGATGTAGAGCTGTGCGAGTGGTGTGGGTTGTGGTGTAGTGCTTTGGGAGTGGTGTTGACAGTGGTGTAGAGCTGTGGGAGTGGTGTGGGTTGTGTGTAGCGCTGTGGGAGTGGTGTGGGTAGTGGTGTAACGCTGTGGGAGTGGTGTGAGTTGTGGTGTAGCGCTGTGGGAGCAGTGTGGGCAGTGGTGTAGAGCTGTGGGAGTGGTGTGGGTTGTGGTGTAGCGCTGTGGGAGTGGTGTGTGTAGTGGTGTAACGCTGTGGGAGTGGTGAGAGTTGTGGTGTAGCGCTGTGGGAGCAGTGTGGGCAGTGGAGTGGTGTAGAGCTGTGGGAGTAGTGTTGACAGTGGTGTAGTGTTGTGGGAGTGGTGTGGGCAGTGGTGTAGCTCTGTGGGAGTGCCAAGGGCTGTGATGTAGTGCTGTGGGAGTGGTTTGGGCAGTGGTGTAGCGCTGTGGGAGTGGTGAGGGCAGTGGTGTAGTGCTGTGGGAGTGGTGTGGGCAGTGGTGTAGAGCTCTGGGAGTGCCAAGGGCTGTGTTGTAGCGCTGTGGGAGGGTTCTGGGTTGCGGTGTAGCGCTGTGGGAGTGATTTTGGTTGTGGTGTAACGCTGTGGGAGTGATTCTGGTTGTGTTGTAACGCTGTGGGAATGGTGTGGGCAGTGGTGTAGCTCTGTGGGAGTGGTGTGGGCAGTGGTGTACGGCTGTGGGAGTGGTGTGGGCAGACGTGTAGCGCTGTGGGAGTGGTGTGTGCAGGAGTGTAGAGCTATGGGTGTGGAGTGGGCAGTGGTGTAGCGCTGTGGGAGTGGTGTGGGCATTGGGTTAACTATGCGGGAGTGGTGTGGGCAGTGGTGTAACGCTGTGGTTTGGTGTGGGCAGTGGTGTAGCGCTGCGTGAGTGGTGTGGGCAGTGGTGTAGCGCTGTGGGAGTGGTGTGGGCAGTGGTGTAACGCAGTGGGAGTGGTGTTGTCAGTGGTGTAGAGCTGTGGGAGTGGTGTGGGCAGTGGTGTAGTGCTGTTGGAGTGCTGTGGGCAGTGGTGTAGCCCTGTGCGAGTGGGGTGGGCAGTGGTGTAGCGCTGCGGGAGTGGTGTGGGCAGTGGTGTAGCGCTGCGGGAGTGGTGTGGGCAGTGGTGTAGCCCTGTGGGAGTGGGGTGGGCAGTGGTGTAGCGCTGCGGGATTGGTGTGAGCAGCGGTGTAGCGCTGTGGGAGTGGTGTGTGCAGTGGTGTAGCGCTTTGGGTGTGGTGTGTGCAGTGGTGTAGTACTGTGGGCGTGGTGTGGGCAGTGGTGTAGCGCTGTGGGAGAGATGTGGGCAGTGGTGTAGCGCTGTGGGAGTGGTGTGTGTTGAGGTGTAGTGTTGTGGGAGTGGTGTGGCCATTGGTGTAGCGCTGTGGGAGTGGCTTGGGCTGTGGTGTAGCGCTGTGGTTGTGGTGTGGGCAGTGGTGTGGCGCTGCGGGTGTGGTGTGGGCAGTGGTGTAGTGGTGTGGGAATTAGTGTAGAGCTGTGGGAGTGTTGTGGGCATTCGTCTAGAGCTGCGGGAGTGGTGTGGGCAGTGGTGTAGCGCTGTGTGAGTGGTGGGGCTGTGGTGTAGTGGTGTGGGAGTGGTGTGGGCAGTGCTGTAGAGCTGTGGGAGTGGTGTGGGTTGTGGTGTAGTGCTTTGGGAGTGGTGTTGACAGTGGTGTAGAGCTGTGGGAGTGGTGTGGGTTGTGGTGTAGCGCTGTGGCAGCAGTGTGGGCAGTGGTGTAGAGCTGTGGGAGTGGTGTTGACAGTGGTGTAGCGCTGTGGGAGTGATGTGGGTAGTGGTGTAACGCTGTGGGAGTGGTGTTGACAGTGGTGTAGCGCTGTGGGAGTGGTGTGCGTAGTGGTGTAACGCTGTGGGAGTGGTGTGAGTTGTGGTGTAGCGCTGTGGGAGCAGTGTGGGCAGTGGTGTAGAGCTGTGGGAGTAGTGTTGACAGTGGTGTAGTGCTGTGGGAGTGGTGTGGGCAGTGGTGTAGCTCTGTGGGAGTGCCAAGGGCTGTGATGTAGTGCTGCGGGAGTGGTGTGGGCAGTGGTGTAGCGCTGTGGGAGTGGTGAGGGCAGTGGTGTAGTGCTGTGGGAGTGGTGTGGGCAGTGGTGTAGAGCTGTGGGAGTGCCAAGGGCTGTGTTGTAGCGCTGTGGGAGGGTTCTGGGTTGCGGTGTAGCGCTGTGGGAGTGATTTTGGTTGTGGTGTAACGCTGTGGGAGTGATTCTGGTTGTGTTGTAACGCTGTGGGAATGGTGTGGGCAGTGGTGTAGCTCTGTGGGAGTGGTGTGGGCAGTGGTGTACGGCTGTGGGAGTGGTGTGGGCAGACGTGTTGTGCTGTGGGAGTGGTGTGTGCAGGAGTGTAGAGCTATGGGTGTGGAGTGGGCAGTGGTGTAGCGCTGTGGGAGTGGTGTGGGCATTGGGTTAACTATGCGGGAGTGGTGTGGGCAGTGGTGTAACGCTGTGGTTTGGTGTGGGCAGTGGTGTAGCGCTGCGTGAGTGGTGTGGGCAGTGGTGTAGCGCTGTGGGAGTGGTGTGGGCAGTGGTGTAACGCAGTGGGAGTGGTGTTGTCAGTGGTGTAGAGCTGTGGGAGTGGTGTGGGCAGTGGTGTAGTGCTGTTGGAGTGCTGTGGGCAGTGGTGTAGCCCTGTGCGAGTGGGGTGGGCAGTGGTGTAGCGCTGCGGGAGTGGTGTGGGCAGTGGTGTAGCGCTGCGGGAGTGGTGTGGGCAGTGGTGTAGCCCTGTGGGAGTGGGGTGGGCAGTGGTGTAGCGCTGCGGGATTGGTGTGGGCAGCGGTGTAGCGCTGTGGGAGTGGTGTGTGCAGTGGTGTAGTGCTGCGGGAGTGCTGTGGGCAGCGGTGTAGCGCTGTGGGAGTGGTGTTGGCAGTGGTGTAATGCTGCGGGAGTGCTGTGGGCAGCGGTGTAGCGCTGTGTGAGTGGTGTAGGCAGTGATGTAACGCTGTGCGAGTGGTGTGGGTTGTGGTGTAGCGCTGTGGGAGTGTTGCGGGCATTGGGTTAACGCTGCGGGAATGGTGTGGGCAGTGGTGTAACGCTGTGGGAGTTGTGTGGGCAGTGATGTAACGCTGTGGGAGTGGTGTGGGCATTGGGTTAACTATGCGGGAGTGGTGTGGGCAGTTTTGTAGCGCTGTGGGAGTGGTGTGGGCATTCGTCTATAACTTTGGGTGTGTTGTGGGCATTAGTCTAGCACTGTGTGTGTGGTGTGGGTTGTGGTGTGGGCAGTGGTGTAGTGTTGTGGGTGCGGTGTGGGCAGTGGGTTAGTGCTGTGGGAGTGGTGTGGGCAGTGGTGTTGCGCTGTGGGTGGTGTGTGGGCTGTGGTGTGGAGCTGTGGGAGGGGTGTGGGCAGTGGTGTAGCGTTGTGGGAGTGGTGTGGACAGTGTTGTAGCACTGTGGAAGTGGTGTTGGCAGTGGTGTAGTGCTGTGGGTGAGGTGTGGGCAGTGGTTTAGTGCTGTGGGAGTGGTGTTGGCAGTGGTGTAGTGCTGTGGGTGAGGTTTGGGCAGTGGTTTAGTGCTGTGGGAGTCGTGTGGGTTGTGGTGCAGTGCTGTGGGACTGGTAGGGCATTATTGTAGCGCGGTGGGAGTGGTGTGGGCAGTGGTGTAGCGCTGCTTAGTGGTGTGGGCAGTGGTGTAGCGCTGTGGGAGTGGTGTGGGTTGTGGTGTAGCGCAGTGGGAGTGGTGTGGGCAGTGGTGTAGCGTTGTGTGAGTGGTGTGGGTTGTGGTGTAGCGCAGTGGGAGTGGTGTGGGCAGTGGTGAAGCGCTGTGGGAGTGGTGTGGGTTGTGGTGTAGCGCAGTGGGAGTGGTGTGGGCAGTGGTGTAGCGCTTTGGGAGTGGTGTGGGCAGTGGTGTAGTGCTGTGGGTGTTGTGTGGGCAGTGGTGTCGAGCTGTGGGAGGGGTGTGGGCTGTGGTGTAGCGCTGTGGGAGTGTTGTTGGCTGTGGTGTAGCGCTTTGGGAGTGGTGTGTGCAGTGGTGTACTGCTGTGGGTGTGGTGTGGGCAGTGGTGTAGCGCTGTGGGAGTGTTGTGGGAATTCGTCTAGAGTTGCGGGAGTGGTGTGGGCAGTGGTGTAGCGCTGTGTGAGTGGTGTGGCAGTGGTGTAGTGGTGTGGGAGTGGTGTGGGTTGTGGTGTAGTGCTTTGGGATTGGTGTTGACAGTGGTGTAGAGCTGTTGGAGTGGTGTGGGATGTGGTGTTGCGCTGTGGGAGCAGTGTGGACAGTGGTGTAGAGCTGTGGGAGTAGTGTTGACAGTGGTGTAGTGCTGTGGGAGTGGTGTGGGTAGTGGTGTAACACTGTGGGTGTGGGGTGAGTTGTGGTGTAGCGCTGTGGGAGCAGTGTGGGCACTGGTGTAGAGCTGTGGGAGTAGTGTTGACAGTGGTTTAGTGCTGTGGGAGTGGTATGGGCAGTGGTGTAGCGCTGTGGGAGTGCTGTGGGTTGTGGTGCAGCGCTTTGGGAGTTGTGTGGGCTGTGGTGTAGCGCTGTGGGAGTGCTGTGGGCAGTGGTGTAGTGCTGCGGGAGTGGTGTGGGCAGTGGTGTAGCGCTGTGGGAGTGGTGTGTGCAGTGGTGTAGCGCTGTTGGAGTGGTGTGGTCTGTGGTGTAGTGATGTGGGAGTGGTGTGGGCTGTCGTGTAGCGCTGTGTGAGTGGTGTGGCAGTGGTGTAGTGGTGTGGGAGTGTTGTGGGCATTCGTCTAGAGCTGCGGGAGTGGTGTGGGCAGTGGTGTAGCGCTGTGTGAGTGGTGTGGCAGTGGTGTAGTGGTGTGGGAGTGGTGTGGGTTGTGGTGTAGTGCTTTGGGATTGGTGTTGACAGTGGTGTAGAGCTGTTGGAGTGGTGTAGAGCTGTGGGAGTAGTGTTGACAGTGGTGTAGTGCTGTGGGAGTGGTGTGGGTAGTGGTGTAACGCTGTGGGTGTGGTGTGAGTTGTGGTGTAGCGCGGTGGGAGCAGTGTGGGCAGTGGTGTAGAGCTGTGGGAGTAGTGTTGACATTGGTGTAGTGCTGTGGGAGTGGTGTGGGCAGTGGTGTAGCGCTGTGGGAGTGGCTTGGTTTGTGGTGTAGCGCTGTGGGAGTGGTGAGAGTTGTGGTGTAGTGCTGTGGGAGTGGTGTTGGCAGTGGAGTAGCGCTGTGGGAGTGGTGTGGGCAGTGGTGTAGGGCTGTGGGAGTGGTGAGAGTTGTGGTGTAGCGCTGTGGGAGTGGTGTCGGCAGTGGTGTAGCGCTGTGGGAGTGGTGTGGGCAGTGGTGTAGTGCTGCGGGACTGGTGTGTGCAGTGGTGTAGCGCTGTGTGAGAGGTGTGGACAGTGTTGTAGCGCTGTGGGAGTGCTCTGGGCTGTGGTGTAGCGCTGTGGGAGTGGTGTGAACAGTGGTGTAGCGCTGTGGGAGTGGCGTGGGCTGTGGTGTAGCGCTGTGGGTATCGGGTGGGCAGTGGTGTAGCGCTGTGGGTGTGTTGTGGGCTGTGGTGTAGCGCTGTGGAAGTGGTATGGGTTGTGGTGTAACGCTGAGGGAGTGGTGTGGGCAGTGGTGAAGTGCTGTGAGAGTTGTGTGGGTTGTGGTGTAGCGATGTGGGAGCGGTGTGGGCAGTGGTCTAGCGCTGCGGAGGTTGTGTGGTCAGTGGTATAGCGCTGTGGGAGTGGTGTGGGTTGTGTTGTAACGCTGTGTGAGTGTTGTGGGCAGTGGTGTAGCACTGTGGGAATGGTGTGGGCAGTGGTATAGTGCTTTGGGAGTGGTGTGGGCAGTGGAGTAGCGCTGTGGGAGTGGTGTGGGTTGTGTTGTAACGCTGTGTGAGTGTTGTGGGCAGTGGTGTAGCGCTGTGGGAGTGTGGTGGGCAGTGGCGTAGCGCTGTGGGAGTGGTGTGGGCAGTAGTGTTGCGCTGTGTGAGAGGTGTGAACAGTGGTGTAGCGCTGTGGGATTGGTGTGGGCTGTGGTTAAGCGCTGTCGGAGTGGTTTGGGTTGTGGTTTAGAGGTGTGGGAGTGGTGTGGGCAGTGGTGCAGCGCTGTGGGTATCGGGTGGGCAGTGGTGTAGCGCTGTGGGTGTGTTGTGGGCTGTGGTGTAGCGCTGTGGGTATGGTATGGGTTGTGGTGTAACGCTGTGGGAGTGGTGTGGGCAGTGGTGCAGCGCTGTGTGTATGGGGTGGGCAGTGGTGTAGCGCTGTATGAGTGGTATGTGTTGTGGTGTAACGCTGAGGGAGTGGTGTGGGCAGTGGTGAAGTGCTGTGAGAGTTGTGTGGGTTGTGGTGTAGCGATGTGGGAGCGGTGTGGGCACTGGTGTAGTGCTTTGTGAATGGTGTGGGCAGTTGTGTAGCGCTGTGGGAGTGGTGTGGGCAGTGGTCTAGCACTGCGGAGGTTGTGTGGTCAGTGGTATAGCGCTGTGGGAGTTGTGTGGGCAGTGGTGTAGCGCTGTGGGAGTGGTGTGTGCAGTGGTGTAGCGCTGTGGGAGTGGTGTGGGCAGTGGAGTAGCGCCGTGGGCATGGTGTGGGCAGTGGTGTAGCGCTGTGGGAGTGGTGTGGGCAGTAGTCTTGCGCTGTGGGAGTGGTGTGGGCGGTGGTGTAGCGCTGTGGGAGTGGTCTGGGCAGTGGTGTAGCGCTGTGGGAGTGGTGTGGGCCGCGGTGTAGCGCTGTGGGAGTGTGGTGGGCAGTGGTGTAGCGCTGTGGGAGTGGTGTGGGCAGTAGTCTTGCGCTGTGGGAGTGGTGTGGGCAGTGGTGTAGCGCTTTAGGCGTGGTGTGGGCAGTGGTGAAGTGCTGTGGGAGTGGTGTGGGTAATGGTGTAGAGCTGCGAGAGTTGTGTGGCCATTGGTGTAGCGCTGTGGGAGTGGTGTGGGCAGTGGTGTAGCGCTGTGGGAGTGGTGTGGGCAGTAGTGTAGTGCTGTGGGAGAGCTTTGGGCTGTGTTGTAGCGCTGTGAGTGTGGTGTGGGTTGTGGTGTAGTGCTGTGGGAGTGGTGTTGGTAGAGGTGTAGCGCTGTGGGTGTGGTGTGGGTTGTGGTGTAGAGCAGTGGCAGTGGTGTGGGCAGTGGTGTAGTGCTGTGGGTTGTGGTGTAAGGCTGTGGGAATGTCGTGGGCATTGGTGTAGCGCTGTGGGAGTGGTGTGGGCAGTGATGTAGCGCTGTGGGAGTGCCAAGGGCTGTGTTGTAGTGGTGTGGGCAGTGGTGTAGCGCTGTGGGAATGGTTTGGGCATCGGTGTAGCGCTGTGGGAGTGTTGTGGGCAGAGGTTTAGCGCTGTGGGAGTGGTGTAGGCAGAGGTGTAGCATTGTGGGGTGGTGTGGGTTGTGGTGTAGCGCTGCGGGTGTGGTGTGGGCAGTGGTGTAGCGCTGTGGGAGTGGTGTGGGCAGTGGTGTAGTGCTGTCGGAGTGGTGTGGGCAGTGGTGTAGCGCTGTGGGAGTGGTGTGTGCAGTGGTGTAGTGCTTTGGGAGTGGTGTGGGCAGTGGTGTAGCGCTGTGGGAGTGGTATGGGTTGTGGTGTAACGCTGTGGGAGTGGTGTGGGCAGTGGTGAAGTGCTGTGAGAGTTGTGTGGGTTGTGGTGTAGCACATTGGGAGTGGTATGGGCAGTGGTGTCGTGCTTTGTGAATAGTGTGGGCAGTGGTGTAGCGCTGTGGGAGTGGTGTGGGCAGTGGTCTAGCGCTGCGGAGTTTGTGTGGTCATTGGTATAGCGCTGTGGGAGTGGTGTGGGCAGTGGTGCAGCGCTTTAGGCGTGGTGTGGGCAGTGGTGTAGCGCTGTGGGAGTGGTGTGGGTTGTGGTGTAGTGCTGTGGGAGTGTTGTGTGCAGTGGTGTAGCGCTGTAGGTGTGGTGTGGGCAGTGGTGTAGCGCTGTGGGAGTGGTGTGGGCAGTGATATAGCGCTGTGGGAGTGTTGTGGGCAGTGCTGAAGTGCTGTGGGAGTGGTGTGGGCAGTGGTCTAGCGCTGTGGGAGGGGTGTGGGCTGTGGTGTAGCTCTGTGGGAGTGGTGTGGGTAGTGGTGTACTGCTGTGGGATTGGTGTGGGCAGTGGAGTAGAGCAAGGAGAGTTGTGTGGCCATTGGTGTAGCGCTGTGGGAGTGGTGTGGGTAGTGGTGTAGTGCTGTGGGTGTGGTGTGGGCAGCGGTGTTGTGTTGTGGGAGTTGTGTGGGCAATGGTGTAGCGCTGTGGGAGTTGTGTGGGCAGTGGTGTAGCGCTGTGGGAGTGGTTGGGCAGTGGTGTAGTGCTGTGGGAGTGCTTTGTGCTGTGTTGTAGCGCTGTGGGTGTGGTGTGGGTTGTGGTGTAGTGTTGTTGGAGTGGTGTGGGTAGTGGTGTAGTGCTGTGGGTTGTGCTGTAGTGCAGTGGGAGTGGTGTGTGTTGTGGTGTAGAGCTATTGGTGTGGTGAGGTCAGTCGTGTAGTGCTGTGGGAATGGTTTGGGCATCGGTGTAGCGCTGTGGGAGTGGTGTGGGCAGAGGTTTAGAGCTGTGGGAGTGGTGTAGGCAGAGGTGTAGCATTGTGGGGTGGTGTGGGCAGTGGTATAGCGCTGTCTGTTAGGTTTGCGTAGTGGTGTAGCGCTGTGGGTGTGGCGTGGGCAGTGCTGTAGCGCTGTGGGTGCGGCGTGGGCAGTGCTGTAGCGGTGTGGGTGTGGCGTGGGCAGTGCTGTAGCGCTGTGGCTGTGGCGTGGGCAGTGGTGTAGAACTGTGGGATAGGTGTAGGCAGTGTTGTAGTGCTATGGGAGTGGTGTGGGCAGTGGTGTAGCGCAATGGGAGTGGTGTGGGTTGTGGTTTAACGCTGCGGGAGGGGTGTGGGCTGTTTTGTAGCGCTGTGGGAGTGGTGTGGGTATTGGTGTACTGCTGTGGGAGTGGTGTGGGCAGTGGAGTAGAGCTGGTGGAGTTGTGTGGTCATTGGTGTAGCGCTCTGGGAGTGGTGTGGGCAGTGGTGTAGTGCTGTGGGAGTGGTTTTGGCTGTGGTGTAGCGCGGTGGGTGTGGTGTGGGTAGTGGTGTAGCGCTGTGGGAGTGGTGTGGGTTGTGGTGTAGTGCTGTGGGTGTGGTGTGGGTAGTGGTGTAGTGCTGTGGGAGTGGTGTGGGCAGTGGTGTAGTGCTGTGGGTGTGGTGTGAGCAGTGGTGTAGCGCTGTGGGAGTGGTGTGGGCATTGGAGTAGTGCTATGGGAGTGGTGTGGGCAGTGGTGTAGCGCTGTGGGAGAGTTGTGGGCTATGGTGTAGTGCTGTGGGAGTGGTGTTGGCAGTGGTGTAGCACTGTGGGAGGGGTGTGAGCAGACGTGTAGTGCTGTGGAAGTGGTGTGGGCAGTGGTGTAGCGCTGTGGGAGTGGTGTGGGCAGTGGTGCAGCGCTTTAGGCGTGGTGTGGGCAGTGGTGTAGCGCTGTGGGAGTGGTGTGGGTTGTGGTGTAGTGCTGTGGGAGTGTTGTGTGCAGTGGTGTAGCGCTGTAGGTGTGGTGTGGGCAGTGGTGTAGCGCTGTGGGAGTGGTGTGGGCAGTGATATAGCGCTGTGGGAGTGTTGTGGGCAGTGCTGAAGTGCTGTGGGAGTGGTGTGGGCAGTGGTCTAGCGCTGTGGGAGGGGTGTGGGCTGTGGTGTAGCTCTGTGGGAGTGGTGTGGGTAGTGGTGTACTGCTGTGGGATTGGTGTGGGCAGTGGAGTAGAGCAAGGAGAGTTGTGTGGCCATTGGTGTAGCGCTGTGGGAGTGGTGTGGGTAGTGGTGTAGTGCTGTGGGTGTGGTGTGGGCAGCGGTGTTGTGTTGTGGGAGTTGTGTGGGCAATGGTGTAGCGCTGTGGGAGTTGTGTGGGCAGTGGTGTAGCGCTGTGGGAGTGGTTGGGCAGTGGTGTAGTGCTGTGGGAGTGCTTTGTGCTGTGTTGTAGCGCTGTGGGTGTGGTGTGGGTTGTGGTGTAGTGTTGTTGGAGTGGTGTGGGTAGTGGTGTAGTGCTGTGGGTTGTGCTGTAGTGCAGTGGGAGTGGTGTGTGTTGTGGTGTAGAGCTGTTGGTGTGGTGAGGTCAGTCGTGTAGTGCTGTGGGAATGGTTTGGGCATCGGTGTAGCGCTGTGGGAGTGGTGTGGGCAGAGGTTTAGAGCTGTGGGAGTGGTGTAGGCAGAGGTGTAGCATTGTGGGGTGGTGTGGGCAGTGGTATAGCGCTGTCTGTTAGGTTTGCGTAGTGGTGTAGCGCTGTGGGTGTGGCGTGGGCAGTGCTGTAGCGCTGTGGGTGCGGCGTGGGCAGTGCTGTAGCGGTGTGGGTGTGGCGTGGGCAGTGCTGTAGCGCTGTGGCTGTGGCGTGGGCAGTGGTGTAGAACTGTGGGATAGGTGTAGGCAGTGTTGTAGTGCTATGGGAGTGGTGTGGGCAGTGGTGTAGCGCAATGGGAGTGGTGTGGGTTGTGGTTTAACGCTGCGGGAGGGGTGTGGGCTGTTTTGTAGCGCTGTGGGAGTGGTGTGGGTATTGGTGTACTGCTGTGGGAGTGGTGTGGGCAGTGGAGTAGAGCTGGTGGAGTTGTGTGGTCATTGGTGTAGCGCTCTGGGAGTGGTGTGGGCAGTGGTGTAGTGCTGTGGGAGTGGTTTTGGCTGTGGTGTAGCGCGGTGGGTGTGGTGTGGGTAGTGGTGTAGCGCTGTGGGAGTGGTGTGGGTTGTGGTGTAGTGCTGTGGGTGTGGTGTGGGTAGTGGTGTAGTGCTGTGGGAGTGGTGTGGGCAGTGGTGTAGTGCTGTGGGTGTGGTGTGAGCAGTGGTGTAGCGCTGTGGGAGTGGTGTGGGCATTGGAGTAGTGCTATGGGAGTGGTGTGGGCAGTGGTGTAGCGCTGTGGGAGAGTTGTGGGCTATGGTGTAGTGCTGTGGGAGTGGTGTTGGCAGTGGTGTAGCACTGTGGGAGGGGTGTGAGCAGACGTGTAGTGCTGTGGAAGTGGTGTGGGCAGTGGTGTAGCGCTGTGGGAGTGGTGTGGCCATTGGTGTAACGCTGTGGGAGTGGTGTGGGCAGTGGTGTAACGCTGTTTGAGTGGGTTGGTTTGTGGTGTAGCGCTGTGGGAGTGGTGTGGACAGTGGTTTAGCGCTGTGGGTGCGGTGTGGGTAGTGGTGTAACGCTGTGGGAGTGGTTTGGTTTGTGGTGTAGCGCTGTGGGAGTGGTGTGGCCACTGGTGTAACGCTGCGGGAGCGGTGTGGGCAGTGGTGTAACGCTGTGGGTGTGTTGTGGACAGCGGTGTGGTGCTGTGGGAGTGGTGTGGGCAGTTGTGTAGCGTTGTTGGAGTGGTTTGGGTTGTGGTGTAACGCTGTGGGAGTTGTGTGGGTAGTGGTGTAACGCTGTGGGAGTTGTGTGAGTAGTGGTGTAGCGCTGTGGGAGTGGTGTGTGCAGTGGTGTAACGCTGTGGGAGTTGTGTGGGTAGTGGTGTAGCGCTTTGGGTGTGGTGTGGGTAGAGGTGTAGCGCTGTGGGAGTGGTGTGGGCAGTGGTGTAGCGCTGTGGGAGTGGTGTGGGCAGCGGTGTAGCGCTGTGTGAGTTGTGTGGGTAGTGGTGTAGCGCTGTGGGAGTGGAGTGGGCAGTGGTGTAGCACTGTGTGGTTGGTGTGGGCAGAGGTGTAGCGCCGTGGTAGTGCTGTGAGCAGTGGTGTAGCTCTGTGGGAGGGGTGTGGGCTGTTTTGTAGCGCTGTGGGAGTGGTGTGGGTATTGGTGTACTGCTGTGGGAGTGGTGTGGGCAGTGGAGTAGAGCTGGCGGAGTTGTGTGGCCATTGGTGTAGCGCTCTGGAAGTGGTGTGGGCAGTGGTGTAGTGCTGTGGGAGTGGTTTTGGCTGTGGTGTAGCGCGGTGGGTGTGGTGTGGGTTGTGGTGTAGTGCTGTGGGTGTGGTGTGGGTAGTGGTGTAGCGCTGTGGGAGTGGTGTGGGCAGTGGTGTAACGCTGTGGGAGTGGTGTGGCCATTGGTGTAACGCTGTGGGATTGGTGTGGCCATTGGTGTAACGCTGTGGGAGTGGTGTGGGCAGTGGTGTAACGCTGTTGGGAGTGGTTTGGTTTGTGGTGTATCGCTGTGGGAGTGGTGTGGCCACTGGTGTAACGCTGCGGGAGTGGTGTGTGCAGTGGTGTAACGCTCTGGGTGTGGTGTGGGCAGCGGTGTAGTGCTGTGGGCAGTTGCGTAACGCTGTGGGAGTGGTGTGGGCAGTTGTGTAGCGCTATGGGAGTGGTTTGGTTTGTGGTGTAGCGCTGTGGGAGTGGTGTGGGCAGTGGTGTAGCTCTTTGGGAGTGGTGTCGACTGTGGTGTAGCGCTGTGAAAGTGGTGTGGGCAGTGGCGTATAGCTGTGTGAGTGGTGTGGACAGTGGTTTAGCGCTGTGGGTGTGGTGTGGGTAGTGGTGTAGTGCTGTGGGAGTGGCCTGGGCAGTGGTGTAACGCTGTGGGAGTGGTTTGGGTTGTGGTGTAGTGCTGTGGGAGTGGTGTGGGCAGTGGTGGAGCGCTGTGGGAGTTGTGTGGGTAGTGGTGTAGTGCAGTGGGAGTGGTGAGGGTAGTGGTGTAGCGCTGTGGGATTGGTGTGGGCAGTGGTGTAGCGCTGTGGGAGTGGTGTGGGCAGTGGTGTAGCGCTCTGTGAGTGGTGTGCGCAGTGGTGTAGTGCTGTGGGAGTGGTTTGGGCTGTGGTGTAGCGCTGTGGGTGTGGTGTGGGTTGTGGTGTAGTGCTGTGGGAGTGGTGTGGGTTGTGGTGTAGCGCTGTGGGAGTGGTGTGGGCTATGGTGAAGCGCTGTGGGTGTGCTCTGGGTTGTGGTGTAGTGCTGTGGGATTGGTGTGGGTTGTGGTGTAGTGCTGTGGGAATGGCATGGGCATTGGTGTAGTGCTGTAAGATTGGTGTGGGCAGTTGAGTAGCGCTGTGGGAGTGTTGTGGGTTGTGGTGTAGCACTGGGGGAGTAGCGTGGGCAGTGGTGTAGCGCTGTGGGTGTCGTGTGGGCAGTTGTGCAGTGCTTGGGAGTGGTGTGGGTTGTGTGTCGCGCTGTGGGAGTGTTGTGGGCAGTGGTGCAGCGCTGTGGGAGTGGTGTGGGCAGTGGTGTAGCGCTGTGTGAGTTGTGTGGGTATGGTGTAGTGCTGTGGGAGTGGTGTGGGCAGTGGTGTAGCGCTGTGGGAGGGGTGTGGGCTGTTTTGTAGCGCTGTGGGAGTGGTGTGGGTATTGGTGTACTGCTGTGGGAGTGGTGTGGGCAGTGGAGTAGAGCTGGTGGAGTTGTGTGGCCATTGGTGTAGCGCTCTGGGAGTGGTGTGGGCAGTGGTGTAGTGCTGTGGGAGTGGTTTTGGCTGTGGTGTAGCGCGGTGGGTGTGGTGTGGGTAGTGGTGTAGCGCTGTGGGAGTGGTGTGGGTTGTGGTGTAGTGCTGTGGGAGTGGTGTGGGCAGTGGTGTAGTGCTGTGGGTGTGGTGTGAGCAGTGGTGTAGCGCTGTGGGAGTGGTGTGGGCAGTGGTGTAGTGCTATGGGAGTGGTGTGGGCAGTGGTGTAGCGCTGTGGGAGAGTTGTGGGTGGTGGTGTAACGCTGTGGGAGTTGTGTGGGTAGTGGTGTAGCGCTGTGGGAGTGGTGTGGGCAGTGGTGTAACGCTGTGGGAGTTGTGTGGGTAGTGGTGTAGCGCTGTGGGTGTGGTGTGGGTAGTGGTGTAGCGCTGTGGGAGTGGTGTGGGCAGTGATGTAGCGCTGTGGGAGTTGTGTGGGCTGTGGTGTAGCGCTGTGGGTGTGGTGTGGGTTGTGGTGTAGTGCTGTGGGAGTGGTGTGGGCAGTGGTGTAGCGCTGTGGGAGTGGTGTGGGCAGCGGTGTAGCGCTGTGTGAGTTGTGTGGGTAGTGGTGTAGCGCTGTGGGAGTGGAGTGGGCAGTGGTGTAGCACTGTGTGGTTGGTGTGGGCAGAGGTGTAGCGCCGTGGTAGTGCTGTGAGCAGTGGTGTAGCGCTGTGGGAGGGGTGTGGGCTGTTTTGTAGCGCTGTGGTATTGGTTTGGGCAGTGGTGTACTGCTGTGGGAATGGCTTGGGCATTGGTGTGGCGCTGTAGGAGTGGTGTGGGCAGTTGTGTAGTGCTGTGGGAGTGGTGTGCGTTGTGTGTAGCGCTGTGGGTGTGGTGTGAGCAGTGGTGTAGCGCTGTGGGTGTGGTGTGAACAGTGGTGTAGCGCTGTGGGTGTGGTGTGAGCAGTGGTGTATCGCGGTGGGAGTGCCAAGGGCTGTATTGTAGCGCTGTGGGAGTGTTGTGGGCAGTAGTGTAGTGCTGTGGGAGTAGTGTGGGTTGTGGTGTAGTGCTGTGGGAGTGGTGTGGGCAGTGTTGTAGCTCTGTGGGAGTGGTGTGGGCAGTGGTGTAGCGCTGTGGGCGTGGTGTGGGCAGACGTGTAGTGCTGTGAGAGTGGTATGTCCATTGGTGTAGCGCAGTGGGAGTGGTGTTGGCAGTGGTTGAACGCTGTGTGTGTGGTGTGGGCAGTTATGTTGCGCTGTGGGAGTGCTTTGGTTTGTGGTGTAGCGCTGTGGGAGTGGTGTGGGCAGTGGTGTAGCGCTGTTGGAGTGCTGTGCGCTGTGGCGTAGTGCTGTGGGAGTGGTGTGGGCAGTGGTGTAGTGCTGTGAGAGTGGTGTGGGTAGTGGTGTAGTGCTGTGGGAGTGGTGTGTGCTGTGGTGTAGTGCTATGGGAGTGGTGTGTGCAGTGGTTTAGTGTTGTGGGAGTGCTGTGGGTTGTAGTGTAGCGCTGTGGGAGTGGTGTTGGCAGTGGTGTAGCGCTGTGGAAGTGGTGTGGGCAGTGGTGTAACGCTGTTTGAGTGGGTTGGTTTGTGGTGTAGCGCTGTGGGAGTGGTGTGGCCATTGGAGTAACGCTGTAGGTGTGGTGTGGGCAGTGGTGTAACGCTCTGGGTGTGTTGTGGGCAGCGGTGTAGTGCTGTGGGCAGTTGTGTAACGCTCTGGGAGTGGTGTGGGCAGCGATGTAGCGCTGTGGGAGTGGTGTGGGCAGTGGTGTAGTGCTGTGGGAGTGGTTTGGGTAGTGGTGTGTCGCTGTGGGAGTGGTGTTGGCAGGGGTGTTGTGCTATGGGAGTGGTGTGGGCAGTGGTGTAGTGCTGTAGGAGTGGTTTGGGCAACGGTGTAGCGCTGTGGGAGTGGTGTGGGTTGTGGTGTATTGCTGCGGGAGTTGTGTGGGCAGTGGTTAAGCGCTGTGGGAGTGGTGTGGGTTGTGTGTAGCGCTGTGGGAGTGGTGTGGATAGTGGTGTATCGCTGTGGGAAAGGTGTGGGCAGGGGTGTAGTGCTGTGGGAGTGGTGTGGTCTGTGGTGTAGCGCTGTGGGAGTGGTGTGGGCAGTGGTGTAACGCTGTGGGAGTAGTGTGGGCTGACGTGTAGTGCTGTGGGAGTGGTGTGGGCAGGGGTGTAGTGCTGTCTGTGTGGTGTGGGCATTGGTGTAATGCAGTGGGAGTGTCGTGCGCAGTGGTGTAGCGCTGTTGGGAGTGTAGTGGGTTGTGGTGCAGCGCTCGGGGAGTGGTGTGGGCTGTGGTGTAACGCTGTGGGAGTGATGTGGGCACTGGTGTAGCGCTGAGAGTGTTGTGTGGGCAGTGGTGTAGCGCTGTGGGAGTGGTGTGGGCAGTGGTGTAGTGCTGTGGGAGTGGTGTGAGTAGTGGTGTAGCGCTGTGGGAGTGATGTGGGCAGTCATGTAGTACTGTGGGAGTGGTGTGGGCAGTGG
The DNA here is from genome assembly GCF_964194155.1 of Cetorhinus maximus. Lineage (NCBI taxonomy): Eukaryota > Metazoa > Chordata > Chondrichthyes > Lamniformes > Cetorhinidae > Cetorhinus > Cetorhinus maximus. Next base: position 278,970 of record NW_027596205.1, read on the forward strand.
TGTAGCGCTGTGGGTTTGTTGTGGGCTGTGGTGTAGCGCTGTGGGAGTGGTGTGGGTAGTGGTGTAGCACTGTGGGAGTGCTGCGGGCAGTGGTGTAGTGCTGTGGGAGTGGTGTGGGCAGTGGTGTACTGCTGTGGGAGTTGAGTGGGCAGTTGTGTAGCGCTGTGAGAGTGGTGTGGGCTGTGGTGTAACGCTGTGCGAGTGATGTGGGCAGTGGTGTAGCGCTGTGGGAGTGGTGTTTTGCAGAGGTGTAGTGCTGCGGGTGTCGTGTGGCCAGTGGTGTAGCGCAGTGGGATTGGTGTGGCCAGTGGTGTAGTGCTGTGGAAGTGGTGTGGGTAGTTGTGTAGTGTTGTTGGAGTTGTGTGGGCAGTGTAGTAGTGCTGTGGGAGTGATGTGGGCATTAATGTAGCGCTCTGGGTGTGGTGTGGGCAGTGGTGTAACGCTGTGTGAGTGATGTGGGCAGAGTTGTAGTGCTGTGGGAGTGATGTGGGCATTAGTGTAGCGCTCTGGGTGTGGTGTGGGCAGTGTTGTAACGCTGTGGGAGTTGTGTGGGCAGTGGTGTAACGCTTTGGGAGTGCTGTGGGCAGTTGTGTAGCGCTGTGGGAGTGGTGTGGGCAGTGGTGTAGTGCTGTGGGAGTGTTGTGGGCAGTGGTGTAACGCTTTGGGAGTGCTGTGGGCAGTTGTGTAACGCTGCGGGCGTGGAGTGGGCAGTGGTTTAGCGCTGTGGGTGTGGTGTGTGCTGTGGTGTAGTACTGTGGGAGTGGTGTGGGCAGTGGTGTAGTACTGAGGAGTGGGGCGGGCAGTGCTGTAGCAATGTGGGAGTGGTGTGGGCAGTGGTATAGCGCTGTGGGAGTGGTGTGGGCAGTGGTGTAGTGCTGTGGGTGTTGAGTGGGCAGTGGTGTAGTGGTGTGGGCATTGGTGTAGTTCTGTGGAAGTGGTGTGGGCAGTGGTATAGTGCTGTGGGAGTGGTGTGGGCAGTGGTGTAGTGCCGTGGGAGTGGTGTGGGTAGTGGTGTAGCGCTGTGTGAGTGGTGTGGGCAGTGGTTTAGTACTGTGGAAGTGGGGTGGGCAGTGGTGTAGTACTGTGGGAGTGGTGCGGGCAGTGGTGTAGTGCTGTGGGCGTGGTGTGGGCAGTGGTGTAGTGCTGTGGGAGTTGAGTTGGAAGTGGTGTAGCGATGTCAGAGCGGTTTGGGCTGTGGTGTAACGCTGTTGGAGTTGTGTGGGCAGTGGTGTAGCGCTGTGGGAATGGTGTGGGCTGTAGTGCAGTGCTGTGGGATTGGTGTGGGCATTTGTGTAGCGCTGTGGGAGTGGTGTGGGTAGTGGTGTAGCGCTCTGGGAGCGGTGTGGGCTGTGGTTTAACGCTGTGGGTGTGATGTGGGCAGTGGTGTAGCGCTGTGAGTGTTGTGTGGGTCATGGTGTAGCGCTGTGGGAGTGGTGTGGGCAGTGTTGTAGCGCTGTGGGAGTGGTGTGGGCAGTGGTGTAGTGCTGTGGGAGTGGTGTGGGTAGTGGTGTAGCGATGTGGGAGTGGTGTGGGCAGTCATGTAGTACTGTGGGAGTGGTGTGGGCAGTGGTGTAGCGCTCTGGGTGTGGTGTGGGCTGTGGTGTAGTACTGTGGGAGTGGTGTGGGCAGTTGTGTAGTACTGTGGGAGTGCTGCGGGCAGTGGTGTAGTGCTGTGGGAATGGTGTGTGCAGTGGTGTAGCGCTGTGAGAGTGGTGTGGGCTGTGGTGTAACGCTGTGCGAGTGATGTGAGCAGTGGTGTAGCGCTGTGGGTGTGGTGTGGGCAGAGGTGTAGTGCTGTGGAACTGGTGTGGTTAGTTGTGTAGTGCTTTTGGAGTGGTGTGGGCAGTGTTGTAGTGCTGTGGGAGAGATGTGGGCATTAGTGTAGCGCTCTGGGTGTGGTGTGGTCAGTGGTGTAACGCTGTTGGAGTTGTGTGGGCAGTGGTGTAGTGCTGTGGGAGTGGTGTGGGCAGTGGTGTAGTTCTGTGGGAGTGGTGTGGGCAGTGGTGTAGTGCTGTGGGTGTGGTGTGGCCAGTGGTGTAGTGCTGTGGGAGTGGTGTGGGCTGTTGTGTAGTGCTGTGGGAGTGGTGTGGGCAGTGGTGTAGTGCTGTTGGAGTTGTGTGTGCATTAGTGTAGCGCTCTGGGTGTGGTGTGGGCAGTGGTGTAACGTTGTGGGAGTGGTGTGTGCAGTGGAATAACGCTGTGGGACTGCTTTGGGCAGTTGTGTAGCGCTGTGGGAGTGGTGTGGGCAGTGGTGTAAGTCTGCGGGGGTGGTGTGGGCAGTGGTGTAGTGCTGTGGGAGTGGTGTGGGTAGTGGTGTATTGCCCTGGGAGTGGTGTGGGCAGTGGTGTAACGCTGTGGGAGTGGTGTAGGCAGTGGTGTAGCGCTGTGGGAGTGGGGTGGGCATTAGTGTAGCGCTGTGGGAGTGGTGTGGGCATTAGTGTAACGCAGTGGGAGTGGTGTGGGCGTTTGTGTAGCGCTGAGGGAGTTGTGTGGGCAGTGGCGTAGCGCTGTGGGAGTGGTGTGAGCAGTTGTGTAGTGCTGTGGGTGTGGTGTGGGTATTCGTCTAGCGCTGTGGGAGTTGTGTAGGCAGTGGTGTAGCACTGTGGGAGTGGTGTGTGTAGTGGTGTAGAGCTGTGGGAGTGGTGTGGGCAGTGGTGTAGCGCTGCTGGTGTGGTATGGGCAGTGGTGTAGCGCTGTGGGAGTGGTGTGGGTAGTGATGTATCGCTGTTGGGGTGGTGTGGGTATTGGTGTAGCGCTGTGCGGATGGTGTGGGTATTGGTGTAGCGCTGTGGGAGTGGTGTGGGTTGTGGTGTAACGATGTTGGAGTGGTGAGGGTAGTGGTGTAGCGCTGTGGGAGTGGTGTGGGCAGTGGTGTAACGCTGTGGGAGTGGTGTGGGCAGTGGTGTATTGATGTGGTAGTGGTGTGGGCAGTGGTGTAGCGCTGTGGGAGTGGTCTGGGTAGTGGAGTAGTGCTGTGGGAGTGGCGTGGGCCGTGGTGTAGCGCTGTGGGAGTGGTGTGTGCAGTGGGGTAGCGCTGTGGGACTCGTGTGGGCTGTGGTGTATTACTGTGGTAGTGGTGTGGGCATTGGTGTAGCGCTGTGGGAGTGGCGTGGGCAGTTGTCCAGTGTTGTGGGAGTGGTGTTGGCCGTGGTGTATCGCTGTGGGAGTGGTGTGGGCAGTGGTGTAACGCTGTGGGAGTGGTGTGGGCAGTGGTGTATTGATGTGGTAGTGGTGTGGGCAGTGGTGTAGCGCTGTGGGAGTGGTCTGGGTAGTGGAGTAGTGCTGTGGGAGTGGCGTGGGCCGTGGTGTAGCGCTGTGGGAGTGGTGTGTGCAGTGGGGTAGCGCTGTGGGACTCGTGTGGGCTGTGGTGTATTACTGTGGTAGTGGTGTGGGCATTGGTGTAGCGCTGTGGGAGTGGCGTGTGCAGTTGTCCAGTGTTGTGGGAGTGGTGTTGGCCGTGGTGTATCGCTGTGGGAGTGGTGTGGGCAGTGGTGTAGCGCTGTGGAAGTGGCGTGGGCAGTGGTGTAGTGCTGTGGGAGAGGTGTGGGCAGTGGTGTAGCGCTGTGGGTGTGGTGTGGGCAGTGGTGTAGCGCTGTGGGAGTGGTGTGGGCAGTGCTGAAGTGTTGTGGAAGTGTTGTGGGCAGTGGTGTAATGCTGTGGGAGTGGTGTGGGCAGTGGTGTAGCGCTGTGGGAGTGGTGTGGGCAGTGCTGAAATGTTGTGGAAGTGGTGTGGGCAGTGGTGTAGTGCTGCGGGAGTTGAGGTTGATGTTGAATTTGTTGGTGATTTTCAATTTTGAGGTTGTTGTTGAATTAGTTGGTGTTATCAATGTTATTTTTTGAACTTCTTAATATTGTTCAATGTTGAGGTTGTTGTTAAATTTGTTGGTGTTATCAATGATTTTTTGAACTTTTTCTCTTCTTTTAAAAGTTGAGGTTTTGGTTGAATTTGTTGGTGCTTTTCAATGTTGAGTTTGTTGTTGAATTTGTTGGTGTTATTAATGATTTTTTGAACTTTTTCTCTTTTAAAAGTTGAGTTTGTTGTTCAATTTGTGGGTGTTTTTCAATATTAAGATTGTTGTTCAATTTGTTGGCGTTTTTCAATGTTCCGGTTGTTGTTGAATTTGTTGGTTTTATCAAATGTTTTTTTGAACTTGTTCTCTTCTTTTATGAGTTGAGGTTGTTGTACAATATGTTGGTGATTTTCAATGTTGATGCTGTTGATCAATTTGTTGGCGTTTTTCAATGTTGAGGTTGTTGTTGAATTTGTTGGTGTTTTTCAATGTTGAGGTTGTTGTAGAATTTGTTGGTGGCTTTCAATATTGAAGTTGTTGAATTAGTTGGTATATTTCAATGTTGAGGTTGTTGTTGAATTTGTTGGTGTTATCAATGTTTTTATTGAACTTTATATCTTCTTTTAAAAGTTGAGGTTGTTTTTGAATTTGTTCGTATTTTTCAATGTTGCGGTTGTTGTTGAATTATTTGTTGTTTATCATTGTTGAGGTTGTTGAAGTTGTTGGTGCTTTTCAATGTTGAGGTTGTTGTTTAATTTGTTGGTGTTATCGATGTTATTTTTTGAACTTTTTGTATTTTTCAATGTTGAGGTTGTTGTGAATTTGTTGGTGTTATCAATGTTATTTTTTGAACTTTTTTGTATTCCTCAATGTTGAGGATGTTGTTCAATTTGTTGCTGTTAACAATATTTTTTTTGAACTTTTTCTTTTTTAGTAGTTGAGGTTGTTGTTGAATTTGTTGGTATTTTTCAATGTTGCAGCTGTTGTTCAATTTGTTGGTGATTTTCAATATTGTGGTTCATGTTGAATTTTTGGTGTTTTTCAGTGTTGAGTTTGTTGTTGAATTTGTTGGTGATTTTCAATATTGTGGTTCATGTTGAATGTTTGGTGTTTTTCAATGTTGAGGTTGTTGTTGAATTTGCTGGTGATTTTCAATTATGAAGTTGTTTAATTTGTTGGTGATTTTAAATGTTTATGTTGTTGTTGAATTTGTTGGTGTCTTTCAATATTGAGGTTGTTGTTGAATATGTTGATGTTTTTCATTGTTGAGGTTGTTGTTGAATCTGTTGGTGTCTTTCAATATTGAGGTTGTTGTTGAATTTGTTGGTGTTATCAATGTTTTTTTGAACATTTTCTCTTCTTTTAAAATATGTGTTTGTTGTTAAAATTGTTTGCGTTTTTCAATGATGAGGCTGTTGTTGAATTTGTTGTTGTTTTTCAATGTTGAGGTTGTTGTAGAATTTGTTGCTTTTTTTTCAGTGTTGAGGTTGTTCAATTTGTTGGTGATTTTCAATATTGAGGATGTTGAATTTGTTGGTTTTATCAATGTTCTTTTTTGAACTTTTTTGTACTTTTAAATGTTGAGGTTTTTGTTGAATTTGTTGGTGTATTTCAATGTTGAGGTTGTTGATGAAATTGTTGGTGTTTTTCAATGTTGAGGTTGTTGTTGAATTTGTTGGTGATATTCCATAATGAGATTGTTGTTGAATTTGCTGGTGTTAGCAATGTTATTTTTTGAAATTTTTTGTATTTTTCAATGTTGAGGTTGTTGTTGAATTTGTTCGTGTCTTTCAATATTGAGGATGTTGTTGCATTTGTTGGTGTTTTTCAATGTTGAGGTTGTTGTTGAATTTGTTGGTGTTTTTCAATGTTGAAGTTGTTGTAGAATTTGTTGCTAACTTTCAATATTGAAGTTGTTGAATTTGTTGGTGATTTTCAATGTTGACGTTGTTGTTGAATTTGTTGTCGTTTTTCAATGTTGAGGTTGTTGTTGAATTTGTTGTTGATTTTAAATGTTGAGTTTGATGTTGAATATTTGTTGGTGTTATCGAAGTTATTTTTTGAACTTTTTGTATTTTTCAATGTTGAGGTTGTTGTTGAATTTGTTTGGTGTCATCAATGCTATTTTTTCAACTTTTTTGTATTCCTCAGTGTTGAGGTTGTTGTTTAATTTGTTGTTGTTATCAATGTTTTTTTTGAACTTTTTGTCTTCTTTTAGAAGTTGAGGTTGTTGTTCAATTTGTTGGTATTTTTCAATGTTGCAGTTGTTGTTGAATTTGTTGGTGATTTTCAATATTGTGGTTCATCTTGAATTTTTGGTCTTTTTTAATGTTGAGTTTGTTGTTGAATTAGTTGGTGATTTTCAATATTGTGGTTCATGTTGAAGTTGTTGGTGTTTTTCAATGTCGATGTTGTTGTTGAATTTGTTGCTGACTTACAATATTGAGGCTGTTGATGAATTTGTTGGAGTTATTCAATGTTGAGGTTGTTGATGAATTTGTTGGTGTTTTTCAATGTTGAGGTTGTTGTTGAATTTGTTGGTGATATTCCATAATGAGATTGTTGTTGAATTTGCTGGTGTTATCAATGTTATTTTTTGAAATTTTTTGTATTTTTCAATGTTGAGGTTGTTGTTGAATTTGTTCGTGTCTTTCAATATTGAGGTTGTTGTTGAATTTGTTGGTGTTTTTCAATGTTGAGGTTGTTGTTTAATTTATTGGTGTTTTTCAATGTTGAGGTTGTTGTAGAATTTGTTGCTAACTTTCAATATTGAAGTTTTTGAATTTGTTGGTGATTTTCAATGTTGACGTTGTTGTTGAATTTGTTGTCGGTTTTCAATATTGAGGTTGTTGTAGAATTTGTTGTTGGCTTTCAATATTGAAGTTGTTGAATTAGTTGGTATTTTTCAATGTTGAGGTTGTTGTTGACTTTGTTGTTGATTTTCAATGTTGAGTTTGATGTTGAACATTTGTTGGTGTTATCGATGTTATTTTTTGAACTTTTTGTATTTTTCAATGTTGAGGTTGTTGTTGAATTTGTTGGTATTATCAATGTTATTTTTTCAACTTTTTTGTATTCCTCAATGTTGAGGTTGTTGTATAATTTGTTGTTGTTATCAATGTTTTTTTTTTGAACTTTTTGTCTTCTTCTAGAAGTTGAGGTTGTTGTTCAATTTGTTGGTATTTTTCAATGCTGCAGTTGTTGTTGAATTTGTTGGTGATTTTCAATATTGTGGTTCATCTTGAATTTTTGGTCTTTTTTAATGTTGTGTTTGATGTTGAATTTGTTGGTGATTTTACATATTGTGGTTCATGTTGAATTTTTGGTCTTTTTCAATGTTGAGGTTGTTGTTGAATTTGTTGGTGATTTTAAATGTTGATGTTGTTGTTAAATTTGTTGGTGTCTTTCAATATTGAGGTTGTTGTTGAATATGTTGGTGTTTTTCAATGTTGAGGTTGTTGAATTTGTTGGTGTTTTTCATTGTTGAGGTTGTTGTTGAATATGTTGGTGTTTTTCAATGTTGAGGTTGTTGAATTTGTTGGTGTTTTTCATTGTTCAGGTTGTTGTTGAATCTGTTGGTGTCTTTAAATATTGAGGTTGTTGTTGAACTTGTTGGTGTTTTTCATTGTTGATGTTGTTGTTGAATTTGTTGGTGTTTTTCATTGTTGAGGTTGTTGTTAAATCTGTTGGTGTCTTTCAATATTGAGGTTCTTGTTGAACTTGTTGGTGTTTTTCAATGTTGATGTTGTTGTTGAATTTGTTGGTGTCTTTCAATGTTGATGTTGTTGAATTTGTTGGTGTTTTTCAATGATGAGGTTGTTGAATTTGTTGGTGTTTTTCATTGTTCAGGTTGTTGTTGAATCTGTTGGTGTCTTTAAATATTGAGGTTGTTGTTGAACTTGTTGGTGTTTTTCAATGTTGATGTTGTTGTTGAAATTGTTGGTGATTTTCAATGATGAGTTTGTTGTTGAAATTGTTGTTGTTTTTCAATGTTGAGGTTGTTGTTGAATTTGTTGGTGTTATCAATGTTTTCTTTGAACTTTTTATCTTCTTTTAAAAGTTGAGGTTGTTGTTGAATTTGTTGGTGTTTTTCATTGTTGAGGTTGTTGTTGAATCTGTTGGTGTCTTTCAATGTTGATGTTGTTGTTGAATCTGTTGGTGTTTTTCAATGTTGATGTTGTTGTTGAATTTGTTGGTGTCTTTCAATGTTGATGTTGTGGTTGAATTTGTTGGTGTTTTTCAATGTTGAGGTTGTTGAATTTGTTGGTGTTTTTGAAAGTTGTGGTACTTGTTGAATTTGTTGGTCATTTTCAATGTTGAGTTTGTTGTTGAAATTGTTGTTGTTTTTCAATGTTGAGGTTGTTGTTGAATTTGTTGGTGTTATCAATGTTTTCTTTGAACTTTTTATCTTCTTTTAAAAGTTGAGGTTGTTGTTGAATTTGTTAGTGTTTTTCAATGTTGAGGTTGTTGTTGAATTTGTTGCTGATTTTCAGTATTGAGGTTGCTGCTGAATTTGTTGGTGTTATCAATGTTTTTTTTGAACTTTCTCTCCTTTAAAAGTTGAGGTTGTTGTTGAATTTGTTGGTGTTTTTCATTGTTGAGATTGTTGTTGAATTTGTTGGTTTTATCAATGTTTTTTGTTGAACTTGTTTGCATTTTTATAAGTTAAGGTTGTTGTTGAATTTGTCGTTTTTTTTTCAATGTTGAGGTTGTTCAATTTGTTGGTGATTTTCAATATTGAGGTTGTTGAATTTGTTGGTTTTATCAATGTTCTTTTTTGAACTTTTTTGTACTTTTAAATGTTGAGGTTGTTGTTGAATTTGTTGGTGTTTTTCAATGTTGAGGTTGTTTTTGAATTTGTTGGTGATTTTCAATATTGAGGTTGTTGTTGAATTTGTTGCTGATTTTCAATATTGAGGTTGTTGATAAATTTGTTGGTGATATTCCATAATGAGATTGTTGTTGAATTTGCTGGTGTTATCAATGTTATTTTTTGAAATTTTTTGTATTTTTCATTGTTGAGGTTGTTGTTGAATTTGTTCGTGTCTTTCAACATTAAGGTTGTTGTTGAATTTGTTGGTGACTTTCAATTTTGAGGTTGTTTTTTAATTTGTTGGCGTTTTTCAATATTGATGTTGTTGTTGAATTTGTTGGTGTCTTTCAATATTTCGGTTGTTGTTGAATATGTTGGTGTTTTTCAATTGTTGAGGTTGTTGAATTTGTTGGTGTTTTTCAAAGTTGTGGTCCTTGTGCGAATTTGTTGGTGAATTTCAATATTGAGGTTGTTTTTGAATTTGTTGTTGTTAACCATGTTTTTTGTTGAACATGTTTGTATTTTTAAAAGTGAAGGTTGTTGTTGAATTTGTTGGTGATTTTCAATATTGATGTTGTTGTTGAATTTGTTGGTTTTATTAATGTTCTTTTTTGAAATTGTTTGCACTTTTAAATGATGAGGTTGTTGTTGAATTATTCGTTGTTTTTCATTGTTTAGGTTGTTGAAGTTGTTGGTGTTTGTCAATGTCGATGTTGTTGTTGAATTTGTTGCTGATTTACAATATTGAGGTTGTTGATGAATTTGTTGGTGTTTTTCAATGTTGAGGTTGTTGTTGAATTTGTTGCTGATTTACAATATTGTGGTTGTTGTTGAATTTGTTGGAGTTATTCAATGTTGAGGTTGTTGATGAATTTGTTGGTGTTTTTCAATGTTGAGGTTGTTGTTGAATTTGTTGGTGATATTCAATAATGAGATTGTTGTTGAATTTGTTGGTGTTATCAATGTTATTTTATGAACTTTTTTGTATTTTTCAATGTTGAGGTTGTTGTTGAATTTGTTGCTGTTTTTCAATGTTGAGTTTGTTGTTGAATTTGTTGGTGATTTTCAATATTGAGGTTGTTGTTGAATTTATTGCTGTTATCAATGTTAATTTTTGACCTTTGTTTTATTTTTGAAAGTTGAGTTTGTTGTTGAATTTGTTGGTTTTTTTCAATGTTGAGGATGTTGTTGAATTTGTTGGTGTCATTCAATATTGAGGTTGTTGTTGAATTTGTTGGTGTCTTTCAATATTGAAGTTGTTGAATTTGTTGGTGATTTTAAATGTTGATGTTGTTGTTAAATTTGTTGATGTCATTCAATATTGAGGCTGTTGAATATGTAGGTGTTTTTCAATGTTGAGGTTGTTGAATTTGTTGGTGTTTTTCATTGTTGAGGTTGTTGTTGAATCTGTTGGTGTCTTTCAATATTGATGTTGTTGTTGAATTTGTTGGTGACTTTCATTGTTGAGGTTGTTGTTGAATTTGTTGTTGTTATCAATGTTTTTTTTGAACTTTTTCTCTTCTTTTAAAAGTTGAGGTTGTTCTTGAATTTGTTGGTATTTTTCAATGTTGACGTTGTAGTTGAATTTGTTGGTGTTATCCATGTTATTTTTTGAACTTTTTTCTATTTTTCAATGTTGAGGTTGTTGTTGAATTTGTTGGTATTTTTCAATGTTGCGCTTGTTGAATTTTTGGGTGTTTTTCATTGTTGAGGTTGTGGAAGTTGTTGCTGTTTTTCATCGTTGAGATTATTGTTGAATTTGTTGGTGTTATCAATGTTTTTTGTTGAACTTGTTTGTCTTTTTAAAAGTTAAGGTTGTTGTTGAATTTGTTGTTGATTTTCAATGTTGAGTTTGATGTTGAATATTTGTTGGTGTTATCGATGTTATTTTTTGAACTTTTTGTATTTTTCAATGTTGAGGTTCTTGTTGAATTTGTTTGGTGTCATCAATGTTATTTTTTCAACTTTTTTGTATTCCTCAATGTTGAGGTTGTTGTTTAATTTGTTGTTGTTATCAATGTTTTTTTTTTAACTTTTTCTCTTCTTTTAGAAGTTGAGGTTGTTGTTCAATTTGTTGGTCTTTTTCAATGTTGCAGTTGTTGTTGAATTTGTTGGTGATTTTCAATATTGTGGTTCATTTTGAATTTTTGGTATTTTTTAATGTTGAGTTTGTTGTTGAATTTGTTGGTGATTTTAAATATTGTGGTTCATGTTGAATTTTTGGTGATTTTAAATGTTGATGTTGTTAAATTTGTTGATGTCCTTCAATATTGAGGCTGTTGAATATGTAGGTGTTTTTCAATGTTGAGGTTGTTGAATTTGTTGGTGTTTTTCATTGTTGAGGTTGTAGTTGAATCTGTTGGTGTCTTTCAATGTTGATGTTGTTGTTGAAATTGTTGGTGTTTTTCAATGTTGAGGTTGTTGAATTTGTTGGTGTTTTTCAAAGTTGTGGACTTGTTGAATTTGTTGGTGTTTTTCAATGTTGAGGTTGTTGAATTTGTTGGTGTTTTTCATTGTTGAGGTTGTTGTTGAATCTGTTGGTGTCTTTCAATGTTGATGTTGTTGTTGAACTTGTTGGTGTTTTTCAATGTTGATGTTGTTGTTGAATTTGTTGGTGTCTTTCAATGTTGATGTTGTTGTTGAATTTGTTGGTGTCTTTCAATGTTGATTTTGTTGTTGAATCTGTTGGTGTCTTTCAATGTTGATGTTGTTGTTGAATTTGTTGATGTTTTTCAAAGTTGTGGTACTTGTTGAATTTGTTGGTGATTTTCAATGTTGAGTTTGTTGTTGAAATTGTTGTTGTTTTTCTATGTTGAGGTTGTTGTTGAATTTGTTGGTGTTATCAATGATTTCTTTGAACTTTATATCTTCTTATAAAAGTTGAGGTTGTTGTTGAATTTGTTTGTGTTTTTCAATGTTGAGGCTTTTCTTGAATTTGTTGCTGATTTTCAGTATTGAGGTTGTTGTTGAATTTGTTGGTTTTATCAATGTTTTTTTTCAACTTTCTCTCTTTTAAAAGTTGAGGTTGTTGTTGAATTTGTTGGTGTTTTTCAATGTTGAGGTTGTTGTTGAATTTGTTGATTTTTTTCATTGTTGAGATTGTTGTTGAATTTGTTGGTTTTATTAATGATTTTTGTTGAACTTGTTTGCATTTTTATAAGTTAAGGATGTTGTTGAATTTGTTGTTTTTTTTCAATGCTGAGGTTGTTGAATTTGTTGGTTTTATCAATGATTGACAATATTGAGGCTGATGATGAATTTGTTGGTATTATTCAATGTTGAGGTTGTTGTTGAATTTGTTGGTGATATTCAATAATGAGATTGTTGTTGAATTTGTTGGTGTTATCAATGTTATTTTATGCACTTTTTTGTATTTTTCAATGTTGAGTTTGTTGTTGAATTTGTTGGTGATTTTCAATGTTGAGGTTGTTGCTGAATTTGTTGCTGTTATCCATGTTAATTTTTGAACTTTTTTATATTTTTGAAGTTGAGCTTGTTGTTGAATTTGTTGGTTTTTTTCAATGTTGAGGTTGTTGTTGAATTTGTTGGTGTTTTTCAATGTTGAGGTTGTTGTTGAATTTGTTGGTGACTTTCATTGTTGAGGTTGTTGTTGAATTTGTTGTTGTTATCAATGTTTTTTTTGAACTTTTTCTCTTCTTTTAAAAGTTGAAGTTGTTGTTGAATTTGTTGGTATTTTTCAATGTTGACGTTGTAGTTGAATTTGTTGGTGTTATCCATGTTATTTTTTGAACTTTTTTCTATTTTTCAATGTTGAGGTTGTTGTTGAATTTGTTGGTATTTTTCAATGTTGCGGTTGTTGAATTTTTGGGCGTTTTTCATTGTTGAGGTTGTTGAAGTTGTTGGTGTTTTTCATCGTTGAGATTGTTTTTGAATTTGTTGGTGTTATCAATGTTTTTTGTTGAACTTGTTTGTCTTTTTAAAAGTTAAGGTTGTTGTTGAATTTGTTGGTGTTTTTCAATGTTGAGGTTGTTCAATTTGTTGGAGGTTTTCAATATTGTGGTTCTTGTTGAATTTGTTGGTTTTATCAATGTTCTTTTTTGAACATTTTTGTACTTTTAAATCTTGAGGCTGTTGTTGAATTTGTAGTTTTTTTTTCAATATTGAGGTTGTTGTTGAATTTGTTGGTGATTTTCAATATTGAGTTTGTTGTTGAAATTGCTGCTGTTATCAATGTTAACTTTTGAACATTTTTTTATTTTTGAAAGTTGAGCTTGTTGTTGAATTTGCTGGTTTTTATCAATGTTGAGGTTGTTGTTGAATTTGTTGGTGTTATTCAATGTTGAGGTTGTTGTTGAATTTGTTCGAGATTTTCAAAATTGAAGTTGTTGAATTTGTTGGTGATTTTCAATATTGAGGTTATTGTTGAATTTGTTGGTGTTTTTCAATGTTGAGGTTGTTGTTGAATTTGTTGGTGACTTTCAAAATTGAGGTTGTTGTTGAATTTGTTGGCGCTTTTCAATGTTGAGGTTGTTGTTGAATCTGTTGGTGTTTTTCCATGTTGAGGTTGTTGTTGAATTTGTTGGTGTTATCAATGTTTTTTTTGAACTTATTCTCTTCTTTTAAAAGTTGAGGTTGTTGTTGAATTTGTTGGTGTTTTTCAATGCTGAAGTTGTTGCTAATTTGTTTGTGACTGTCAATATACAGTTTGTTGTTGGATTTGTTGGTTTTATCAATGATCTTTTTTGAACTTTTTTGTAGTTTTAAATGTTGAGTTTGTTGAATTTGTTGGTGTTATTCATTCTTTAGGTTGTTGTTGAATTTTTTGGTGACTTTCAATATTGAGGTTGTTGTTGCATTTGTTGGTTTTTTTTAATGTTGAGGTTGCTGTTGAATTTGTTGGTGACTTTCAACATTGAGGTTGTTGTTGAATTTGTTGGTGTTTTTCAATGTTGAGGTTGTTGTTGAATTTGTTGGTGTTATCAATGTTTTTTTTGATCTTTTTCTCTTCTTTTAAAAGTTGAGGTTGTTGTTGAATTTTTTGTTATTTTTCAATGTTGAGGTTGATGTTGAATTTGTTGGTGTTTTTAAATGTTGAGGTTGATGGTGAATTTGTTAGTGATTTTCAATATTGAGGTTGTTGTTGAACTTGTTGGCGTTTATCAATGTTGAGATTGTTGTTGAATTTGTTGCTGATTATCAATGTTGAGGTCGTTGTTGAACTTATTGGTGTCTTTCAATATTGAGGTTGTTGCTGAATTTGTTGGTGTTTTTCAATGTTGAGATGGTTGTTGAATTTGTTGCTGATCTTCAATGTTGTGGTCGTTGTTGAACTTGTTGGTGTCTTTCAATATTGAGGTTGTTGTTGAATTTGTTGGTGTTTTTCAATGTTGAGGTTGTTGTTGAATTTGTTGGTGATTTTCAATATTGAGGTTGTTGTTGAATTTGTTGGTATTATCAATGTTATTTTTTGAACTTTTTTGTATTTTACAATGTAGACGCTGTTGTTGAATTTGTTGGTATTTTTCAATGTTGAGGTTGTTGAATTTGTTGGTGTTTTTCAATGTTGTCGTTGTTGAATTTGTTGGTGTTTTTCAATGTTGAGGTTGTTGTTGAATTTGTTGCTGATCTTCAATGTTGTGGTCGTTGTTGAACTTGTTGGTGTCTTTCAATATTGAGGTTGTTGTTGAATTTGTTGGTGTTTTTCAATGTTGAGGTTGTTGTTGAATTTGTTGGTGATTTTCAATATTGAGGTTGTTGTTGAATTTGTTGGTATTATCAATGTTATTTTTTGAACTTTTTTGTATTTTACAATGTTGAGGCTGTTGTTGAATTTGTTGGTTTTTTATAATGTTGAGGTTGTTGAATTTGTTGTTGTTTTTCCATGTTGAGGTTGTTGTTGAATTTGTTGCTGATTTTCAATATTGAGGTTGTTGTTGAATTTGTTGGCGTTTATCAATGTTGAGATTGTTGATGAATTTGTTGGTGATTTTCAATGTTGAGGTTGTTATTAATTTGTTGGTGATTTTCAATGTTGAGGTTGTTTTTGAATTTGCTGGTGTTATCAATGTTTTTTGAACGCTTTTGTATTTTTCAATGTTAAGGTTGTTGTTGTATTTGTTAGCCGTTTTCAATGTTGAGGTTGTTATTGAATTTGTTGGTGATTTTCAATATTGATGTTGTTCAATTTGTTGGTGATTTTCAATGATGAGGTTGTTGTTGAATTAGTTGGTGCCTTTCATTATTGAGGTTGTCATTGAGTTTGTTGGCGTCTTTCAATGTTGAGGTTGTTGTTGAATTTCTTTGTTTTTTCAATGTTTTTATGAACTTTTTCTCTTCTTTTAAAAGTTGAGGTTGTTGTTGAATTTGTTCTTTGTATTTCAATGTTGGGCTTGTTGATGAATTTGTTGGTGTTTGTCAATGTTGCGATTGTTGTTGAATTTGTTAATGATTTTCAATGTTGAGGTTGTTGTTAAACTTGTTGGTGTCTTTCATTATTGAGCTTGATGTTGAATTTGTTGGCGTTTTTCAATGTTGAGATTGTTGTTGAATTTGTTGCTGATTTTCAATGTTGAGGTCGTTGTTGAACTGGTTGTTGTCTTTCAATGTTGTCGTTGTTGAATTTGTTCGTGTTTTTCAATGTTTAGGTTGTTGTTGAATTTGTTGGTGTTATCAATGTTACTTTTGTAAGTTTTTTGTTTTTTTCTATGTTGAGGTTGTTATTGAATTTGTTGGTGTTTTTCAATTTTGAAGTTGTTGTTGAATTTGTTTGTGACTGTCAATATACAGGTTGTTGTTGAATTTGTTGGTTTTATCAATGATCTTTTTGGAATTTTTTGTAGTTTTAAATGCTAAGGTTGTTGTTGAAATTGTTGGTGTTTTTCAATGTTGAGGTTGTTGAATTTATTGGTGTTATTCATTCTTTGGGTTGTTGTTGTATTTTTTGGTGATTTTCAATATTGAGGTTGTTGTTGAATTTGTTGGTGTTATCAATGTTATTTTTTGAACTTTTTGTAGTTTTCAATGTTTTGGTTGTTGTTGAATTTGTTGGTGTTATCAATATTATTTTTTTTAACTTTTTTCTATTTTTCAATGTTAAGGTTGTTGATGTATTTGTTCGTGTTATCAATGTTTTTTTTGAACTTTTTATCTTGTTTTAGAAGTTGAGGTTGTTGTTGAATTTGTTGGTATTTGTCAATGTTGCGGTTTCTGTTGAATTATTTGTTGTTTTTCATTGTTGAGGTTGTTGAAGTTGTTGGTGTTTTTCAATGTTGAGGTTGTTGTTGAATTTGTTGGTGTTTTTCAATGTTGAGGTTGTTGTTGAATTTGTTCGTGTTATCAATGTTTTTTGTTGAACTTGTGTGTATTTTTAAAAGTTGAGGCTGTTGTTGAATTTGTTGGTGTTTATCACTGTTGAGGTTGTTCAATTTGTTGGTGATTATCAATATTGAGTTTGTTGTTGAATTTGTAGGTTTTATCAATGTTCTTTTTTGAACTTTATTGTACTTTTAAAGGTTGTGGATGTTGTTGAATTTGTTGGTGTTTTTCAATGTTGAGGTTGTTGTTGAATTTGTTGATGATTTTTAATATTGAGGTTGTTGTTAAATTTGTTGGTGATATTCAATAATGAGATTTTTGTTGAAGTTGTTGGTGTTATCAATGTTATGTATTGAACTTTTTTGTGTTTTTCAATGTTGAGGTAGATGTTGAATTTGTTGGTTTTTTTGATTTTTGAGGTTGTTGTTGAATTTGTTGCTGTATTTCAATGTTAATTTTTGAACTTTTTTTTTATTTTTGAAAGTTGAGCTTGTTGTTGAATTTGTTGGTTTTTTTCAATGTTGAGGTTGTTGTTGAATTTATTGGTGATTTTCAATATTGAGGTAGTTGTTGAATTTGTTGCTGTTATCAATGTTAATTTTTGAACTTTTTTTTTTATTTTTGAAAGTTGAGTTTGTTGTTGAATTATTTGGCGTTTCTCAATGTTGAGGTTGTTGTTGAATTTGTTGGAATTTTTCAATGTTGATGTTGTTGTTGAATTTGTTGCTGTTTTTCAATGTTGATGTTGTTGTTGAATTTGTTGCTGTTTTTCAATGTTGAGGTTGTTGTTGAATTTGTTGGTGTTTTTCGTTGCTGAGGTTTTTGTTGAATTGTTTGGTGTTATCAATGTTTTTGTTGTACTTTTTTGTATTTTTAAAATTTGAGGTTGTTGTTGAATTTTTTGGTCCTTTTCAATGTTGAGGTTGTTGTTGAATTTGTTGGTGTTTTTCATTGTTGAGGTTTTTGTTGAATTTGTTGGTGATTTTCAGTATTGAGGTTGTTGTTGAATTTGTTGGTGTTATCAATGTTATTTTTTGAACTTTTTTGTATTTTTCAATGTTGAGGTTGTTTTTGAATTTGTTGGTACGTTTCAATGTTGAGGTTGCTGTTGAATTTGTTGGTGATTTTCAATGTTGAGGTTGTTGAATTTGTAGGTGTTTCTCAATGTTGAGGTTGTTGTTGAATTTGTTAGTGTTTTTCAATTTTGAGGTTGTTCAATTTGTTGGTGATTTTCAATGTTGAGGCTGTTGAATTTGTAGGTGTTTCTCAATATTAAGGTTGTTGTTGAATTTGTTGGTTTTATCATTGTTCTTTTTTAAACTTTTTCTCTTGTTTTAAAAGTTGAGGTTGTTGTTGAATTTGTTGGTGTTTGTCATTGTTGAGGATGTGGTCTATTTGTTGGTGTTATCAATGTTTTTTGTTGAACTTGTTTGTATTTTTAAAAGTTAAGGTTGTTGTTGAATTTGTTGGTGTTTTTCAATGTTGAGGTTGTTCAATTTGTTGGTGATTCTCAATATTGAGGTTCTTGTTGAATTTGTTGGTTTTATCAATGTCGTTTTTTCAACTTTTTTGTACTTTTAAATGTTGAGGTTGTTGTTGAATTTGGTGGTGTTTTTCAATGTTGAGGTTGTTGTTAAATTTGTTGGTGATGTTCAATAATGAGATTGTTGTTGAAGTTGTTGGTGTTCAAAATGTTATTTTTTGAACTTTTTTGTATTTTTCAATGTTGAGATTGTTGTTCAATTTGTTGGGATTTTTCAATGTTGAGGTTGTTGTTGAATTTGTTGCTGTTATCAATGTTAATTTTTGAATTTTTTTTTATTTTTAAATGTTGAGGTTGTTGTTGAATTTGTTGTTTTTTTTCAATGTTGAGGTTGTTGTTGAATTTGTTGGTGTTCTTGAATGTTGAGGTTGTTGTTGAATTTGTTGGTGATTTTCATTATTGAAGTTGTTGAATTTGTTGGTGATTTTCAATGTTGAGGTTTTTGTTGAATTTGTTGGTGTCTTTCAATATTGTGGTTGTTGTTGAATTTGTTGGCGTTTTTCAATGTTGAGTTTGTTGTTGAATTTGTAAGTGTTTTCAATGTTATTTTTTGAACTTTTTTGAAGGTTTCAATGTTTTGGTTGTTGTTGAATTTGTTGGTGTTATCAATGTTATTTTTTGAACTTTTTTCTATTTTTCAATGTTGAGATTGTTGATGAATTTGTTGGTGTGTGTCAATTTTGCAGTTGTTGTTGAATTATTTGTTGTTTTTCATTGTTGAGGTTGTTGAAGTTGTTGGTGTTTTTCAATATTGAGGTTGTTGTTGAATTTGTGCTGATTTTCAATATTGAGGTTGTTGAATTTGTTGGTGTTATCAATGTTTTTGTTGAACTTTTTTGTATTTTTAAAAGTTAAGGTTGTTGTTGAATTTGTTGGTGTTTTTCAATGTTGAGGTTGTTGTTGAATTTTTTGTTGTATTTCATTGTTGAGGTTTTTGTTGAATTTGTTGGTGTTATCAATGTTTTTGTTGAACTTTTTTGTATTTTTTAAAGTTGAGGTTGTTGTTGAATTTGTTGGTGTTTTTTAATGTTGAGGTTGTTGTTGAATTTGTTGGTGATTTTCAGTATTGAGGTTGTTGTTGAATTTGTTGGTGTTATCAATGTTATTTTTTGAACTTTTTTGTATTTTTCAATGTTGAAGTTGTTTTTGAATTTGTTGGTATTTTTCAATGTTGAGGTTGTTGTTGAATTTTTTGTTGTTTTACATTGTTGAGGTTGTTGTTGAATTTGTTGGTGTTTTTCAATGTTGAGCTTGTTGTTGAAATTGAAAGATTTTTTCAATGTTTAGCTTGTTGTTGAATTTGATGGTGTTTTTAAATGTTGAGGTTGATGTTGAATTTGTTGGTGAATTTCAATGTTGAGATTGTTGTTGAATTTGTTGCTGATTTTCAATGTTTAGGAGGTTTTTGAACTTGTTGGTGTCTTTCAATATTGATGTTGTTGTTGAATTTGATGGTGATATTCAATATTGAGGTTGTTGTTGAATTTGTTGGTGTTTTTCAGTATTGAGGTTGTTGTTGAATTTGTTGATGTTTTTCAATGTTGAGGTTGTTGTTGAATTTGTTGCTGATTTTCAATATTGAGGTTGTTGTTGAATTTGTTGGCGTTTATCAATGTTGAGATTGTTGTTGAATTTGTTGCTGACTTTCAATGTTGAGATTGTTGTTAATTTGTTGGTGATTTTCGATGTTGAGGTTGTTGTTGAATTTGCTGGTGTTATCAATGTTTTTTGAACGCTTTTCTATTTTTCAATGTTAAGGTTGTTGTTGTATTTGTTAGCCGTTTTCAATGTTGAGGTTGTTGTTGAATTTGTTGGTGATTTTCAATATTGATGTTGTTCAATTTTTTGGTGATTTTCAATGATGAGGTTGTTGTTGAATTAGTTGGTGCCTTTCAATATTGAGGTTGTCATTGAGTTTGTTGGCGTCTTTCAATGTTGAGGTTGTTGTTGAATTTCTTTGTTTTATCAATGTTTTTATGAACTTTTTCACTTCTTTTTAATGTTGAGGTTGTTGTTGAATTTGTTCTTTGTATTTCAATGTTGAGCTTGTTGATGAATTTGTTGGTGTTTGTCAATGTTGCGATTGTTGATGAATTTGTTAATGATTTTCAATGTTGAGGTTGTTGTTAAACTTGTTGGTGTCTTTCATTATTGAGCTTGATGTTGAATTTGTTGGCGTTTTTCAATGTTGAGATTGTTGTTGAATTTGTTGCTGTTTTCAATGTTACTTTTGTAAGTTTTTTGTTTTTTTCTATGTTGAGGTTGTTATTGAATTTGTTGGTGTTTTTCAATGTTGAAAATGTTGTTGAATTTGTTTGTGACTGTCAATATACAGGTTGTTGTTGAATTTGTTGGTTTTATCAATGTTCTTTTTTGAACATTTTTGTACTTTTAAATCTTGAGGCTGTTGTTGAATTTGTAGTTTTTTTTTCAATATTGAGGTTGTTGTTGAATTTGTTGGTGATTTTCAATATTGAGTTTGTTGTTGAAATTGCTGCTGTTATCAATGTTAACTTTTGAACATTTTTTTATTTTTGAAAGTTGAGCTTGTTGTTGAATTTGCTGGTTTTTATCAATGTTGAGGTTGTTGTTGAATTTGTTGGTGACTTTCAATATTGAGGAAGTTGTTGAATTTGTTGGCCTTTTTCAACGTTGAGGTTGTTGTTGAATTTGTTCATGTTATCAATGTTTTTTTTTGAACTTTTTCTCTTCTTTTAAAAGTTGAGGTTGTTGTTGAATTTGTTGGTGTTTTTTAATGTTGAGCTTGTTGTTGAATTTGTTGTTGATTTTCAATCTTGAGCTGGTTGTTGAATTTATAGGTTATTTTCAATGTTGAGGTTGTTGTAGTATTTGTTGGTGTTTTTCAATGTTGAGCTTGTTGTTGAATTTGTTGGTGTTTTTAAATGTTGAGGTTGATGTTGAATTTGTTGGTGTTTTTCAATATTGAGGTTGTTGTTGATTTTGTTGGCGTTTGTCAATGTTGAGATTTTTTATTGAATTTGTTGCTGACTTTCAATGTTGAGGTCTTGTTGAATTTGTTGGTATTTTTCAATATTGAGGTTTTAGTTGAATTTGTTGGTATTATCAATGTTATTTTTTGAACTTTTTTGTATTTTTCAATGTTGAGGTTGTTGAATTTGTTGGTGTTTTTCAATGTTGTGGTTGTGGAATTTGTTGGTGTTATTCAATGTTGAGTTTGTTGTTGAATTTGTTGTGATTTTCAATGTTGAGGTTGTTGTTGAATTTGTTGGTGTTTTTCGTTGTTGAGGTTTTTGTTGAATTTGTTGGTGTTATCAATGGTTTTGTTGAACTTTTTTGTATTTTTAAATTTGAGGTTGTTTTTGAATATGTTGGTGTTTTTCAGTGTTGAGGTTGTTGTTGAATTTTTTGGTGCTTTTCAATGTTGAGGTTGTTGTTGAATTTGTTGTTCATTTTCAATATTGTGGTTGTTGTTGAATTTGTTGTTGATTTTCAATGTTGACGTTGTTGAATTTGTAGGTGATTCTCAATATTGTGTTTGTTGTTGAATTTGTTGTTGTTATCAATGTTATTTATTGAACTTTTTTGTAGTTTTCAATGTTTAGGTTGTTGTTGAATTTGTTGCTGATATCAATGTTATTTGTTGAACTAATTTCTATTTTTCAATGTTGTGCTTGTTGTTGAATTTGTTGGTGTTATCAATGTTTATTTTGAACTTGTTATATTCTTTTAAAAGTTGAGGATGTTGTTGAAATTGTTGGTGTTTTCATTGTTGAGGTTGTTGAATTTGTTGGTGTTATTCATTCTTGAGGTTGTTGTTGAATTTTGTGGTGATTTTCAATATTCAGGTTGTTGTTGCAATTGTTGGTGTTTTTCAACGTTGAGGTTGTTGTTGAATTTGTTGGTGACTTTCAATATTGAGGATGTTGTTGAATTTGTTGGCATTTTTCAACGTTGAGGTTGTTGCTGAATTTGTTCATGTTATCAATGTTTTTTTTTGAACTTTTTCTTTTCTTTTAAAAGTTGAGGTTGTTGTTGAATTTGTTGGTGTTTTTCAATGTTGAGCTTGTTGTTGAATTTGTAGGTTTTTTTCAATGTTGAGGTTGATGTTGAATTTGTTGGTGTTTTTAAATGTTGAGGTTGATGTTGAATTTGTTGGTGATTTTCAATATTGAGGTTGTTGTTGAATTTGTTGGTGTTTTTCAATGTTGAGATTGTTGTTGAATTTGTTGCTGACTTTCAATGTTGAGGTCGTTGTTGATTTTGTTGGTATTTTTCAATATTGAGGTTTTAGTTGAATTTGTTGGTGTTATCAATGTTATTTTTTGAACTTTTTTGTATTTTTCAATGTTGAGGTTGTTGAATTTGTTGGTGTTTTTCAATGTTGAGTTTGTGGAATTTGTTGGTATTATTCAATGTTGAGTTTGTTGTTGAATTTGTTGTGATTTTCAATGTTGAGGTTGTTGTTGAATTTGTTGGTGTTTTTCGTTGTTGAAGTTTTTGTTGAATTTCTTGGTGTTATCAATGTTTTTGTTGAACTTTTTTGTATTTTTAAAATTTGAGGTTGTTTTTGAATATGTTGGTGTTTTTCAGTGTTGAGGTTGTTGTTGAATTTTTTGGTGCTTTTCAATGTTGAGGTT
The DNA here is from genome assembly GCF_964194155.1 of Cetorhinus maximus. Classification (NCBI taxonomy): domain Eukaryota; kingdom Metazoa; phylum Chordata; class Chondrichthyes; order Lamniformes; family Cetorhinidae; genus Cetorhinus; species Cetorhinus maximus. The sequence continues at coordinate 301,011 of NW_027596205.1, forward strand.
GTTGTTGAATTTGTTGTTGATTTTCAATATTGTGGTTGTTGTTGAATTTGTTGTTGATTTTCAATGTTGACGTTGTTGAATTTGTAGGTGATTCTCAATATTGTGTTTGTTGTTGAATTTGTTGTTGTTATCAATGTTATTTATTGAACTTTTTTGTAGTTTTCAATGTTTAGGTTGTTGTTGAATTTGTTGCTGATATCAATGTTATTTTTTGAACTAATTTCTATTTTTCAATGTTGTGCTTGTTGTTGAATTTGTTGGTGTTATCAATGTTTATTTTGAACTTGTTATATTCTTTTAAAAGTTGAGGATGTTGTTGAAATTGTTGGTGTTTTCATTGTTGAGGTTGTTGAATTTGTTGGTGTTATTCATTCTTGAGGTTGTTGTTGAATTTTGTGGTGATTTTCAATATTGAGGTTGTTGTTGCAATTGTTGGTGTTTTTCAACGTTGAGGTTGTTGTTGAATTTGTTGGTGACTTTCAATATTGAGGATGTTGTTGAATTTGTTGGCCTTTTTCAACGTTGAGGTTGTTGCTGAATTTGTTCATGTTATCAATGTTTTTTTTTGAATTTTTTCTCTTCTTTTAAAAGTTGAGGTTGTTGTTGAATTTGTTGGTGTTTTTCAATGTTGAGCTTGTTGTTGAATTTGTAGGTTTTTTTCAATGTTGTGGTTGATGTTGAATTTGTTGGTGTTTTTAAATGTTGTGGTTGATGTTGAATTTGTTGGTGATTTTCAATATTGAGGTTGTTGTTGAATTTGTTGGCGTTTTTCAATGTTGAGATTGTTGCTGAATTTGTTGCTGACTTTCAATGTTGAGGTCATTGTTGATTTTGTTGGTATTTTTCAATATTGAGGTTTTAGTTGAATTTGTTGGCATTATCAATGTTATTTTTTGAACTTTTTTGTATTTTTCAATGTTGAGGTTGTTGAATTTGTTGGTGTTTTTCAATGTTGAGTTTGTGGAATTTGTTGGTATTATTCAATGTTGTGGTTGATGTTGAATTTGTTGGTGATTTTCAATATTGAGGTTGTTGTTGAATTTGTTGGCGTTTTTCAATGTTGAGATTGTTGTTGAATTTGTTGCTGACTTTCAATGTTGAGGTCATTGTTGATTTTGTTGGTATTTTTCAATATTGAGGTTTTAGTTGAATTTGTTGGCATTATCAATGTTATTTTTTGAACTTTTTTGTATTTTTCAATGTTGAGGTTGTTGAATTTGTTGGTGTTTTTCAATGTTGAGTTTGTGGAATTTGTTGGTATTATTCAATGTTGAGTTTGTTGTTGAATTTGTTGGTGATTTTCAATGTTGAGGTTGTTGTTGAATTTGTTGGTGTTTTTCGTTGTTGAGGTTTTTGTTGAATTTGTTGGTGTTATCAATGTTTTTGTTGAACTTTTCTGTATTTTTAAAATTTGAGGTTGTTGTTGAATTTGTTGTTGTTTTTCAATGTTGAGATTGTTGTTGAATTTGTTGCTGATTTTCAATGTTGAGGTCGTTTTTGAACTTGTTGGTGTCTTTCAATATTGTGGTTGTTGTTGAATTTGTTGGTGATTTCCAATATTGAGTTTGTTGTTGAATTTGTTGGTGTTATCAATGTTCTTTTTGCAACTTTTTCTCTTGTTTTAAAAGTTGAGGTTGTTGTTGAATTTGATGGTGTTTTTCAATGTTGAGGTTGTTGTTGAATTTGTTTGTGACTTTCAATATACAGGTTGTTGTTGAATTTGTTGGTTTTATCAATGATCTTTTTTGAACTTTTTGTTAGTTTTAAATGTTGAGGTTGTTGTTGAATTTGTTGGCGTTTTTCATTTTTGAGGTTGTTGTTGAATTACTTGCTGTTTTTCAATGTTGAGGTTGTTGTTGAATTTGTTGGTGTTTTTCATTGTTGAGGTTTTTGTTGAATTTGTTGGTGTTATCAATGTTATTGTTGAACTTTTTTGTATTTTTAAAAGTTAAGGTTGTTTTTGAATTTGTTGGTGTTTTTCAATGTTGAGGTTGTTGAATTTGTAGGTGTTTTTCAATGTTGACGTTGTTGTTGAATTTGTAGGTGATTTTCAATGTTGAGGCTGTTTTTGAATTTGTTGTTTATTTTCAATATTGAATTTGTTGTTGAATTTGCTGGTGTTATCAATGCTTTTTTTGAAATTTTCATCTTCTTTTAAAAGTTGAGGTTGTTGTTGAATTTGTTGGTATTTTTCAATGTTCCGGATGTTGTTGAATTATTTGTTGTTTTTCATTGTTGAAGTTGTTGGTGTTTTTCAATGTTGAGGTTGTTGTTGAATTTGTTGGTTTTATCAATATTCTTTTTGCAACTTTTTCTCTTGTTTTAAAAGTTGAGGTTGTTGTTGAATTTGTTGGTGTTTTTCAATGTTGAGGTTGTTGTTAAATTTGTTGGTGATATTCAATAATGAGATTGTTGTTGAAGTTGTTGGTGTTATCAATGTTATTTTTTAAACTTTTTTGTATTTTTCAATGTTGAGGTTGTTATTGAATTTGTTGGTATTTTTCAAAGTTGAGGTTGTTGTTGAATTTATTGCTGTTTTTCAATGTTGAGGTTGTTGTTGAATTTGTTGGCGATTTGCAATATTGAGGTTGTTGTTGAATTTGTTGGTGATTTGCAATATTGAGGTTGTTGTTGAATTTATTGCTGTTATCAATGTTAATTTTCTATTTTTTTTAATTTTTGAATGTTGAGCTTGTTGTTGAATTTGTTGGTTTTTTTCAATGTTGACGTTGTTGTTGAATTTGTTGGTGTTTTTGAATGTTGAGGTTGTTGTTGAATTTGTTGCTGATTTTCAATATTGAAGTTGTTGAATTTGTTGGCGTCTTTCAATTTTGAGGTTGTTGATGAATTTATTGGTTTTCTCAATGATCTTTTTTGAACTTTTTGGTAGTTTTAAATGTTGAAGTTGTTTTTGAATTTGTTGGCGTTTTTGAATGTTGAGGTTGTTGTTGAATTTGTTGGTGTTATCAATGTTTTTTTTGAACATTTTCTCTTCTTTTAATAGTTGAGGTTGTTGTTGAATTTGTTGGTGTTTTTCAATGTTGAGGTTGTTGTTGAATTTGTTGGTGTTATCAATGTTTTTTTTGAACTTTTTCTCATCTTTTAAAAGTTGAGGTTGTTGTTGAATTTGTTGGTGTTTTAAAATGTTGAGCTGGTTGTTGAAATTGTTGGTGTTTTTAAATGTTGAGGTTGATGTTGAATTTGTTGGTGATTTGCAATATTGAGGTTGTTGTTGAATTTGGTGGTGATTTGCAATATTGAGGTTGTTGTTGAATTTATTGCTGTTATCAATGTTAATTTTCTATTTTTTTTAATTTTTGAATGTTGAGCTTGTTGTTGAATTTGTTGGTGATTTTAAATGTTGAGGTTGATGTTGAATTTGTTGGTGTTTTTCAATATTGAGGTTGTTGTTGATTTTGTTGGCGTTTGTCAATGTTGAGATTTTTATTGAATTTGTTGCTGACTTTCAATGTTGATGTCTTGTTGAATTTGTTGGTATTTTTCAATATTGAGTTTTTAGTTGAATTTGTTGGTATTATCAATGTTATTTTTTGAACTTTTTTGTATTTTTCAATGTTGAGGTTGTTGAATTTGTTGGTGTTTTTCAATGTTGTGGTTGTGGAATTTGTTGGTGTTATTCAATGTTGAGCTTGTTGTTGAATTTGTTGTGATTTTCAATGTTGAGGTTGTTGTTGAATTTGTTGGTGTTTTTCGTTGTTGAGGTTTTTGTTGAATTTGTTGGTGTTATCAATGTTTTTGTTGAACTTTTTTGTATTTTTAAAATTTGAGGTTGTTTTTGAATATGTTGGTGTTTTTCAGAGTTGAGGTTGTTGTTGAATTTTTTGGTGCTTTTCAATGTTGAGGTTGTTGTTGAATTTGTTGTTGATTTTCAATATTGTGTTTGTTGTTGAATTTGTTGTTGATTTTCAATGTTGACGTTGTTGAATTTGTAGGTGATTCTCAATATTGTGTTTGTTGTTGAATTTGTTGTTGTTATCAATGTTATTTATTGAACTTTTTTGTAGTTTTCAATGTTTAGGTTGTTGTTGAATTTGTTGCTGATATCAATGTTATTTTTTGAACTAATTTCTATTTTTCAATGTTGTGCTTGTTGTTGAATTTGTTGGTGTTATCAATGTTTATTTTGAACTTGTTATATTCTTTTAAAAGTTGAGGATGTTGTTGAAATTGTTGGTGTTTTCATGGTTGAGGTTGTTGAATTTGTTGGTGTTATTCATTCTTGAGGTTGTTGTTGAATTTTGTGGTGATTTTCAATATTGATGTTGTTGTTGAATTTGTTGGTGTTATCAATGTTATTTTTTGAACTTTTTTGTATTTTTCAATGTTGATGTTGTTTTTCAATTTATTGGTATTTTTCAATGTTGAGATTGTTGTTGAATTTTTTGTTGTTTTTCAATGTTGAGGTTGTTGTTGAATTTGTTGGTGTTTTTCATTGCTGAGGTTTTTGTTGAATTTGTTGGTGTTATCAATGTATTTGTTGAACTTTTTTGTATTTTTAAAATTTAAGGTTGTTGTTGAATTTGTTGGTGTTTTTCAATGTTGAGGTTGCTGTTGAATTTTTTCTTGTTTTTCATTGTTGAGGTTGTTGTTTAATTTGTTGGTGATTTTCAATGTTGAGGTTGTTGTTGAATTTGTAGGTGATTTTCAATATTGATTTTGTTGTTGAATTTGTTGGTGTTATCAAAGCTTTTTTTGAAATTTTTATTTTCTTTTAAATGTTGAGGTTGTTGTTGAATTTGTTGGTATTTTTCAATGTTGCGGTTGTTGTTGAATTATTTGTTGTTTTTCATTGTTGATGTTTTTGAAGTTGTTGGTGTTTTTCAATGTTGAGGTTGTTGTTCAATTTGTTGGTGATTTTCAATATTGAAGTTGTTGAATTTGTTGGTGATTTTCAATGTTGACGTTGTTGTTGAATTTGTTGGTGACTTTCAATGTTCAGGTTGTTTTTGAATTTGTCGTTGTTATCAATGTTTTTTTTGAACTTTTTCACTTCTTTTAAAAGTTGATGTTGTTGAATTTGTTGGTGTTTTTCAATGTTGAGGTTGTTGTTGAATTTGTTTGTGACTTTCAATATACAGGTTGTTGTTGAATTTGTTGGTTTTATCAATGATCTTTTTTGAACTTTTTGTTAGTTTTAAATGTTGAGGTTGTTGTTGAATTTGTTGGCGTTTTTCATTTTTGAGGTTGTTGTTGAATTACTTGCTGTTTTTCAATGTTGAGGTTGTTGTTGAATTTGTTGGTGTTTTTCATTGTTGAGGTTTTTGTTGAATTTGTTGGTGTTATCAATGTTATTGTTGAACTTTTTTGTATTTTTAAAAGTTAAGGTTGTTTTTGAATTTGTTGGTGTTTTTCAATGTTGAGGTTGTTGAATTTGTAGGTGTTTTTCAATGTTGAGGTTGTTGTTGAATTTGTTTGTGAGTTTCAATATAGAGGTTGTTGTTGAATTTGTTGGTTTTATCAATGATCTTTTTTGAACTTTTTGGTCCTTTTAAATGTTGAAGTTGTTGTTGAATTTGTTGGCGTTTTTCAATGTTGAGGTTGTTGTTGAATTTGTTGGTGTTATCAATGTTTTTTTTGAACTTTTTCTCATCTTTTAAAAGTTGAGGTTGTTGTTGAATTTGTTGGTGTTTTAAAATGTTGAGCTGGTTGTTGAAATTGTTGGTGTTTTTAAATGTTGAGGTTGATGTTGAATTTGTTGGTGATTTGCAATATTGAGGTTGTTGTTGAATTTGTTGGTGATTTGCTATATTGAGGTTGTTGTTGAATTTATTGCTGTTATCAATGTTAATTTTCTATTTTTTTTAATTTTTGAATGTTGAGCTTGTTGTTGAATTTGTTGGTGTTTTTAAATGTTGAGGTTGACGTTGAATTTGTTGGCGTTTTTCAATGTTGAGATTGTTGTTGAATTTGTTGCTGACTTTCAATGTTGAGGTCGTTGTTGATTTTGTTGGTATTTTTCAATATTGAGGTTTTAGTTGAATTTGTTGGTATTATCAATGTTATTTTTTGAACTTTTTTGTATTTTTCAATGTTGAGGTTGTTGAATTTGTTGGTGTTTTTCAATGTTGAGTTTGTGGAATTTGTTGGTATTATTCAATGTTGAGTTTGTTGTTGAATTTGTTGTGATTTTCAATGTTGAGGTTGTTGTTGAATTCGTTGGTGTTATTCGTTGTTGAGGTTTTTGTTGAATTTCTTGGTGTTATCAATGTTTTTGTTGAACTTTTTTGTATTTTTAAAATTTGAGGTTGTTTTTGAATATGTTGGTGTTTTTCAGTGTTGAGGTTGTTGTTGAATTTTTTGGTGCTTTTCAATGTTGAGGTTGTTGTTGAATTTGTTGTTGATTTTCAATATTGTGGTTGTTGTTGAATTTGTTGTTGATTTTCAATGTTGACGTTGTTGAATTTGTAGGTGATTCTCAATATTGTGTTTGTTGTTGAATTTGTTGTTGTTATCAATGTTATTTATTGAACTTTTTTGTAGTTTTCAATGTTTAGGTTGTTGTTGAATTTGTTGCTGATATCAATGTTATTTTTTGAACTAATTTCTATTTTTCAATGTTGTGCTTGTTGTTGAATTTGTTGGTGTTATCAATGTTTATTTTGAACTTGTTATATTCTTTTAAAAGTTGAGGATGTTGTTGAAATTGTTGGTGTTTTCATTGTTGAGGTTGTTGAATTTGTTGGTGTTATTCATTCTTGAGGTTGTTGTTGAATTTTGTGGTGATTTTCAATATTGAGGTTGTTGTTGAATTTGTTGGTGTTATCAATGTTATTTTTGAACTTTTTTGTATTTTTCAATGTTGATGTTGTTTTTCAATTTATTGGTATTTTTCAATGTTGAGATTGTTGTTGAATTTTTTGTTGTTTTTCAATGTTGAGGTTGTTGTTGAATTTGTTGGTGTTTTTCATTGCTGAGGTTTTTGTTGAATTTGTTGGTGTTATCAATGTATTTGTTGAACTTTTTTGTATTTTTAATATTTAAGGTTGTTGTTGAATTTGTTGGTGTTTTTCAATGTTGAGGTTGCTGTTGAATTTTTTCTTGTTTTTCATTGTTGAGGTTGTTGTTTAATTTGTTGGTGATTTTCAATGTTGAGGTTGTTGTTGAATTTGTAGGTGATTTTCAATATTGATTTTGTTGTTGAATTTGTTGGTGTTATCAAAGCTTTTTTTGAAATTTTTATTTTCTTTTAAATGTTGAGGTTGTTGTTGAATTTGTTGGTATTTTTCAATGTTGCGGTTGTTGTTGAATTATTTGTTGTTTTTCATTGTTGATGTTTTTGAAGTTGTTGGTGTTTTTCAATGTTGAGGTTGTTGTTCAATTTGTTGGTGATTTTCAATATTGAAGTTGTTGAATTTGTTGGTGATTTTCAATGTTGAGGTTGTTGTTGAATTTGTTGGTGACTTTCAATGTTGAGGTTGTTGTTGAATTTGTCGGTGTTATCAATGTTTTTTTTGAACTTTTTCACTTCTTTTAAAAGTTGATGTTGTTGTTGAATTTGTTGGTGTTTTTCAATGTTGAGGTTGTTGTTGAATTTGTTTGTGACTTTCAATATACAGGTTGTTGTTGAATTTGTTGGTTTTATCAATGATCTTTTTTGAACTTTTTGTTAGTTTTAAATGTTGAGGTTGTTGTTGAATTTGTTGGCGTTTTTCATTTTTGAGGTTGTTGTTGAATTACTTGCTGTTTTTCAATGTTGAGGTTGTTGTTGAATTTGTTGGTGTTTTTCATTGTTGAGGTTTTTGTTGAATTTGTTGGTGTTATCAATGTTATTGTTGAACTTTTTTGTATTTTTAAAAGTTAAGGTTGTTTTTGAATTTGTTGGTGTTTTTCAATGTTGAGGTTGTTGAATTTGTAGGTGTTTTTCAATGTTGACGTTGTTGTTGAATTTGTAGGTGATTTTCAATGTTGAGGCTGTTTTTGAATTTGTTGTTTATTTTCAATATTGAATTTGTTGTTGAATTTGCTGGTGTTATCAATGCTTTTTTTGAAATTTTCATCTTCTTTTAAAAGTTGAGGTTGTTGTTGAATTTATTGGTATTTTTCAATGTTCCGGATGTTGTTGAATTATTTGTTGTTTTTCATTGTTGAAGTTGTTGGTGTTTTTCAATGTTGAGGTTGTTGTTGAATTTGTTGGTTTTATCAATGTTCTTTTTGCAACTTTTTCTCTTGTTTTAAAAGTTGAGGTTGTTGTTGAATTTGTTGGTGTTTTTCAATGTTGAGGTTGTTGTTAAATTTGTTGGTGATATTCAATAATGAGATTGTTGTTGAAGTTGTTGGTGTTATCAATGTTATTTTTTAAACTTTTTTGTATTTTTCAATGTTGAGGTTGTTATTGAATTTGTTGGTATTTTTCAAAGTTGAGGTTGTTGTTGAATTTATTGCTGTTTTTCAATGTTGAGGTTGTTGTTGAATTTGTTGGCGATTTGCAATATTGAGGTTGTTGTTGAATTTGTTGGTGATTTGCAATATTGAGGTTGTTGTTGAATTTATTGCTGTTATCAATGTTAATTTTCTATTTTTTTTAATTTTTGAATGTTGACGTTGTTGTTGAATTTGTTGGTGTTTTTGAATGTTGAGGTTGTTGTTGAATTTGTTGGTGATTTTCAATATTGAAGTTGTTGAATTTGTTGGCGTCTTTCAATTTTGAGGTTGTTAATGAATTTGTTGGTTTTCTCAATGATCTTTTTTGAACTTTTTGGTAGTTTTAAATGTTGAAGTTGTTTTTGAATTTGTTGGCGTTTTTGAATGTTGAGGTTGTTGTTGAATTTGTTGGTGTTATCAATGTTTTTTTTGAACATTTTCTCTTCTTTTAATAGTTGAGGTTGTTGTTGAATTTGTTGGTGTTTTTCAATGTTGAGGTTGTTGTTGAATTTGTTTGTGACTTTCAATATAGAGGTTGTTGTTGAATTTGTTGGTTTTATCAATGATCTTTTTTGAACTTTTTGGTCCTTTTAAATGTTGAAGTTGTTGTTGAATTTGTTGGCGTTTTTCAATGTTGAGGTTGTTGTTGAATTTTTTGGTGTTATCAATGTTTTTTTTGAACTTTTTCTCATCTTTTAAAAGTTGAGGTTGTTGTTGAATTTGTTGGTGTTTTAAAATGTTGAGCTGGTTGTTGAAATTGTTGGTGTTTTTAAATGTTGAGGTTGATGTTGAATTTGTTGGTGATTTTCAATATTGAGGTTGTTGTTGAATTTGTTTGCGTTTTTCAATGTTGAGATTGTTGTTGAATTTGTTGCTGATTTTCAGTATTGAGGTTGTTGTTGAATTTGTTTGCGTTTTTCAATATTGAGGTTGTTGTTGAATTTGTTGGTGTTTTTTCAGTATTGAGGTTGTTGTTGAATTTGTTGGTGTTATCAATGTTGAGGTTGTTGTTGAATTTGTTGGTGACTTTCAATATTGAGGAAGTTGTTGAATTTGTTGGCCTTTTTCAACGTTGAGGTTGTTGTTGAATTTGTTCATGTTATCAATGTTTTTTTTTGAACTTTTTCTCTTCTTTTAAAAGTTGAGGTTGTTGTTGAATTTGTTGGTGTTTTTCAATGTTGAGCTTGTTGTTGAATTTGTTGTTGATTTTCAATCTTGAGCTGGTTGTTGAATTTATAGGTTATTTTCAATGTTGAGGTTGTTGTAGTATTTGTTGGTGTTTTTCAATGTTGAGCTTGTTGTTGAATTTGTTGGTGTTTTTAAATGTTGAGGTTGATGTTGAATTTGTTGGTGTGTTTCAATATTGAGGTTGTTGTTGATTTTGTTGGCGTTTGTCAATGTTGAGATTTTTATTGAATTTGTTGCTGACTTTCAATGTTGAGGTCTTGTTGAATTTGTTGGTATTTTTCAATATTGAGGTTTTAGTTGAATTTGTTGGTATTATCAATGTTATTTTTTGAACTTTTTTGTATTTTTCAATGTTGAGGTTGTTGAATTTGTTGGTGTTTTTCAATGTTGTGGTTGTGGAATTTGTTGGTGTTATTCAATGTTGAGTTTGTTGTTGAATTTGTTGTGATTTTCAATGTTGAGGTTGTTGTTGAATTTTTTGGTGTTTTTCGTTGTTGAGGTTTTTGTTGAATTTGTTGGTGTTATCAATGTTTTTGTTGAACTTTTTTGTATTTTTAAAATTTGAGGTTGTTTTTGAATATGTTGGTGTTTTTCAGTGTTGAGGTTGTTGTTGAATTTTTTGGTGCTTTTCAATGTTGAGGTTGTTGTTGAATTTGTTGTTGATTTTCAATATTGTGGTTGTTGTTGAATTTGTTGTTGATTTTCAATGTTGACGTTGTTGAATTTGTAGGTGATTCTCAATATTGTGTTTGTTGTTGAATTTGTTGTTGTTATCAATGTTATTTATTGAACTTTTTTGTAGTTTTCAATGTTTAGGTTGTTATTGAATTTGTTGCTGATATCAATGTTGTTTTTTGAACTAATTTCTATTTTTCAATGTTGTGCTTGTTGTTGAATTTGTTGGTGTTATCAATGTTTATTTTGAACTTGTTATATTCTTTTAAAAGTTGAGGATGTTGTTGAAATTGTTGGTGTTTTCATTGTTGAGGTTGTTGAATTTGTTGGTGTTATTCATTCTTGAGGTTGTTGTTGAATTTTGTGGTGATTTTCAATATTGAGGTTGTTGTTGAAATTGTTGGTGTTTTTCAACGTTGAGGTTGTTGTTGAATTTGTTGGTGACTTTCAATATTGAGGATGTTGTTGAATTTGTTGGCCTTTTTCAACGTTGAGGTTGTTGCTGAATTTGTTCATGTTATCAATGTTTTTTTTTGAACTTTTTCTTTTCTTTTAAAAGTTGAGGTTGTTGTTGAATTTGTTGGTGTTTTTCAATGTTGAGCTTGTTGTTGAATTTGTTGGTGTTTTTAAATGTTGAGGTTGATGTTGAATTTGTTGGTGATTTTCAATATTGAGGTTGTTGTTGAATTTGTTGGTGTTTTTCAATGTTGAGATTGTTGTTGAATTTGTTGCTGACTTTCAATGTTGAGGTCGTTGTTGATTTTGTTGGTATTTTTCAATATTGAGGTTTTAGTTGAATTTGTTGGTATTATCAATGTTATTTTTTGAACTTTTTTGTATTTTTCAATGTTGAGGTTGTTGAATTTGTTGGTGTTTTTCGTTGTTGAGGTTTTTGTTTGAATTTGTTGGTGTTATCAATGTTTCTGTTGAACTTTTTTGTATTTTTAAAATTTGAGGTTGTTGTTGAATTTGTTGTTGTTTTTCAATGTTGAGATTGTTGTTGAATTTGTTGCTGATTTTCAATGTTGAGGTCGTTTTTGAACTTGTTGGTGTCTTTCAATATTGTGGTTGTTGTTGAATTTGTTGGTGATTTCAATATTGAGGTTGTTGTTGAATTTGTTGGTGTTTTTTCAGTATTGAGGTTGTTGTTGAATTTGTTGGTGTTATCAATGTTGAGGTTGTTGTTGAATTTGTTGGTGACTTTCAATATTGAGGATGTTGTTGAATTTGTTGGCCTTTTTCAACGTTGAGGTTGTTGTTGAATTTGTTCAATTTCTCAATGTTTTTTTTTGAACTTTTTTGTATTTTTCAATGTTGAGGTTGTTGAATTTGTTGGTGTTTTTCAATGTTGAGTTTGTGGAATTTGTTGGTATTATTCAATGTTGAGTTAGTTCTTGAATTTGTTGGTGTTTTTCATTGTTGAGCTTGTTGTTGAATTTGTAGGTTTTTTTCAATGTTGAGGTTGATTTTGAATTTGTTGGTGTTTTTAAATGTTGAGGTTGATGTTGAATTTGTTGGTGATTTTCAATATTGAGGTTGTTGTTGAATTTGTTGGCGTTTTTCAATGTTGAGATTGTTGTTGAATTTGTTGTTGACTTTCAATGTTGAGGTCATTGTTGATTTTGTTGGTATTTTTCAATATTGAGGTTTTAGTTGAATTTGTTGATACTATCAATGTTATTTTTTGAACTTTTTTGTATTTTTCAATGTTGAGGTTGTTGAATTTGCTGGTGTTTTTCAATGTTGAGTTTGTGGAATTTGTTGGTATTATTCAATGTTGAGTTTCTTGTTGAATTTGTTGGTGATTTTCAATGTTGAGGTTGTTGTTGAATTTGTTGGTGTTTTTCGTTGTTGAGGTTTTTGTTGAATTTGTTGGTGTTATCAATGTTTTTGTTGAACTTTTCTGTATTTTTAAAATTTGAGGTTGTTGTTGAATTTGTTGTTGTTTTTCAATGTTGAGATTGTTGTTGAATTTGTTGCTGATTTTCAATGTTGAGGTCGTTTTTGAACTTGTTGGTGTCTTTCAATATTGTGGTTGTTGTTGAATTTGTTGGTGATTTCCAATATTGAGGCTGTTGTTGAATTTGTTGGTGTTTTTTCAGTATTGAGGTTGTTGTTGAATTTGTTGGTGTTATCAATGTTGAGGTTGTTGTTGAATTTGTTGGTGACTTTCAATATTGAGGATGTTGTTGAATTTGTTGGCCTTTTTCAATGTTGAGGTTGTTGTTGAATTTGTTCATGTTATCAATGTTTTTTTTTGAACTTTTTTGTATTTTTCAATGTTGAGGTTGTTGAATTTGTTGGTGTTTTTCAATGTTGAGTTTGTGGAATTTGTTGGTATTATTCAATGTTGAGTTTGTTGTTGAATTTGTTGGTGTTTTTCAATGTTGAGCTTGTTGTTGAATTTGTAGGTTTTTTTCAATGTTGAGGTTGATGTTGAATTTGTTAGTGTTTTTAAATGTTGAGGTTGATGTTGAATTTGTTGGTGATTTTCAATATTTAGGTTGTTGTTGAATTTGTTGGCGTTTTTCAATGTTGAGATTGTTGTTGAATTTGTTGTTGACTTTCAACGTTGAGGTCGTTGTTGAATTTGTTGGTATTTTTCAATATTGAGGTTTTAGTTGAATTTGTTGGTATTATCAATGTTATTTTTTGAACTTTTTTGTATTTTTCAATGTTGAGGTTGTTGAATTTGTTGGTGTTTTTCAATGTTGAGTTTGTGGAATTTGTTGGTATTATTCAATGTTGAGGTTGTTGTTGAATTTTTTGTTGTTTTTCGTTGTTGAGGTTTGTGTTGAATTTGTTGGTGTTATCAATGTTTTTGTTGAACTTTTTTGTATTATTAAAATTTGAGGTTCTTGTTGAATTTGTTGTTGTTTTTCAATGTTGAGATTGTTGTTGAATTTGTTGCTGATTTTCAATGTTGAGGTCGTTTTTGAACTTGTTGGTGTCTTTCAATATTGTGGTTGTTGTTGAATTTGTTGGTGATTTCCAATATTGAGGTTGTTGCTGCATTTGTTGGTGTTTTTTCAGTATTGAGGTTGTTGTTGAATTTGTTGGTGTTATCAATGTTGAGGTTGTTGTTGAATTTGTTGGTGACTTTCAATATTGAGGATGTTGTTGAATTTGTCGGCCTTTTTCAACGTTGAGGTTGTTGTTGAATTTGTTCATGTTATCAATGTTTTTTTTTTGAACTTTTTCTCTTCTTTGAAAAGTTGAGGTTGTTGTTGAATTTGTTGGTGTTTTTCAATGTTGAGCTTGTTGTTGAATTTGTTGGTGTTATCAATGTTTTTGTTGAACTTTTTTGTATTTTTAAAAGTTGATGTTGTTGTTGAAATTGTTGGCGTTTTTCAATGTTGAGTTTGTTGTTGGAATTGTTTTTGATTTTCAATATTGAGGTTGTTGATGAATTTGTTGGTGTTTTTCAATGTTCAGGTTGTTGTTGAATTTGTTGGTGTTTTTCTTTGTTGAGGATGTTGTTGAATTTGTCGCTGATTTTCAATGTTGAGGTTGTTGTTGTAATTGTTTGGTGTTTTTCATTGTTGAGGTTTTTGTTGAATTTGATGGTGTTATCAATGTTTTTTGTTGAACTTGTTTGTATTTATAATAGTTGAGGTTGTTGATGAATTTGTTGGTGTTTTTCAATGTTGAGGTTGTTGTAGAATTTTTTGGTGTTTTTCATTGTTGATGTCTTTGTTGAATTTGTTGGTGTTACCAATGTTTCTTTTGACCATTTTCTCTTCTTTTAAAAGTTTAGGTTCTTGTTCAATTTGTTTGTATTTTTCATTGTTGCCGTTTTTGAATTTTTTGGTGTTTTTCATTGTTGAGGTTGTTGAAGTTGTTGTTGTTTTTCAATGTTGAGGTTGTTGTTGAATTTGTTGGTGTTTTTCATTGTTGAGATTGTTGTTGAATTTGTTGGTGCTTTTCAATGTTGCGGTTGTTGTTGAATTTTTTGGTGTTTTTCATTGCAGAAATTGTAGTTGAATTTGGTGGCATTTTTCAATGCTGAGGTTGTTGTTGAATTTGTTGGTGATTTTCAATATTGAAGTTGTTGAATTTGTTGGTGATTTTCAACGTTGAGGTTCTTGCAGAATTTGCTGGTGTCTTTCAATATTGAGGTTGTTTTTGAATATGTTGGTTGCTTTCAATATTGAGGTTGTTGCATTTGTTGTTGATTTTCAATGTTGAGGTCGTTGATGAAGTTGTTGGTGTCTCTCAATATTGAGGTTGTTTTTGAATATGTTGGTGTTTTTCAATGTTGAGGTTGCTGTTGAATTTGTTCGCGTTTTTCAATGTTGAGGTTGTTGTTGAACTTTGTGGTCATTTTCAATATTGATGTTGTTGAATTTGTTGGTGATTTTCAATGTTGAGGTTGTTATTGAATTTCTTGGCGTCTTTCAATGTTGAGGTTTTTATTGAACTTTTTCTCTTCTTTTAAAAGTTGAGGTTGTTGTTGAATTTGTTCGTGATTTTCAATGTTGAGCTTGTTGTTGAATTTGTAGGTTTTTTTCAATCTTGAGGTTGTTCTTGATTTTGTTGGTGTTTTTCAATGTTGAGGTTGATTTTGAATTTGTTGTTGATTTTCAGTATTGAGGTTGCTGTTGAATTTGTTGGCTTTTTTCAATATCGAGATTGTTGTTGAATTTTTTGCTAATTTTCAATTGTTGAGGTCGTTGTTGAACTTGGTGGTGTCTTTCAATGTTGAGGTTGTTGTTGAATTTGATGGTGTTATCAATGTTTTTTGTTGAACTTGTTTGTATTTATAATAGTTGAGGTTGTTGATGAATTTGTTGGTGTTTTTCAATGTTGAGGTTGTTGTTGAATTTTTTGTTGTTTTGGTCCTTGTGCGAATTTGTTGGTGAATTTCAATATTGAGGTTGTTTTTGAATTTGTTGTTGTTAACAATGTTTTTTGTTGAACTTGTTTGTATTTTTAAAAGTGAAGGTTGTTGTTGAATTTGTTGGTGATTTTCAATATTGATGTTGTTGTTGAATTTGTTGGTTTTATCAATGTTCTTTTTTGAAATTTTTTGCACTTTTAAATGATGAGGTTGTTGTTGAATTATTCGTTGTTTTTCATTGTTTAGGTTGTTGAAGTTGTTGGTGTTTGTCAATGTCGATGTTGTTGTTGAATTTGTTGCTGATTTACAATATTGAGGTTGTTGATGAATTTGTTGGTGTTTTTCAATGTTGAGGTTGTTGTTGAATTTGTTGCTGATTTACAATATTGTGGTTGTTGTTGAATTTGTTGGAGTTATTCAATGTTGAGGTTGTTGATGAATTTGTTGGTGTTTTTCAATGTTGAGGTTGTTGTTGAATTTGTTGGTGATATTCAATAATGAGATTGTTGTTGAATTTGTTGGTGTTATCAATGTTATTTTATGAACTTTTTTGTATTTTTCAATGTTGAGGTTGTTGTTGAATTTGTTGCTGTTTTTCAATGTTGAGTTTGTTGTTGAATTTGTTGGTGATTTTCAATATTGAGGTTGTTGTTGAATTTGTTGCTGTTATCAATTTTAATTTTTGACCTTTGCTTTATTTTTGAAAGTTGAGTTTGTTGTTGAATTTGTTGGTTTTTTTCAATGTTGAGGTTGTTGTTGAATTTGTTGGTGTCTTTCAATATTGAGGTTGTTGTTGAATTTGTTGGTGTTTTTCAATATTGAAGTTGTTGAATTTGTTGGTGATTTTAAATGTTGATATTGTTGTTAAATTTGTTGATGTCTTAATATATTGAGGCTGTTGAATATGTAGGTGTTTTTCAATGTTGAGGTTGTTGAATTTGTTGGTGTTTTTCATTGTTGAGGTTGTTGTTGAATCTGTTGGTGTCTTTCAATATTGAGGTTGTTGTTGAATTTGTTGGTGACTTTCATTGTTGAGGTTGTTGTTGAATTTGTTGTTGTTATCAATGTTTTTTTTGAACTTTTTCTCTTCTTTTAAAAGTTGAGGTTGTTGTTGAATTTGTTGGTATTTTTCAATGTTGACGTTGCAGTTGAATTTGTTGGTGTTATCCGTGTTATTTTTTGAACTTTTTTCCATTTTTCAATGTTGTGGTTGTTGTTGAATTTGTTGGTATTTTTCAATGTTGCGGTTGTTGAATTTTTGGGCGATTTTCATTGTTGAGGTTGTTGAAGTTGTTGGTGTTTTTCATCGTTGAGATTGTTGTTGAATTTGTTGGTGTTATCAATGTTTTTTGTTGAACTTGTTTGTCTTTTTAAAAGTTCAGGTTGTTGTTGAATTTGTTGGTGTTTTTCAATGTTGAGGTTTTTCAATTTTTTGGTGATTTTCAATATTGAGGTTGTTGTTGAATTTCTTGATGTTATTAATGATATTTTTTGAACTTTTTTGTATTTTTCAATGTTGAGGTTTTTGTTGAATTTGTTGGTGTTATCAATGTTTTTGTTGAACTTTTTTGTATTTTTAAAAGTACAGGTTTTTGTTGAAATTGTTGGCGTTTTTCAATGTTGAGTTTGTTGTTGGAATTGTTGGTGATTTTCAATATTGAGGTTGTTGTTGAATTTGTTGGTGTTATCAATGTTATTTTTTGAACTTTTTTGTATTTTTCAATGTTGATGTTGTTTTTCAATTTATTGGTATTTTTCAATGTTGAGATTGTTGTTGAATTTGTTGGTGTTTTTCAATGTTGAGGTTGTTGTTGAATTTGTTGGTGTTTTTCATTGCTGAGGTTTTTGTTGAATTTGTTGGTGTTATCAATGTATTTGTTGAACTTTTTTGTATTTTTAAAATTTAAGGTTGTTGTTGAATTTGTTGGTGTTTTTCAATGTTGAGTTTGCTGTTGAATTTTTTCTTGTTTTTCATTGTTGAGGTTGTTGTTTAATTTGTTGGTGATTTTCAATGTTAAGGTTGTTGTTGAATTTGTAGGTGATTTTCAATATTGATTTTGTTGTTGAATTTGTTGGTGTTATCAAAGCTTTTTTTGAAATTGTTATTTTCTTTTAAAAGTTGAGGTTGTTGTTGAATTTGTTGGTATTTTTCAATGTTGCGGTTGTTGTTGAATTATTTGTTGTTTTTCATTGTTGATGTTTTTGAAGTTGTTGGTGTTTTTCAATGTTGAGGTTGTTGTTCAATTTGTTGGTGATTTTCAATATTGAAGTTGTTGAATTTGTTGGTGATTTTCAATGTTGAGGTTGCTGTTGAATTTTTTGTTGTTTTTCATTGTTGAGGTTGTTGTTTAATTTGTTGGTGATTTTCAATGTTGAGGTTGTTGTTGAATTTGTAGGTGATTTTCAATATTGATTTTGTTGTTGAATTTGTTGGTGTTATCAATGCTTTTTTTGAAATTTTTATTTTCTTTTAAAGTTGAGGTTGTTGTTGAATTTGTTGGTATTTTTCAATGTTGCGGTTGTTGTTGAATTATTTGTTGTTTTTCATTGTTGATGTTTTTGAAGTTGTTGGTGTTTTTCAATGTTGAGGTTGTTGTTCAATTTGTTCGTGATTTTCAATATTGAAGTTGTTGAATTTGTTGGTGATTTTCAATGTTGAGGTTGTTGTTGAATTTGTTGGTGACTTTCAATGTTGAGGTTGTTCTTGAATTTGTTGGTGTTATCAATGTTTTTTTCGAACTTTTTCACTTCTTTTAAAAGTTTATGTTGTTGTTGAATTTGTTGGTGTTTTTCAATGTTGAGGTTGTTCTTGAATTTGTTGGTGATTTTCAATGTTGAGCTTGTTCTTGAATTTGTTGGTGTTATCAATGTTTTTTTTTTGAACTTTTTCACTTCTTTTAAAAGTTGATGTTGTTGTTGAATTTGTTGGTGTTTTTCAATGTTGAGGTTGTTGTTGAATTTGTTTGTGACTTTCAATATACAGGTTGTTGTTGAATTTGTTGGTTTTATCAATGATCTTTTTTGAACTTTTTGTTAGTTTTAAATGTTGAGGTTGTTGTTGAATTTGTTGGTGTTTTTCAATGTTGAGGTTGATGTTGAATTTGTTGGTGATTTTCAATATTGAGGTTGTTGTTGAATTTGTTGGTATTATCAATGTTATTTTTTGAACTTTTTTGTATTTTCTATGTTGAGGTTGTTTTTGAATTTGTTGGTATTTTTCGATGTTGAGGTGGTTGTTGAATTTATTGGTGTTTTTCATTGTTGAGGATGTTGTTAAATTTGTCGCTGTTTTTCAATGTTGAGGTTGTTGGTGAACTTGTTGCTGTTTTTCATTGTTGAGGTTTTTGTTGAATTTGATGGTGTTATCAATGTTTTTTGTTGAACTTGTTTGTATTTATAATAGTTAAGGTTGTTGATGAATTTGTTAGTGTTTTTCAATGTTAAGGTTGTTGTTGAATTTGTTGGTGATTTTCAATATTGAGGTTGTTGTTGAATTTGTTGGTATTATCAATGTTATTTTTTGATCTTTTTTGTATTTTTCTATGTTGAGGTTGTTTTTAAATTTGTTGGTATTTTTCGATGTTGAGGTGGTTGTGGAATTTGTTGGTGTTTTTCATTGTTGAGGATCTTGTGGAATTTGTCGCTGTTTTTCAATGTTGAGCTTCTTTTTGAACTTGTTGCTGTTTTTCATTGTTGAGGTTTTTGTTGAATTTGATGGTGTTATCAATGTTTTTTTTTTGAGCTTGTTTGTATTTATAATAGTTAAGGTTGTTGATGAATTTGTTAGTGATTTTCAATGTTGAGGTTGTTGCATTTGTGGGCGTTTTTCAATGTTGAGGTTGTTGAATTAGTTGGTGTTATTCAATGTTGACGTTGTTGTTCAATTTGGAGCTGATTTTCAATGTTGACGTTGTTGTTGAATTTGATGTTCATTTTCAATATAGAGTTTGTTGTTGAATTTGTTGATCTTATCCATATTATTTTTTAGATTTTCCAATGTTGAGGTTATTGTTGAATTTGTTGGTATTATCAATGGTATTTTTTGAACTTTTTTGTATTTTTCTATGTTGAAGTTGTTTTTGAATTTGTTGGTATTTTTCAATATTGAGGTTGTTGTTGAATTTGTTGGTGTTTTTAAGTGTTAAGGTTGTTGATGAATTTGTCGCTGTTTTCAATGTTGAGGTTGTTGTTGAACTTGTTGGTGTTTTTCATTGTTGAGGTTTTTGTTGAATTTGTTGGTGTTATCGCTGTTTTTTGTTGAATTTGTTTGTATTTATAATAGTTTAGGTTGTTGATGAATTTGCTGGTGATTTTCAATGTTGATGTTGTTGTTGAAATTTTTGTTGTTTTTCATTGTTGAGGTCTTTGTTGAATTTTTTGATGCTTTTCAATGTTGAGGTTGTTGAATTTGTTGGTGTTTTTAAATGTTGAGTTTGTTGAATTAGTTGGTGTTATTCGACGTTCAGGTTGTGGTTGAATTTGTTCTTGTTATCCATGTTATTTTTAAGATTTTCCAATGTTGATTTTGTTGTTGAATTTGTTGGTGTTATCAATGGTATTTTTTGAACTTTTTTCTATTTTTCAATATTGTGGTTGTTGTTGAATTAGTTGGCGTTTTTCAATGTTGAGGTTGTTGTTGAATTTTTTGGTGAATTTCAATATTGAAGTTGTTGAATTTTTTGGTGATTTTCAATGTTGAGGATGTATTTCGATTTGTTGGTGCCTTTCAGTATTGAGGTTGTTGTTGAATTTGTTGGTGTTATCAATGTTTTTGTTGAACTTTTTTGTTTTTTAAAAGTTAAAGTTGTTGTTGAATTTTTTGGTCTTTTTCAATGTTGAGGTTGTTGTTGAATTTGTTGGTGATTTTCAATGTTGAGGTTGTTGTTGAATTTGTTGGTGTTTTTCAATGTTCAGGTTGTTCAATTAGATGGTGATTATCAATATTGAGGTTGTTGTTGAATTTGTTGGTTTTATCAATGTTCTTTTTTAAACTTTTTCTCTCGTTTTAAAAGTTGAGGTTGTTGTTGAATTTGTTGGTGTTTTTCAAAGTTGAGCTTGTTGTTGAAATTTTTGGTTTTTTTCAATGTTTAGGTTGTTGTTGAATTTGTTGGTCTTATCAATGTAATTTTTTGAAATTATTTGTATCTTTCAATGCTGAGTTTGTTTTTGAATTTGTTGGTCTTATCAATGTTATTTTTTGAACTTATTTGCATTCATCAATGTTGTGGTTGTTTTTGAATTTGTTGGTGTTATCAATGTTTTTTTTAAACTTTTTCTCTTCTTTTAAAAGTTGAGGATGTTGTTGAATTTGTTGGTATTTTTCATTGTTGCGGTTGTTGAATTTGTTGGTGTTTTTCATTGTTGTGGATGTCGAAGTTGTTGGTGTTTTTCAATGTTGCGGTTGTTGTTGAATTTTTTGGTGTTTTTCATTGTAGAAGTTGTAGTTGAATTTGGTGGCATTTTTCAATGCTAAGGTTGTTGTTGAATTTGTTGGTGACTTTCAATGTTGAGGTTGTTGTAGAATTTGATGGTGTCTTTCAATATTGAGGTTGTGGTTGAATTTGTTGGTTGCTTTCAATATTGAGGTTGTTGCATCTGTTGTTGATTTTCAATGTTTAGGTCGTTGTTGAACTTGTTGGTGTCTTTCAATATGGAGGTTATTGTTGAATTTGTTGGTGTTTTTCAATGTTGAGGTTGTTGTTGAATATGTTGGTGATTTTCAATATTGAGGTTGTTGTTGAATTTGTTGGTATTATCAATGTTATTTTTTGAACTACTTTGTATTTTTCACTATTGAGGTTGTTGTTGAATTTTTTTTGTCGTTTTTCAATGTTGAGGTTGTTGTTGAATTTTGTGGTCATTTTCAATATTGATGTTGTTGAATTTTTTGGTGTTTTTCATTGTTGTGGTTGTTGTTGAATTTGTTGGCGTCTTTCAATGTTGAGGTTTTTATTGAACTTTTTCTCTTCATTTAAAAGTTGAGGTTGTTGTTGAATTTGTTGGTGATTTTCAATGTTGAGCTTATTGTTGAATTTGTAGGTTTTTTTCAATGTTGAGGTTGTTGTTGAATTTGTAGGTTTTTTTCAATGTTGAGGTTGTTGTTGAATTTGTTGGTGATTTTCAATATTGAGGTTGCTGTTGATTTTGTTGGCTTTTTTCAATGTTGAGATTGTTGTTGAATTTGTTGCTGATTTTCAATGTTGAGGTCGTTGTTGAACTTGTTGGTGTCTTTCAATGTTGAGGTTGTTGTTGAATTTGATGGTGTTATCAATGTTTTTTGTTGAACTTCTTTGTATTTATATTAGTACAGGTTGTTGATTAATTTGTTGGTGTATTTCGATGTTGAGGTTGTTGTTGTAATTGTTGCTGTTTTTCATTGTTGAGGTTTTTGTTGAATTTGATGGAGTTATCAATGTTTTTTGTTGAACTTGTTTGTATTTATAATAGTTGAGGCTGTTGATGAATTAGTTGGTGTTTTTCAATGTTGAGGTTGTTGTTGAATTTTGTGGTCATTTTCAATATTGATGTTGTTGAATTTGTTGGTGATTTTCAATGTTGAGGTTGTTGTTGAATTTGTTGGCGTCTTTCAATGTTGAGGTTTTTATTGAACTTTTTTCCCTTTTTTTAAAAGTTGAGGTTGTTGTTGAATTTGTTGGTGATTTTCAATTTTGAGCTTGTTTATGAATTTGTAGGTTTTTTCCAATGTTGAGGTTGTTGTTGAATTTGTTGGTGTTTTTCAATGTTGAGGTTGATTTTGAATTTGTTGGTGATTTTCAATATTGAGGTTGTTGTTGAATTTGTTGGCTTTTTTCAATGTTGAGATTGTTGTTGAATTTGTTGCTGATTTTCAATGTTGAGGTCGTTGTTGAACTTGTTGGTGTCTTTCAATGTTGAGGTTGTTGTTGAATTTGATGGTGTTATCAATGTTTTTTGTTGAACTTGTTTGTATTTATCATAGTTGAGGTTGTTGATGAATTTGTTGGTGTCTTTCAATGTTGAGGTTGTTGTTTAATTTTTTGGTGTTTTTCATTGTTGAGGTCTTTGTTGAATTTGTTGGTGTTATGAATGTTTCTTTTGACCTTTTTCTCTTCTTTTAAAAGTTGAGGTTGTTGTTCAATTTGTTGGTATTTTTCACTGTTGCGGTTTTTGAATTTTTTGGTGTTTTTCATTGTTGAGGTTTATGAAGTTGTTGTTGTTTTTCAATGGTGAAGTTGTTGTTGAATTTTTTGGTGTTTTTCATTGCAGAGGTTGTAGTTGAATTTGGTGGAATTTTTCAATGCTGACGTTGTTGTTGAATTTGTTGGTGTCTTTCAATATTGAGGTTGTTGTTGAATTTGTTGGTTGCTTTCAATATTGAGGTTGTTGCATTTGTTGTTGATTTTCAATGTTGAGGTCGTTGTTGAACTTGTTGGTGTCTTTCAATATTGAGGTTGTTGTTGAATTTGTTGGTGATTTTCAATATTGAGTTTGTTGTTGAATTTGTTGGTATTATCAATGTTATTTTTTGAACTCTTTTGTATTTTTCTATGTTGAGGTTGTTTTTGAATTTGCTGGTATTTTTCGATGTTAAAATTGTTGTTGAATTTGTTGGTGTTTTTCATTGCTGAGGATGTTGTTGAATTTGTCGCTGTTTTTCAATGTTGAGGTTGTTGTTGCACATGTTGCTGTTTTTCATTCTAAAGGTTTTTGTTGAATTTGTTGCTGATATCAATGTTTTTTGTTGAACTTATTTGTATTTATAATAGTTAAGGTTGTTTTTCAATGTTGATGTTGTTGTTGAAATTTTTGGTGTTTTTCATTGTTGAGGTCTTTGTTGAATTTTTTGATGCTTTTCAATGTTGAGGTTGTTGAATTTGTTGGTGTTTTTAAATGTTGAGTTTGTTGAATTAGTTGGTGTTATTCGACGTTCAGGTTGTGGTTGAATTTGTTCTTGTTATCCATGTTATTTTTAAGATTTTCCAATGTTGATTTTGTTGTTGAATTTGTTGGTGTTATCAATGGTATTTTTTGAACTTTTTTCAATTTTTCAATATTGTGGTTGTTGTTGAATTTGTTGGCGTTTTTCAATGTTGAGGTTGTTGTTGAATTTTTTGGTGATTTCAATATTGATGTTGTTGAATTTTTTGGTGATTTTCAATGTTGAGGTTGTATTTCGATTTGTTGGTGCCTTTCAGTATTGAGGTTGTTGTTGAATTTGTTGGCGTTACTTATTAACTTTTTCTCTTCTTTTAAAAGTTGAGGTTGTTTTTGAATTTGTTGGTGATTTTCAATGTTGAGGTTGTTGTTGAATTTTGTAGATGTTTTTCAATGTTGAGATTGTTGTTGAATTGGTTGCTGATTTTCAACGTTGAGGTCGTTGTTGAACTTTTTGGTGTCTTTCAATATTGAGGTTGTTGTTGAATTTGTTGGCGTTTTTCAATGTTGAGGTTGTTGTTGAATTTTATGGTGATTTTCAATATTGAGGTTGCTGTTGAAATGGTTGGTATTATCAATGTTATTTTTTGAACTTTTTTGTATTTTTCTATGTTGAAGTTGTTTTTGAATTTGTGGGTATTCTTCAATGTTTAGGTTGTTGTTGAATTTGTTGGTGTTTTTAATTGTTAAGGATGTTGTTGAATTTGTTGGTATTTTTCATTGTTGCGGTTGTTGAATTTGTTGGTGTTTTTCATTGTTGTGGATGTCGAAGTTGTTGGTGTTTTTCAATGTTGCGGTTGTTGTTGAATTTTTTGGTGTTTTTCATTGTAGAAGTTGTAGTTGAATTTGGTGGCATTTTTCAATGCTAAGGTTGTTGTTGAATTTGTTGGTGACTTTCAATGTTGAGGTTGTTGTAGAATTTGATGGTGTCTTTCAATATTGAGGTTGTGGTTGAATTTGTTGGTTGCTTTCAATATTGAGGTTGTTGCATCTGTTGTTGATTTTCAATGTTTAGGTCGTTGTTGAACTTGTTGGTGTCTTTCAATATGGAGGTTATTGTTGAATTTGTTGGTGTTTTTCAATGTTGAGGTTGTTGTTGAATATGTTGGTGATTTTCAATATTGAGGTTGTTGTTGAATTTGTTGGTATTATCAATGTTATTTTTTGAACTACTTTGTATTTTTCACTATTGAGGTTGTTGTTGAATTTTTTTTGTCGTTTTTCAATGTTGAGGTTGTTGTTGAATTTTGTGGTCATTTTCAATATTGATGTTGTTGAATTTTTTGGTGTTTTTCATTGTTGTGGTTGTTGTTGAATTTGTTGGCGTCTTTCAATGTTGAGGTTTTTATTGAACTTTTTCTCTTCATTTAAAAGTTGAGGTTGTTGTTGAATTTGTTGGTGATTTTCAATGTTGAGCTTATTGTTGAATTTGTAGGTTTTTTTCAATGTTGAGGTTGTTGTTGAATTTGTTGGTGATTTTCAATATTGAGGTTGCTGTTGATTTTGTTGGCTTTTTTCAATGTTGAGATTGTTGTTGAATTTGTTGCTGATTTTCAATGTTGAGGTCGTTGTTGAACTTGTTGGTGTCTTTCAATGTTGAGGTTGTTGTTGAATTTGATGGTGTTATCAATGTTTTTTGTTGAACTTCTTTGTATTTATATTAGTACAGGTTGTTGATTAATTTGTTGGTGTATTTCGATGTTGAGGTTGTTGTTGTAATTGTTGCTGTTTTTCATTGTTGAGGTTTTTGTTGAATTTGATGGAGTTATCAATGTTTTTTGTTGAACTTGTTTGTATTTATAATAGTTGAGGCTGTTGATGAATTAGTTGGTGTTTTTCAATGTTGAGGTTGTTGTTGAATTTTGTGGTCATTTTCAATATTGATGTTGTTGAATTTGTTGGTGATTTTCAATGTTGAGGTTGTTGTTGAATTTGTTGGCGTCTTTCAATGTTGAGGTTTTTATTGAACTTTTTTCCCTTTTTTTAAAAGTTGAGGTTGTTGTTGAATTTGTTGGTGATTTTCAATTTTGAGCTTGTTTATGAATTTGTAGGTTTTTTCCAATGTTGAGGTTGTTGTTGAATTTGTTGGTGTTTTTCAATGTTGAGGTTGATTTTGAATTTGTTGGTGATTTTCAATGTTGAGGTTGTTGTTGAATTTGATGGTGTTATCAATGTTTTTTGTTGAACTTGTTTGTATTTATCATAGTTGAGGTTGTTGATGAATTTGTTGGTGTCTTTCAATGTTGAGGTTGTTGTTTAATTTTTTGGTGTTTTTCATTGTTGAGGTCTTTGTTGAATTTGTTGGTGTTATGAATGTTTCTTTTGACCTTTTTCTCTTCTTTTAAAAGTTGAGGTTCTTGTTCAATTTGTTGGTATTTTTCACTGTTGCGGTTTTTGAATTTTTTGGTGTTTTTCATTGTTGAGGTTTATGAAGTTGTTGTTGTTTTTCAATGGTGAAGTTGTTGTTGAATTTTTTGGTGTTTTTCATTGCAGAGGTTGTAGTTGAATTTGGTGGAATTTTTCAATGCTGACGTTGTTGTTGAATTTGTTGGTGTCTTTCAATATTGAGGTTGTTGTTGAATTTGTTGGTTGCTTTCAATATTGAGGTTGTTGCATTTGTTGTTGATTTTCAATGTTGAGGTCGTTGTTGAACTTGTTGGTGTCTTTCAATATTGAGGTTGTTGTTGAATTTGTTGGTGATTTTCAATATTGAGTTTGTTGTTGAATTTGTTGGTATTATCAATGTTATTTTTTGAACTCTTTTGTATTTTTCTATGTTGAGGTTGTTTTTGAATTTGCTGGTATTTTTCGATGTTAAAATTGTTGTTGAATTTGTTGGTGTTTTTCATTGCTGAGGATGTTGTTGAATTTGTCGCTGTTTTTCAATGTTGAGGTTGTTGTTGCACATGTTGCTGTTTTTCATTCTAAAGGTTTTTGTTGAATTTGTTGCTGATATCAATGTTTTTTGTTGAACTTATTTGTATTTATAATAGTTAAGGTTGTTTTTCAATGTTGATGTTGTTGTTGAAATTTTTGGTGTTTTTCATTGTTGAGGTCTTTGTTGAATTTTTTGATGCTTTTCAATGTTGAGGTTGTTGAATTTGTTGGTGTTTTTAAATGTTGAGTTTGTTGAATTAGTTGGTGTTATTCGACGTTCAGGTTGTGGTTGAATTTGTTCTTGTTATCCATGTTATTTTTAAGATTTTCCAATGTTGATTTTGTTGTTGAATTTGTTGGTGTTATCAATGGTATTTTTTGAACTTTTTTCAATTTTTCAATATTGTGGTTGTTGTTGAATTTGTTGGCGTTTTTCAATGTTGAGGTTGTTGTTGAATTTTTTGGTGATTTCAATATTGATGTTGTTGAATTTTTTGGTGATTTTCAATGTTGAGGTTGTATTTCGATTTGTTGGTGCCTTTCAGTATTGAGGTTGTTGTTGAATTTGTTGGCGTTACTTATTAACTTTTTCTCTTCTTTTAAAAGTTGAGGTTGTTTTTGAATTTGTTGGTGATTTTCAATGTTGAGGTTGTTGTTGAATTTTGTAGATGTTTTTCAATGTTGAGATTGTTGTTGAATTGGTTGCTGATTTTCAACGTTGAGTTCGTTGTTGAACTTTTTGGTGTCTTTCAATATTGAGGTTGTTGTTGAATTTGTTGGTGATTTTCAATATTGAGTTTGTTGTTGAATTTGTTGGTATTATCAATGTTATTTTTTGAACTCTTTTGTATTTTTCTATGTTGAGGTTGTTTTTGAATTTGCTGGTATTTTTCGATGTTAAAATTGTTGTTGAATTTGTTGGTGTTTTTCATTGCTGAGGATGTTGTTGAATTTGTCGCTGTTTTTCAATGTTGAGGTTGTTGTTGCACATGTTGCTGTTTTTCATTCTAAAGGTTTTTGTTGAATTTGTTGCTGATATCAATGTTTTTTGTTGAACTTATTTGTATTTATAATAGTTAAGGTTGTTTTTCAATGTTGATGTTGTTGTTGAAATTTTTGGTGTTTTTCATTGTTGAGGTCTTTGTTGAATTTTTTGATGCTTTTCAATGTTGAGGTTGTTGAATTTGTTGGTGTTTTTAAATGTTGAGTTTGTTGAATTAGTTGGTGTTATTCGACGTTCAGGTTGTGGTTGAATTTGTTCTTGTTATCCATGTTATTTTTAAGATTTTCCAATGTTGATTTTGTTGTTGAATTTGTTGGTGTTATCAATGGTATTTTTTGAACTTTTTTCAATTTTTCAATATTGTGGTTGTTGTTGAATTTGTTGGCGTTTTTCAATGTTGAGGTTGTTGTTGAATTTTTTGGTGATTTCAATATTGATGTTGTTGAATTTTTTGGTGATTTTCAATGTTGAGGTTGTATTTCGATTTGTTGGTGCCTTTCAGTATTGAGGTTGTTGTTGAATTTGTTGGCGTTACTTATTAACTTTTTCTCTTCTTTTAAAAGTTGAGGTTGTTTTTGAATTTGTTGGTGATTTTCAATGTTGAGGTTGTTGTTGAATTTTGTAGATGTTTTTCAATGTTGAGATTGTTGTTGAATTGGTTGCTGATTTTCAACGTTGAGGTCGTTGTTGAACTTTTTGGTGTCTTTCAATATTGAGGTTGTTGTTGAATTTGTTGGCGTTTTTCAATGTTGAGGTTGTTGTTGAATTTTATGGTGATTTTCAATATTGAGGTTGCTGTTGAAATGGTTGGTATTATCAATGTTATTTTTTGAACTTTTTTGTATTTTTCTATGTTGAAGTTGTTTTTGAATTTGTGGGTATTCTTCAATGTTTAGGTTGTTGTTGAATTTGTTGGTGTTTTTAATTGTTAAGGTTGTTGTTGAATTTGTCGCTGTTTTTCAATGTTGAGGTGGTTGTTGAACGTGTTGCTGTTTTTCATTGTTGAGCTTTTTGTTGAATTTGTTGGTGTTATCAATGATTTTGTTGAACTTGTTTGTATTTATAATAGTTTAGGTTGTTGATGAATTTGTTGGTGCTTTTCAATGCTGAGCTTGTTGAATTTGTTGGCGTTTTTCAATGTTGAGGTTGTTCAATTAGTTGGTGTTTCTCAATGTTGAGGTTGTCGTTGAATTTGTTGGTGATTTTCAATGTTGAAGTTGTTGTTGAATTTGTTGTTGATTTTCTGTATTGAGGTTGTTATTGAATTTGTTTGTGTTATCAATTTTATTTTTTGAACTTTTTTGTATTTTTCAATATTGAGCTTGTTGTTGAATTTGTTGGTGTTTTTTAATGTTGAGGTTGTTGCATTTGTTGGTGATTTATAATATTGACGTTGTTGAAATTGTTGGTGATTTTCAATGTTGAGTTTGTTGTTGAATTTGTTGGTTTCTTTGAATATTGAGGTTGTTGTTGAATTGGTTGGCATTTTTCAATGTTGAGGTTGTTGTTGAATCTGTTGGCATCTTTCAATGTTGAGGTTTTTATTGTACTTTTTCTGTTCTTTTAAAAGTTGAGGTTTTTGTTGAATTTGTTGGTGATTTTCAATGTTGAGCTTGTTGTTGAATTTGTAGGTTTTTTTCAATGTTGAGGTTGTTGTTGAATTTGTTGGTATTATCAATTTGTTGGTGATTTTCAATGTTGAGGTTGTTGTAGAATTTGATGGTGTCCTTCAATAATGAGGTTGTTGTTGAATTTGTTGGTTGCTTTCAATATTGAGGTTGTTGCATTTGTTGTTGATTTTCAATGTTGAGGTTGTTGTTGAACTTGTTGGTGTCTTTCAATATTGAGGTTGTTGTTGAATTTGTTGGTGTTTTTCAATGTTGAGGTTGTTGTTGAATAAGTTGGTGATTTAAAATATTGAGGTTGTTGTTGAATTTGTTGGTATTATCAATGTTATTTTTTGAACTATTTTGTATTTTTCACTATTGAGGTTGTTGTTGAATTTGTTGGCATTTTTTAATGTTGAGGTTGTTGTTCAATTTTGTGGTCATTTTCAATATTGATGTTGTTGAATTTGTTGGTGATTTTCAATGTTGAGGTTGTTGTTGAATTTGTTGGTATCTTTCAATATTGAGGTTGTTATTGAATTTGTTGGCGTCTTTCAATCTTGAGGTTGTTGTTGAATTCCTTGGTGTTATCAGTGTTTTTATTGAACTTTTTCTTTTCTTTTAAAAGTTGAGGTTGTTGTTGAATTTGTTGGTGATTTTCAATGTTGAGCTTGTTGTTGAATTTGTAGGTTTTTTTCAATGTTGAGGTTGTTGTTGAATTTGTTGGTGTTTTTCAATTTTGCGGTTGATGTTGAATTTGTTGGTGATTTTCAATATTGAGGTTATTGTTGAATTTGATGGTGTTTTTCAATGTTGAGCTTGTTGTTGAATTTGATGCTGATTTTCAATGTTGAGGTCGTTGTTGAACTTGTTGGTGATTTTCAATATTGAGGTTGTTGTTGAATTTGTTGGTATTATCAATGTTATTCTTTGAACTTTTTTGTATTTTCTATGTTGAGGTTGTTTTTGAATTTGTTGGTATTTTTCGATGTTGAGGTGGTTGTTGAATTTGTTGGTGTTTTTCATTGTTGAGGATGTTGTTAAATTTGTCGCTGTTTTTCAATGTTGAGGTTGTTGTTGAACTTGTTGCTGTTTTTCATTGTTGAGGTTTTTGTTGAATTTGATGGTGTTATCAATGTTTTTTGTTGAACT
This sequence comes from Cetorhinus maximus, assembly GCF_964194155.1. Taxonomy (NCBI): domain Eukaryota; kingdom Metazoa; phylum Chordata; class Chondrichthyes; order Lamniformes; family Cetorhinidae; genus Cetorhinus; species Cetorhinus maximus. Next base: position 330,649 of record NW_027596205.1, read on the forward strand.
TGTTTGTATTTATAATAGTTAAGGTTGTTGATGAATTTGTTAGTGTTTTTCAATGTTAAGGTTGTTGTTGAATTTGTTGGTGATTTTCAATATTGAGGTTGTTGTTGAATTTGTTGGTATTATCAATGTTATTTTTTGATCTTTTTTGTATTTTTCTATGTTGAGGTTGTTTTTAAATTTGTTGGTATTTTTCGATGTTGAGGTGGTTGTGGAATTTGTTGGTGTTTTTCATTGTTGAGGATCTTGTGGAATTTGTTGCTGTTTTTCAATGTTGAGCTTCTTTTTGAACTTGTTGCTGTTTTTCATTGTTGAGGTTTTTGTTGAATTTGATGGTGTTATCAATGTTTTTTTTTGAGCTTGTTTGTATTTATAATAGTTAAGGTTGTTGATGAATTTGTTAGTGTTTTTCAATGTTAAGGTTGTTGTTGAATTTGTTGGTGATTTTCAATATTGAGGTTGTTGTTGAATTTGTTGGTATTATCAATGTTATTTTTTGAACTTTTTTGTATTTTTCTATGTTGAGGTTGTTTTTAAATTTGTTGGTATTTTTCGATGTTGAGGTGGTTGTGGAATTTGTTGGTGTTTTTCATTGTTGAGGATCTTGTGGAATTTGTCGCTGTTTTTCAATGTTGAGCTTCTTTTTGAACTTGTTGCTGTTTTTCATTGTTGAGGTTTTTGTTGAATTTGATGGTGTTATCAATTTTTTTTTTGAGCTTGTTTGTATTTATAATAGTTAAGGTTGTTGATGAATTTGTTAGTGATTTTCAATGTTGAGTTTGTTCTATTTGTGGGCGTTTGTCAATGTTGAGGTTGTTGAATTAGTTGGTGTTTTTCAATGTTGACGTTGTTGTTGAATTTGGAGCTGATTTTCAGTGTTGACGTTGTTGTTGAATTTGATGTTGATTTTCAATATAGAGTTTGTTGTTGAATTTGTTGATGTTATCCATGTTATTTTTTAGTTTTTCCAATGTTGAGGTTATTGATGAATTTGTTGGTATTATCAATGGTATTTTTTGAACTTTTTTGTATTTTTCTATGTTGAAGTTGTTTTTGAATTTGTTGGTATTTTTCAATGTTGAGGTTGTTGTTGAATTTGTTGGTGTTTTTAAGTGTTCAGGTTGTTGATGAATTTGTCGCTGTTTTCAATGTTGAGGTTGTTGTTGAACTTGTTGGTGTTTTTCATTGTTGAGGTTTTTGTTGAATTTGTTGGTGTTATCACTGTTTTTTGTTGAACTTGTTTGTATTTATAATAGTTTAGGTTGTTGATGAATTTGTTGGTGATTTTCAATGTTGAGGTTGTTGTATTTGTTGGCGTTTTTCAATGTTGAGGTCGTTGAATTAGTTGGTGTTTTTCAATGTTGAGGTTGTTGTTGAATTTGTTGTTGATTTTCAATATTGAGGTTGTTACTGAATTTGTTTTTGTTATCAATGTTATTTTTTGAACTTTTTTGTATTTTTCAATATTGAGCTTGTTGTTGAATTTGTTTGCGTTTTTTAATGTTGAGGTTGTTGTTGCATTTGTTGGTGATTTATAATATTGAGGTTGTTGAAATTGTTGGTGATTTTCAATGTTGAGGTTGTTGTTGAATTTGTTGGCTTTTTTCAATGTTGAGGTTGTTGTTGAATTTGGTGGCGTCTTTCAATGTTGAGGTTTTTATTGTACTTTTTCTCTTCTTTTAAAAGTTGAGGTTGTTGTTGAATTTGTTGGTGATTTTCAATGTTGAGGTTATTGTTGAATTTGTTGGTGTTTTTCAATGTTGAGGTTGTTGTTAAATTTGTTGGCGTTTTTCAATGTTGAGATTGTTGTTGAACTTGTTGGTGTCTTTCAATGTTGAGGTTGTTGTTGAATTTGTTGGAGATTTTCAATATTGAGGTTGTTGTTGAATTTGTTGGTATTATCGATGTTATTTTTTGAATATTTTTGTATTTTTCTATGTTGAGGTTGTTTTTGAATAAGTGGGTATTTTTCGATGTTGCGGTTGTTGTTGAATTTGTTGGTGTTTTTCATTGTTGAGGATCTTGTGGAACTTGTTGCTGTTTTTCATTGTTGAGGTTTTTGTTGAATTTGATGGTGTTATCAATGTTTTTCGTTGAACCTGTTTGTATTTATAATAGTTAAGGTTGTTGATGAATTTGTTGGTGTTTTTCAATGTTGAGATTGGTGTTGAATTTGTTGGCATTTTTCAATGTTGAGGTTGTTGTTGAATTTGTTGGCGTCTTTCAATGTTGAGGTTTCTATTGTACTTTTTCTCTTCTTTTAAAAGTTGAGGTTGTTGTTGAATTTGTTGGTGATTTTCAATGTTTAGCTTGTTGTTGAATTTGTAGGTTTTTTTCAATGTTGAGGTTGTTGTTGAATTTGTTGGTGTTTTTCAATGTTGAGGTTGTTGTTGAATTTGTTCGCGTTTTTCAATGTTGAGATTGTTGTTGAATTTGTTGCTGTTTTTCAATGTTGAGGTCGTTTTTGAACTTGTTGGTGTCTTTCAATGTTGAGGTTGTTGTTGAATTTGTTGGAGATTTTCAATATTGCGGTTGTTGTTGAATTTGTTGGTATTATCAATGTTATTTTTTGAATATTTTTGTATTTTTCTATGTTGAGGATGTTTTTGAATTAGTGGGTATTTTTCGATGTTGCGTTTGTTGTTGAATTTGTTGGTGTTTTTCATTGTTGAGGATGTTGTGGAATTTGTTGCTGTTTTTCAATGCTGACGTTATTTTTGAACTTGTTGCTATCTTTCATTGTTGAGGTTTTTGTTGAATTTGATGGTGTTATCAATGTTTTTCGTTGAACCTGTTTGTATTTATAATAGTTAAGGTTGTTGATGAATTTGTTGGTGTTTTTCAATGTTGAGGTTGTTGTTGAATTTTTTGGTGTTTTTCATTGTTGAGGTCTTTGTTGAATTTGTTGGTGTTATCAATGTTTCTTTTGAACTTTTTCTCTTCTTTTTAAAGTTGAAGTTTTTGTTCAATTTGTTGGTATTTTTCATTGTTGCGGTTTTTGAATTTTTTGGTGTTTTTCATTGTTGAGGTCATTGAAGTTGTTGGTGTTTTTCAATGTTGAGGTTGTTGTTGAATTTGTTGGTGCTTTTCAATGTTGCGGTTGTTTTTGAATTTTTTGGTGTTTTTCATTGTAGAGGTTGTAGTTGAATTTGGTGGCATTTTTCAATGCTGTGTTTGTTGTTGAATTTGTTGGTGATTTTCAATATTGAAGTTGTTGAATTTGTTGGTGATTTTCAATGTTGAGGTTGTTGTAGAATTTGTTGGTGTCCTTCAATATTGAGGTTGTTGTTGAATTTGTTGGTTGCGTTCAATATTGAGGTTTTTGCATTTGTTGTAGATTTTCATTGTTGAGGTCGTTGTTGAACTTGTTGGTGTCTTTCAATATTGAGGTTGTTGTTGAATTTGTTGGTGTTTTTCAATTTTGAGGTTGTTGTTGAATATGTTGGTGATTTTCAATGTTGAGGTTGTTGTTGAATTTGTTGGTATTATCAATGTTATTTTTTGAACTATTTTGTATTTTTCACTATTGAGGTTGTTGTTGAATTTGTTGGCGTTTTTCAATGTTGAGGTTGTTGTTGAATTTTGTGGAAATTATCAATATTGATGTTGCTGAATTTGTTGGTGATTTTCAATGTTGAGGTTGTTGTTGAATTTGTTGGTATCTTTCAATATTGAGGTTGTTATTGAATTTGTTGGCCTCTTTCAATGTTGAGGTTGTTGTTGAATTTCTTGGTGTTATCAATGTTTTTATTGCACTTTTTCTCTTCTTTTAAAAGTTGAGGTCGGTGTTGAATTTGTTGGTGATTTTCAATGTTGAGCTTGTTTTTGAATTTGTAGGTTTTTTTCAATGATGAGGTTGTTGTTGAATTTGTTGGTGTTTTTCAATGTTGAGGTTGATATTGAATTTGTTGGTGATTTTCAATATTGAGGTTGTTGTTGAATTTGATGGTGTTTTTCAATGTTGAGATTGTTGTTCAATTTGTTGCTGATTTTCAATGTTGAGGTCGTTGTTGAACTTGTTGGTGTCTTTCAATATTGAGGTTGTTGTTGAATTTGTTGGTTTTTTTTCAATGTTGAGGTTGTTGTTGAATTTGTTGGTGATTTTCAATATTGAGGTTGTTGTTGAATTTGTTGGTATTATCAATGTTATTTTTTGAACTTTTTTGTATTTTTCTATGTTGAGGTTGTTTTTGAATTTGTTGGTATTTTTCAATGTTGAGTTGGTTGTGAATTTGTTGGTGTTTTTCATTGTTGAGGATGTTGTTGAATTTGTCGCTGTTTTTCAATGTTGAGGTTGTTGTTGAACTTGTTGCTGTTTTTCATTGTTGAGGTTTTTGTTGAATTTGATGATGTTATCAATGTTTTTTGTTGGACTTGTTTGTATTTATAATAGTTAAGGTTGTTGATGAATTTGTTAGTATTTTTCAATGTTGAGGTTGTTTTATTTGTTGGTGTTTTATCAATGTTGAGTTTGTTGAATTAGTTGGTGTTATTCCATGTTGATGTTGTTGTTGAATTTGTTATTGATTTTCAATATAGAGTTTGTTGTTGAATTTGTTGGTGCTATCAATGGTATTTTTAAAACTTTTTTGTATTTTTCTATGTTGAAGTTGTTTTTGAATTTGTTGGTATTTTTCAATGTTTAGGTTGTTGTTGAATTTGTTGGTGTTTTTGCTTGTTAAGGTTGTTGTTGAATTTGTCGCTGTTTTTCAATGTTGTGGTTGTTGTTGAACTTGTTGCTGTTTTTCATTGTTGAGGTTTTTGTTGAATTTGTTGGTCTTATCAATGTTTTTTGTTGAACTTGTTTGTATTTATAATAGTTTAGGTTGTTGATGAATTTGTTGGTGCTTTTCAATGTTGAGCTTGTTGAATTTGTGGGCGTTTTTCAATGTTGAGGTTGTTGAATTAGTTGGTGATTTTCAATGTTGAGGTTGTTGTTTAATTTGTTGTTGATTTTCAATATTGAGGTTGTTATTGAATTTGTTTGTGTTATCAATGGTATCTTTTGAACTTTTTTGTATTTTTCAATATTGAGGTTGTTGTTGAATTTGTTGGTGTTTTTCAATGTTTAGGTTGTGTTGAATTTGTTGGTGATTTTCAATATTGATGTTGTTGAATTTGTTGGTGATTTTTAATGTTGAGATTGTATTTGAATTTGTTGGTGTCTTTCAATATTGAGGTTGTTGTTGAATTTGTTGGCGTTTTTTAAAAATTTTTTCTCTTCTTTTAAAAGTTGAGGTTGTTGTTGAATTTGTTGGTGTTTTTCAATGTTGAGCCTCTGGTTGAATTTGTAGGTTTTTATTATGTTGAGGTTTTTGTGGAATTTGTAGGTTTTTTTCAATGTTGAGGCTGTTGTTGAATTTGTTGGTGTTTTTCAATGTTGAGGTTGATGTTGAATTTGTTGGTAATTTTCAATATTGATGTTGCTGTTGAAATTGTTGGCGTTTTTCAATGTTGATGTCGATGTTCACCTTTTTGGTGTCTTTCAATGTTGAGGCTGTTGTTGAATTTGTTGGTGTTTTTCAATGTTGAGGTTGATGTTGAATTTGTTGGTAATTTTCAATATTGATGTTGCTGTTGAAATTGTTGGCGTTTTTCAATGTTGATGTCGATGTTCACCTTTTTGGTGTCTTTCAATGTTGAGGCTGTTGTTGAATTTGTTGGTGTTTTTCAATGTTGAGGTTGATGTTGAATTTGTTAGTAATTTTCAATGTTGATGTCGATGTTCACCTTTTTGGTGTCTTTCAATATTGAGGTTGTTGTTGAATTTGTTGGTGTTTTTCAATTTTGATGTTGTTGAATTTGATGGTGATTTTTAATATTGAGGTTGTTGTTGAATTTGTTGGTGTCATAAATGTTATTTTTTGAACTTTTGTGTATTTTTCCAAGTTGAAGTTGTTTTTGAATTTGTTGGTATTTTTCAATGTTGAGGTTGTTGTTGAAATTGTTGGTGTTATCAATGTTTTTTGTTGAACTTGTTTGTATTTATAATAGATAAGGTTGTTGATGAATTTGTAGGTGCTTTTCAATGTTGAGCTTGTTGAATTTGTTGGTGTTTTTCAATGTTGAGTTTGTTGAATTAGTTGGTGTTTTTCAATGTTCAGGTTGCCGTTGAATTTGTTAGTGAATTTCAATGTTCAGGTTGTTGTTGAATTTGTTGTTGATTTTCAATATTGAGTTTGTTGTTGAATTTGTGGATTTTATCAATGTTATTTTTCGTATTTTTAAATGCTGAGGTTGTTATTGAATTTGTTGGCGTTTTTCAATGTTGGGGTTGTTGTTGAATTTGTTGGTGATTTATAATATTGATATTGTTGAAATTGATGGTGATTTTCAATGTTGAGGTTGTAGTTGAATTTGTTGATGTCTTTCAATATTGAGTTTGTGGTTGAATTTGTTGGCGTTTTTCAATGTTGAGGTTGTTGTTGAAATTGTTTGTTTTTTTTGAACTTTTTCTCTTCTTTTAAAATTTGAGGTGGTTGTTGTATTTGTTGGTGTTTTTCAATGTTGAGCTTCTGGTTGAATTTGTAGGTTTTTTTCAATGTTGAGTTTGTTGTTGAATTTGTTGGTGTTTTTAAATATTGAGTTTGTTGTTGAATTTGTTGGTGTTATCCATGTTATTTTTTGAAAATTTTTGTAGTTTTCAATGTTGAGGTTGTTGTTGAAGTTGTTGGTATTTTTCATTGTGACGGTTGTTGAATTTTTTGGTGTTTTTCATTGTTGAGGTTGTTGTTGAATTTGTTGGTGTTTTTCAATGTTCACGTTATATTTAAATGTGTTGCTTTTTTTCAATGTTGAGGTTGTTGTTGAATTTGTGGGTGATTTTCAATATTGAATACGTTGAATTTGTTGATGAATTTCACTACTGAGGTTGTTGAATTTGTTGGTGATTTTCAACGTTGAGGTTGTTGTTGAATTTGTTGGCGTTTTTTCAATGTTGAGGATGTTGTTGAATTTGTTGGTGTTATCAATGTTTATTTTGAGCTTTTTCTCTTCTTTTAATAGTCGAGATTGTTGTTGAATTTGTTGTTGTTTTTCAAAGTTGAGGTTGTTGTTGAATTTGTTGGTGTTATCAATGTTATTTTTTGAACATTTTTTGTTTTTTAAATGTTGAGGTTATTTTTGATTTTGTTGGTATTTTTCAATGTTGATGTTGTTGTTGTTTTATTTGGTGTTTTTCTTTGTTGAGGTTGTTGTTGAATTTATAGCTGTTTTTCAATGTTGAGGTTGTTGTTGAATTTGTTGGTGATTTTCAATGTTGAGGTTGTTGAATTTGTTGGTTTTTTCAAGATTGACATTGTTGTTGAAATTGATGTTGATTTTCAATATTGAGTTTGTTGTTGAATTTGCTGGTGTTATCAATGATATTTTTTGAACTTTTTTGTATTTTCCAATGTTGAGGTTGTTGTTGAATTTGTTGGTGTTATCAATGTTATTTTTTCAACTTCTTTGTATTTTTCAATATTGAGGTTGTTATTGAATTTGTTGGCGTTTTTCAATGTTGAGGTTGTTGTTGAATTTGTTGGCGATTTTCAATATTGATGTTATTGAATTTGTTGGTGATTTTCAATGTTGAGGTTGTTGATGAATTTGTTGGTGTCTTTCAATATTGAGGTTGTTGTTGAATTTGTTGGCGTTTTTCAATGTTGAGGTTGTTGTTGAATTTCTTGGTCTTATCAATGAATTTTTTGAACTTTTTCTCTACTTTTAATAGTTGAGGTTGTTGTTGAATTTCTTGGTGTTTTTCAATTTTGAGGTTGTTGTTGAATACGTTGGTGATTTTCAATGTTGAGGTTGTTGTTGAAAATGTTGGCGTTTTTCAACGTTGAGATTGTTGTTGAATTTGTTGCTGATTTTCAATGTTGAGGTTGTTGTTGAATTTGTTGGTGATTTTCAGTATTGAGATTGTTGTTGGATTTGCTGGTGTTATCAATGTTATTTTTTGAACTTTTTTGTATTTTTCAGTGTTGAGGTTGATTTTGAATTTGTTGGTATTTTTCAATTTTGTGGTTGTTGTTGAATTTTTTGGTGTTTTTCATTGTTGAGGTTGTTGATTTTGTTGGTGTTTTCAATGTTTTTTTTGAACTTTTTCTCTTCTTTTAAAAGTTGAGGATGTGGTTGAATTTGTTTGTATTTTTCATTGTGGCGGTTGTTGAATTCATTGGTGTTTTTCATTGTTGAGGTTGTTGAAGTTGTTGGTGTTTTTCAATGTTGAGGTTGTTGTTGAATTTGTTGGTGTTTTTCATTGTTGAGATTGTTGTTGAATTTGTTGGTGTTTTTCAATGTTGCGGTTGTTGTTGAATTTTTTGGTGTGTTTCATTGTAGAGATTGTAGTTGAATTTGTTGCTTTTTATCAATGTTGTGGTTGTTGTTGAATTTGTTGGTGATTTTCAATGCTGAGGTTGTTGTTGAAAATGTTGGCGTTTTTCAACGTTGAGATTGTTGTTGAATTTGTTGGTGATTTTAAATGTTGAGGTTGTTGTTGAATTTGTTGGTGATTTTCAGTATTGAGATTGTTTTTGAATTTGCTGGTGTTATCAATGTTATTTTTTGAACTTTTTTGTATTTTTCAATGTTGAGGTTGATTTTGAATTTTTGGTATTTTTCAATGTTGTGGTTGTTGTTGAATTTGTTGGTGATATTCAATGTTGAGGTTGTTGATTTTGTTGGTGTTTTTCAATGTTGATGTTTTTGTTGAATTTGTCGTTGATTTTCAATATTGGTTTTGTTGTTGATTTTGATGGTGTTATCAATGTTATTTTTTGAAATTTTTTCTATTTTCAAATGTTTAGCTGGTTTTTCCATTTGTTGGTGTTATCAGTGTTATTTTTGAACTTTTTATCTTCTTTTAAAATTGGAGGTTGTTGTTGAATTTGTTGGTATTTTTCAATGTTGCGGTTGTTGTTGAATTATTTGGTGTTTTTCAATATTGAAGTTGTTGTTGAATTTGTTGGTATTTTTGAATGTTGCGGTTGTTGTTGAATTATTTGGTGTTTTTCATTGTTGAGGTTGTTGAATTTGTGGGTGTTTTTCAATGTAGAGGATGTTGTTGAATTTATTGGTGTTTTTATATTGTTGAGGATGTTGTTGAATTTGTTGGTTTTATCAATGTTATTTTTTGAACTTATTTGTATTTTTCAATGTTGAGGTTGTTGATTTTGTTGGTGTTTTCAATGTTTTTTTTGAACTTATTCTCTTCTTTTAAAAGTTGAGGATGTTTTTGAATTTGTTTGTATTTTTCATTGTGGCAGTTTTTGAATTCATTGGTGTTTTTCATTGTTGAGGTTGTTGAAGTTGTTGGTGTTTTTCAATGTTGCGGTTGTTGTTGAATTTGTTGGTGTTTTTCATTGTTGAGATTGTTGTTGAATTTGTTGGTGTTTTTGAATGTTGCGGTTGTTGTTGAATTTTTTGGTGTTTTTCATTGTAGAGATTGTAGTTGAATTTGTTGCTTTTTATCAATGTTGTGGTTGTTGTTGAATTTGTTGGTGATTTTCAATGCTGAGGTTGTTGTTGAATTTGTTGGTCATTATCAATATTGAAGTTGTTGAATTTGTTCGTGATTTTCAATGTTGAGGTTGTTGTAGAATTTGTTGGTCTCCTTCAATATTGAAGCTGTTGTTGAATTTGTTGGTTTTTTTCAATGCTGAGGTTGTTGTTGAATTAGTTGGTGACTTTCAATATTGAGGTTGTTGAATTTTTTGGTGATTTTCAATGTTGAGGTTGTTGATGAATTTGTTGGTGATTTTCAGTATTGAGGTTGTTGTTGAATTTGTTGGCGTTTTTCAATGTTGAGGTTGTTGTTGAATTTCTTGGTCTTATCAATGAATTTTTTGAACTTTTTCTCTACTTTTAATAGGTGAGGTTGTTGTTGAATTTCTTGGTGTTTTTCAATGTTGAGGTTGATGTTGAATTTGTTGGTGATTTTCAATATTGAAGTTGTTGTTGAAAATGTTGGCATTTTTCAACGTTGAGCTGGTTGTTGAATTTGTTGCTGATTTAAATGTTGAGGTTGTTGTTGAATTTGTTGGTGATTTTCAGTATTGAGATTGTTGTTGGATTTGCTGGTGTTATCAATGTTATTTTTTGAACTTTTTTGTATTTTTCAGTGTTGAGGTTGATTTTGAATTTGTTGGTATTTTTCAATTTTGTGGTTGTTGTTGAATTTTTTGGTGTTTTTCATTGTTGAGGTTGTTGATTTTGTTGGTGTTTTCAATGTTTTTTTTGAACTTTTTCTCTTCTTTTAAAAGTTGAGGATGTGGTTGAATTTGTTTGTATTTTTCATTGTGGCGGTTGTTGAATTCATTGGTGTTTTTCATTGTTGAGGTTGTTGAAGTTGTTGGTGTTTTTCAATGTTGAGGTTGTTGTTGAATTTGTTGGTGTTTTTCATTGTTGAGATTGTTGTTGAATTTGTTGGTGTTTTTCAATGTTGCGGTTGTTGTTGAATTTTTTGGTGTGTTTCATTGTAGAGATTGTAGTTGAATTTGTTGCTTTTTATCAATGTTGTGGTTGTTGTTGAATTTGTTGGTGATTTTCAATGCTGAGGTTGTTGTTGAAAATGTTGGCGTTTTTCAACGTTGAGATTGTTGTTGAATTTGTTGGTGATTTTAAATGTTGAGGTTGTTGTTGAATTTGTTGGTGATTTTCAGTATTGAGATTGTTTTTGAATTTGCTGGTGTTATCAATGTTATTTTTTGAACTTTTTTGTATTTTTCAATGTTGAGGTTGATTTTGAATTTTTGGTATTTTTCAATGTTGTGGTTGTTGTTGAATTTGTTGGTGATATTCAATGTTGAGGTTGTTGATTTTGTTGGTGTTTTTCAATGTTGATGTTTTTGTTGAATTTGTCGTTGATTTTCAATATTGGTTTTGTTGTTGATTTTGATGGTGTTATCAATGTTATTTTTTGAAATTTTTTCTATTTTCAAATGTTTAGCTGGTTTTTCCATTTGTTGGTGTTATCAGTGTTATTTTTGAACTTTTTATCTTCTTTTAAAATTGGAGGTTGTTGTTGAATTTGTTGGTATTTTTCAATGTTGCGGTTGTTGTTGAATTATTTGGTGTTTTTCAATATTGAAGTTGTTGTTGAATTTGTTGGTATTTTTGAATGTTGCGGTTGTTGTTGAATTATTTGGTGTTTTTCATTGTTGAGGTTGTTGAATTTGTGGGTGTTTTTCAATGTAGAGGATGTTGTTGAATTTATTGGTGTTTTTATATTGTTGAGGATGTTGTTGAATTTGTTGGTTTTATCAATGTTATTTTTTGAACTTATTTGTATTTTTCAATGTTGAGGTTGTTGATTTTGTTGGTGTTTTCAATGTTTTTTTTGAACTTATTCTCTTCTTTTAAAAGTTGAGGATGTTTTTGAATTTGTTTGTATTTTTCATTGTGGCAGTTTTTGAATTCATTGGTGTTTTTCATTGTTGAGGTTGTTGAAGTTGTTGGTGTTTTTCATTGTTGAGATTGTTGTTGAATTTGTTGGTGTTTTTCAATGTTGCGGTTGTTGTTGAATTTTTTGGTGTTTTTCATTGTAGAGATTGTAGTTGAATTTGTTGCTTTTTATCAATGTTGTGGTTGTTGTTGAATTTGTTGGTGATTTTCAATGCTGAGGTTGTTGTTGAATTTGTTGGTCATTATCAATATTGAAGTTGTTGAATTTGTTCGTGATTTTCAATGTTGAGGTTGTTGTAGAATTTGTTGGTCTCCTTCAATATTGAAGCTGTTGTTGAATTTGTTGGTTTTTTTCAATGCTGAGGTTGTTGTTGAATTAGTTGGTGACTTTCAATATTGAGGTTGTTGAATTTTTTGGTGATTTTCAATGTTGAGGTTGTTGATGAATTTGTTGGTGATTTTCAGTATTGAGGTTGTTGTTGAATTTGTTGGCGTTTTTCAATGTTGAGGTTGTTGTTGAATTTCTTGGTCTTATCAATGAATTTTTTGAACTTTTTCTCTACTTTTAATAGGTGAGGTTGTTGTTGAATTTCTTGGTGTTTTTCAATGTTGAGGTTGATGTTGAATTTGTTGGTGATTTTCAATATTGAAGTTGTTGTTGAAAATGTTGGCATTTTTCAACGTTGAGCTGGTTGTTGAATTTGTTGCTGATTTAAATGTTGAGGTTGTTGTTGAATTTGTTGGTGATTTTCAGTATTGAGATTGTTGTTGGATTTGCTGGTGTTATCAATGTTATTTTTTGAACATTTTTGTATTTTTCAATGTTGAGGTTGATTTTGAATTTGTTGGTATTTTTCAATTTTGTGGTTGTTGTTGAATTTTTTGGTGTTTTTCATTGTTGAGGTTGTTGATTTTGTTGGTGTTTTCAATGTTTTTTTTGAACTTTTTCTCTTCTTTTAAAAGTTGAGGATGTTGTTGAATTTGTTTGCATTTTTCATTGTGGCGGTTGTTGAATTCATTGGTGTTTTTCATTGTTGAGGTTGTTGAAGTTGTTGGTGTTTTTCAATGTTGAGGTTGTTGTTGAATTTGTTGGTGTTTTTCATTGTTGAGATTGTTGTTGAATTTGTTGGTGTTTTTCAATGTTGCGGTTGTTGTTGAATTTTTTGGTGTGTTTCATTGTAGAGATTGTAGTTGAATTTGTTGCTTTTTATCAATGTTGTGGTTGTTGTTGAATTTGTTGGTGATTTTCAATGCTGAGGTTGTTGTTGAATTTGTTGGTCATTATCAATATTGAAGTTGTTGAATTTGTTGGTGATTTTCAATGTGGAGGTTGTTGTAGAATTTGTTGGTCTCTATCAATATTGAAGCTGTTGTTGAATTTGTTGGTGTTTTTCAATGCTGAGGTTTTTGTTGAATTAGTTGTGACTTTCAATATTGAGGTTGTTGAATTTTTTGGTGATTTTCAATGTTGAGGTTGTTGTTGAATTTGTTGGTGATTTTCAGTATTAAGGTTGTTGTTGAATTTGTTGGTGTTATCAATGTTATTTTTTGAACATTTTTTGTATTTTTCAATGTTGAGGTTGTTTTTGATTTTGTTGGTATTTTTCAATGTTGATGTTGTTTTTTTTGGTGTTTATCATTGTTGAGGTTGTTGTTGAATTTGTTGCTGTTTTTCAATGTTGAGGTTGTTATTGAATTTGTTGGTGATTTTCAATGATGAGGTTGTTGAATTTGTTGGTGTTTTTCAATGTTGAGGTTGTTGAATTTGTTGGTATTTTTCAATGTTGAAGTTGTTGTTGAAATTGATGTTGATTTTCATATTGAGTTTGTTATTGAATTTGTTGGTGTTACCAATGTTATTTTTTGAACTTTTTTGTATTTTCCAATATTGAGGTTGTTGTTGAATTTGTTGGTGTTTTCAAAGTTATTTTTTGAACTTTTTTGTATTTTTCAATATTGATGTTGTTATTGAATTTGTTGGTGTTTTTCAATGTTGAGGTTGTTGTTGAATTTGTTGGTGATTTTCAATATTGATGTTAGTGAATTTGTTGGTGGTTTTCAATGTTGAGGTTGTTGTTGAATTTGTTGGTGTCTTTCAATACTGATGTTGTTGTTGAATTTGTTGGCGTTTTTCAATGTTAAGGTTGTTGTTGAATTTCTTGTCTTATCAATGTTTTTTTTTTAACTTTTCCTCCTCTTTTAATAGTTGAGGTTGTTGTTGAATTTGTTGGTGTTTTTCATTTTTGAGGTTTCATGTTGATTTTGTTGGTGACTTTCAATATTGAAGTTGTTGTTGAAAAAGTTGACGTTTTTCAATGTTGAGATTGTTGTTGAATTTGTTTCTGATTTTCAATGTTGAGGTCGTTGTTGAACTTGTTGGTCTCTTTCAATATTGTGGTTGTTGTTGAATTTGTTGGCGTTTTTCAACGTTGAGGTTGTTCATTTTGTTGGTGTTATCAATGTTATTTTTTGAACTTTTTTCTATTTTTAAATGTTGAGGTTGTTGTTCAATTTGTTAGTGTTATCAGTGTTATTTTTGAACTTTTTATCTTCTTTTAAAATTGGAGGTTGTTGTTGAATTTGTTGGTATTTTTCAATGTTGCGGTTGTTATTGAATTATTTGGTGTTTTTCAATATTGATGTTGTTGTTGAATTTGTTGGTATTTTTGAATGTTGCGGTTGTTTTTGAATTATTTGGTGTTTTTCAATGTAGAGGTTGTTGTTGAATTTATTGGTGTTTTTATATTGTTGAGGTTGTTGTTGAATTTGTTGGTTTTATCAATGTTATTTTTTGAATTTATTTGTATTTTTCAATGTTGAGGTTGTTGTTGAATTTGTTGGTGTTATCAATGTTTTTTTTGAACTTTTTCTCTTCTTTTAATAGTTGAGGATGTTGTTGAATTTGTTTGTATTTTTCATTGTTGAGATTGTTGTTGAATTTGTTGGTGTTTTTCAATGTTGCAGTTGTTGTTGAATGTTTTGGTGTTTTTCATTGCAGAGGTTGTAGTTGAATTTGTTGCTTTTTTTCAATGTTGTGGTTGTTGTTGAATTTGAGGGTGATTATCAATATTGAAGTTATTGAATTTGTTGGTGATTTTCAATGTTGAGGTTGTTGTAGAATTTGTTGGTGTCTTTAAATATTGAAGTTGTTGTTGAATTTGTTGTTGTTTTTCAATGCTGAGGTTGTTGTTGAATTAGTTGGTGACTTTAAATATTGAGGTTGTTGAATTTGTTGGTGATTTTCAATGTTGAGGTTGTTGTTGAATTTGTTGGTGTCTTTCAATATTGTGGTTGTAGTTGAATTTGTTGGTGTTTTTCAATGTTGAGGTTGTTTTTGAATTTGTTGGTGTTATCAGTGTTTATTTTGAACTTTTTCTCTTCTTTTAAAAGTCGAGATTGTTGTTGAATTTGCTGGTGTTTTTCATTGTTGAGCTTCTTGTTGAACTAATTGTTGATTTTCAATATTGAGTTTGTTGTTGAATTTGTTGGTGTTATCAATGATATATTTTGAACTTTTATCTAGTTTTCAATGTTGAGGTTTTTGTTGAAAGTGCTGGTATTCTTCAATGTTGCGGTTGTTGATGACATTTTAGATTTTTTTTTGTTGAGGTTGTTGAAATTGTTGGTGTTTTTCAATGTTGAGGTTGATGTTGAATTTGTTGGAGTTCTTTTATGTTGAGCTTGTTGTTGAATTTGTTGCTCTTTTTGTTTGTTGAGGTTGTTGTTGAATTTGTTGCTTGTTTTCAATGTTGATGTTTTTGTTGAATTTGTTGGTGTTATCTCTGTTACTGTTGAACTTTTTTGTACTTTTAAAAGTTAAGGTTGTTGTTGAATTTGTTGGTGTTTTTCAATGTTGAGGTTGTTGTTGAATTTGTTGGTGTTTTTCAATGTTGAGGTTGTTGTTGAATTTGTTGGTGATTTTCAATGTTGAGGTTGTTGAATTTGCTGTTGACTTTCAATGTTGAGGTTATTGATTTTGTTGGTGTTTTTCATTGTTGACGTTGTTGTTGAATTTGATGGTGATTTTCAATATTGAAGTTGTTACATTTTTTGGTGATTTTCAATGTTGAGCTTGTTGTAGAATTTGTTGGTGTCTTTCAACATTGAGGTTGTTGTTGAATTTGTTGTTGTTTTTCATTGTTGAGGTTGGTGTTGAATTTGTTGGTGACTTTCAATATTGAGGTTGTTGAATTTGTTTGTGATTTTCAATGTTGAGGTTGTTGTTGAATTTGTTGGTGTCTTTCAATATTGAGGTTGTTGTTGAATTTGTTGGTGTTTTACATTGTTGAGGTTGTTGTTGAATTTGTTGGTGTCATCAATGTTTATTTTGAAATTTTTCTCTTCTTTTAAAAGTTGAGGATGTTGATGAATTTGTTGGTGTTTTTCAAAGTTGAGTTTCTTGTTGAATTAGTTGTTGATTTTCAATATTGAGTTTGTTGTTGAATTTGTTGGTGTTATCAATGATATGTTTTGAACTTTTATCTAGTTTTCAAAGTTGAGGTTTTTGTTGAATTTGCTGGTATTCTTCAATCTTGCGGTTATTGATGAAATTTATGGTGTTTTTTTTTTGTTGAGGTTGTTGAAATTGTTGGTGTTTTTCAATGTTGAGGTTGTTGTTGAATTTGTTGGAGTTATTTTTATGTTGAGATTGTTGCTGAATTTGTTGGTCTTTTTCATTGTTGAGGTTGTTGTTGAATTTGTTGCTGTTTTTCAAAGTTGAGGATTTGTTGAATTTGTTTGTGTTATCTGTTATTGTTGAACTTTTTTGTACTTTTAAAAGTTAAGGTTGTTGCTGAATTTGTTGGTGTTTTTCAATGTTGAGGTTGTTGTTGAATTTTTTGGTGTTCTTCATTGTTGAGGTTGTTGAATTTGTTGTTGATTTTCAATGTTGAGGTTGTTGATTTTGTTGGTGTTTTTCATTGTTGACGTTGTAGTTGAATTTGTAGGTGATTTTCAATGTTGAGGTTGTTGTTCAATTTGTTGTTGATTTTCAATATTGAGTTTGTTGTTGAATTTGTTGGTGTTATCAACGTTATTTTTTGAACTTTTTGGTAGTAGTCAATGTTTAGGTTGTTGTTGATTTTGTTGGTGTTATCAATGTTATTTTTTGAACTTTTTTCTATTTTGCAATATTGAGGATGTTGTTGATTTTGTTGGTTTTATCAATATTCTTTTTTAAACTTTTTCTATTGTTTTAAACGTTGAAATTGTTGTTGAATTTGTTGGTGTTTTTCTATGTTGAGCATGTTGTTGAATTTTTTGTTTTTTTTCAACGTTGAGGTTGTTGTTGAATTTGCTGGTGTTTGTCAATGTTGAGGTTGTTGTTGAATTTGTTGTTGATTTTCAATATTGAGTTTGTTGTTGAATTTAATGGTGTTATCAATGTTATTTTGTGAATTTTTTTGTATTTGTCTATGTCGAGGTTGATTTTGAATTTGTTGGTCTTATCAATGTTATTTTTTGAACTTATTTGTATTTTTCAATGATGAGGTTGTTGTTGATATTTTTGGTGTTATCAATGTTTTTTTTTATTTTTTTCTCTTATTTTAAAAGTTGACGTAGTTGTTAAATTTGTTGGTATATTTCATTGTTGCAGTTGTTGAAGTTGTTGGTGTTTTTCAATGTTGAGGTTGTTGTTGAATTTGTTTGTGTTTTTCAATGTTGCGGTTGTTGTTGAATTTTATGATGTTTTTCATTGTAGAGGTTGCAGTTGTATTTGATGGTTTTTTTCAATACTGTGGTTCTTGTTGAATTTGTTAGTATTTTTCAATGCTCAGGTTGTTGAATTTGATGGTGATTTTCAATATTGAAGTTGTTACATTTGTTGGTGATTTTAAATGTTGAGGTTGTTGTTGAATTTGTTGGTGACTTTCAATATTGAGGTTGTTGAATTTGTTTGTGATTTTCAATGTTGAGGTTGTTGTTGAATTTGTTGGTGTCTTTCAATAGTGAGCTTGTTGTTGAATTTGTTGGTGTTTTACATTGCTGAGGTTGTTGTTGAATTTGTTGGTGTCTTCAATGTTTATTTTGAAATTTTTCTCTTCTTTTAAAAGTTGAGGATGTTTTTGAATTTGTTGCTGTTTTTCAATGTTGAGTTTCTTGTTGAATTAGTTGTTGATTTTCAATATTGAGTTTGTTGTTGAATTTGTTGGTGTTATCAATGTTATTTTTTGATCCTTTATGTAATTTTCAATGTTGAGGTTGTTGTTGAATTTGTTGGTGTTATCAATGTTATTTTTTGAACTTTTTTCTATTTTTCAATGTTGAGATTGTTGATGAATTTTTTGGTGTTTTTCATTGTTGAGGTTGTTAAAGTTGTTGGTGTTTTTCAATGTTGAAATTGTTGTTGAATTTGTTGGTGTTTTTCATTGTTGAGATTGTTGTTGAATTTGTTGGTGATATCAATGTTTTTTGTTGAACTTGTTTGTATTTTTAAAAGTTAAGGCTGTTGTTGAATTTGTTGGTGTTTTTCAATGTTGAGGTTGTTCAATATGTTGGTGATTTTCAAAATTGTGTTTATTGTTGAATTTGTTGGTTTTATCAATCTTCTTTTTTGAACTTTTTTGTTCTTTAAATGTTGAGGTTGTTGGTGAATTTGTTGTAGTTTTTCAACGTTGAGGTTGTTGTTGAATTTGTTGGTGTTTTTCAATATTGAGGTTGTTTTTGAATTTGTTGGCGTTTTTCAATGTTGAGATTCTTGTTGAATTTGTTGCTGATTTTCAATGTTGAGGTTGTTGTTGAACTTGTTGGTGTCTTTCAATATTGAGGTTGTTGTTGAATTTGTTGGTGTTTTTCAATGTTGAGGTTGTTGTTGAATTTGATGTTGATTTTCAATATTGGGTATGTTGTTGAATTTAACGGTGTTATCAATGTTATTTATTGAACACTTTTGTATTTTTCAATGTCGAGGTTGTTGCTGAATTTGTTGGTCTTATCAATGTTATTTTTTGAACTTATCTGTATTTTTCAATGTTGAGATTGTTTTTGAATTCTTGGTGTTATCAATGTTTTTTTTTGAACTTTTTCTCTTTTAAAACCAAAGGTTGTTGTTGAATTTGTTGGTGTTTTTCAATGTTGAGTTTCTTGTTGAATTAATTCTTGATTTTCAACATTGAGTTTGTTGTTGAATTTGTTGGTGTTATCAATGTTTTTTTTGAACTTTTATGTAGTTTTCAATGTTGAGGTTGTTGTTGAATTTGTTGCTGTTATCAATGTTATTTTTTGAATTTTTTTGTATTTTTCAATGTTGCGACTGTTGATGAATTATTTGGTGTTTTTCATTGTTGAGGTTGTTGAAGTTGTTGGTTTTTTTCAATGTTGAGGTTGTTGTTGAATTTGTTGGTGTTATCAATGTTTTTTGTTGAACTTGTTTGTATTTTTAAAAGTTAAGGTTGTTGTTGAATTTGTTGTTGCTTTTCAATGTTGAGGTTGTTCAATTGGTTGGTGATTTTCAACATTGAGGTTGTTGTTGAATTTGTTCGTTTTATCAATGTTCTTTTTTGAACTTTTTTGTTCTTTTAAATGTTGAGGTTGTTGGTGAAACTGTTGGAGTTTTTAAATGTTGAGGTTGTTGTTGATTGTTGGTGATTTTCAATATTGTGG
The DNA here is from genome assembly GCF_964194155.1 of Cetorhinus maximus. Taxonomy (NCBI): domain Eukaryota; kingdom Metazoa; phylum Chordata; class Chondrichthyes; order Lamniformes; family Cetorhinidae; genus Cetorhinus; species Cetorhinus maximus. Next base: position 349,636 of record NW_027596205.1, read on the forward strand.
TTGTTGTTGAATTTGTTGGCGTTTTTCAATGTTGAGATTCTTGTTGAGTTTGTTGGTGTTTTTCAATGTTGAGGTTGTTGTTGAATTTGTTGGTGTTATCAATGTTTTTTTTGAACTTTTTCTCTTCTTTTAAAAGTTTTGTTTGTTGCTGAATTTGTTGGTGTTTTTCAACGTTGAGCTTGTTGTTGAATTTGTTGGCTTTGTCAATGTTGAGGTTGTTGTTCAACTTGTTCGCGTAATCAATTTTATTTTTTGAACTTTTTGTATTTTTCAATGCTGAGATTGTTGTTGAATTTGTTGGTGTTATTAATGTATTTTGGAACTTTTTCTCTTCTTTTAAAAGTTGAGGTTATTGTTGAATTTGTTGGTGTTTTTCAATGTTGAGATTGTTGTTAAATTTGTTGGTGTTTTTCATTGTTGAGGTTGTTCAATTTGTTGGTGATTTTCAATATTGTGGTTGTTGTTGAATTTGTTGGTGTTTTTCAATGTTGAAGTTGTATTTGAATTTGTTGGGGATTTTCAATATTGAGGTTGTTGTTGAATTTGTTGGCATTTTTCAATGTTGAGGTTGTTGTTGAATTCGTTGGTGATTTTCAATATTGATGTTGAATTTGTTGGTGATTTTCAATGTTGAGGATGTTGTTGAATTTGTTGGTGTTTTTCAATATTGAGGTTGTTGTTGAATTTGTTGGTGTTTTTCAATGTTGAGGTTGTTGTTGAATTTGTTGGTGTTATCAATGTTTTTTTTGAACTTTTTCTCTTCTTTTAAAAGTTGAGGTTGTTGTTGTATTTCTTGGTGTTTTTAAATGTTGAGCCTGTTGTTGAATTTGTAGGTTTTTTCAATGTTTATATTGTTGTTGAATTTGTTGATGTATTTCATTTTTCAGCTTGTTGTTGAATTTGTTCGTGTTATCAATGTTTTTTATTGAACTTTTTTGTATTTTTAAAAGTTAAGGTTGTTTATGAATTTGTTGTTGTTTTTCAATGTTGAGGTTGTTCAATTTGCTGGTGATTTCCAACATTAAAGTTGTTGTTGAATTTAATGGTTTTATCAATGTTATTTTTTGAACTTTTATGTACTATTAAATGTGGATGTTGTTGGTGAATTTGTTGGAGTTTTTCAATGTTGAGGTTGTTGAATTTGTTGGTGATTTTCAATATTGAGGTTGTTGTTGAATTTGTTGGCGTTTTTCAATGTTAAATATTCTTGTTGAATTTGTTGCTGTTTTTCAATGTTGAGGTTGTTGTTGAAATTGTTGGTGTCTTTCAATATTGGGGTTGTTGTTGAATTTGTTGGTGTTTTTCAATGTTGAGGTTGTTGTTGAATTTGTTTGTGATTTTCAATGTTGAGGTTGTTGAATTTGTTTGTGATATTCAATGTTGAGGTTGTTGTTGAACTTGTTGGTGTCTTTCAATATTGAGGTTGTTGTTGAATTTATTGGTGTTATCAGTGTTTTTTCTGAACTTTTTCTCTTCTTTTAAAAGTTGAGGTTCTTGTTGAATTTGTTGGTGGTTTTGAATGTTAAGCTTGTTGTTGAATTTGTTGGTTTTTTCCATCTTGACGTTGTTGTTGAATTTGTTGGTGATTTTCAATGTTGGGGTTGTTGTTGAATTTGTATTTGATTTTCAACGTTGAGTTTGATGCTGAATTTGTTCGTGTTATCAATGTTATTTTTTGAAATTTTTTGTATTTTTCAATGTTGAGCTTGTTGTTGAATTTGTTGGAGCGATCAATGTTATTTTTTGAACTTTTTTGTATTTTTCAATGTTGAGGTTGTTGTTGAATTTGTTGGTGTTATCAATCTTTTTTTGAACTTTTTCTCTTCTTTTAAAAGTTGAGGTTATTGTTGAATTTGTTGGTATTTTTCAAAGTTGCGGTTGTTGAATTTTTTGGCGTTTTTCATTGTTGAGGTTGTTGAAGTTGTTCGTGTTTTTCAATGTTGAGGTTGTTGTTGAATTTGTTGGTGTTTTTCATTGTTGAGGTTGTTGTTGAATTTGTTGGTGTTTTTCAATGTTGAGGTTGTTCATTTTTTGGTGATTTTCAATATTGAGGTTGTTGTTGAATTTGTTGGTTTTATCAATGTTCTATTTGGTACTTTTTCTCTTCTTTTAAAAGTTGAGGTTGTTGTTGAATTTGTTGGTGTTTTTCAATGTTGAGCTTGTTGTTGAATTTGCTGGTTTTATTCAACGTTGTGGTTCATGTAGAATTTGTTGTTGATTTTCAATAGCGAGTTTGTTGTTGAATTTGATGATGTTATCAATGTTATTATTTGAACTTTTTTGTATTTGTTGTTGATTTTCAATAATGAGGTTGTTGTTGAATTTGTTGGTATTTTTCAATGTTGCGGTTGTTGTTGAATTTTTTGGTGATTTTCAATATTGATGTTGTTCAATTTGTTGCTGTTTTTCAATGTTGAGGCTGTTGTTGAATTTGTTGGAGCTTTTCAATGTTGAGGTTGTTGTTGAATTTGTAGCTGATTTTCAATGTTGAGGTTGTTGTTGAACTTGTTGGTGTCTTTCAATATTGAGGTTGTTGTTGAATTGTTGGTGTTTTTCAATGTTGAGGCTGTTCTTGAATTTGTTGGTGATTTTCAATATTGACGTTGTTGTTGAGTTTGTTGGTGTTATCAATGTTATTTTTTGAACTTATTTGTATTTTTGAATGTTTAGGTTGTTTATGAATTTGTTGGTATTTTTCAACGTTGAGGTTGTTGTTTAATTTGTTGGTATTTTTCATTGTTGATGTTGTTGCTGAATTTGCTGCTGTTTTTCAATGTTGAGGTTGTTGAATTTGTTGGTGAGTTTCAATAATGAGGTTGTTGTTGAATTTGTTGGTGTTTATCAATGTTGTGGTTGTTGTTGAATTTGTTGGTGATATTCAATGTTGAGGTTGATGAATTTGTTGGTGATTTGCAATATTGAGGTTGATGTTGAATTTGTTGGTATTATCAATTTTAATTTTTGATCTTTTTTGTATTTTTGAAAGTTGAGATTGATGTTGAATTTGATGGTGTTTTTCAATGTTGAGGTTGTTGTTGAATTTGTTGGTGTTTTTCATGCTTGATGTTGTTGTTGAATTTGTTGGTGATTTTCAATGTTGAGGTTGTTGTTGAACTTGTTGGTGTCTTTCAATATTGAGGTTGTTGATGAATTTGTTGGTGTTTTTCAATGTTGAGATTTTTGTTGAATTTTTTGCTGATTTTCAATGTTGAGGTCGTTGTTGAACTTGTTGGTGTCTTTCAATATTGAGGTTGTTGTTGTATTTGTTGGTGTTATCAATGTTATTTTTTGAACTTTTTGGCATTTATCAATGTTGAGGTTCTTCTTGAATTTGTTGGTATTTTTCAATGTTGAGGTTCTTGTTTAATTTGTTGCTGTTTTTCAGTGTTGAGGTTGTTGTTGAATTTGTTGTTGCTTTTCAATCTTGTGGCTGTTGTTGAATTTGTAGGTGTTATCAATGTTTTTTTTGAACTTTTTCTCTTATTTTAAAAGTTGAGGTTGTTGTTGAATTTGGTGGTGTATTTCAATGTTGAGTTTGTTGTTGAATTTGTTGGTTCTTTCAATGTTGAGGTTGATGTTGAATTTGTTGGTGATTTTCATTGTTGAGGTTGTTGAATTTGTTTTTGATTTTCAATATTGAGTTTGTTGCTGAATTTGTTGGAATTATCAATATTTATTTTGAAGTTATTCTCATCTTTTTAAAGTTGAGGTTGTTGTTGAATTTGTTGGTGTTTTTCAATATTGAGGCTGTTGTTTTAATTTGTTGGTGATTTTCAATATTGAGGTTGTTGTTGAATTTGTTGGTGTTTTTCAATGTTGAGGCTGTTGTTTGAATTTGTTGGTGATTTTCAATATTCAGGTTGTTGTTGAATTTGATGGTGTTATCAATGTTATTTTTTGAACTTATTTGTATTTTTCAATGTTGAGGTTGTTGTTGAATTTGTTGGTATTTTTCAATGCTGAGATTGTTGTTGAATTTGTTGGTATTTTTCATTGTTGATGTTGTTGCTGAATTTGCTGCTGTTTTTCAATGTTGAGGTTGTTGAATTTGTTGGTGATTTTCAATATTGAGGTTGTTTTTTATTGAAATTTCTGGTGTTGTCAATGTTAATTTTAGATCTTTTTTGTATTTTTGAAAGTTTTGATTGTTGTTGAATTGGTTGGTGTTTCTCAATGTTGAGGTTGTTGTTGAATTTGTTGGTGTTTTTCATTGTTGAGGTTGTTGTTAAATTTGTTGGTGAAATTCAATGTTGAGGTTGCTGAATTTGTTGGTGATTTTCAATGTTGAGGTTGTTGTTGAATTTGTTGCCTTTTTTCTATGTTGAGATAGTTGTTGAATTTTTTGCTGATTTTCAATGTTGAGGATGTTGTTGAACTTGTTGGTGTCTTTCAATATTGAGGTTGTTGTTGATTTTGTTGGTGTTTTTCAATTTTGAGGTTGTTGTTGAATTTGTTGTTGATTTTCTGTATTGAGGTTGTTGTTGAATTTGATGGTGTTATCAATGTTATTTTTTGAACTTTTTTGTATTTTTCAATGTTGAGGTTGTTTTTGTATTTGTTGGTATTTTTCAATGTTGAGGTTGTTGTTGAAATTGTTGGTGCTTTTCAACGTTGAGGTTGTCGTTCTATTTGTTGGTGTTATCAATGTTTTTTTTGAACTTTTTCTCTTCTTTTAAAAGTTGAGGTTTTTGTTGAATTTGTTGGTGTTTTTCAATGTTGAGCCTGTTATTGAATTTGTAGATCTATATCAATGTTGAGGTTGTTGTTGAATTTGTTGGTGCTTTTCAATGTTGAGGTTGTTGTTGTATTTGTTGTTGATTTTCAGTATTGAGTTTGTTGTTGAATTTTTGGTGTTATCAATGTTATTCTTTGCAATTTTTTGTAGTTTTCAATGTTCAGCTTGTTGTTGAATTTGTTGGTATTTTTCAACGTTGCTGTTGTTGTTGAATTTTTTGGTGTTTTTCATTGTTGAGGTTGTTGTTGAATTTGTTGGAAAATTTTATTTTTGAGGTTGTTGTTGAAATTGTTGGTGTTATCAATGTTTTTTGTTGAACTTGTTTGTATTTTTAAAGGTTAAGGTTGTTGTTGAATTTGTTGGTGTTTTTCAATGTTGAGGTTGTTGTTGAATTTGTTGGTGTTTTTCATTGTTGAGGTTTTTGTTGAATTTGTTCTTGTTATCAATATTTTTTGTTGAACTTGTTTGTATTTTTAAACGTTAAGATTGTTTTTGAATTTGTTTGTGTTCTTCAATGTTGAGGTTGTCGTTGAATTTTTTGGTTGTTTTCCTTGTTGATGTTGTTGTTGAATTTGTTGGTGATTTTCAATGTTGAGGTTGTTGAATTTGTTGGTGATTTTCAATGTTGAGGTTGTTGAATTTGTTGGTGTTTCTCAATGTTGAGGTTGTTGTTGAATTTGTTGGTGATTTTCAATGTTGAGGTTGTTGTTGAATTTGTTGTTGACTATCAATATTGAGTTTGTTGTCGAATTTCTTGGTGTTATCAATGTTGTTTTAGAACTTTTTCTCTTCTTTTAAAAGTTGAGGTTCTTGTTGAATTTGCTGGTGTTTTTCAATGTTGAGCTTTTCTTTGAATTTGTAGATTTTTTGTAATGTTGAGGTTTTTGTTGAATTTGTTGGTGTTTTTCAATGTTGAGGTTGTTGTTGAATTTGTTTTTGATTTTCAATATTGAGTTTGTTGTCGAATTTGTTGGTGTTATCAATGTTATTTTTTGAACTTTTTTGTATTTTTCAACATAGCGGTTGTTGAATTTGTTGGTGTTTTTTAATGTTGAGCTTGTTCAATTTGTTGGTGATTTTCAACATTGAGGTTGTTGTTTCATTTGTTAGTCTTATCAATGTTCTTTTTTGAACTTTTTTGTACTTTTAAAAGTTGAGGTTGTTGTTGAATTTGTTGGTGTTTTTCAATGTTGAGGTTGACGTTGAATTTGTTGTTGATTTTCAATATTGTTTTTGTTCTTGAATTTGTTGGCGTTTTTCAATGTTGAGATTGTTGTTGAATTTGTTGCTGATTTTCAATGTTGAGGTATTTGTTGAACTTGTTGGAGTCTTTCAATATTGAGGTTGTTGTTGAATTTCTTGATGTTTTTCAATGTTGAGGTTGTTGTTGAATTTGTGGTTCATTTTCAATATTGAGTTTGTTGTTGAATTTGTTGGTGTTATCAATGTTATTTTTTGAACTTTTTTGTATTTTTCAATGTAGGGGTTGTTGTTGAATTTGTTGGTGTTTTTCAATGTTGAGGTTGTTGTTGAATTTGTTGGTGTTATCAATGTTATTTTTTGAACTTTTTTGTATTTTTCAATGTTTAGGTTGTTGTTGAATTTGTTGGTATTTTTCAATGTTGATGTTATGTTGAAGTTGTTGGTGTTTTTCATTGCTGAGGTTGTTTTTGAATTTGTTGCTGTTTTCAATGTTCAGGTTGTTTTTGAATGTGTAGGTGTTTTTCATTGTTCAGGTTTTTGTTGAATTTGTTGGTGTTATCAATGTTTTTTGTTGAAATTTTATGTATTTTTAAAAGTTAAGGTTGTTGGTGAATTTGTTGGTGTTTTTCAATGTTGAGGTTGTTGTTGAATTTTTTGGTGATTTTCCTTGTTGAGGTTGTTGTTGAATTTGTTGGTGATTTTGACTGTTGAGGTTGTTGGATTTGATGATGTTTTTCAATGTTGAGGTTGTTGAACTTGTTGGTGTTTTTCAATGTTGACGACGTTGTTGAATTTGTAGGTGATTTTCAATGTTGAGGTTGTTGATGAATTTGTTGTTGATTTTCAATATTGAGTTTGTTGTTGATTATGTTGGTGTTATCAATATTATTTTTTGAACTTTTTAGTATTTTTGAATGTTGAGGTTGTTGATGAATTTGTTGGTGTTATCAATGTTTTTTTGAACTTTTTATCTTTTTTTAAAAGTTGAGGTTCTTGTTGAATTTGTGAGCTTTTTTCATTGTTGCAGTTGATTTTGAATTTTCTGGTGCTTTTCGTTGTTGAGGTTTTTGAAGTTGTTCGTGTTTTTCAATGTTGAGGTTGTTGCTGACATTGTTTGTGTTATCAATGTTTTTGATGAACTTGTTGTATTTTTAAAAGTTAAGGTTGTTGTTGAATTTGTTGGTGTCTTTCAATGTTGAGGTTGCTCAATTTGTTCGTGATTTCAATATTGAGGTTGTTGTTGAATTTCTTGGTTTTATCGATGTTCTTTTTTGTACTTTTTCTCTTCTTTTAAAAGTTGAGGTTGTTGTTGAATTTGTTGGTGGTTTTCAATGTTGTGCTTGTTGTTGCATTTGTTGGTTTTTTTCAATGTTGAAGCTGTTGGTGAATTTGTTAGTGTTTTTCAATGTTAAGAATGTTGTTGAATTTGTTGTTGATTTTCAATATTGAGTTTGTTGATGAATTTGATGGTGTTATCAATGTTATTTTTTTAAACTTTTTTGTATTTTTCAATGTTGAGGTTGTTGTTGAATTTGTTGGTTTGAACTTTTTTTCTTCTTTTAAAAGTTGAGGTTCAGGTTGGATATGTTGGTGTTTTTCAATGCTGAGCTTCATGTTGAATTTTTAGGTTTTTTTCAATGTTGAGGTTTATTGTTGAATTTGTTGCTGTTTTTCAATGTTGAGGTTGTTGTTGAATTTGTTTGGTGTTATCAATGTTATTTTTTGAACTTTATGTAGTTTTCAAAGTTGAGATTGTTGTTGAATCTTTGGTGTTATCAATGTATTTTTTGAACTTTTTCTCTTTTAAAACTTGAGGTTGTTGTTGAATTTGTAGTTAATTTTCAAAGTTGCAGTTGTTGTTGAATATTTTGGTGTTTTTCATTGTTGAGGTTGTTGAAGTTGTTGTTGTTTATTAATGTTGAGGTTGTTGTTGAATTTGTTGGTATTTTTCAATGTTGAGGTTGTACAATTTGTTGGTGATTTTCAACATTGAGGTTGTTGTTGAATTTGTTGGTTTTATCAATGTTCTTTTTTGAACTTTTTTGTACTTTGAAATGTTGAGGTTGTTGTTGAATTTCTGGAGTTTTTCAATGTTGAGGTTGTTGTTGAATTTGTTGGTGATTTTCAATATTGAGGCTGTTGTTGAATTTGTTTTTGTTATCAATGTTATTTTTTGAACTTTTTTGAATTTTTCTAATGTTGAGGTTGTTGATGAATTAGTTATTATTTTTCAATGTTGTTGGTGTTGTTGAATTTGTTGGTATTTTTCATTGTTGAGATTGTTGATGAATCTGTTGCTGTTTTTCAATGTTGAGTTTGTTGTTGAATTTTTTCGTGATTTTTAATATTGAGGTTGTTGTTGAATTTTTTGGTGTTATCAATGTTATTTTTTGAATTTTTATCTATTTTTCAATGTTGAGGTTGTTGATGAATTTGTTGGTCTTTTTCAATGTTGAGGTAGTTGTTGAATTTGTTGGTATTAGCAATGTTTTATTTGAACTTTTTCTCTTCTTTTAAAAGTTGAGGTCGTTGTTGAATTTGTTGGTGTTTTTCAACATTAAGCTTCTTGTTGAATTTGTTGGTTTTGTCAATGTTGAGGTTGTTGTTGAACTTGTTGGTGTTTTTCAAAGTTGAGGTTGTTCAATTTGGTGGTGATTTTCAATATTGAGGTTGTAGTTGAATATGTTGCTGATTTTCAATATCGTGTTTGTTGTTGAATTTGATGGTGTTATCAATGTTATTTTTAGAACTTTTTTGTATTTTTCAATGTTCAGGTTGTTGTTGAATTTGTTGGAGTTATCAATGTTATTTTTCGAACTTTTTTGTATTTTTCATAGTTGAGGTTGTTGTTGAATTGGTTGGTGATTTTCAATTTTGAAGTTGTTGAATTTGTTGGTGATTTTCAATGTTGAGGTTGTTGTTGAATGTGCTGGTGTCGTTCAATATTTAGGTTGTTGTTGAATTTGTTGGTGTTTTTCAATGTTGAGGTTGTTGTTGAATTTCTTGGTGAATTTCAATGGTCACGTTGTTGTTGAATTTGTTGGTGTTATAAATGTTTTTTTTGAACTTTTTCTCTTCTTTTAAAAGCCAAGGTTGTTGTTGAGTTTGTTGGTGCTTCTCAATGCTGTGGTTTTTGATGAATTTGTTGGTCTTTTTCAATATTGGTGTTGTTGTTGAATTTGTTGGTGTTTTTCAATATTGAGGTTGTTGTTGAATTTGTTGGTGATTTTCCATGTTGAGGTTGTTGTTGACTTTGTTGGTGTCTTTCAATATTGAGGTCGTTGTTGAATTTGTTGTTGTTTTTCCATGTCGTGGTTTTTGTTGAATTTGTTGGGATTCTCAATGTTTTTTTTTGAAATTTTTCTCTTCTTTTAAAATTTAAGTTTGCTTTTGAATTTGTTGGTGTTTTTCAATGTTGAGCTTGTTGTTGAATTTGTTGTTGATTATCAATATTTAGTTTGTTGTTGAATTTGATGGTGTTATCAATGTTATTTTTTGAACTTTTTTGAATATTTCAATGTCGAGTTTGTTGTTGAATTTGTTGGTGCTTTTCAATGTTGAGGTTTTTGTTGAATTTGTTGGTGATTTTCAATTTTGAGGTTGTTGTTGAATTTGTTGGTGTTTTTCCATGTTGAGTTTGTTGTTGAATTTGTTGGTGGTTTTCAATATTGAGGTTGTTGTTGATTTTGTTGGTGTTATCAATGTTATTTTTTGAATTTTTTTGTATTTTTCAATGTTGAGGTTGTTGTTGAATTTGTTGGTGTTTCTCAATGTTGAGGTTGTTGTTGAATTTGTTGGTGTTATCAATGTTTTTTTTGAACGTTTTCTCTTCTTTTAAAAGTTAAGGTTGTTGTTGAATTTGTTGGTGCTTTTCAATGTTGAGGTTGTTGTTGAATTTGTTTGTGATTTTCAATATTGAGGTTGTTGTTGAATTTGTTGGTGTTTTTCCATGTTGAGTTTGTTGTTGAATTTGTTGGTGATTTTCAAAATTGAGGTTGTTGTTGAATTTGTTGGTGTTATCAATGTTATTTTTTGAACTTTTTTCTATTTTTGAAAGTTGAGATTGTTGTTGAATTTGTTGGTGTTTTTCAATGTTGAGGTTGTTGTTGAATTTGTTGGTGTTTTTCATTGTTGAGGTTGTTATTGGATTTGTTGGTCATTTTCAATGTTGAGGTTGTTGAATTTGTTGGTGATTTTCAATGTTGAGGTTGTTGTTGAACTTGTTGGTGCCTTTCAATTTTGAGGTTGTTGTTGAATTTGTTGGTCTTTTTCAATGTTGATGTTGTTGTTGAATTTGTTGCTGTTATCAATGTTTTTTTTGAACTTTTTATCTTCTGTAAAAAGTTGAGGTTGTTGTTTGAATTCGTTGCTGTTTTTCAATGATGAGCTTGTTGTTGAATTTGTTGGTTTTTTCAATGTTGAGGTTGTTGTTGAATTTGTTGGTGATTTTCAATGTTGAGGTTGTTGTTGAATTTGTTTTTGATTTTCAGTATTGAGTTTGTTGCTGAATTTGTTGGTGTTATCAATGTTATTTTCTGAACTGTTTTGTATTTTTCAATGTTGAGGTTGTTGTTGAATTTGTTGGTGTTATCAATGTTATTTTTTGAACTTCTTTGTATTTTTCAATGTACAGGTTGTTGTTGAATTTGTTGGTGTTATCAATGTTTTTTTTGAACTTTTTCTCTTCAGTTAAAATTTGAGGTTATTGTTGAATTTGTTGGTATTTTTCAATGTAGCGGTTGTTGATTTTTTTGGCGTTTTTCATTGTTGAGGTTGTTGAAGTTGTTGGTGTTTTTCAATGTTGAGGTTGTTCAAATTGTTGGTGATTTTCAACATTGAGGTTGTTGTTCAATTTGTTGGTGTTTTTCAATGTTGAGCTTGTTGCTGAATTTGCTGGTCTTTTTTCATTGTTGACGGTCGTGTTGAATTTGTTGTTGATTTCCAATCTCGAGTTTGTTGTTGAATTTGATGGTGTTATCAATGTTATTTTTAGAACTTTTTTGTATTTTTCAATGTTCAGGTTGTTGTTGAATTTGTTGGAGTTATCAGTGATATTTTTCGAACTTTTTTGTATTTTTCATTGTTGAGGTTGTTGTTGAATTTGTTGGTGATTTTCAATTTTGAAGTTGTTGAATTTGTTGGTGATTTTCAATGTTGAGGTTATTGTTGAATTTGATGGTGTCGTTCAATATTGAGGTTGTTGTTGAACTTGTTGGTGTTTTTCAATGTTGAGTTTGTAGTTGAATTTGTTGGTGAATTTCAATATTGACGTTGTTGTTGAATTTGTTGGTGTTATAAATGTTTTGTTTGAACTTTTTCTCTTTTAAAAGTTGAGGTTGTTGTTGGATTTGTTGGTGCTTTTCAATGTTGTGGTTGTTGTTGAATTTGTTGGTGTTTCTCAATGTTGAGGTTGTTATTGAATTTGTTGGTGTTATCAATGTTTTTTTGAACTTTTTCTCTTCTTTTAAAAGTTAAGGTTGTTGTTGAATTTGTTGGTGCTTTTCAATGTTGATGTTGTTGTTGAATTTGTTGGTGATTTTCAATATTGATGTTGTTGAATTTGTTGTTGATTTTCCATGTTGAGGTTGTTGTTGAATTTGTTGGTGTCTTTCAATATTGAGGTTGTTGTTGAATTTGTTGTTGTTTTTCCACGTTGTGGTTGTTGTTGAATTTGTTGGGATTCTCAATGTTTCTTTTGAACTTTTTCTCTTCTTTTAAAATTTATATTTGTTGTTGAATTTGTTGCTGTTTTTCAATGTTGAGCTTGTTGTTGAATTTGTTGATGATTATCAATATTGAGTTTGTTGTTGAATTTGATGATGTTATCAATGTTATTTTTTGAACTTTTTGTATTTTTCAATGTTGAGATTGTTGTTGAATTTGTTGGTGTTATCAATGTTATTTTTTGAACTTTTATGTAGTTTTCAATGTAGAGGTCGTTGTTGAATTTGTTGGTGTTATCAATGTTAGTTGTTGAACTTTGTTGTATTTTTCAATGTTGAGATTGTTGTTGAATTTCAGGAGTTTTTCAACATTGAGGTTGTTGTTGAATTTGTTGGTGATTTTCAATGTTGAGGTTGTTGTTGAATTTGTTGGCGTTTTTGAATGTTGAAACTCTTGTTGAATTTGTTGCTGATTTTCAATGTTGCTGTTGTTGTGGAACTTGTTGGTGTCTTTCAATATTTAGGTTGTTGTTGAATTTGTTGGTGTTATTCAATGTTGAGGTTGTTGTTGAATTTGTTGGTATTTTTCAAAGTTGTGGTTGTTGTTGAATTTGTTGCGGTTTTTCATTGTTGAGGTTGTTGTTGAATTTGTTGCTGTTTTTCAATGTTGTGTATTTTGGTGAATTTTTTTGTGATTTTCAATATTGAGGTTGTTGTTGAATTTGTTGGTGTTATCAATGTTATTTTTTGAACTTTATTCTATTTTTGAAAGTTGAGATTGTTTTTGAATTTGTTGGTGTTTTTCAATGTTGAGGTTGTTGTTGAATTTGTTGGTGTTTTTCATTGTTGAGGTTGTTGTTGAATTTGTTGGTGATATTAATGTCTTTTGTTGAACTTTTTTGTATTTTTAAAAGTTGTGGTTGTTGTTGAATTTGTTGCTGTTTTTCAATGTTGAGGTTTTTGTTAAATTTGTTGGTGTTATCAATGTTTTTTTTCAACTTTTTCTCTTCTTTTAAAAGTTGAGGTTGTTGAATTTGTTGGTGATTTTCAACGTTGAGCTTGTTGTTGAATTTGTTGGTTTTTTCAATGTTAGTTTTGGAACTGCATTCTATTTTTGAAAGTTGAGATTGTTTTTGAATTTGTTGGTGTTTTTCAATGTTGAGGTTGTTGCGGAATTTGTTGGTGTTATCAATGTTATTTTTTGCACTTTTTTGTATTTTTCAATGTTGAGGTTGTTGTTGAAGTTGTTGGTGTTATCAATGTTTTTTTTAACTTTTTCTCTTCTTTTAAAAGTTGAGGTTGTCGTTGAACTTGTTCGTATTTTTCAATGTTGCGGTTGTTGAATTTTTTGGCGTTTTTCATTGTTGATTTTGTTGAATTTGTTGGTGTTTTTCAATGTTGTGGTTGTTGATGAATTTGTTAGTGTTTTTCATTGTTGAAGTTGTTCAATTTGTTAGTGATTTTCAATATTGATGTTGTCGTTGAATTTGTTGGTTTTATAAATGTTCTTTTTTGAACTTTTTCTCTTCATTTAAAAGTTGAGGTTGTTGTTCAAATTGTTGGTGTTTTTCAATGTTGAGCTTGTAGCTGAATTTCATGGTTTTTTTCAATGTTGACGTTGTTGTTGAATTTGTTGTTGATTTTCAATATCGAGTTTGTTGTTGAATTCATTATCCATGTTATTTTTTGAACTTTTTTGTATTTTTCATTAATCAGGTTGTTGTTGAATTTGTTGGTGTTATCAGTGATATTTTTCGAACTTTTTTGTATTTTTCATTGTTGAGGTTGTTGTTGAATTTGTTGGTGTCGTTCAATATTGAGGTTGTTGTTGAATTTGTTGGTGTTTTTCAATGTTGAGGTTATTCAATTTATTGGTGAGTTTAAATATTGAGGTTTTTGTTGAACTTGGTGGTTTTATCAATGTTCTTTTTTGAACTTTTTCTCTTCTTTTAAAAGTTGAGGTTGTTGTTGAATTTGTTGGTGCTTTTCAATGTTTAGGTTGTTGTTGAATTTGTTGGTGTAATCAATGATTTTTTTGAACTTTTTCTCTTCATTTAAAAGTTGAGGTATTTGCTGAATTTGTTGGTGCTTTTCAATATTGAGCTTGTTGTTGAATTTGTTGGCCTTTTTTAACGTTGAGGTTGTTGTTGAATTTGTTGGGGTTATCAATGTTTTTTTTGAACTTTTTCTCTTCTTTTAAAATTTGAGTTTGTTGTTGAATTTGTTGGTGTTTTTCAATGTTGTGTTTGTTGTTGAATTTGTTGTTGATTTTCAATATTGAGTTTGTTGTTAAATTTGTTGGTGGTATCAATGTTATTTTATGAAATTTTTTGTAGTTTTTAAAGTTGAGCATGTTCTTGAATTTGTTGGTATTTTTCAATGTTGCGGTTGTAGTTGAATTTTTTAGTGTTTTTCATTGGTGAGGTTGTTGAAGTTGTTGGTGTTTTTCAATGTTGGGGTTGTTGTTGAATTTGTTGGTGTTTTTCATTGTTGAGGATGATGTTGAATTTGAATTTGTTGGTGTTATCAATGTTTTTTGTTGAACTTGTTTGTATTTTTAAAAGATAAGGTTGTTGTTGAATCTGTTGGTGTTTTTCAATGGTGAGGTTGTTCTATTTGTTGGTGTTTTTCAATATTGAGCTTGTTGTTGAATTTGTTGGTTTTATCAATGTTCTTATTAGATCTTTTGTGAACTTTTAAATGTTGAGGTTGTTGTTGAATTTGTTGGTGTTTTTCAATGTTGGTGTTGTTGTTGAATTTGTTGGTGTTTTTCATTGTTGAGGATGTTGTTGAATTTGTTGGTGTTAACAATGTTTTTTGTTGAACGTGTTTGTATTTTTAAAAGTTAAGGTTGTTGGTGAATTTGTTGGTGATTTTCAAAATTGCGCATGTTGTTGAATTTGTTGGCGTTTTTCAATGTTGAGGTTGTTGTTGAATTTGTTGGTGATTTTCAATGTTCTGGTTGTTGAATTTGTTGGTGCTTTTCAATGTTGAGGTTCTTGTTGAATTTGTTGGTGATTTTCAATATTGAGGTTTTCCTTGAATTTGTTGTTGTTTTTCAAAGTTGAGGTTGTTGTTCACATTGTTGCTGCTATCAATTTTATTTTTTGAACATTTATTGTATTTTTGAAAGTTGAGCTTGTTGTTGAATTAGTTGTTTTTTTTCAATGTTGAGGTTGTTGTTGAATTTGTTGGTGTTTTTCAATGCTGAGGTTGTTCATGAATTTAATCGTGTTTTTTAATGCTGAGGATGTTGTTGATTTTATTGATGTTTTTCTAAGTTGATTTGGTTGAAGTTGTTGGTGTTTTTCAATATTGGGGTTGTTGAATTTGTTGGTTTTATCAATGCTCTTTTTTGAACTTTTTTGTACTTTTAAATGTTGTGGTTGTTGTTGAAAATGTTGGTGTCTTTCAATGTTGAGGTTGTTGTTGAATTTGTTGGTGTTATCAATGCTTTTTTTGAACTTTTTGTATTTTTCAATGCTGAGGTTGTTGTTGAATTTGTTGGTATTTTTCAATGTTGAGGTTGATGTTGAATTTATTGGTGTTTTTCAATGTTGAGGATGTAGTTGAATTTGTTGCTGCTATTCAATATTGAGGTTGTTGCTGAATTTGTTGGTGTTTTTCATTGTTGAGGTTTTTGTTGAATTTGTTGGTGATATCAATGTTTTTTGTTGAACTTGTTGGTATTTTTAAAAGTTAACGTTGTTGTTGATTTGTTGGTGTTTTTCAATGTTGAGGTTGTTGTTGAATTTGTCGTTGTTTTTCAATGTTGAGGTTGCTCTTGAATTTATTGGTGTTTTTCATTGTTGAGGTTGATGTTGAATTTATTGGTATTATTGAATGTTGAGGTTGTTGTTGAATTTGTTGGTTTTTTTCATTGTTGAGGATGTTGTTGAATTTGTTGATGTTTTTCAATATCGAGGTTGTTGTTGAATTTATTGGTGTTTTTCATTGTTGAGGTTTTCCTTGAATTTGTTGTTGTTTTTCAATGTTGAGGTTGTTGTTCACATTGTTGCTGCTATCAATTTTATTTTTTGAACATTTATTGTATTTTTGAAAGTTGAGCTTGTTGTTGAATTAGTTGTTTTTTTTCAATGTTGAGGTTGTTGTTGAATTTGTTGGTGTTTTTCAATGCTGAGGTTGTTTTTGAATTTAATCGTGTTTTTTAATGCTGAGGATGATGTTGATTTTATTGATGTTTTTCTATGTTGATTTTGTTGAAGTTGTTGGTGTTTTTCAATGTTGAGGTTGTTGTTGATTTTGTTGGTGTTTTTCATTGTTGAGGTTGTTGTTGAATTTGTTGGTGTTTTTCTGTGTTAAGGTTGTTCAATTTGTTGGTGATTTTCAATATTGGGGTTGTTCTTGAATTTGTTGGTTTTATCAATGTTCTTTTTTGAACTTTTTTGTACTTTTAAATGTTGTGGTTGTTGTTGAAAATGTTGGTGTCTTTCAATGTTGAGGTTGTTGTTGAAATTGTTGGTGTTATCAATGCTTTTTTTGGACTTTTTGTATTTTTCAATGCTGAGGTTGTTGTTGAATTTGTTGGTATTTTTCAATGTTGAGGTTGATGTTGAATTTATTGGTGTTTTTCAATGTTGAGGATGTAGTTGAATTTGTTGCTGTTATTCAATATTGAGGTTGTTCCTGAATTTGTTGGTGTTTTTCATTGTTGAGGTTTTTGTTGAATTTGTTGGTGATATCAATGTTTTTTGTTGAACTTGTTGGTATTTTTAAAAGTTAATGTTGATGTTGAATTTGTTTTGGTGTTTTTCAATGTTGAGGTTGTTCAATTTGTTGGTGATTTTCAATATTTATGTTGTTGTTGAATTTGTTGGTTTTATCAATGTTCTTTTTTGAACTTTTTTGTACTTTTTAATGTTGAGGTTGTTGTTGAATTTGTTGGTGTTTTTCAATGTTGAGGTTGTTGTTGAATTAGTTGGTGATTTTTAATATTGAGGTTATTGTTGAATTTGTGGGTGTTATCAGTGCTTTTTTTGAAATTTTTTGTATTTTTCAATGCTGATGTTGTTGTTGAATTTGTTGGTGTTTTTCATTGTTGAGGTTGCTCTTGAATTTATTGGTGTTTTTCATTGTTGAGGTTGATGTTGAATTTATTGGTGTTATTGAATGTTGAGGTTGTTGTTGAATTTGTTGGTTTTTTTCATTGTTGAGGATGTTGTTGAATTTGTTGATGTTTTTCAATATCGAGGTTGTTGTTGAATTTGTTGGTGTTTTTCATTGTTGAGGTTTTTGTTGAATTTGTTGGTGTTTTTCAATTTTGAGGTAGTTGTTCAATTTATTGGTGTTTTTCATTGTTGAGGTTTTTGTTGAATTTGTTGTTGTTTTTCAATGTTGAGGTTGTTGTTCACATTGTTGCTGTTATCAATGTTATTTTTTGAACATTTATTGTATTTTTGAAAGTTGAGCTTGTTGTTGAATTAGTTGGTTTTTTTCAATGTTGAGGTTGTTGTTGAATTTAATCGTGTTTTTTAATGCTGAGGATGATGTTGATTTTATTGATGTTTTTCTGTGTTGATTTTGTTGAAGTTGTTGGTGTTTTTCAATGTTGAGGTTGTTGTTGATTTTGTTGTTGTTTTTCATTCTTGAGGCTGTTGTTGAATTTGTTGGTGTTTTTCTGTGTTAAGGTTGTTCAATTTGTTGGTGATTTTCAATATTGGGGTTGTTGTTGAATTTGTTGGTTTTATCAATGTTCTTTTTTGAACTTTTTTGTACTTTTAAATGTTGTGGTTGTTGTTGAAAATGTTGGTGTCTTTCGATGTTGAGGTTGTTGTTGAATTTGTTGGTGTTATCAATACTTTTTTTGAACTTTTTGTATTTTTCAATGCTGAGGTTGTTGTTGAATTTGTTTGTATTTTTCAATGTTGAGGTTGATGTTGAATATATTGGTGTTTTTCAATGTTGAGGATGTAGTTGAATTTGTTGCTGTTATTCAATATTGAGGTTGTTGCTGAATTTTTTGGTTTTATAAATGTTCTTTTTTGAACTTTTTTGTACTTTTAAATGTTGTGGTTGTTGTTGAAAATGTTGGTGTCTTTCAATGTTGAGGTTGTTGTTGAATTTGTTGGTGTTATCAATACTTTTTTTGAACTTTTTGTATTTTTCAATGCTGAGGTTGTTGTTGAATTTGTTGGTATTTTTCAATGTTGAGGTTGATGTTGAATATATTGGTGTTTTTCAATGTTGAGGATGTAGTTGAATTTGTTGCTGTTATTCAATATTGAGGTTGTTGCTGAATTTGTTGGTGTTTTTCAATGTTCATGTTGTTGTTGAACTTATTGGTGTTTTTCATTGTTGAGGTTGACGTTGAATTTGTTGCTATTTTTGAATGTTGAGGTTGTTGTTGAATTTGTTGGTGTTTTTCATTGTTGAGGTTGTCGTTGAATTTGTTGTTGTTTTTCAATGTTGAGGTTGTTGTTGAAATTATAGCTGTTATCAATGTTATTTTTTGAACATTTAGTGTACTTTTGAAAGTTGAGCTTGTTGTTGAATTTGTTGGTTTTTTTCAATGTTGAGGTTGTTGTTATATTTGTAGGTATTTTTCAATGCTGAGGTAGTTGTTGAATTTAATGGTGTTTTTCTATGTTGATTTTGTTGAATTTGTTGGTGATTTTCAGTGTTGAGGTTGCTGTTGAATTTGTTGTTGATTTTCAATATTGAGATTGTTGATGAATTTGTTGGTGTTATCAATGATATTTTTTGAACTTTTTTGTAGTTTTCAATGTTGATGTTGTTGTTGAATTTGTTGGTGTTATCATTGTTATTTTTTGAACTATTTTGTATTTTTCAATGTTGAGGTTGTTGTTGAATTTGTTGGTGTTTTTCATTGTTGAGGTTGTTGAATTTGTTGGTGTTTTTCATTGTCGAGGTTGTTGTTGAATTTGTTGGTGTTTTTCAATGTTGAGGCTGTTCAATTTGTTGGTGATTTTCAATATTTAGGTTGTTGTTGAAATTGTTGGATTTATCAATGTTCTTTTTTGAACTTTTCTGTACTTTTAAATGTTGAGGTTGTTGTTGAAATTCATTGTATTTTTCATATTGAGGTTGTTGTTCAATTTTTTGGCGTTTTTCAATGTTGAGATTGTTGAATTTGTTGCTGATTTAAAATGCTGATGTCGTTGTTGAACTTGTTGGTGTTTTTCAAAGTTGAGGTTGTTGTTGAATTAGTTGGTGATTTTTAATATTGATGTTATTGTTGAATTTGTTGGTGTTATCAATGCTTTTTTTGAACTTTTTTGTATTTTTCAATGCTGAGGTTGTTGTTGAATTTGTTGGTATTTTTCAATGTTGAGGTTGTTGTTGAATTTGTTGGTATTTTTCATTGTTGAGGATGTTGTTGAATTTGATGCTGTTTTTCAATATTGAGGTTTTTGTTGAATTTGTTGGTGTTTTTCATTGTTGAGGTTGTTCAATTTGTTGGTGATTTTCAATATTTAGGTTGTTGTTGAAATTGTTGGATTTATCAATGTTCTTTTTTGAACTTTTTTGTACTTTTAAATGTTGAGATTGTTGTTGAAATTCATTGTGTTTTTCATGTTGAGGTTGTTGTTCAATTTTTTGGCGTTTTTCAATGTTGATATTTTTGAATTTGTTGCTGATTTAAAATGCTGAGGTCGTTGTTGAACTTGTTGGTGTTTTTCAATGTTCAGGTTGTTGTTGAATTAGTTGGTGATTTTTAATATTGATGTTATTGTTAAATTTGTTGGTGTTTTTCATTGTTGACGTTTTTGTTGAATTTGTTGGTGTTTTTCATTGTTGAGGTTTTTGTTGATTTTGTTGGTGTTATCAATGTTTTTTGTTGAACTTGTTTGTATTTTTTAAAGTTAAGGTTGTTGTTGAATTGTTGGTGTTTTTCAATTTTGAGTTTGTTGTTGAATTTGTCGTTGTTTTTCAATGTTGAGGTTGTTGTTGAATTTGTTGGTGTTTTTCATTGTTGAGGTTGATGTTGAATTTGTTGGTGTTTTTCATTGTTGAGGATGTTGTTGAACTTGTTGCTGTTTTTCAATATTGAGCTTGTTGTTGAATTTGTTGTTTTTATCAATGTTCTTATTAGATCTTTTGTGAACTTTTAAATGTTGAGGTTGTTGTTGAATTTGTTGGTGTTTTTCAATGTTGGGGTTGTTGTTGAATTTGTTGGTGTTTTTCATTGTTGAGGATGTTGTTGAATTTGTTGGTGTTAACAATGTTTTTTGTTGAACGTGTTTGTATTTTTAAAAGTTAAGGTTGTTGGTGAATTTGTTGGTGATTTTCAAAATTGCGCATGTTGTTGAATTTGTTGGCGTTTTTCAATGTTGAGGTTGTTGTTGAATTTGTTGGTGATTTTCAATGTTCTGGTTGTTGAATTTGTTGGTGCTTTTCAATGTTGAGGTTCTTGTTGAATTTGTTGGTGATTTTCAATATTGAGGTTTTCCTTGAATTTGTTGTTGTTTTTCAAAGTTGAGGTTGTTGTTCACATTGTTTCTGCTATCAATTTTATTTTTTGAACATTTATTGTATTTTTGAAAGTTGAGCTTGTTGTTGAATTAGTTGTTTTTTTTCAATGTTGAGGTTGTTGTTGAATTTGTTGGTGTTTTTCAATGCTGAGGTTGTTCATGAATTTAATCGTGTTTTTTAATGCTGAGGATGATGTTGATTTTATTGATGTTTTTCTAAGTTGATTTGGTTGAAGTTGTTGGTGTTTTTCAATATTGGGGTTGTTGAATTTGTTGGTTTTATCAATGCTCTTTTTTGAACTTTTTTGTACTTTTAAATGTTGTGGTTGTTGTTGAAAATGTTGGTGTCTTTCAATGTTGAGGTTGTTGTTGAATTTGTTGGTGTTATCAATGCTTTTTTTGAACTTTTTGTATTTTTCAATGCTGAGGTTGTTGTTGAATTTGTTGGTATTTTTCAATGTTGAGGTTGATGTTGAATTTATTGGTGTTTTTCAATGTTGAGGATGTAGTTGAATTTGTTGCTGCTATTCAATATTGAGGTTGTTGCTGAATTTGTTGGTGTTTTTCATTGTTGAGGTTTTTGTTGAATTTGTTGGTGATATCAATGTTTTTTGTTGAACTTGTTGGTATTTTTAAAAGTTAACGTTGTTGTTGATTTGTTGGTGTTTTTCAATGTTGAGGTTGTTGTTGAATTTGTCGTTGTTTTTCAATGTTGAGGTTGCTCTTGAATTTATTGGTGTTTTTCATTGTTGAGGTTGATGTTGAATTTATTGGTATTATTGAATGTTGAGGTTGTTGTTGAATTTGTTGGTTTTTTTCATTGTTGAGGATGTTGTTGAATTTGTTGATGTTTTTCAATATCGAGGTTGTTGTTGAATTTATTGGTGTTTTTCATTGTTGAGGTTTTCCTTGAATTTGTTGTTGTTTTTCAATGTTGAGGTTGTTGTTCACATTGTTGCTGCTATCAATTTTATTTTTTGAACATTTATTGTATTTTTGAAAGTTGAGCTTGTTGTTGAATTAGTTGTTTTTTTTCAATGTTGAGGTTGTTGTTGAATTTGTTGGTGTTTTTCAATGCTGAGGTTGTTTTTGAATTTAATCGTGTTTTTTAATGCTGAGGATGATGTTGATTTTATTGATGTTTTTCTATGTTGATTTTGTTGAAGTTGTTGGTGTTTTTCAATGTTGAGGTTGTTGTTGATTTTGTTGGTGTTTTTCATTGTTGAGGCTGTTGTTGAATTTGTTGGTGTTTTTCTGTGTTAAGGTTGTTCAATTTGTTGGTGATTTTCAATATTGGGGTTGTTCTTGAATTTGTTGGTTTTATCAATGTTCTTTTTTGAACTTTTTTGTACTTTTAAATGTTGTGGTTGTTGTTGAAAATGTTGGTGTCTTTCAATGTTGAGGTTGTTGTTGAAATTGTTGGTGTTATCAATGCTTTTTTTGGACTTTTTGTATTTTTCAATGCTGAGGTTGTTGTTGAATTTGTTGGTATTTTTCAATGTTGAGGTTGATGTTGAATTTATTGGTGTTTTTCAATGTTGAGGATGTAGTTGAATTTGTTGCTGTTATTCAATATTGAGGTTGTTCCTGAATTTGTTGGTGTTTTTCATTGTTGAGGTTTTTGTTGAATTTGTTGGTGATATCAATGTTTTTTGTTGAACTTGTTGGTATTTTTAAAAGTTAATGTTGATGTTGAATTTGTTTTGGTGTTTTTCAATGTTGAGGTTGTTCAATTTGTTGGTGATTTTCAATATTTATGTTGTTGTTGAATTTGTTGGTTTTATCAATGTTCTTTTTTGAACTTTTTTGTACTTTTTAATGTTGAGGTTGTTGTTGAATTTGTTGGTGTTTTTCAATGTTGAGGTTGTTGTTGAATTAGTTGGTGATTTTTAATATTGAGGTTATTGTTGAATTTGTGGGTGTTATCAGTGCTTTTTTTGAAATTTTTTGTATTTTTCAATGCTGATGTTGTTGTTGAATTGTTGGTATTTTTCAATGTTGAAGTTGTTGTTGAATTTGTTGGTGTTTTTCATTGTTGAGGTTGCTCTTGAATTTATTGGTGTTTTTCATTGTTGAGGTTGATGTTGAATTTATTGGTGTTATTGAATGTTGAGGTTGTTGTTGAATTTGTTGGTTTTTTTCATTGTTGAGGATGTTGTTGAATTTGTTGATGTTTTTCAATATCGAGGTTGTTGTTGAATTTGTTGGTGTTTTTCATTGTTGAGGTTTTTGTTGAATTTGTTGGTGTTTTTCAATTTTGAGGTAGTTGTTCAATTTATTGGTGTTTTTCATTGTTGAGGTTTTTGTTGAATTTGTTGTTGTTTTTCAATGTTGAGGTTGTTGTTCACATTGTTGCTGTTATCAATGTTATTTTTTGAACATTTATTGTATTTTTGAAAGTTGAGCTTGTTGTTGAATTAGTTGGTTTTTTTCAATGTTGAGGTTGTTGTTGAATTTAATCGTGTTTTTTAATGCTGAGGATGATGTTGATTTTATTGATGTTTTTCTGTGTTGATTTTGTTGAAGTTGTTGGTGTTTTTCAATGTTGAGGTTGTTGTTGATTTTGTTGTTGTTTTTCATTCTTGAGGCTGTTGTTGAATTTGTTGGTGTTTTTCTGTGTTAAGGTTGTTCAATTTGTTGGTGATTTTCAATATTGGGGTTGTTGTTGAATTTGTTGGTTTTATCAATGTTCTTTTTTGAACTTTTTTGTACTTTTAAATGTTGTGGTTGTTGTTGAAAATGTTGGTGTCTTTCGATGTTGAGGTTGTTGTTGAATTTGTTGGCGTTATCAATACTTTTTTTGAACTTTTTGTATTTTTCAATGCTGAGGTTGTTGTTGAATTTGTTTGTATTTTTCAATGTTGAGGTTGATGTTGAATATATTGGTGTTTTTCAATGTTGAGGATGTAGTTGAATTTGTTGCTGTTATTCAATATTGAGGTTGTTGCTGAATTTGTTGGTGTTTTTCAATGTTCATGTTGTTGTTGAACTTATTGGTGTTTTTCATTGTTGAGGTTGACGTTGAATTTGTTGCTATTTTTGAATGTTGAGGTTGTTGTTGAATTTGTTGTTGTTTTTCATTGTTGAGGTTGTCGTTGAATTTGTTGTTGTTTTTCAATGTTGAGGTTGTTGTTGAAATTGTAGCTGTTATCAATGTTATTTTTTGAACATTTAGTGTACTTTTGAAAGTTGAGCTTGTTGTTGAATTTGTTGGTTTTTTTCAATGTTGAGGTTGTTGTTATATTTGTAGGTATTTTTCAATGCTGAGGTAGTTGTTGAATTTAATGGTGTTTTTCTATGTTGATTTTGTTGAATTTGTTGGTGATTTTCAATGTTGAGGTTGCTGTTGAATTTGTTGTTGATTTTCAATATTGAGATTGTTGATGAAGTTGTTGGTGTTATCAATGATATTTTTTGAACTTTTTTGTAGTTTTCAATGTTGATGTTGTTGTTGAATTTGTTGGTGTTATCATTGTTATTTTTTGAACTATTTTGTATTTTTCAATGTTGAGGTTGTTGTTGAATTTTTTGGTGTTTTTCATTGTTGAGGTTGTTGAATTTGTTGGTGTTTTTCATTGTTGAGGTTGTTGTTGAATTTGTTGGTGTTATCAATGTTTTTTTTGAACTTTTTCTCTTTTAAAAGTTGAGGTTGTTGTTGAATTTGTTGGTATTTTTCAATGTCGCGGTTGTTGTTGAATTTGTTGGTGTTTTTCATTGTTGAGGTTGTTGAATTTGTTGGTGTTTTTCATTGTCGAGGTTGTTGTTGAATTTGTTGGTGTTTTTCAATGTTGAGGCTGTTCAATTTGTTGGTGATTTTCAATATTTAGGTTGTTGTTGAAATTGTTGGATTTATCAATGTTCTTTTTTGAACTTTTTTGTACTTTTAAATGTTGAGGTTGTTGTTGAAATTCATTGTGTTTTTCATGTTGAGGTTGTTGTTAAATTTTTTGGCGTTTTTCAATGTTGAGATTGTTGAATTTGTTGCTGATTTAAAATGCTGATGTCGTTGTTGAACTTGTTGGTGTTTTTCAAAGTTGAGGTTGTTGTTGAATTAGTTGGTGATTTTTAATATTGATGTTATTGTTGAATTTGTTGGTGTTATCAATGCTTTTTTTGAACTTTTTTGTATTTTTCAATGCTGAGGTTGTTGTTGAATTTGTTGGTATTTTTCAATGTTGAGGTTGTTGTTGAATTTGTTGGTATTTTTCATTGTTGAGGATGTTGTTGAATTTGATGCTGTTTTTCAATATTGAGGTTTTTGTTGAATTTGTTGGTGTTTTTCATTGTTGAGGTTGTTCAATTTGTTGGTGATTTTCAATATTTAGGTTGTTGTTGAAATTGTTGGATTTATCAATGTTCTTTTTTGAACTTTTTTGTACTTTTAAATGTTGAGATTGTTGTTGAAATTCATTGTGTTTTTCATGTTGAGGTTGTTGTTCAAATTTTTGGCGTTTTTCAATGTTGATATTTTTGAATTTGTTGCTGATTTAAAATGCTGAGGTCGTTGTTGAACTTGTTGGTGTTTTTCAAAGTTGAGGTTGTTGTTGAATTAGTTGGTGATTTTTAATATTGATGTTATTGTTGAATTTGTTGGTGTTATCAATGCTTTTTTTGAACTTTTTTGTATTTTTCAATGCTGAGGTTGTTGTTGAATTTGTTGGTATTTTTCAATGTTGAGGTTGTTGTTGAATTTGTTGGTATTTTTCAATGTTGAGGTTGTTGTTGAAATTGTTGGATTTATCAATGTTCTTTTTTGAACTTTTTTGTACTTTTAAATGTTGAGATTATTGTTGAAATTCATTGTGTATTTTCATGTTGAGGTTGTTGTTCAATTTTTTGGTGTTTTTCAATGTTGATATTTTTGAATTTGTTGCTGATTTAAAATGCTGAGGTCGTTGTTGAACTTGTTGGTGTTTTTCAATGTTCAGGTTGTTGTTGAATTAGTTGGTGATTTTTAATATTGATGTTATTGTTAAACTTGTTGGTGTTTTTCATTGTTGAGTTTTTTGTTGAATTTGTTGGTGTTTTTCATTGTTGAGGTTTTTGTTGATTTTGTTGGTGTTATCAATGTTTTTTGTTGAACTTGTTTGTATTTTTTAAAGTTAAGGTTGTTGTTGAATTGTTGGTGTTTTTCAATTTTGAGTTTGTTGTTGAATTTGTCGTTGTTTTTCAATGTTGAGGTTGTTGTTGAATTTGTTGGTGTTTTTCATTGTTGAGGTTGATGTTGAATTTGTTGGTGTTTTTCATTGTTGAGGATGTTGTTGAACTTGTTGCTGTTTTTCAATAACGAGGTTGTTGTTGAATTTGTTGGTGTTTTTCATTATTGAGGTTTTTGTTGAATTTGTTGGTGTTATCAATTTTTTTTGTTGAACTTGTTTGTATTTTTAAAAGTTACAGTTGTTGTTGAATTCGTTGTTGTTTTTCAATGTTGAGGTTGTTGTTGAATTTATTGGTTTTTTTCATTGTTGAGGTTTTTGTTGAATTTGTTGTTGTTTTTCAATGTTGAGGTTGTTGTTGAATTTGTTGGTGATTTTCAATATTGATGTTGTTGTTTAATTTGTTCGCGTTTTTCAATGTTGAGATTGTTGTTGAATTTGTTGCTGATTTTCAATGCTGAGGTCGTTTTTGAACTTGTTGGTGTCTATCAATATTGAGGTTGTTGTTGAATTTTTCGGTGTTTTTAATTCTTGATTTTGTTGTTGAATTTGTTGGCTGATTTTCAATGTTGAGGTTGTAGTAGAATTTTTTGCTGTCTTTCAATATTGAGGTTGTTGTTGAATTTCTTGACGTTTTACAATGTTGAGGTTATTGTTGAATTTTTTGGTAATTTTCAATATGGATGTTCTTGAATTTGTTGGTGATTTTGAATGTTGAGGTTGTTGTTGAAATTGTTGGTGTTTTTCAATGTTGAGGTTGTTGTTGAATTTGTTGGTTATTTCCAATATTGAGTTTTTTGTTGAAATTGTTGGTGTTAACAATCTTTTTTTGTTGAAGTTGTTTGCATTTTAAAAGCTTAGTTTGTTGTTGATTTGGGTGGCATTTTTCAATGTTGAGGTTGTTGTTGAATTTGTTTTTGATTATCAATATTGAGGTTGTTAAATTTGTTGGTGTTATCATTGATATTTTTTGAACTTCTTTGCATTATGCAATGTTGAGGTTGATGTTGAATTTGTAGGTCTTTTTCAATGTTGATGTTGTTGTTGAATATGTTGGTGATTTCCTATATTGTGGTTGTTGTTGAATTTATTGGTGTTATCCATGTTATTTTTTGGACTTTTTTGTATTTTTCAATGTTGAGGTTGTTGAATTTGTTCTTATTTTTCAATGTTGAGGTTGTTGTTGAATTTGTAGGTTTTTTTCAATGTTGAGGTTGTTGTTGAATTTGTTGGAGTTTTTCAATGTTGAGGTTGTTGTTGAATTTGTTGCTGTTATCAATTATTTTTGTTGAAGTTGTTTGTATATTTAAAAGCTGAGTTTGTTGTTGAATTGGTTGGCGTTTTTCAAGTTTGAGGTTGTTGTTGAATTTGTTGGTGATTTCAATATTGAGGTTGATGTTGAATTTGTAGGTGTTTTCAATGTTGAGCTTGTTGTTGAATTTGTTGGTGTTTTTCAATGTTGAGGTTGTTGTTGAATTTATTGGTGTTTTTCAATGTTGAGGTTGTTGTTGAATTTGTTGGTGATTTTCAATATTGAGGTTGTTGTTGAATTTGTTGGTTATTTCCAATATTGAGTTTTTTGTTGAAATTGTTGGTGTTATCAATCTTTTTTTGTTGAAGTTGTTTGTATTTTTAAAAGCTTAGTTTGTTGTCGATTTGGGCGGCGTTTTTCAATGTTGTGGTTGTGGTTGAATTTGTTGGTGTTTTTCAATGTTGCGGTAGTTGTTGAATTTTTCGGTGTTTTTAATTGTTGATTTTGTTGTTGAATTTGTTGGTCAGCTTCAATATTGAAGTTGTTGAATTTGTTGGGTGATTTTCAATGTTGAGGTTGTTGTTGAATTTGTTCGTGTCTTTAAATATTGAGGTTTTTGTTGAATTTGCTGGTGTTTTTCAATGTTGATGTTGTTTTTGAATTTGTTGGTGACTTTCAATATTGAGGTTGTTGTTGAATTTATTGGAGTTTTTCAATGTTGAAGTTGTTGTTGAATTTGGTGGTGTTATCAATGTTTTTTCTGAACTTTTTATCTACTTTTAAAAGTTGAGGTTGTTGATGAATTTGTTGGTGTTTTTCAATGTTGAGGTTGTTGTTGAATTTGTTGGTGATTATCAATATTGAGTTTGATGTTGAATTTGTTGGCGTTTTACAATGTTGAGGTTAATGTTGAAATTTTTGGTAATTTTCAATATTGATGTTGTTGAATTTGTTGGTGATTTTGAATGTTGATGTTGTTGTTGAATTTGTTGATGTCTTTCAATATTTAGCTTGTTGTTGAATTTTTTTGTGTTTTTCATTGTTGAGGTTGTTGTTGAATTTGTTGGTGCAATCAATGTTTTTTTTTGAACTTTTTCTCTTCTTTTAAAATTTGAGGTTGTTGTTGAATTTGTTGGTGTTTTTCAATGTTGAGCTTGTTGTTGAATTTGTAGGTTTTTTTCAATGTTGAGGTTGTTGTTGAATTTGTTGGTGTTTATCAATGTTGAGGTTGTTGTTGAATTTGTCGGTGTCATCAATCTTTTTATGTTGAAGTTGTTTGTATTTTTAAAAGCTTAGTTTGCTGTTGAATTGGGTGGCATTTTTCAATGTTGAGGTTGTTGTTGAATTTGTTGGTGTTTTTCAATGTAGATGTTCTTGTTGAATTTGTTGCTGTTATCAATCTTTTTTTGTTGAAGTTGTTTGTATTTTTAAAAGCTGAGTTTGTTGTTGAATTGGTTGGCGTTTTTCAAGTTTGAGGTTGTTGTTGAATTTGTTGGTGATTTCAATATTTAGGTTGATGTTGAATTTGTAGGTGTTTTCAATGTTGAGGTTGTTTTTGAATTTGTAGGTGTTTTTCAATGTTGAGCTTGTTGTTGAATTTGTTGGTGTTTTTCAATGTTGAGGTTGTTGTTGAATTTATTGGTGTTTATCAATGTTGAGGTTGTTGTTGAATTTGTTGGTGATTTTCAATATTGAGGTTGTTGATGAATTTGTTGGTTATTTCCAATATTGAGTTTTTTGTTGAATTTGTAGGTGATTTTGAATGTTGATGTTGTTGTTGAATTTGCTGATGTCTTTCAATATTTAGCTTGTTGTTGAATTTTTTTGTGTTTTTCATTTTTGAGGTTGTTGTTGAATTTGTTTCTGCTATCAATGTTTTTTTTTGAACTTTTTCTCTTCTTTTAAAATTTGAGGTTGTTGTTGAATTTGTTGGTGTTTTTCAATGTTGAGCTTGTTGTTGAATTTGTAGGTTTTTTTCAATGTTGAGGTTGTTGTTGAATTTGTTGGTGTTTCACAATGTTGAGGTTGTTGTTGAATTTGTCGGTGTCATCAATCTTTTTTTGTTGAAGTTGTTTGTATTTTTAAAAGCTTAGTTTGCTGTTGAATTGGGTGGCATTTTTCGATGTTGAGGTTGTTGTTGAATTTGTTGTTAATTTTCAATATTGAGGTTGTTGTTGAATTTGTTCGTGTTATCAATGTTATGTTTTGAACTTTTCTGTATTTTTCAACGTTGCGGTTGTTGTTGAATTTGTTGGTGTTGTCAATGTAATTTTTTGAACTTTTCTGTATTTTTCAATGTTGCGGTTATTTATTTTTCTGGTGTTTTTCATTGTTGAGGTTGTTGAAGTTGTTGATGTTTTTCAATGTTGAGGTTGTAGTTGAATTTGTTGGTGTTTTTCATTGTTGAGTTTGTTGTTGAATTTGTTGGTGTTTTTCAATGTTGCGGTTGTTGTTGAATTTTTCGGAGTTTTTTATCCTTGATTTTGTTGTTGAATTTGTTGGTGATTTTCAATATTGAAGTTGTTGAATTTGTTGGGTGATTTTCAATGTTGTGGTTGTAGTTGAATTTCTTGGTGTCTTTCAATATTGAGGTTGTTGTTGAATTTGCTGGTGTTTTTCAATGTTGATGTTGTTGTTGAATTTGTTGGTGACTTTCAATATTGTGGTTTTTGTTGAATTTGTTGGTGTTTTTCATTGTTGAGGTTGTTGTTGAAATTGTAGCTGTTATCAATGTTATTTTTTGAACATTTAGTGTACTTTTGAAAGTTGAGCTTGTTGTTGAATTTGTTGGTTTTTTTCAATGTTGAGGTTGTTGTTATATTTGTAGGTATTTTTCAATGCTGAGGTAGTTGTTGAATTTAATGGTATTTTTCTATGTTGATTTTGTTGAATTTGTTGGTGATTTTCAGTGTTGAGGTTGCTGTTGAATTTGTTGTTGATTTTCAATATTGAGATTGTTGATGAATTTGTTGGTGTTATCAATGATATTTTTTGAACTTTTTTGTAGTTTTCAATGTTGATGTTGTTGTTGAATTTGTTGGTGTTATCATTGTTATTTTTTGAACTATTTTGTATTTTTCAATGTTGAGGTTGTTGTTGAATTTTTTGGTGTTTTTCATTGTTGAGGTTGTTGAATTTGTTGGTGTTTTTCATTGTTGAGGTTGTTGTTGAATTTGTTGGTGTTATCAATGTTTTTTTTGAACTTTTTCTCTTTTAAAGGTTGAGGTTGTTGTTGAATTTGTTGGTATTTTTCAATGTCGCGGTTGTTGTTGAATTTGTTGGTGTTTTTCATTGTTGAGGTTGTTGAATTTGTTGGTGTTTTTCATTGTCGAGGTTGTTGTTGAATTTGTTGGTGTTTTTCAATGTTGAGGTTGTTCAATTTGTTGGTGATTTTCAATATTTAGGTTGTTGTTGAAATTGTTGGATTTATCAATGTTCTTTTTTGAACTTTTTTGTACTTTTAAATGTTGAGGTTGTTGTTGAAATTCATTGTGTTTTTCATGTTGAGGTTGTTGTTAAATTTTTTGGCGTTTTTCAATGTTGAGATTGTTGAATTTGTTGCTGATTTAAAATGCTGATGTCGTTGTTGAACTTGTTGGTGTTTTTCAAAGTTGAGGTTGTTGTTGAATTAGTTGGTGATTTTTAATATTGATGTTATTGTTGAATTTGTTGGTGTTATCAATGCTTTTTTTGAACTTTTTTGTATTTTTCAATGCTGAGGTTGTTGTTGAATTTGTTGGTATTTTTCAATGTTGAGGTTGTTGTTGAATTTGTTGGTATTTTTCATTGTTGAGGATGTTGTTGAATTTGATGCTGTTTTTCAATATTGAGGTTTTTGTTGAATTTGTTGGTGTTTTTCATTGTTGAGGTTGTTCAATTTGTTGGTGATTTTCAATATTTAGGTTGTTGTTGAAATTGTTGGATTTATCAATGTTCTTTTTTGAACTTCTTTGTACTTTTAAATGTTGAGATTGTTGTTGAAATTCATTGTGTTTTTCATGTTGAGGTTGTTGTTCAAATTTTTGGCGTTTTTCAATGTTGATATTTTTGAATTTGTTGCTGATTTAAAATGCTGAGGTCGTTGTTGAACTTGTTGGTGTTTTTCAATGTTCAGGTTGTTGTTGAATTAGTAGGTGATTTTTAATATTGATGTTATTGTTAAATTTGTTGGTGTTTTTCATTGTTGACGTTTTTGTTGAATTTGTTGGTGTTTTTCATTGTTGAGGTTTTTGTTGATTTTGTTGGTGTTATCAATGTTTTTTGTTGAACTTGTTTGTATTTTTTAAAGTTAAGGTTGTTGTTGAATTGTTGGTGTTTTTCAATTTTGAGTTTGTTGTTGAATTTGTTGGTGTTTTTCATTTTTGAGGTTGATGTTGAATTTGTTGGTGTTTTTCATTGTAGAGGATGTTGTTGAATTTGTTGCTGTTTTTAAATAACGAGGTTGTTGTTGAATTTGCTGGTGTTTTTCATTGTTGAGGTTTTTGTTGAATTTGTTGGTGTTATCAATTTTTTTTGTTGAACTTGTTTGTATTTTTAAAAGTTACAGTTGTTGTTGAATTTGTTGTTGTTTTTCAATGTTGAGGTTGTTGTTGAATTTTTTGGTTTTTTTCATTGTTGAGGTTTTTGTTGAATTTGTTGTTGTTTTTCATTGTTGAGGTTGTTGTTCACATTGTTGCCGTTATCAATGTTATTTTTTGAACGTTTATTGTATTTTTGAAAGTTGAGCATGCTGTTGAATTAGTTGGTTTTTTTCAATGTTGAGGTTGTTGTTGAATTTGTTGGTGTTTTTCAATGCTGAGGTTGTTGTTGAATTTAATCGTGTTTTTTAATGTTGAGGTTGATGTTGATTTTATTGATGTTTTTCTAAGTTGATTTTGTTGAAGTTGTTGGTGTTTTTCAATGTTGAGGTTGTTGTTGATTTTGTTGGTGTTTTTCATTGTTGAGGTTGTTGTTGAATTTGTAGGTGTTTTTCTGTGATAAGGTTGTTCAATTTGTTGGTGATTTTCAATGTTGAGGTTGTTTTTGAATTTGTTATTTTATCAAAGTTCTTTTTTGAACTCTTTTGTACTTTTAAATGTTGAGGTTGTTGTCGAAATTGTTGGTGTCTTTCAATGTTGAGGTTGTTGTTGAATTTGTTGGTGTTATCAATGCTTTTTTTGAACTTTTTCGTATTTTTCAATGCTGAGGTTGTTGTTGAATTTGTTGGTATTTTTCAATGTTGAGGTTGATGTTGAATTTGTTGGTATTTTTGAATATTGAGGATGTTGTTGAATTTGTTTCTTTTATTCAATATTGAGGTTGTTGTTGAATTTGTTGCTGATTTTCATTGTTGAGGTTGTTTTTGAATTTGTTGGTGTTTTTCAATGTTGATGTTGTTGTTGAATTTGCTGGTGTTTTTCATTGTTACGATTTTTGTTGAATTTGTTGTTGCTTTTCAATGTTGACGTTGTTGTTGAATTTGTTGGTGTTATCAAAGTGATTTTGAACTTTTTCTCTTCTTTTAAAAGTTGAGGTTGATGTTGCATTTGTTGGTGATTTTCAATGTTGAGGATGTTGTTGAATTTGTTGCTGTTATTCAATATTGAGGTTGTTGCTGAATTTGTTGGTGTTTTTCATTGCTGAGGTTTTTGTTGAATTTGTTGGTGTTATCAATGTTCTTTGTTAAACTTCTGGTATTTTTTAAAGTTAAGATTTTTTTAGAATTTGTTGGTGTTTGGCTACGTTGACCTTGTTCAATTTGTTGGTGATTCTCAATGTTGAGGTTGTTGTTGAACTTGTTGTTTTTATCAATGTTCTTTTTTGAACTTTTTCTCTTCTTTTAAAAGTTGAGGTTGTTGTTGAATTTGTTGGTGATTTTCAATATTGTGGTTGTTGTGGAATTTGATGATGTGTTTCATTGTTGAGGTAGTTGTTGAATTTGTTGTTGATTTTCAATATCGAGTTTGTTGTTGAAATTGATGGTGTTGTCCATGTTATTTTTTTAACTTTTTTTTATTTTTCAATGTTGAGGTTGTTGTTGAATTTGTTGGTGTTATCAATGTTTTTTTTTGAACTTTTTCTCTTCTTTTAAAAGTAGAGGTTATTGAATTTGTTGCTGTTTTTCATTGTTGAGGTTGCTGTTGAATTTGTTGGTTTATTTCAATCCTGAGGTTGTTGTTGAATTTGTTGATGTTTTTCATTGTTGATGTTGTTGTTGAATTTGTTGGTGTTATCAATGTTATTTTTTGAACATTTATTGTATTTTTGAAACTTGAGCTTGTTGTTGAATTTGTTGGTTTTTTTCAATGTTGAGGTTGTTGGATTTGTTGGTGTTTTTCAATGTTGAGGTTGTTGTTGAATTTAATGGCTTTTTTTTAATGTTGAGGTTGTTGTTGAATTTATTGGTGTTTTTCAATGTTAATTTTGTTGAATTTGTTGGTGATTTTAAATGTTGAGGATGTTCTTGAATTTGTTGGTGTTATAAATGTTATGTTTTGAACTTCTTTGTAGTTTTGAAAGTTGCAATTGTTGTTGAATTTGTTGGTTTTTTCCAAAGCTGAGGTTGTTGTTGAATTTGTTGGTGTTTTTAAATGTTGAGGTTGTTGTTGATTTTGTTGGTGAATTTCAATGTTGAGGTTATTGTTGAATTTGTTGTTGATTTTCAATATTGAGTTTGATGTTGAATTTGTTGGTATTATCAATGTTATTTTTTGAACTTTTTGGTATTTATCAATGTTGAGGTTGTTGTTCAATTTGTTGGTGTTATCAATTTTATTTTTTGCACTTTTTTGTATTTTTCAATGTTGTGGTTGTTGTTGAATTTGTTGGTTTTATCAATGTTGAGGTTGTTCAATTTGTTGGTGATTTTCAATATTGAGGTTGTTGTGGAATTTGTTGGTGTTTTTCATTGTTGAGGATGCTGAAGTTGTTGGTGTTTTTCAATGTTGAGGTTGTTGTTGAATTTGGTGGTGTTTTTTCATTGCTGAGGTTGTTGTTGAATTTATTGGTGTTATCAATGTTTTTTGTTGAACTTGTTTGAATTTTTTAAGTTAAGTTTGTTGTATAATTTGTTGGTGTTTTTCAATGTTGAGGTTATTCAATTTGTTGGTGAGTTTAAATATTGAGGTTTTTGTTGAACTTGATGGTGTAATCAATGTTCTTTTTTGAACTTTTTCTATTCTTTTAAAAGTTGAAGTTGTTGATGAATTTGTTGGGATTTCAATGCTGAGGTTATTGTTGAATTTGATGGTGTTATCAATGTTATTTTTTGAACTTTTTTGTATTTTTCAATGTTGAGGTTGTTGTTGAATTTGTTGGTGCTTTTCAATGTTGAGGTTGTTTTTGAATTTGTTGGTGTTATGAATGTTATTTTTCGAACTTTTTCTCTTCTTTTAAAAGTTGAGGTTGTTGTTAAATTTGTTGGTATTTTTCAATGTTGAGGTTGTTGATGAATTTGCTGATTTTTTTCAATGTTGAGGTTGTTGTTGAATTTGTTGTTGATTTTCAATATCGAGTTTGTTGTTGAATTTGATGGTGTTATCAATGTTATTTTTTGAACTTTTTTGTATTTTTCAATGTTGAGTTTGTTGTTGAATTTGTTAGTGTTTTTCATTCTTGATGTTGTTGTTGAATTTGTTGGTGTTTTTCAATGTTGAGGTTGTTGTTGAATTTGTTGGTGTTTTTCATTGTAGAGGTTTTTGTTGAATTTGTTGGCGTTTTTCATTGTTGAGGTTGTTGTTGAATTTGTTGGTGTTATCAATGTTTCTTTTGAACTTTTTCTCTAATTTTAAAAGTTGAGCTTGTTGTTCAATTTGTTGGTTTTTTTCAATGTTGAGGTTGTTGTTGAATGTGTTGGTGATTTTCAAGTTGAGGTTGTTGTTGAGTTTGTTGTTGATTTTCAATTTTGACTTTGTTGTCGAATTTGTTGGTGTTATCAATGTTATTTTTTGAACTTTTTTGTATTTTTCAATGTTGAGGTTGTTGTTGAATTTGTTGGTTTTATCAATGTTGTGGTTATTCAATTTGTTGGTGATTTTCAATATTGAGGTTGTTGTTGAATTTGTTGTTGATTTTCATTGTTGAGTTTGTTGAATTTGTTGGTGTTTTTCATTGTTGAGGTTGTTGAGGTTGTTGGTGATTTTCAATGTTGAGGTTGTTGTTGAATTTGTTGTTGATTTTCAATATTGAGTTTGATGTTGAATTTGTTGGTATTATCAATGTTATTTTTTGAACTTTTTGGTATTTATCAATGTTGAGGTTGTTGTTCAATTTGTTGGTGTTATCAATGTTATTTTTCCACTTTTTTGTATTTTTCAATGTAGTGGTTTTTGTTGAATTTGTTGGTTTTATCAATGTTGAGGTTGTTCAATTTGTTGGTGATTTTCAATATTGAGGTTGTTGTGGAATTTGTTGGTGTTCTTCATTGTTGAGGTTGCTGAAGTTGTTGGTGTTTTTCAATGTTGAGGTTGTTGTTGAATTTGTTGGTGTTTTTCATTGTTGAGGTTGTTTTTGAATTTATTGGTGTTATCAATGTTTTTTGCTGAACTTTTCTCTTTTAAAAGTAGACGTTGTTGAATTTGTTGGTATTTTTCATTGTTGCGGTTTTTTAATTTTTTAGTGTTTTTCATTGTTGAGGTTGTTGAAGTTGTTGGTGTTTTTAATTGTTGATTTTGTTGTTGAATTTGTTGGTCAGCTTCAATATTGAAGTTGTTGAATTTGTTCGTGTCTTTCAATATTGAGGTTTTTGTTGAATTTGCTGGTGTTTTTCAATGTTGATGTTGTTTTTGAATTTGTTGGTGACTTTCAATATTGAGGTTTTTGTTGAATTTATTGGAGTTTTTCAATGTTGAAGTTGTTGTTGAATTTGATGGTGTTATCAATGTTTTTTCTGAACTTTTTATCTTCTTTTAAAAGTTGAGGTTGTTGATGAATTTGTTGGTGTTTTTCAATGTTGAGGTTGTTGTTGAATTTGTTGGTGATTATCAATATTGAGTTTGATGTTGAATTTGTTGGCGTTTTACAATGTTGAGGTTAATGTTGAAATTTTTGGTAATTTTCAATATTGATGTTGTTGAATTTGTTGGTGATTTTGAATGTTGATGTTGTTGTTGAATTTGTTGATGTCTTTCAATATTTAGCTTGTTGTTGAATTTTTTTGTGTTTTTCATTGTTGAGGTTGTTGTTGAATTTGTTGGTGTTATCAATGTTTTTTTTTGAACTTTTTCTCTTCTTTTAAAATTTGAGGTTGTTGTTGAATTTGTTGGTGTTTTTCAATGTTGAGCTTGTTGTTGAATTTGTAGGTTTTTTTCAATGTTGAGGTTGTTGTTGAATTTGTTGGTGTTTTTCAATGTTGAGGTTGTTGTTGAATTTGTTGGTGTTATCAATCTTTTTTTGTTGAAGTTGTTTGTATTTTTAAAAGCTTAGTTTGCTCTTGAATTGTGTGGCATTTTTCGATGTTGAGGTTGTTGTTGAATTTGTTGTTAATTTTCAATATTGAGGTTGTTGTTGAATTTGTTGGTGTTGTCAATGTTATTTTTTGAACTTTTTTGTATTTTTCAATGTTGCGGTTGTTTATTTTTCTGACGTTTTTCATTGTTGAGGTTGTTGAAGTTGTTGATGTTTTTCAATGTTGAGGTTGTTGTTGAATTTGTTGGTGTTTTTCATTGTTGAGTTTGTTGTTGAATTTGTTGGTATTTTTCAATGTTGCGGTTGTTGTTGAATTTTTCGGAGTTTTTCATTCTTGATTTTGTTGTTGAATTTGTTGGTGATTTTCAATATTGAAATTGTTGAATTTGTTGGGTGATTTTCAATGTTGTGGCTGTAGTTGAATTTCTTGGTGTCTTTCAATATTGAGGTTGTTGTTGAATTTGCTGGTGTTTTTCAATGTTAATGTTGTTGTTGAATTTGTTGGTGACTTTCAATATTGTGGTTTTTGTTGAATTTGTTGGTGTTTTTCAATGTTGAGGTTGTTGTTGAATTTGTTGTTAATTTTCAATATTGATGTTGTTGTTGAATTTGTTTGTGTTATCAATGTTATTTTTTGAACTTTTTTGTATTTTTCAACGTTGAGGTTGATGTTGAATTTGTTGGTGTTATCAATGTTATTTTTTGAACTTTTTTGTATTTTTCAATGTTGCGGTTGTTTATTTTTCTGGTGTTTTTCAATGTTGAGGTTGTTGAAGTTGTTGATGTTTTTCAATGTTGAGGTTGTTGTTGAATTTGTTGGTGTTTTTCATTGTTGAGTTTGTTATTGAATTTGTTGGTGTTTTTCAATGTTGCGGTTGTTGTTGAATTTTTCGGTGTTTTTAATTCTTGATTTTGTTGTTGAATTTGTTGGCTGATTTTCAATGTTGAGGTTGTAGTAGAATTTTTTGCTGTCTTTCAATATTGAGGTTGTTGTTGAATTTGCTGGTGTTTTTCAATGTTGATGTTGTTGTGGAATTTGTTGGTGTTATTAATGTTTTTTTTGAACTTTTTCTCTTCTTTTAAAAGTTGAGGTTGTTGTTGAATTTGTTGGTGTTTTTCAATGTTGAGGTTGTTGTAGAATTTGTTGGTGATTTTGAATATTGAAATTGTTGTTGAATTTCTTGGCGTTTTACAATGTTGAGGTTATTGTTGAATTTTTTGGTAATTTTCAATATGGATGTTCTTGAATTTGTTGGTGATTTTGAATGTTGAGGTTGTTGTTGAAATTGTTGGTGTTTTTCAATGTTGAGGTTGTTGTTGAATTTGTTGGTTATTTCCAATATTGAGTTTTTTGTTGAAATTGTTGGTG
Organism: Cetorhinus maximus; assembly: GCF_964194155.1. Classification (NCBI taxonomy): domain Eukaryota; kingdom Metazoa; phylum Chordata; class Chondrichthyes; order Lamniformes; family Cetorhinidae; genus Cetorhinus; species Cetorhinus maximus. The sequence continues at coordinate 386,851 of NW_027596205.1, forward strand.
TTAACAATCTTTTTTTGTTGAAGTTGTTTGCATTTTAAAAGCTTAGTTTGTTGTTGATTTGGGTGGCGTTTTTCAATGTTGAGGTTGTTGTTGAATTTGTTTTTGATTATCAATATTGAGGTTGTTAAATTTGTTGGTGTTATCATTGATATTTTTTGAACTTCTTTGCATTATGCAATGTTGAGGTTGATGTTGAATTTGTAGGTCTTTTTCAATGTTGATGTTGCTGTTGAATATGTTGGTGATTTCCTATATTGTGGTTGTTGTTGAATTTATTGGTGTTATCCATGTTATTTTTTGGACTTTTTTGTATTTTTCAATGTTGAGGTTGTTGAATTTGTACTTATTTTTCAATGTTGAGGTTGTTGTTGAATTTGTAGGTTTTTTTCAATGTTGAGGTTGTTGTTGAATTTGTTGGTGTTTTTCAATGTTGAGGTTGTTGTTGAATTTGTTGGAGTTTTTCAATGTTGAGGTTGTAGTTGAATTTGTTGGTGTTTTTCATTGTTGAGTTTGTTGTTGAATTTGTTGGTGTTTTTCAATGTTGCGGTTGTTGTTGAATTTTTCGGAGTTTTTTATTCTTGATTTTGTTGTTGAATTTGTTGGTGATTTTCAATATTGAAGTTGTTGAATTTGTTGGGTGATTTTCAATGTTGAGGTTCTTGTTGAATTTGTTGATGTCTTTCAATATTTAGCTTGTTGAATTTTTTTGTGTTTTTCATTGTTGAGGTTGTTGTTGAATTTGTTGGTGTTATCAATGTTATTTTTTGAACTTTTTTGTATTTTTCAACGTTGAGGTTGATGTTGAATTTGTTGGTGTTATCAATGTTATTTTTTGAACTTTTTTGTATTTTTCAATGTTGCGGTTGTTTATTTTTCTGGTGTTTTTCAATGTTGAGGTTGTTGAAGTTGTTGATGTTTTTCAATGTTGAGGTTGTTGTTGAATTTGTTGGTGTTTTTCATTGTTGAGTTTGTTATTGAATTTGTTGGTGTTTTTCAATGTTGCGGTTGTTGTTGAATTTTTCGGTGTTTTTAATTCTTGATTTTGTTGTTGAATTTGTTGGCTGATTTTCAATGTTGAGGTTGTAGTAGAATTTTTTGCTGTCTTTCAATATTGAGGTTGTTGTTGAATTTGCTGGTGTTTTTCAATGTTGATGTTGTTGTGGAATTTGTTGGTGTTATTAATGTTTTTTTTGAACTTTTTCTCTTCTTTTAAAAGTTGAGGTTGTTGTTGAATTTGTTGGTGTTTTTCAATGTTGAGGTTGTTGTAGAATTTGTTGGTGATTTTGAATATTGAAATTGTTGTTGAATTTCTTGGCGTTTTACAATGTTGAGGTTATTGTTGAATTTTTTGGTAATTTTCAATATGGATGTTCTTGAATTTGTTGGTGATTTTGAATGTTGAGGTTGTTGTTGAAATTGTTGGTGTTTTTCAATGTTGAGGTTGTTGTTGAATTTGTTGGTTATTTCCAATATTGAGTTTTTTGTTGAAATTGTTGGTGTTAACAATCTTTTTTTGTTGAAGTTGTTTGCATTTTAAAAGCTTAGTTTGTTGTTGATTTGGGTGGCGTTTTTCAATGTTGAGGTTGTTGTTGAATTTGTTTTTGATTATCAATATTGAGGTTGTTAAATTTGTTGGTGTTATCATTGATATTTTTTGAACTTCTTTGCATTATGCAATGTTGAGGTTGATGTTGAATTTGTAGGTCTTTTTCAATGTTGATGTTGCTGTTGAATATGTTGGTGATTTCCTATATTGTGGTTGTTGTTGAATTTATTGGTGTTATCCATGTTATTTTTTGGACTTTTTTGTATTTTTCAATGTTGAGGTTGTTGAATTTGTACTTATTTTTCAATGTTGAGGTTGTTGTTGAATTTGTAGGTTTTTTTCAATGTTGAGGTTGTTGTTGAATTTGTTGGTGTTTTTCAATGTTGAGGTTGTTGTTGAATTTGTTGGAGTTTTTCAATGTTGAGGTTGTAGTTGAATTTGTTGGTGTTTTTCATTGTTGAGTTTGTTGGTGTTTTTCAATGTTGCGGTTGTTGTTGAATTTTTCGGAGTTTTTTATTCTTGATTTTGTTGTTGAATTTGTTGGTGATTTTCAATATTGAAGTTGTTGAATTTGTTGGGTGATTTTCAATGTTGAGGTTCTTGTTGAATTTGTTGATGTCTTTCAATATTTAGCTTGTTGTTGAATTTTTTTGTGTTTTTCATTGTTGAGGTTGTTGTTGAATTTGTTGGTGTTATCAATTTTTTTTTTGAACTTTTTCTCTTTTAAAATTTGAGGTTGTTGTTGAATTTGTTGGTGTTTTTCAATGTTGAGGTTGTTGTTGAATTTGTTGGTGTTATCAATCTTTTTTTGTTGAAGTTGTTTGTATTTTTAAAAGCTTAGTTTGCTCTTGAATTGTGTGGCATTTTTCGATGTTGCGGTTGTTGTTGAATTTGTTGTTAATTTTCAATATTGAGGTTGTTGTTGAATTTGTTGGTGTTGTCAATGTTATTTTTTGAACTTTTTTGTATTTTTTAATGTTGCGGTTGTTTATTTTTCTGACGTTTTTCATTGTTGAGGTTGTTGAAGTTGTTGATGTTTTTCAATGTTGAGGTTGTTGTTGAATTTGTTGGTGTTTTTCATTGTTGAGTTTGTTGTTGAATTTGTTGGTATTTTTCAATGTTGCGGTTGTTGTTGAATTTTTCGGAGTTTTTCATTCTTGATTTTTTTGTTGAATTTGTTGGTGATTTTCAATATTGAAGTTGTTGAATTTGTTGGGTGATTTTCAATGTTGTGGCTGTAGTTGAATTTCTTGGTGTCTTTCAATATTGAGGTTGTTGTTGAATTTGCTGGTGTTTTTCAATGTTAATGTTGTTGTTGAATTTGTTGGTGACTTTCAATATTGTGGTTTTTGTTGAATTTGTTAGTGTTTTTCAATGTTGAGGTTGTTGTTGAATTTGTTGTTTATTTTCAATATTGAGGTTGTTGTTGAATTTGTTTGTGTTATCAATGTTATTTTTTGAACTTTTTTGTATTTTTCAACGTTGAGGTTGATGTTGAATTTGTTGGTGTTATCAATGTTATTTTTTGAACTTTTTTGTATTTTTCAATGTTGCGGTTGTTTATTTTTCTGGTGTTTTTCAATGTTGAGGTTGTTGTTGAATTTGTTGGTGTTTTTCATTGTTGAGTTTGTTATTGAATTTGTTGGTGTTTTTCAATGTTGCGGTTGTTGTTGAATTTTTCGGTGTTTTTAATTCTTGATTTTGTTGTTGAATTTGTTGGCTGATTTTCAATGTTGAGGTTGTAGTAGAATTTTTTGCTGTCTTTCAATGTTGAGGTTGTTGTTGAATTTGCTGGTGTTTTTCATTGTTGATGTTGTTGTTGAATTTGTTGGTGACTTTCAATATTGTGGTTTTTGTTGATTTTGTTGGTGTTTTTCAATGTTGAGGTTATTGTTGAATTTGGTGGTGTTATCAATGTTTTTTGTGAACTTTTTCTCTTCTTTTAAAAGTTGAGGTTGTTGTTGAATTTGTTGGTGTTTTTCAATATTGAGGTTGTTGTTGAATTTGTTGGTGATTTTCAATATTGAGGTTGTTGTTGAATTTGTTGGCGTTTTACAATGTTGAGGTTATTGTTGAATTTTTTGGTAATTTTCAATATGGATGTTGTTGAATTTGTTGGTGATTTTGAATGCTGAGGTTGTTGTTGAAATTGTTGGTGTATTTCAATGTTGAGGTTGTTGTTGAATTTGTTGGTTATTTCCAATATTGAGTTTTTTGTTGAAATTGTTGGTGTTATCAATCTTTTTTTGTTGAAGTTGTTTGCATTTTAAAAGCTTAGTTTGTTGTTGATTTGGGTGGCGTTTATCAATGTTGAGGTTGTTGTTGAATTTGTTTTTGATTATCAATATTGAGGTTGTTAAATTTGTTGGTGTTATCATTGATATTTTTTGAACTTCTTTGCATTATGCAATGTTGAGGTTGATGTTGAATTTGTAGATCTTTTTCAATGCTGATGTTGTTGTTGAATATGTTGGTGATTTCCAATATTGTGGTTGTTGTTGAATTTATTGGTGTTATCAATGTTATTTTTTGGACTTTTTTGTATTTTCCAATGTTGAGGTTGTTGAATTTGTTCTTATTTTTCAATGTTGAGGTTGTTGTTGAATTTGTAGGTTTTTTTCAATGTTGAGGTTGTTGTTGAATTTGTTGGTGTTTTTCAATGTTGAGGTTGTTGTTGAATTTGTTGCTGTTATCAATCTTTTTTTTGTTGGAGTTGTTTGTATTTTTAAAAGCTGAGTTTGTTGTTGAATTGGTTGGCGTTTTTCAATTTTGAGGTTGTTGTTGAATTTGTTGGTAATTTCAATATTTAGGTTGATGTTGAATTTGTAGGTGTTTTTCAATGTTGAGGTTGTTTTTGAATTTGTTGGTGATTTCAATATTTAGGTTGGTGTTGAATTTGTAGGTGTTTTTCAATGTTGAGGTTGTTTTTGAATTTGTTGGTGTTTTTCAATGTTGAGCTTGTTGTTGAATTTGTTGTTGTTTTTCAATGTTGAGGTTGTTGTTGAATTTATTGGTGTTTTTCAATGTTGAGGTTGTTCTTGAATTTGTTGGTGATTTTCAATATTGAGGTTGTTGTTGAATTTGTTGGTTATTTCCAATATTGAGTTTTTTGTTGAAATTGTTGGTGTTATCAATCTTTTTTGTTGAAGTTGTTTGTATTTTTAAAAACTTAGTTTGTTGTTGATTTGGGTGGCGTTTTTCAATGTTGTGGTTGTGATTGTATTTGTTGGTGTTTTTCAATGTTGCAGTAGTTGTTGAATTTTTTGGTGTTTTTAATTGTTGATTTTGTTGTTGAATTTGTTGGTGACCTTCAATATTGAAGTTGTTGAATTTGTTGGGTGATTATCAATGTTGAGGTTGTTGTTGAATTTGTTGGTGTCTTTCAATGTTGATGTTGTTGTTGAATTTGCTGGTGTTTTTCAATGTTGATGTTGTTTTCGAATTTGTTGGTGACTTTCAATTTTGACGTTGTTGTTGAATTTATTGGAGTTTTTCAATGTTGAGGTTGTTGTTGAATTTGGTGGTGTTATCAATGTTTTTTCTGAACTTTTTATCTTCTTTTAAAAGTTGAGGTTGTTGATGAATTTGTTGGTGTTTTTCAATTTTGAGGTTGTTGTTGAATTTGTTGGTTATTATCAATATTGAGTTTGATGTTGAATTTGTTGGCGTTTTACAATGTTGAGGTTAATGTTGAAATTTTTGGTAATTTTCAATATTGATGTTGTTGAATTTTTTGGTGATTTTGAATGTTGAGGTTGTTGTTGAATTTGTTGATGTCTTTCAATATTTAGCTTGTTGAATTTTTTTGTGTTTTTCATTGTTGAGGTTGTAGTTGAATTTGTTGGTGTTATCAATGTTTTTTTTTGAACTTTTTCTCTTCTTTTAAAATTTGAGGTTGTTGTTGAATTTGTTGGTGTTTTTCAATGTTGAGCTTGTTGTTAAATTTGTAGGTTTTTTTCAATGTTGAGGTTGTTGTTGAATTTGTTGGTGTTTTTCAATGTTGAGGTTGTTGTTGAATTTGTCGGTGTTATCAATCTTTTTTTGTTGAAGTTGTTTGTATGTTTAAAAGCTTAGTTTGCTGTTGAATTGGGTGGCGTTTTTCAATGTTGAGGTTGTTGTTGAATTTATTGTTAATTTTTATTATTGATGCTGTTGTTGAATTTATTTTTTGAACTTTTTTGTATTTTTCAACATTGAGGTTGTTGTTGAATTTGTTGGTGTTATCAATGATATTTTTTGAACTTTTTTGTATTTTTCAATGTTGCGGTTGTTTATTTTTCTGGTGTTTTTCATTGTTGAGGTTGTTGAAGTTGTTGATGTTTTTCAATGTTGAGGTTGTTGTTGAATTTGTTGGTGTTTTTCATTGTTGAGTTTGTTGTTGAATTTGTTGGTGTTTTTCAATGTTGCGGTTGTTGTTGAATTTTTTGGTGTTTTTTATTCTTGATTTTGTTGTTGAATTTGTTAGTGATTTTCAATGTTGAAGTTGTTGAATTTGTTGGGTGATTTTCAATGTTGAGGTTGTAGTTGGATTTCTTGGTGTCTTTCAATATTGAGGTTGTTGTTGAATTTGCTGGTGTTTTTCAATGTTGATGTTGAATTTGTTGGTGACTTTCAATATTGTGGTTTTTGTTGAATTTGTTGGCGCTTTTCAATGTTGAGGTTATTGTGGAATTTCTTGGTGTTATCAATGTTTTTTTTGAACTTTTTCTTTTCTTTTAAAAGTTGAGGTTGTTGTTGAATTTTTTGCTGGTTTCAATGTTGAGGTTGTTGTTGAATTTGTTGGTTATTTCCAATATTGAGTATTTTGTTGAAATTGTTGGTGTTATCAAACCTTTTTTGTTGAAGTTGTTTGCATTTTAAAAGCTTAGTTGTTGTGGATTTGGGTGGCGTTATTCAATGTTGAGGTTGTTGTTGAATTTGTTTTTGATTATCAGTATGAGGTTGTTAAATTTGTTGGTGTTATCATTGATATTTTTTGAAATTCTTTGCATTATGCAATGTTGAGGTTGATGTTGAATTTGTAGTTCTTTTTCAATGTTGATGTTGTTGTTGAATTTGTTGGTGATTTCCTATATTGTGGTTGTTGTTGAATTTGTCGGTGTTATCAATGTTATTTTTTGGACTTCTTTGTATTTTTCAATGTTGAGATTGTAGAATTTGTTCTTATTTTTCAATGTTGAGGTTGTTGTTGAATATGTTGCTATTATCAATGTTATTTTTTGAACTTTTTGTAATTTTCAATTTTGAGGTTCTGGTTGAATTTGTTGGTGTTTTTCAATGTTGAGGTTGTTGTTCCATATTTTGGTGTTTTTAATTGTTGAGGTTGTTGTTTAATTTGTTGGTGATTTTCAATGATGAGGTTGTTCAATTTATTGGTTCTTTTCATTGTTGAGGTTGTTGTTGAATTTGTTGGTATTTTTGAATGTTGAGATTGTTGTTGAATTTGTTGTTGTTTTTCATTGTTGATGTTTTAGATGAAGTTGTTGGTGTCTTTAATGTTGAAGTTTTTGTTGAATTTGTTGCTGTTATCGATGTTATTTTTTGAACATTTATTATAGTTTTGAAAGTTGAGGTTGGTTTGTTGGTTTTGTTCAATGTTGAGGTTGTTGTTGAATTTGTTGGTGTTTTTCAATGTTGAAGTTGTTGTTGAATGTGTTGGTGACATTGAATATTGAGGTTGTTGTTGAATTTGTTGTTGTTATCAATGTATTTTTTTGAGCTTTTTTGTATTTTTGAAAGTTGAGCTTCTTGTTGAATATGTTGGTGTTTTTGAATGTTGTGGTTGTTGTTGAATTTATTGATGATTTTCAATGTTGAGTTTGTTGTTGAATTTGTTGGTGATTTTCAATATTGAGATTTTGTTAAATTTGTTGCTGTTATCAATCTTTTTTTGTTGAAGTTGTTTGTAATTTTAAAAGCTGAGTTTGTTGTTGAATTGGTTGGTGTTTTTCAATGTTGAGGTTGTTGTTGAATTTATTGGTGTTTTTCAATGTTGAGGATGTTGTTGAATTTGTTGGTGATTTTCAATATTGCGGTTGTTGTTGAATTTGTCGGTTATTTCCAATATTGAATTTTTTGTTGAAATTGTTGGTGTTATCAATCTTTTTTTGTTGAAGTTGTTTGTATGTTTAAAAGCTTAGTTTGTTGTTGATTTTGGTGGCGTTTTTCAATGTTGAGGTTGTTGTTGTTTTTCAACGTTGATTTTGTTGAATTTTTTGCTGATTTTCAATATTGAGTTTGTTGTTGAATTTGTTGGTGTTATTAATGTTATTTTTTGAACTTTTTTGTATTTTTCAATGTTGAGGTTGTATTTGAATTTTTTGGTGTTTTTCATTGTTGAGGTTGTTGAAGGTGTTGGTGTTTTTCAATGTTGAGGTTGTTGTTGAATTTGTTGGTGTTTTTCAATGTTGAAGTTGTTGTTGAATTTGTTGGTGACATTGAATATTGAGGTTGTTGTTGAATTTGTTGTTGTTATCAATGTTCTTTTTTGAGATTTTTTGTATTTTTGAAAGTTGAGCTTCTTGTTGAATATGTTGGTGTTTTTGAATGTTGTGGTTGTTGTTGAATTTATTGATGATTTTCAATGTTGAGTTTGTTGTTGAATTTGTTGGTGATTTTCAATATTCAGATTTTGTTAAATTTGTTGCTGTTATCAATCTTTTTTTGTTGAAGTTGTTTGTATTTTTAAAAGCTGAGTTTGTTGTTGAATTGGTTGGTGTTTTTCAATGTTGAGGTTGTTGTTGAATTTATTGGTGTTTTTCAATGTTGAGGATGTTGTTGAATTTTTTGGTGATTGTCAATATTGCAGTTGTTGTTGAATTTGTTGGTTATTTCCAATATTGAATTTTTTGTTGAAATTGTTGGTGTTATCAATCTTTTTTTGTTGAAGTTGTTTGTATGTTTAAAAGCTTAGTTTGTTGTTGATTTTGGTGGCGTTTTTCAATGTTGTGGTTGTGGTTGAATTTGTTGGTGTTTTTCAATGTTGCGGTAGTTGTTGAATTTTTCGTTGTTTTTAATTGTTGATTTTGTTGTTGAATTTGTTGGTGATTTTCAATATTGAAGTTGTTGAATTTGTTGGGTGATTTTCAATGTTGAGGTTGTTGTTGAATTTGTTGGTGTCTTTTAATATTGAGGTTGTTGTTGAATTTGCTGGTGTTTTTCAATGTTGATGTTTTTGTTGAATTTGTTGGTGACTTTCAATATTGAGGTTGTTGTTGAATTTATTGGTGTCTTTCAATAGTGTGGTTGTTGTTGAATTTGTTGGTGTCTTTCAATATTGTGGTTATTGTTGAATCTTTTGGTGTTATCAATGTTTTTTTCGAACTTTTTCACTTGTAAATGTTGAGGTTGTTGTTGAAATTGTTGGTGATTTTCAATATTGCGGTTTTTGTTGAATTTTTTGTTGTTTTTAATTGTTTAGGTTGTTGTTAAATGTTGTTGGTGTTTTTCAATGTTGAGGTTGTTATTGAATTTGTTGCTGTTATCCATGTTATTTTTTGAACATTTTTGTATTTTTGAAAGTTGAGCTAGTTGATGAATGTGTTGGTTTTTTTCAATGTTGAGGTTGTTGTTGAATTTGTTGGTGTCTTTCAATGTTGATGTTGTTGAATTTATGTTGATTTTCGATATTGAGTTTGTTGTTGAATTTGTTGGTGTTATCAACTTTATTTTTTGAACTTTTTTGCATTTTACAATGTTGAGGTTGTTGTTGAATTTTCTGGTGTTTTTCAATGTTGAGGTTGTAGTTGAATTTCTAGGTGTTATTCAATGTTGAGGTTGTTGTTGAATTTGTAGGTGTTTTTCAATGTTGAGGTTGTTGAATTTGTTGGTGATTTTCAATATTGAGGTTGTTGTTGAATTTGTTGGTGTTTTTTAATGCTGAGGTTATTGAATTTGTTGGTGATTTTCAATATTGAGGTTGTTCTTGAATTTTTTGGTGTTATGAAAGTTCTTTTTTGAACTTTTTTGCACTTTTCAAGGGTGAGGTTCTTGTTGAATTTGTTGGCGTTTTTCAATGTTGAGCTTATTGTTTAATTTGTTGTTGTTTTTAAATGTTGAGGTTGTTGTTGAATTTTTTGGCTTTTTGCAATGATGATGTTGTTGAATTTGTTGGTGATTTTCAATATTGATGTTTTTGCGGAATTTTTTGTTGATTTTAATTGTTGAGGTTGTTCTTAAATTTGTTGGTGTATCTCAATGTTAAGATTGTTTTTGAATTTGTTGGCATTATCTATGTTATTTTTTGAACTTTTTGTATTTTTGAAAGCTGAGCTTGTTGTTGAATTTGTTAGTGATTTTCAATGTTGACGTTGTTGCTGAATTTGTTGCTGTTATCAATGTTATTTTTTGAACTTTTTTGTATTTTTGAAAGTTGAGCTTGTTGATGAATTTGTTGGTTTTATTCAATGTTGACGTTCTTGAATTTGTTGGTGTTTTTCAATGTTGCTGTTGAATTTGTTTGTGATTTTCAATATTGAGTTTGTTGTTGAATTTATTGGTGTTATCAACGTTATTTTTTGAACTTTTTTGTATTTTTCAATGTTGAGGTTGGTGTTGAATTTCTTTATATTTTTGAATGTTGCGGTTATTGTTGAATTTTTTGGTGTTTTTCATTGTTGAGGTTGCTGAAGTTGTTGGTGTTTTTCAATGTTGAGGTAGCTGTTGAATTTGTTGGAGTCTTTCAATATTGAGGTTGTTGTTAAATTTGTTGGTGTTCTTCATTGTTGACGTTGTTGTTGAGTTTGTTGGTGTTATCAATGTCTTTTGTTAAACTTTTTTGTATTTCTAAAAGTTAAGGTTGTTGTTGAATTTGTGGTTGTTTTCCAATGTTGAGGTTGTGGAATTTGTTGGTGATTTTCAATATTGAGGTTGTACTTGAATTTTTTGGTGTTATCAAAGTTCTTTTTTGAAATTTTTTGTACTTTTAAAGGTTGAGGTTGTTGTTGAATTTGTTGGCGTTTTTCAATGTTGAGGTTGTTGTTGAATTTGTTGGTGTCTTTCAATATTAAGGTTGTTGAAGTTGTTGGTGTTTTTTTCAATGTTAAGATTGTTGTTGAACTTGTTGGTGTTTTTCAATGTTGAGTTTGTTGTTGAATTTGTTGGTGTCTTTCAATATTGAGGTTGTTGTTGAATTTGTTGTTGAATTTCAATATTGAGTTTGTTGTTAAATTCGTTCCTGTCTTTCAATATTGAAGTTATTGTTGAATTTGTTGGTATTATCAATGTTATTTTTTGAACTTTTTCTCTTCTTTTAAAAGTTCAGATTGTTGATGAATTTGTTGGTCTTTTTCAATGTTGAGTTTGTTGTTGAATTTGTTGCTGTTTTTCAATGTTGATGTTGTTGAATTTGTTGATGATTTTCAATGTTGAGTTTGTTCTTGAATTTGTTGTTTTCTTTCAATATTGAGGTTGTTGTTGAATTTGTTGTTGTTTTTCATTGTTGAGGTTGTTGTTGAATTTGTTGGTGATATCAATGTCTTTTGTTGAACTTTTTTGTATTTTTAAAAGTTAAGGTTGTTGTTGAATTTGTTGGTGTTTTTCAATGTTGAGGTTGTTGAGTGTGTTGGTGATTTTCAATATTGAGGTTGTTGTTGAATTTTTTGGTGTTATCAATTTTCTTTTTTGAACTTTTTTGTACTTTTAAAGGTTGAGATTGTTGTTGAATTTGTTGGCGTTTTTCAATGTTGAGGTTGTTGTTGAAGTTGTTGGTGTCTTTCAATATTGAGGTTGTTGTTGAATTTGTTGGTGTCTTTCAATATTGAGGTTGTTGATGAATTAGTTGGTGACTTTCAATATTGAGGTTGTTGTTGAATTTGTTGGTGTCTTTCAATATTGTGGTTATTGTTCAATTTGTTGGTATCTTTCAATATTTGGTTATTGTTGAATTTGTTCGTGTTATCAATGTTTTTTTTGAACTTTTTCTCTTTTAAATGTTGAGGTTGTTGTTGAAATTGTTGGTGATTTTCAACATTGAGGTTTTTGTTGAATTTTTTGTTGTTTTTAATTTTTGAGGTTGTTGTTAAATGTTTTTGGTGTTTTTCAATGTTGAGGTTGTTATTGAATTTGATGTTGTTATCCATGTTAATTTTTGAACATTTTTGTATTTTTGAAAGTTAAGCTTGTTGATGAATGTGTTGGTTTTTTTCAATGTTGAGGTTGTTATTGAATTTGTTGGTGTTTTTCAATGTTGATGTTGTTGAATTTATTGTGATTTTCAATTTTGAGTTTGTTGTTGAATTTGTTGGTGTTATCAACTTTATTTTTTGAACTTTTTTGAATTTTACAATGTTGAGGTTGTTGTTGAATTTTCTGGTGTTTTTCAATGTTGAGGTTGTTGTTGAATTTGTAGGTGTTATTCAATGTTGAGGTTTGTTGAAATTGTAGGTGTTTTTCAATGTTGGAGTTGTTGAATTTGTTGGTGATTTTTAATATTGAGGCTGTTGTTGAATTTGTTGGTTTTATCAACGTTATTTTTTGAACTGTTTTGTACTTTTAAAGGTTGAAGTTGTTGAATTTGTTGTTGTTTTTCAATGTTGAGTTTTTTGTTAAATTTTTTGGTGTTTATCATTGTTGACGTTGTTGTTAAATTTGTTCGTGTTTTTCAATGTTGTGGTTGTTGTTGAATTTGTTGGTGTTATCAATGTTTTTTTTGAACTTTTTCTCTTCTTTTAAAAGTTGATGTTGTTGTTGAATTTGTTGGTGAGTTTTAATATAGAGGTTGTTGTTGAATTTGTTTGTGTTATAAATGTTCTTTTTAAACGTTTTTTGTATTTTTGAAAGTTGAGCTTTTTGTTGAATTTGTTCGTGTTTTTGCAATGTTGAGGTTGTTGTTGAATTTATTATTGTTTCTCAATGTTGAGGTTGTTGTTAAATTTTTTGGTGTTTTTTATTGTTGAGGTTGTTGTTGAATTACTTGGTTTTATCAATGTAATTTGTTGAACGTGTTTGTATTTTTAAAAGTTGAGGTTGTTGTTGAATTTGTTAGTGTTATCAGTGTTCTTTTTTGAACTTCTTCGTATTTTTGAAAGTTGAGCTTGTTGTTTAATATGTTGGTGTTTTTCAATGTTGTGTTTGTTGTTGAATTTATTGTTGTTATTCAATGTTGAGGTTGTTGTTTAATTTGTTGGTTTTTTGCAATGTTGAAGTTGTTGAATTTGTTGGTGATTTCGCATATTGAGTTTTTTATTGAATTTGTTTGTGTTATCAATGTTATTTTTTGATCTTCTTTGCATTTTTCAATGTTGTGGTTGATGTTGAATTTTTTGGTGTTTTTCAATGTTGAGGTTGTTGTTGAATTTGTTGGTGATTTTCAATATTGAGGTTGTTGTTGAATTTGTAGGTGTTATCAATGTTATTTTTTGGACTTTTTTGTATTTTTCAATGTTGAGGTAGTTGAATTTGCTCGTATTTTTCAATGTTGAGGTTGCTGCTGAATTTGTTGGTATTTTTTAATTTTGAGGTTCTGGTTGAATTTGTTGGTGTTTTTCAATGTTCAGGTCGTCGTTGAATTTGTTACTGTTATCAATGTTATTTTTTTAACTTTTTTGTATTATTCAAAGTTGAAGTTGTAGTTGAATTTGTTGGTGTTTTTCAATGTTGATATTGTTGAATTTGTTGGTGATTTTCAATATTTAGGTTGTTGTTGTATTTGTTGGCGTTTTACAATGTAGAGGTTGTTGTTGAATTTGTTGGTTTCTTTCAGTGCTGAGGTTGTTGTTGAATTTGTTGGTGTTATCAATGTTTTTTTTGAACATTTTCTCTTCTTTTAAAAGTTGAGGTTGTTGATAAATTTGTTGGTGTTTTTCAATATTGAGGTTGTTGTTCAATTTGTTGGTGTTATCCATGTTATTTTTTGAACTTTTTTGTATTTTTGCATTTTGAGCTTGTTGTTGAATTTGTTGGTGTTTTTCAGTGTTGAGGTTGTTGTTGAATTTGTTGGTGTTTTTCAATGTTGATGTTGTTGAATTTGTTGCTGATTTTCAACATTGAGTTTGTTGTTGATTTTGTTGGTGTTATCAGTGTTATTTTTTGAACTTTTTTGTATTTTTCAATGTTGAGGTTGTTGTTGAATTTGTTGGTATTTTTCAATGTTACGGTTGTCGTTTATTTTTTTGGTGTTTTTCATTGTTGAGGTTGTTGAAGTTGTTGGTGTTTTTTTAATGTTGAGGTTTTCGGTAAATTTGTCGGTGTTTTTCAATGTTGAGGTTGTTCTTGAATTACTTGGTGTTTTTCAACGTCGAGGATGTTGAATTTGTTGCTGATTTTCAAGATTGAGTTTGTTGTTGATTTTGTTGGCTTTATCAATGTTATTTTTTGAACTTTTTTATACTTTTAAAGGTTGAGGTTGGTGTTGAATTTTTTGTAAAATTTTTTGATGTTTTTCATTGTTGACGTTGTTGTTAAATTTGTTGGTATTTTTCAATGTTGACGTTGTTGTTGAACTTTTAGGTGTTTTTGTAAGATGAGGTTGTTGAATTTGTTGGTGTTATCAAAGTTTTTTGTTGAATAAATTTGTATTTTTTAAAATTAAGGTTGTTGTTGACTTTGTTGGTGTTTTTCAATGTTGATGTTGTTGAATTTGTTGGTGTTATCATTGTTATTTTTTGAACTTTTTTGTACTTTTAATGATTGAGGTTGTTGTTGATATTGTTTGTGTTATCAATTTTTTTTTTACACTTTTTTGTATTTTTGGAAGTTGAGCTTGTAATTGAATTTGTTGGTCTTTTTCAATGTTGAGCTTGTTGTTGAATTTATTCGTGTTTTTCAATGTAGATGTTGTTGAATTTGTTGGTGTTTTTCAATGTTGAGGTTGTTGTTGAATATGATGGTGACTTTCTCTGTTGAGGTTGTTGTTGAATTTGTTGGTCTTATCAATGTTCTTTTTTAAACTTTTTTGTATTTTTAAAAGTTGAGCTTGTTGTTGAATTCATTGGTGTTTTTCAATGTTGAGGTTGTTGTTGAATTTTTTGTTGTTTTTATTTGTTGATGTTGTTGTTAAATGTGTTGGTGTTTTTCAATGTTGAGATTGTTTATGAATTTGTTGGCGTTATGCATGTTATTTTTTGAACTTTTTTGTATTTTTCAATGTTGAGGTTGTTGTTGATTTCTGGTGTTTTTCATTGTTGATGTTGTTGAAGTTGTTGGTGTCTTTCAATGTTGAGGTTGTTGTTGAATTTGTTGGTGTTTTTCATTGTTGAGGTTGTTGAAGTTGTTGGTGTTTTTTCAATGTTGAGGTTGTTGTTTAATTTGTCGGTGTTTTTCAATGTTGAGGTTGTTTTTGGATTTGTTTGTGTTTTTCATTGTTGACGTTGTTGTTGAATTTTTTGGTGTTATCAATGTCTTTTGTTGAACTTGTTTGTATTTATAAAAGTTAAGGTTGTTGTTGAATTTGTTGGTGTTTTTGAATGTTGAGGATGTTGAATTTGTTGGTGATTTTCAATTCTGAGGATGTTGTTCAATTTGTTGGTGTTATCAAAGTTCTTTCTTTAACTTATTTGTACTTTTAAAGGTTGAGGTTGTTGTTGAATTTATTGGTATTTTCACTGTTGCGGTTGTTGTTGAACTTTTAGGTGTTTTTCAATGTTGAGGTTGTTGTTGAATTTGAAGGTGTTTTTCAATGTGGAGGTTGTTGTTGAATTTGTTGGTGTTTTTGAATGTTGTGGTTGTTGTTGAATTTGTTGGTGTTATCAAATTTTTTTGTTGAGTAAGTTTGTATTTTTAAAAATTAAGGTTGTTGTTGAATTCATTGGTGTTTTTCAATGTTGAGGTTGTTGCTGAATTTGTTGGTTTTTTGCAATGTTGATGTTGTTGAATATGTTGGTGTTTTTCAATGTTGAGTTTGTTGTTGAATATGATGGTGACTTTCTATATTGAGGTTGTTGTTGAATTTGTTGTTGTTATCAATGTTGAAGTTTTTGTTGAATTTGTTGGTGTTTTTCAATGTTGAAGTTTTTTTTGAATTCATTGGTGTTTTTCAATGTTGAGGTTGTTGTTGAATTTGTTGGTTTTTTGCAATGTTGATGTTGATTTTGTTGGTGATTTGCAATATTGAGTTTTTTGTTGAATTTGTTGGTGTTATCCAAGTTTTTTTGTTCAAGTTTTTTGTATTTTTAAAGGTTGAGTTTGTTGTTGAATTTGTTGTTGTTTTTCAATGTTGAGGTTGTTGTTGAATTTGTTGGTGATTTTCAATATTGAGGTTGTTGTTGAATTTTTTGTTGTTTTTAATTGTTGAAGTTGTTGTTAAATTTGTTGGTGTTTTTCAACGTTGAGATTGTTTTTGAATTTGTTGGCGTTATGCATATTATTTTTTGAACTTTTTTGTATTTTTGAATGCTGAGCTTGTTGTTGAATTTGTTAGTGCTTTTCAATGTTGACGTTGTTGTTGAATTTGTTGCTGTTATCAATGTTATTTTTTGAACTTTTTTGTATTTTTGAACGTTGAGCTTGTTGATGAATTTGTTGGTTTTTATCAATGTTGAGGTTGTTCTTGAATTTGTTGGTGATTTTCAATGTTGATGTTGTTGAATTTGTTGTTGATTTTCAATATTGAGTTTGTTGTTGAATTTGTTGCTGTTATCAACGTTATTTTTTGAACTTTTTTGTATTTTTCAATGTTGAGGTTGGTCTTGATTTTGTTTATATTTTTCAATGTTGCGGTTGTTGAATTTTGGTGTTTTGCATTGTTGATGTTGTTGAAGTTGTTGATGTTTTTCAATATTGAGGTAGTTGTTGAATTTGTTGGTGTCTTTCAATATTGTGGTTGTTGTTAAATTTGTTGGTGTTTTTCAATGTTGAGGTTGTTGTTGAATTTGTTGTCGTTTTTCACTGATGAGGTTGTTGTTGAATTAGTTGGTGTCTTTCAATATTGAGGTTGTTGTTGAATTTGTTGGTGACTTTCAATATCGAGGTTGTTGTTGAATTCGTTCGTGTCTTTCAATATTGAGGTTATTCTTGAATTTGTTGGTGCTATCAATGTTTGTTTTTCTTTTTCTCTTCATTTAAAAATTGAGGTTGTTGTTGAATTTGTTGGTGATTTTCAATATTGAGGTTGTTGTTGAATTTGTTGCTGTTATCAATGTTATTTTTTGAACTTTTTTGTATTTTTGAAAGTTGAGCTTGTTGATGATTTTGTTGGTATTTTGGAATGTTGCGGTTGTTGTTGAATTTTTTGGTGTTTTTCATTGTTGAGCTTGTTGAAGTTGTTGGTGTTTTTTCAATGTTGAGTTTGTTGTTGAATTTGTTGGTGTTTTTCATTGTTGAGGTTGTTGAAGTTGTTGGTGTTTTTTCAATGTTGAGTTTGTTGTTGAATTTGTTGGTGACTTTCAATATCGAGGTTGTTGTTGAATTCGTTCGTGTCTTTCAATATTGAGGTTATTCTTGAATTTGTTGGTGCTATCAATGTTTGTTTTTCTTTTTCTCTTCATTTAAAAATTGAGGTTGTTGTTGAATTTGTTGGTGATTTTCAATATTGAGGTTGTTGTTGAATTTGTTGCTGTTATCAATGTTATTTTTTGAACTTTTTTGTATTTTTGAAAGTTGAGCTTGTTGATGATTTTGTTGGTATTTTGGAATGTTGCGGTTGTTGTTGAATTTTTTGGTGTTTTTCATTGTTGAGGTTGTTGAAGTTGTTGGTGTTTTTTCAATGTTGAGTTTGTTGTTGAATTTGTTGGTGTTTTTCATTGTTGAGGTTGTTGAAGTTGTTGGTGTTTTTTCAATGTTGAGTTTGTTGTTGAATTTGTTGGTGACTTTCAATATCGAGGTTGTTGTTGAATTCGTTCGTGTCTTTCAATATTGAGGTTATTCTTGAATTTGTTGGTGCTATCAATGTTTGTTTTTCTTTTTCTCTTCATTTAAAAATTGAGGTTGTTGTTGAATTTGTTGGTGATTTTCAATATTGAGGTTGTTGTTGAATTTGTTGCTGTTATCAATGTTATTTTTTGAACTTTTTTGTATTTTTGAAAGTTGAGCTTGTTGATGATTTTGTTGGTATTTTGGAATGTTGCGGTTGTTGTTGAATTTTTTGGTGTTTTTCATTGTTGAGGTTGTTGAAGTTGTTGGTGTTTTTTCAATGTTGAGTTTGTTGTTGAATTTGTTGGTGTTTTTCATTGTTGCATTTGTTGTTGAATTTGTTGGTGTTTTTCAATGTTGAGTGTGTTGTTGAATTTCTTGCTGTTATCAATGTCTTTTGTTGAACTTGTTTGTATTTAAGGTTGTTGTTGAATTTGTTGGTGTTTTTCAACGTTGAGGATGTTGAATTTGTTGGTGATTTTCAATTCTGAGTATGTTATTGAATTTGTTGGTGTTATCAAAGTTTTTTGTTGAATAAATTTTTATTTTTAAAAGTTGAGTTTGTTGTTGAATTTGTGGGTGTTTTTCAATGTTGAGGTTGTTGAATTTCTTGGTGATTTTCAATATTGAGGTTGTTGTTGAATTTGTTGGTCTTATCAATGTTATTTTTTGAACTTTTTTTTTACTTTTAAAGGTTGAGGTTGTTGTTGAATTTGTTGGTGTTTTTCAATGTTGAGGTTTTTGTTGAATTTGTTGGCATTTTTCAATGTTGAGGTTGTTGTTGAATTGGTTGGTGTCTTTCAGTATTGAGGTTGTTGTTGAATTTGTTGGTGACTTTCAATATTGAGGTTGTTGTTGAATCTGTTCGTGTCTTTCAATATTGAGGTTATTGTTGAATTTGTTGGTGTTATCAATGTTTTTTTTGAACTTTTTCTCTTTTTTTAAAAGTTGAGGTTGTTGTTGAATTTGTAGGGGACTTTCAATATTGAGGTTGTTGTTTTAATTTGTTGGTGTTATAAATGTTCTTTTTAAGACTTATTTGTATTTTTGGAAGTTGAGCTTGTTGTTGAATTTGTTGGTGATTTTTCAAATTTGAGGTTGTTCTTGAATTTATTGTTGTTTTTAATTGTTGAGGTTATTGTTAAATTTGTTGTTTTTCAATGTTGCGGTTGTTGTTGAATTTATTCGTGTTATCCATGTTATTTTTTGAACTTTTTTGTATTTTAGCAAGTTGTGCTTGTTGTTGAATTTGTCAGTTTTTTTCAATGTTGAGGTTGTTGTTGAATTTGTTGGTGATTTTCAACATGGAATTTGATGTTGAATTTGTTGGCATTATCAATGTTATTTTTTGAACTTTTTTGTATTTTTTAATGCTGAGGTTGTTGTTGAATTTGTTGGTATTTTTCAATGATGCAGTTGTTGTTGAATTTTTTGGTTTTTTACATTGTTGAGGTTGTTGAAGTTGTTGGTGTTTTTCCAATGTTGAGGTTGTTGTTAAATTTGTGGTTTTTATCAATGATCTTTTTTGAACTTTTTTGTAGTTTTCAATGTTGAGGTTGTTGTTGAATTTTGTGTTGATTATCAATATTGAGGTTGTTGTTTCATTTGTTGGTGTTTTTCAATGTTGAGGTTGTTGTTGAATTTGTTGGTGACTTTGAATATTGAGCATGTTGTTGAATTTGTTGGTGTTTTTCAATGTTGAGGTTGTTGTTGAATTTGTTGGTGTTATCAATGTTTTTTTTGAACTTTTTCTCTTCTTTTAAAAGTTGAGGTTGTTGTTGAATTTGTTGGTGTTTTTCAATGTTGAGGTTTTTGTTGAATTTGTTGGCATTTTTCAATGTTGAGGTTGTTGTTGAATTTGTTGGTTTCTTTCAGTATTGAGGTTGTTGTTGAATTTATTTGAAACTTTCAATATTGAGGTTGTTGTTGAATCTGTTCGTGTCTTTCAATATTGAAGTTATTGTTGAATTTGTTGGTGTTATCAATGTTTTTTTTGAACTTTTTCTCTTTTTTTAAAAGTTGAGGTTGTTGTTGAATTTGTTGGTGACTTTCATTATTGAGGTTGTTGTTTTAATTTGTTGGTGTTATAAATGTTCTTTTTAAAACTTATTTGTATTTTTGAAAGTTGAGCTTGTTGTTGAATTTGTAGGTGTTTTTTTCAATTTTGAGGTTGTTCTTGAATTTGTGGGTGATTTTCAATGTTGATGTTGTTGAATTTGTTGGTGATTTTCAATATTGTGTTTGTTGTTGAATTTGTTGCTGTTATCAACGTTATTTTTTGAACTTTTTTGTATTTTTCAATGTTGAGGATGGTCTTGATTTTGTTTCTATTTTTCAATGTTGCGGTTGTTGAATTTTGGTGTTTTTCATTGTTGATGTTGTTGAATTTGTTGGTGATTTTCAATATTGAGGTTGTTGAATTTGTTGGTGTTTTTCAATGTTGAGGTTGTTGTTGAATTTGTTGGCGTTTTTAAATATTAAGGTTGTTGTTGAATTTCTTGGTTTTATGAATTTTTTTTTCAACTTTTTTGTGTTTTTCAAATTTGAGGTTGTTGCGTATTAGTCGGTGATATTCAACGTTAAGGTTGTTGAATTTGTTGGTGATTTTCAATATTGAGGTTGTTGTTGAATATGTTGGCGTTTTTTAATGTTGAGGTTGTTGTTGAATTTGTTGGTGTTTTTCATTGTTGACGTTGTTGTTGAATTTCTTGGTGTTATCAATGTCTTTTGTTGAACTTGTTTTTATTTTTAAAAGTTAAGGTTGTTTTTTAACGTTGAGGATGTTGAATTTATTGGTGATTTTCAATTCAGAGGATGTTGTACAATTTGTTGGTGTTATCAAAGTTCTGTTTTGGACTTCTTAGTACTTTTAAAGGTTGAGGTTGTTGTTGAATTTGTTGGTGTTATCAATGTTATTTTTTGAATTGTTTTGTATTATTCAATGTTGAAGTTGCTGTTGAATTTGTTGGTACTTTTCAATGTGGAGGTTGTAGTTGAATTTGTTGGTCTTTTTTCAAAATTGAGTTTGTTGTTGAATTTGTTGGTGTTTTTCAATGTTGAGGTTGTTATTGAATTTGTTGGTGATTTTTAATATTGGGGTTGTTGTTGAATTTGTTGGTGTTATCAATGTTATTTTTTGAACTGTTTTGTATTTTTCAATGTTGAGGTTGTTGTTGAATTTGTTGGTATTTTTCAATGTTGCGATTGTTGTTCAATTTTTTGGTGTTTTTCATTTTTGAGGCTGTTGTTGAATTTGTTGGTGTTTTTCATTGTTGAGGATGTTGTTGAATTTGTTGGTGTTATCAATTTTTTTTGAACTTGTTTGTAGTTTTAAAAGTTGAGGATGTTGTTGAATTTGTTGGTGTTTTTCAAAGTTGAGGTCGTTGAATTGGTATGTGATTTTTAATATTGCTGTTGTTTAGAATTTGTTGGGGTTATCAATTGTATTATTGGAACTTTTTTGTGTTTCTCAAAGTTGAGGTTTTTGCAGAATTTATTGATGTTATCAATGTTTATTTTGTTGAACTTATTTGTAATTTTAAAGGTTGAGGTTGATTTGGAATTTGTTCATTGTTTTTCATTGTTGAAGTTGTTGTTGAATTTGTTGGCGTTTTTCAATGTTGAGGTTGTTGTTTTATTTTTTGTTGCTGTTCATTGTTGAGGTTTTTGTTGAATTTGTTGGTGTCATCAATGTTCTTTTTTAAACTTTTTTGTACTTTTAAAAGTTGAGGTTATTGTTGAATTTGTTGGTGTTTATCACTGATGAGGTTGTTGTTGAATTTGTTGGTGATTTTCAATATTGAGGTTGTTGTTCAATTTGTTGGTGTTATCAATGGCTTTTTTCAACTTTTTAGTACATGTAAAAGTTGAGGTTGTTGTTGAATTTGTTGGTGTTTTTCAATGATGAGGTTGTTGTTGAATTTGTTGGTGATTTTCAATGTTGAGGTTGTTGTTAAATTTGTTGATGTTTTTCAATGTTGATGTTGTTGTTGAACTTGTTGGTGATATTCAGTGTTTAGGTTGGTGAATTTATTGGTGATTTTAAATGTTGAGGTTGTTGTTGAATTGGACAGTGTCATCAATGTTTATTTTGTTGCACTTGTTTGTATTTTTAAAAGTTGTGGTCGTTGTTGAATTTATTGGTATTTTCACTGTTCATTTTGTTGAACTTTTTTGTACTTTTAAATGTTGAGGTTGTTGTTTAATTTGTTGGTGTTTTTCAATGTTGATGTTGTTGAATTTGTTGGTGTTATCAATGTTTTCTTTTGAACTGTTTTGTCTTTTTCAATGTTGAGGTTGTTGAATTTGCTGGTGATTTGGAATATTGAGGTTGTTGATGAATTTGTTGGTATTATCAACGTTTGTTTTGTTGAACTTTTTGGTACTTTTAATAGTTGAGGTTGTTGTTGAAATTGTTTGGAATTTCAATATTGAGGTTGTTGTTGAAATTGTTGGTGTTATCAATGTTATTTTTTGAACTGTTTTGTATTTTTCAATGTTGAGTTTGTAGTTGAATTTGTTGGTGTTTTTCAATGTTGAGGTTGTTGTAGAATTTTTTCGTGTTTTTCATTGTTGAGGATGTTGTTGAATTTGTTGGTGTTATCAATTTTTTTGTTGAACTTGTTTGTATTTTTAAAAGTTGAGGATGTTGTTGAATCTGTTGGTGTTTTTGAAAGTTGAGGTCGTTGAATAGGTTGGTGATTTTCAATATTGCTGTTGCTGTTGAATTTGTTGGGGTTATCAATGGTTTTTTTTGAACTTTTTTGTGTTTTTCAAAGTTGAGGTTTTTGCTGAATTTATTGATGTTATCAATGTTTATTTTGTTGAACTTTTTTGTACGTTTAAACGTTGAGGTTGATTTTGAATTTGTTGGTTGTTTTTCATTGTTGAGGATGTTGTTGAATTTGTTGGCGGTTTTCAATGTTGAGGTTGTTGTTGAATTTCATGGTGCTGTTCATTGTTGAGGTTGTTGTTGAATTTGTTGGTGTTTTTCAATGGTGAGGTTTTTGTTGAATTTGTTGGTGTTTTCATTGTTGAGGTTGTTGTTAAATTTGATGTTGTTTTTCAATGTTGAGGTTGTTGTAGAATTTATTGGTGCTTTTCAAAGTTAAGGTCGTTGAATTTGTTGGTGATTTTCAATATAGAGGTTGTTGTTGAATTTGTTGTTGTTATCAATGGGATTTTTTGAACTTTTTTGTGTTTTTCAAATTTGAGGTTGTTGATGAATTTGTTGGTGATATACAGTGTTGAGGTTGTTGAATTTTTTGGTGATTTTCAATATTTAGGTTGTTGTGGAATTTGTTGATGTTATTAATGTTATTTTTTGAACATTTTGTATTTTTCAATGTTGAGGTTGTTGTTGAATATTTTCTTTTATATCATTGTTGAGGTTGGTCCTGAATTTGTTGGTGTTTTTCAATGTTGAGGTTCTTGTTGAATTTGTTGGTGTTTCTCAATGGTGAGGTTTTTGTTGAATTTTGTGGTCTTTCCATTGTTGAGTTGGTTGTTAAATTTGTTGGTGTTTTTCAATGTTGAGGTTGTTACATTTGTTGGTGATTTTAAACATTGAAGATGTAGTTGAATTTGTTGGTGTTGTCAATGTTTATTTTGTTGAACTTTTTTTTTAGTTTTAAAAGTTGAGGTTGTTGCTGAATTTTTTATTCCTTTTCAATGTTGAGGTTGTTGTTGAATTTGTTTTGTGTTTTTCAATGTTGAGGTTGTAGTTGAACTAATTGGTGTTTTTCAATGTTGATGTTGTTGAATATGTTGGTGATTTTCAATATTGAGTTTGTTGTTGAATTTGTTGGTGTTATCAATGTTATTTTTTGAACTGTTTTTTATTATTCAATGTTGAAGTTGCTGTTGAATTTGTTGGTGCTTTTCAATGCTGAGTTTGTAGTTGAATTTGTTGGTCTTTTTCAATGTTGAGTTTGTTGTTGAATTTGTTGGTGTTTTTCAATGTTGAGGTTGTTATTGAATTTGTTGGTGATTTTTAATATTGGGGTTGTTGTTGAATTTGTTGGTGTTATCAATGTTATTTTTTGAACTGTTTTGTATTTTTCAATGTTGAGGTTGTTGTTGAATTTGTTGGTGTTTTTCATTGTTGACGATGTTGTTGAATTTGTTGGTGTTATCAATTTTTTTTTGAACTTGTTTATATTTTTAAAAGTTGAGGATGTTGTTGAATTTGTTGCTGTTTGTCAAAGTTGAGGTTGTTGAATTGCTTGGTGATTTTTAATATTGCTGTTGTTGTTGAATTTCTAGGGGTTATCAATTGTTTTATTTGAACTTTTTTGTGTTTCTCAAAGTTGAGGTTTTTGAAGAATTTATTGATGTTATCAATGTTTATTTTGTTGAACTTATTTGTAATTTTAAAGGTTGAGGTTGATTTGGAATTTGTTGGTTGTCTTTCATTGTTGAGATTGTTGTTTTATTTTTTGTTGCTGTTCATTGTTGAGGTTTTTGTTGAATTTGTTGGTGTTATCAATGTTCTTTTTTCAACTTTTTTTTACTTTTAAAAGTTGTGGTTATTGTTGAATTTGTTGGTATTTATCACTGATGAGGTTGTTGTTGAATTTGTTGGTGATTTTCAATGTTGAGGTTGTTGTTGAATTTGTTGGTGTTATCAATGTTTTCTTTTGAAATGTTTTGTGTTTTTCAATGTTGAGGTTGTTGAATTTGCTGGTGATTTGCAATATTGAGGTTGTTGATGAATTTGTTGGTGTTATCAACGTTTGTTTTGTTGAACTTTTTGGTACTTTTAATAGTTGAGGTTGTTGTTGAAATTGTTTGGATTTTCAATATTGAGGTTCTGTTGAAATTGTTGGCGTTTTTCAATGTTGAGGTTGTTGTTAAACTTGTTGGTGTTATCAATGTTATTTTTCGAACTTTTTAGTATTTTTCAAAGTTAAATTGTTGTTGAATTTGTTGGTGTTTTTCAATATTGAGGTTGTTGTTGAATTTGTTGGTGTTTTTCAATGTTGAGGTTGTTGTTGAATTTGTTGGAGTTTTTCATTGTTGAGGATGTTGTTAAATTTGTTGATGTTATCAATTTTTTTGTTGAACTTGTTTTTATTTTTAAAAGTTGAGGATGTTGTAGAATCTGTTGGTGTTTTTGAAAGTTGAGGTCGTTGAATCGGTTGGTGAGTTTCGATATTGCTGTTGCTGTTGAATTTGTTGGGGTTATCAATGGTTTTTTTTGAACTTTTTTGTGTTTTTCAAAGTTGAGGTTTTTGCTGAATTTATTGATGTTATCAATATTTATTTTGTTGAACTTTTTTGTACGTTTAAACGTTGATATGAATTTGAATTTGTTGGTTGTTTTTCATTGTTGAGGATGTTGTTGAATTTTTTGGCGGTTTTCAATGTTGAGGTTGTTGTTGAATTTCTTGGTGCTGTTCATTGTTGAGGTTGTTGTCGAATTTGTTGGTGTTTTTCAATGGTGAGGTTTTTGTTGAATTTGTTGGTGTTTTCATTGTTGAGGTTGTTTTTAAATTTGATGTTGTTTTTCAATGTTGAGGTTGTTGTAGAATTTGTTGGTGTTTTTCAAAGTTAAGGTCGTTGAATTTGTTGGTGATTTTCAATATAGAGGTTTTTGTTGAATTTGTTGGTGTTATCAATGGGTTTTTTTGAACTTTTTTGTGTTTTTCAAAGTTGAGGTTGTTGATGAATTTGTTGGTGATATTCAGTGTTGAGGTTGTTGAATTTTGTTGGTGATTTTCAATATTGAGGTTGTTGTTCAATTTGTTGGTGTTATTAATGTTATTTTTTGAACTTTTTTGTGTATGTCAATGTTGAGGTTGTTGTTGATTTTGTTGGTGATTTTCAATATTGAGGTTGTTGTTCAATTTGTTGGTGTTATCAATGGCTTTTTTCAACTTTTTAGTACTTTTAAAAGTTGAGGTTGTTGTTGAATTTTTTGGTGTTATCAATGTTTTCTGTTGATCTTCAATATTGAGATTGTTGTTCTTTTGATTTTCAATATTGAGGTTGTTGTTCAATTTGTTGGTGTTATCAATGGCTTTTTTCAACTTTTTAGTACTTTTAAAAGTTGAGGTTGATGTTGAATTTGTTGGTGTTTTTCAATGATGAGGTTGTTGTTGAATTTGTTGGTGATTTTCAATGTTGAGGTTGTTGTTAAATTTGTTGATGTTTTTCAATGTTGATGTTGTTGTTGAACTTGTTGGTGATATTCAGTGTTTAGGTGGGGGAATTTATTGGTGATTTTAAATGTTGAGGTTGTTGTTGAATTGGACAGTGTCATCAATGTTTATTTTTTTGAACTTCTTTGTATTTTTAAAAGTTGTGGTCATTGTTGAATTTATTGGTCTTTTCACTGTTCATTTTGTTGAACTTTTTTGTACTTTTAAATGTTGAGGTTGTTGTTTAATTTGTTGATGTTTTTCAAAGTTGAGGTCGTTGAATTTGTTGGTGATTTTCAATATTGAGGTTGTTGTTGATTTGGTTGGTGTTTTACAATGTTGCTGTTGTTGAATTTGTTGGTGTTATCAATGTTATCTTTTGAACTGTTTTGTGTTTTTCAATGTTGAGGTTGTTGAATTTGCTGGTGATTTTCAATATTGAAGTTGGTGTTATCAACGTTTATTTTGTTGAACTTTATGGTACTTTTAATAGTTGAGGTTGTTGTTGAAATTGTTTGGATTTTCAATATTGAAGTTGTTGTTGAAATTGTTGGCGTTTTTCAATGTTGAGGTTGTTGTTAAACTTGTTGGTGTTATCAATGTTATTTTTCGAACTTATTTGTATTTTTCAAAGTTGAAATTGTTGTAGAATTTGTTGATATTTTTCAATGTTGAGTTTGTAGTTGAATTTGTTGGTGTTTTTCAATGTTGGATTTTTTGTTGAATTTGTTGATGTTTTTCAATGTTGAGGTTGTTGTTGAATTTGTTGGTGTTTTTCAATGTTGAGGTTGTTGTTGAATTTGTTTGTGTTTTACATTGTTGAGGATGTTCTTGAATCTGTTGGTGTTTTTGAAAGTTGAGGTCGTTGAATTGTTTGCTGATTTTCAATATTGCTGTTGCTGTTCAATTTGATGGGGTTATCAATTGTTTTTTTTGAACTTTTTTGTGTTTTTCAAAGTTGAGGTTTTTGCTGAATTTATTGATGTTATCAATGTTTATTTTGTTGAACTTTTTTGTACGTTTAAACATTGAGGTTGATTTTGAATTTGTTGGTTGTTTTTCATTGTTGAGGTTGTTGTTGAATTTGTTGGCGGTTTTCAATGTTGAGGTTGTTGTTGAATTTCTTGGTGACTTTGAATATTGAGCATGTTGTTGAATTTGTTGGTGTTTTTCAATGTTGAGGTTGTTGTTGAATTTGTTGGTGTTATCAATGTTTTTTTTGAACTTTTTCTCTTCTTTTAAAAGTTGAGGTTGTTGTTGAATTTGTTGGTGTTTTTCAATGTTGAGGTTTTTGTTGAATTTGTTGGCATTTTTCAATGTTGAGGTTGTTGTTGAATTTGTTGGTTTCTTTCAGTATTGAGGTTGTTGTTGAATTTATTTGAAACTTTCAATATTGAGGTTGTTGTTGAATCTGTTCGTGTCTTTCAATATTGAAGTTATTGTTGAATTTGTTGGTGTTATCAATGTTTTTTTGAACTTTTTCTCTTTTTTTAAAAGTTGAGGTTGTTGTTGAATTTGTTGGTGACTTTCATTATTGAGGTTGTTGTTTTAATTTGTTGGTGTTATAAATGTTCTTTTTAAAACTTATTTGTATTTTTGAAAGTTGAGCTTGTTGTTGAATTTGTAGGTGTTTTTTTCAATTTTGAGGTTGTTCTTGAATTTGTGGGTGATTTTCAATGTTGATGTTGTTGAATTTGTTGGTGATTTTCAATATTGTGTTTGTTGTTGAATTTGTTGCTGTTATCAACGTTATTTTTTGAACTTTTTTGTATTTTTCAATGTTGAGGATGGTCTTGATTTTGTTTCTATTTTTCAATGTTGCGGTTGTTGAATTTTGGTGTTTTTCATTGTTGATGTTGTTGAATTTGTTGGTGATTTTCAATATTGAGGTTGTTGAATTTGTTGGTGTTTTTCAATGTTGAGGTTGTTGTTGAATTTGTTGGCGTTTTTAAATATTAAGGTTGTTGTTGAATTTCTTGGTTTTATGAATTTTTTTTTCAACTTTTTTGTGTTTTTCAAATTTGAGGTTGTTGCGTATTAGTCGGTGATATTCAACGTTAAGGTTGTTGAATTTGTTGGTGATTTTCAATATTGAGGTTGTTGTTGAATATGTTGGCGTTTTTTAATGTTGAGGTTGTTGTTGAATTTGTTGGTGTTTTTCATTGTTGACGTTGTTGTTGAATTTCTTGGTGTTATCAATGTCTTTTGTTGAACTTGTTTTTATTTTTAAAAGTTAAGGTTGTTTTTTAACGTTGAGGATGTTGAATTTATTGGTGATTTTCAATTCAGAGGATGTTGTACAATTTGTTGGTGTTATCAAAGTTCTGTTTTGGACTTCTTAGTACTTTTAAAGGTTGAGGTTGTTGTTGAATTTGTTGGTGTTATCAATGTTATTTTTTGAATTGTTTTGTATTATTCAATGTTGAAGTTGCTGTTGAATTTGTTGGTACTTTTCAATGTGGAGGTTGTAGTTGAATTTGTTGGTCTTTTTCAAAATTGAGTTTGTTGTTGAATTTGTTGGTGTTTTTCAATGTTGAGGTTGTTATTGAATTTGTTGGTGATTTTTAATATTGGGGTTGTTGTTGAATTTGTTGGTGTTATCAATGTTATTTTTTGAACTGTTTTGTATTTTTCAATGTTGAGGTTGTTGTTGAATTTGTTGGTATTTTTCAATGTTGCGATTGTTGTTCAATTTTTTGGTGTTTTTCATTTTTGAGGCTGTTGTTGAATTTGTTGGTGTTTTTCATTGTTGAGGATGTTGTTGAATTTGTTGGTGTTATCAATTTTTTTGAACTTGTTTGTAGTTTTAAAAGTTGAGGATGTTGTTGAATTTGTTGGTGTTTTTCAAAGTTGAGGTCGTTGAATTGGTATGTGATTTTTAATATTGCTGTTGTTTAGAATTTGTTGGGGTTATCAATTGTATTATTGGAACTTTTTTGTGTTTCTCAAAGTTGAGGTTTTTGCAGAATTTATTGATGTTATCAATGTTTATTTTGTTGAACTTATTTGTAATTTTAAAGGTTGAGGTTGATTTGGAATTTGTTCGTTGTTTTTCATTGTTGAAGTTGTTGTTGAATTTGTTGGCGTTTTTCAATGTTGAGGTTGTTGTTTTATTTTTTGTTGCTGTTCATTGTTGAGGTTTTTGTTGAATTTGTTGGTGTCATCAATGTTCTTTTTTAAACTTTTTTATACTTTTAAAAGTTGAGGTTATTGTTGAATTTGTTGGTGTTTATCACTGATGAGGTTGTTGTTGAATTTGTTGGTGATTTTCAATGTTGAGTTTGTTGTTGAATTTGTTGGTGATTTTCAATATTGAGGTTGTTGTTCAATTTGTTGGTGTTATCAATGGCTTTTTTCAACTTTTTAGTACATGTAAAAGTTGAGGTTGTTGTTGAATTTGTTGGTGTTTTTCAATGATGAGGTTGTTGTTGAATTTGTTGGTGATTTTCAATGTTGAGGTTGTTGTTAAATTTGTTGATGTTTTTCAATGTTGATGTTGTTGTTGAACTTGTTGGTGATATTCAGTGTTTAGGTTGGTGAATTTATTGGTGATTTTAAATGTTGAGGTTGTTGTTGAATTGGACAGTGTCATCAATGTTTATTTTGTTGCACTTGTTTGTATTTTTAAAAGTTGTGGTCGTTGTTGAATTTATTGGTATTTTCACTGTTCATTTTGTTGAACTTTTTTGTACTTTTAAATGTTGAGGTTGTTGTTTAATTTGTTGGTGTTTTTCAATGTTGATGTTGTTGAATATGTTGGTGTTATCAATGTTTTCTTTTGAACTGTTTTGTCTTTTTCAATGTTGAGGTTGTTGAATTTGCTGGTGATTTGGAATATTGAGGTTGTTGATGAATTTGTTGGTATTATCAACGTTTGTTTTGTTGAACTTTTTGGTACTTTTAATAGTTGAGGTTGTTGTTGAAATTGTTTGGAATTTCAATATTGAGGTTGTTGTTGAAATTGTTGGTGTTATCAATGTTATTTTTTGAACTGTTTTGTATTTTTCAATGTTGAGTTTGTAGTTGAATTTGTTGGTGTTTTTCAATGTTGAGGTTGTTGTAGAATTTTTTCGTGTTTTTCATTGTTGAGGATGTTGTTGAATTTGTTGGTGTTATCAATTTTTTTGTTGAACTTGTTTGTATTTTTAAAAGTTGAGGATGTTGTTGAATCTGTTGGTGTTTTTGAAAGTTGAGGTCGTTGAATAGGTTGGTGATTTTCAATATTGCTGTTGCTGTTGAATTTGTTGGGGTTATCAATGGTTTTTTTTGAACTTTTTTGTGTTTTTCAAAGTTGAGGTTTTTGCTGAATTTATTGATGTTATCAATGTTTATTTTGTTGAACTTTTTTGTACGTTTAAACGTTGAGGTTGATTTTGAATTTGTTGGTTGTTTTTCATTGTTGAGGATGTTGTTGAATTTGTTGGCGGTTTTCAATGTTGAGGTTGTTGTTGAATTTCATGGTGCTGTTCATTGTTGAGGTTGTTGTTGAATTTGTTGGTGTTTTTCAATGGTGAGGTTTTTGTTGAATTTGTTGGTGTTTTCATTGTTGAGGTTGTTGTTAAATTTGATGTTGTTTTTCAATGTTGAGGTTGTTGTAGAATTTATTGGTGTTTTTCAAAGTTAAGGTCGTTGAATTTGTTGGTGATTTTCAATATAGAGGTTGTTGTTGAATTTGTTGTTGTTATCAATGGGATTTTTTGAACTTTTTTGTGTTTTTCAAATTTGAGGTTGTTGATGAATTTGTTGGTGATATACAGTGTTGAGGTTGTTGAATTTTTTGGTGATTTTCAATATTTAGGTTGTTGTGGAATTTGTTGATGTTATTAATGTTATTTTTTGAACATTTTGTATTTTTCAATGTTGAGGTTGTTGTTGAATATTTTCTTTTATATCATTGTTGAGGTTGGTCCTGAATTTGTTGGTGTTTTTCAATGTTGAGGTTCTTGTTAAATTTGTTGGTGTTTCTCAATGGTGAGGTTGTTACATTTGTTGGTGATTTTAAACATTGAAGATGTAGTTGAATTTGTTGGTGTTGTCAATGTTTATTTTGTTGAACTTTTTTTTTAGTTTTAAAAGTTGAGGTTGTTGCTGAATTTTTTATTCCTTTTCAATGTTGAGGTTGTTGTTGAATTTGTTTTGTGTTTTTCAATGTTGAGGTTGTAGTTGAATTTATTGGTGTTTTCCAATGTTGATGTTGTTGAATATGTTGGTGATTTTCAATATTGAGTTTGTTGTTGAATTTGTTGGTGTTATCAATGTTATTTTTTGAACTGTTTTTTATTATTCAATGTTGAAGTTGCTGTTGAATTTGTTGGTGCTTTTCAATGCTGAGTTTGTAGTTGAATTTGTTGGTCTTTTTCAATGTTGAGTTTGTTGTTGAATTTGTTGGTGTTTTTCAATGTTGAGGTTGTTATTGAATTTGTTGGTGATTTTTAATATTGGGGTTGTTGTTGAATTTGTTGGTGTTATCAATGTTATTTTTTGAACTGTTTTGTATTTTTCAATGTTGAGGTTGTTGTTGAATTTGTTGGTGTTTTTCATTGTTGACGATGTTGTTGAATTTGTTGGTGTTATCAATTTTTTTTTGAACTTGTTTATATTTTTAAAAGTTGAGGATGTTGTTGAATTTGTTGCTGTTTGTCAAAGTTGAGGTTGTTGAATTGCTTGGTGATTTTTAATATTGCTGTTGTTGTTGAATTTCTAGGGGTTATCAATTGTTTTATTTGAACTTTTTTGTGTTTCTCAAAGTTGAGGTTTTTGAAGAATTTATTGATGTTACCAATGTTTATTTTGTTGAACTTATTTGTAATTTTAAAGGTTGAGGTTGATTTGGAATTTGTTGGTTGTCTTTCATTGTTGAGATTGTTGTTTTATTTTTTGTTGCTGTTCATTGTTGAGGTATTTGTTGAATTTGTTGGTGTTATCAATGTTCTTTTTTCAACTTTTTTTTACTTTTAAAAGTTGTGGTTATTGTTGAATTTGTTGGTATTTATCACTGATGAGGTTGTTGTTGAATTTGTTGGTGATTTTCAATGTT
The DNA here is from genome assembly GCF_964194155.1 of Cetorhinus maximus. Lineage (NCBI taxonomy): Eukaryota > Metazoa > Chordata > Chondrichthyes > Lamniformes > Cetorhinidae > Cetorhinus > Cetorhinus maximus. The sequence goes on from NW_027596205.1 coordinate 418,361, forward strand.
GAGGTTGTTGTTGAATTTGTTGGTGTTATCAATGTTTTCTTTTGAAATGTTTTGTGTTTTTCAATGTTGAGGTTGTTGAATTTGCTGGTGATTTGCAATATTGAGGTTGTTGATGAATTTGTTGGTGTTATTAACGTTTGTTTTGTTGAACTTTTTGGTACTTTTAATAGTTGAGGTTGTTGTTGAAATTGTTTGGATTTTCAATATTGAGGTTCTGTTGAAATTGTTGGCGTTTTTCAATGTTGAGGTTGTTGTTAAACTTGTTGGTGTTATCAATGTTATTTTTCGAACTTTTTAGTATTTTTCGAAGTTAAATTGTTGTTGAATTTGTTGGTGTTTTTCAATATTGAGGTTGTTGTTGAATTTGTTGGTGTTTTTCAATGTTGAGGTTGTTGTTGAATTTGTTGGAGTTTTTCATTGTTGAGGATGTTGTTGAATTTGTTGATGTTATCAATTTTTTTGTTGAACTTGTTTTTATTTTTAAAAGTTGAGGATGTTGTAGAATCTGTTGGTGTTTTTGAAAGTTGAGGTCGTTGAATCGGTTGGTGAGTTTCGATATTGCTGTTGCTGTTGAATTTGTTGGGGTTATCAATGGTTTTTTTTGAACTTTTTTGTGTTTTTCAAAGTTGAGGTTTTTGCTGAATTTATTGATGTTATCAATATTTATTTTGTTGAACTTTTTTGTACGTTTAAACGTTGATATGAATTTGAATTTGTTGGTTGTTTTTCATTGTTGAGGATGTTGTTGAATTTTTTGGCGGTTTTCAATGTTGAGGTTGTTGTTGAATTTCTTGGTGCTGTTCATTGTTGAGGTTGTTGTCGAATTTGTTGGTGTTTTTCAATGGTGAGGTTTTTGTTGAATTTGTTGGTGTTTTCATTGTTGAGGTTGTTTTTAAATTTGATGTTGTTTTTCAATGTTGAGGTTGTTGTAGAATTTGTTGGTGTTTTTCAAAGTTAAGGTCGTTGAATTTGTTGGTGATTTTCAATATAGAGGTTTTTGTTGAATTTGTTGGTGTTATCAATGGGTTTTTTTGAACTTTTTTGTGTTTTTCAAAGTTGAGGTTGTTGATGAATTTGTTGGTGATATTCAGTGTTGAGGTTGTTGAATTTTGTTGGTGATTTTCAATATTGAGGTTGTTGTTCAATTTGTTGGTGTTATTAATGTTATTTTTTGAACTTTTTTGTGTATGTCAATGTTGAGGTTGTTGTTGATTTTGTTGGTGATTTTCAATATTGAGGTTGTTGTTCAATTTGTTGGTGTTATCAATGGCTTTTTTCAACTTTTTAGTACTTTTAAAAGTTGAGGTTGTTGTTGAATTTTTTGGTGTTATCAATGTTTTCTGTTGATCTTCAATATTGAGATTGTTGTTCTTTTGATTTTCAATATTGAGGTTGTTGTTCAATTTGTTGGTGTTATCAATGGCTTTTTTCAACTTTTTAGTACTTTTAAAAGTTGAGGTTGATGTTGAATTTGTTGGTGTTTTTCAATGATGAGGTTGTTGTTGAATTTGTTGGTGATTTTCAATGTTGAGGTTGTTGTTAAATTTGTTGATGTTTTTCAATGTTGATGTTGTTGTTGAACTTGTTGGTGATATTCAGTGTTTAGGTGGGGGAATTTATTGGTGATTTTAAATGTTGAGGTTGTTGTTGAATTGGACAGTGTCATCAATGTTTATTTTTTTGAACTTCTTTGTATTTTTAAAAGTTGTGGTCATTGTTGAATTTATTGGTCTTTTCACTGTTCATTTTGTTGAACTTTTTTGTACTTTTAAATGTTGAGGTTGTTGTTTAATTTGTTGATGTTTTTCAAAGTTGAGGTCGTTGAATTTGTTGGTGATTTTCAATATTGAGGTTGTTGTTGATTTGGTTGGTGTTTTACAATGTTGCTGTTGTTGAATTTGTTGGTGTTATCAATGTTATCTTTTGAACTGTTTTGTGTTTTTCAATGTTGAGGTTGTTGAATTTGCTGGTGATTTTCAATATTGAAGTTGGTGTTATCAACGTTTATTTTGTTGAACTTTATGGTACTTTTAATAGTTGAGGTTGTTGTTGAAATTGTTTGGATTTTCAATATTGAAGTTGTTGTTGAAATTGTTGGCGTTTTTCAATGTTGAGGTTGTTGTTAAACTTGTTGGTGTTATCAATGTTATTTTTCGAACTTATTTGTATTTTTCAAAGTTGAAATTGTTGTAGAATTTGTTGATATTTTTCAATGTTGAGTTTGTAGTTGAATTTGTTGGTGTTTTTCAATGTTGGATTTTTTGTTGAATTTGTTGATGTTTTTCAATGTTGAGGTTGTTGTTGAATTTGTTGGTGTTTTTCAATGTTGAGGTTGTTGTTGAATTTGTTTGTGTTTTACATTGTTGAGGATGTTCTTGAATCTGTTGGTGTTTTTGAAAGTTGAGGTCGTTGAATTGTTTGCTGATTTTCAATATTGCTGTTGCTGTTCAATTTGATGGGGTTATCAATTGTTTTTTTTGAACTTTTTTGTGTTTTTCAAAGTTGAGGTTTTTGCTGAATTTATTGATGTTATCAATGTTTATTTTGTTGAACTTTTTTGTACGTTTAAACGTTGAGGTTGATTTTGAATTTGTTGGTTGTTTTTCATTGTTGAGGATGTTGTTGAATTTGTTGGCGGTTTTCAATGTTGAGGTTGTTGTTGAATTTCATGGTGCTGTTCATTGTTGAGGTTGTTGTTGAATTTGTTGGTGTTTTTCAATGGTGAGGTTTTTGTTGAATTTGTTGGTGTTTTCATTGTTGAGGTTGTTGTTAAATTTGATGTTGTTTTTCAATGTTGAGGTTGTTGTAGAATTTATTGGTGTTTTTCAAAGTTAAGGTCGTTGAATTTGTTGGTGATTTTCAATATAGAGGTTGTTGTTGAATTTGTTGTTGTTATCAATGGGATTTTTTGAACTTTTTTGTGTTTTTCAAATTTGAGGTTGTTGATGAATTTGTTGGTGATATACAGTGTTGAGGTTGTTGAATTTTTTGGTGATTTTCAATATTTAGGTTGTTGTGGAATTTGTTGATGTTATTAATGTTATTTTTTGAACATTTTGTATTTTTCAATGTTGAGGTTGTTGTTGAATATTTTCTTTTATATCATTGTTGAGGTTGGTCCTGAATTTGTTGGTGTTTTTCAATGTTGAGGTTCTTGTTAAATTTGTTGGTGTTTCTCAATGGTGAGGTTGTTACATTTGTTGGTGATTTTAAACATTGAAGATGTAGTTGAATTTGTTGGTGTTGTCAATGTTTATTTTGTTGAACTTTTTTTTTAGTTTTAAAAGTTGAGGTTGTTGCTGAATTTTTTATTCCTTTTCAATGTTGAGGTTGTTGTTGAATTTGTTTTGTGTTTTTCAATGTTGAGGTTGTAGTTGAATTTATTGGTGTTTTCCAATGTTGATGTTGTTGAATATGTTGGTGATTTTCAATATTGAGTTTGTTGTTGAATTTGTTGGTGTTATCAATGTTATTTTTTGAACTGTTTTTTATTATTCAATGTTGAAGTTGCTGTTGAATTTGTTGGTGCTTTTCAATGCTGAGTTTGTAGTTGAATTTGTTGGTCTTTTTCAATGTTGAGTTTGTTGTTGAATTTGTTGGTGTTTTTCAATGTTGAGGTTGTTATTGAATTTGTTGGTGATTTTTAATATTGGGGTTGTTGTTGAATTTGTTGGTGTTATCAATGTTATTTTTTGAACTGTTTTGTATTTTTCAATGTTGAGGTTGTTGTTGAATTTGTTGGTGTTTTTCATTGTTGACGATGTTGTTGAATTTGTTGGTGTTATCAATTTTTTTTTGAACTTGTTTATATTTTTAAAAGTTGAGGATGTTGTTGAATTTGTTGCTGTTTGTCAAAGTTGAGGTTGTTGAATTGCTTGGTGATTTTTAATATTGCTGTTGTTGTTGAATTTCTAGGGGTTATCAATTGTTTTATTTGAACTTTTTTGTGTTTCTCAAAGTTGAGGTTTTTGAAGAATTTATTGATGTTACCAATGTTTATTTTGTTGAACTTATTTGTAATTTTAAAGGTTGAGGTTGATTTGGAATTTGTTGGTTGTCTTTCATTGTTGAGATTGTTGTTTTATTTTTTGTTGCTGTTCATTGTTGAGGTATTTGTTGAATTTGTTGGTGTTATCAATGTTCTTTTTTCAACTTTTTTTTACTTTTAAAAGTTGTGGTTATTGTTGAATTTGTTGGTATTTATCACTGATGAGGTTGTTGTTGAATTTGTTGGTGATTTTCAATGTTGAGGTTGTTGTTGAATTTGTTGGTGTTATCAATGTTTTCTTTTGAAATGTTTTGTGTTTTTCAATGTTGAGGTTGTTGAATTTGCTGGTGATTTGCAATATTGAGGTTGTTGATGAATTTGTTGGTGTTATCAACGTTTGTTTTGTTGAACTTTTTGGTACTTTTAATAGTTGAGGTTGTTGTTGAAATTGTTTGGATTTTCAATATTGAGGTTCTGTTGAAATTGTTGGCGTTTTTCAATGTTGAGGTTGTTGTTAAACTTGTTGGTGTTATCAATGTTATTTTTTGAACTTTTTAGTATTTTTCGAAGTTAAATTGTTGTTGAATTTGTTGGTGTTTTTCAATATTGAGGTTGTTGTTGAATTTGTTGGTGTTTTTCAATGTTGAGGTTGTTGTTGAATTTGTTGGAGTTTTTCATTGTTGAGGATGTTGTTGAATTTGTTGATGTTATCAATTTTTTTGTTGAACTTGTTTTTATTTTTAAAAGTTGAGGATGTTGTAGAATCTGTTGGTGTTTTTGAAAGTTGAGGTCGTTGAATCGGTTGGTGAGTTTCGATATTGCTGTTGCTGTTGAATTTGTTGGGGTTATCAATGGTTTTTTTTGAACTTTTTTGTGTTTTTCAAAGTTGAGGTTTTTGCTGAATTTATTGATGTTATCAATATTTATTTTGTTGAACTTTTTTGTACGTTTAAACGTTGATATGAATTTGAATTTGTTGGTTGTTTTTCATTGTTGAGGATGTTGTTGAATTTTTTGGCGGTTTTCAATGTTGAGGTTGTTGTTGAATTTCTTGGTGCTGTTCATTGTTGAGGTTGTTGTCGAATTTGTTGGTGTTTTTCAATGGTGAGGTTTTTGTTGAATTTGTTGGTGTTTTCATTGTTGAGGTTGTTTTTAAATTTGATGTTGTTTTTCAATGTTGAGGTTGTTGTAGAATTTGTTGGTGTTTTTCAAAGTTAAGGTCGTTGAATTTGTTGGTGATTTTCAATATAGAGGTTTTTGTTGAATTTGTTGGTGTTATCAATGGGTTTTTTTGAACTTTTTTGTGTTTTTCAAAGTTGAGGTTGTTGATGAATTTGTTGGTGATATTCAGTGTTGAGGTTGTTGAATTTTGTTGGTGATTTTCAATATTGAGGTTGTTGTTCAATTTGTTGGTGTTATCAATGGCTTTTTTCAACTTTTTAGTACTTTTAAAAGTTGAGGTTGTTGTTGAATTTTTTGGTGTTATCAATGTTTTCTGTTGATCTTCAATATTGAGATTGTTGTTCTTTTGATTTTCAATATTGAGGTTGTTGTTCAATTTGTTGGTGTTATCAATGGCTTTTTTCAACTTTTTAGTACTTTTAAAAGTTGAGGTTGATGTTGAATTTGTTGGTGTTTTTCAATGATGAGGTTGTTGTTGAATTTGTTGGTGATTTTCAATGTTGAGGTTGTTGTTAAATTTGTTGATGTTTTTCAATGTTGATGTTGTTGTTGAACTTGTTGGTGATATTCAGTGTTTAGGTGGGGGAATTTATTGGTGATTTTAAATGTTGAGGTTGTTGTTGAATTGGACAGTGTCATCAATGTTTATTTTTTTGAACTTCTTTGTATTTTTAAAAGTTGTGGTCATTGTTGAATTTATTGGTCTTTTCACTGTTCATTTTGTTGAACTTTTTTGTACTTTTAAATGTTGAGGTTGTTGTTTAATTTGTTGATGTTTTTCAAAGTTGAGGTCGTTGAATTTGTTGGTGATTTTCAATATTGAGGTTGTTGTTGATTTGGTTGGTGTTTTACAATGTTGCTGTTGTTGAATTTGTTGGTGTTATCAATGTTATCTTTTGAACTGTTTTGTGTTTTTCAATGTTGAGGTTGTTGAATTTGCTGGTGATTTTCAATATTGAAGTTGGTGTTATCAACGTTTATTTTGTTGAACTTTATGGTACTTTTAATAGTTGAGGTTGTTGTTGAAATTGTTTGGATTTTCAATATTGAAGTTGTTGTTGAAATTGTTGGCGTTTTTCAATGTTGAGGTTGTTGTTAAACTTGTTGGTGTTATCAATGTTATTTTTCGAACTTATTTGTATTTTTCAAAGTTGAAATTGTTGTAGAATTTGTTGATATTTTTCAATGTTGAGTTTGTAGTTGAATTTGTTGGTGTTTTTCAATGTTGGATTTTTTGTTGAATTTGTTGATGTTTTTCAATGTTGAGGTTGTTGTTGAATTTGTTGGTGTTTTTCAATGTTGAGGTTGTTGTTGAATTTGTTTGTGTTTTACATTGTTGAGGATGTTCTTGAATCTGTTGGTGTTTTTGAAAGTTGAGGTCGTTGAATTGTTTGCTGATTTTCAATATTGCTGTTGCTGTTCAATTTGATGGGGTTATCAATTGTTTTTTTTGAACTTTTTTGTGTTTTTCAAAGTTGAGGTTTTTGCTGAATTTATTGATGTTATCAATGTTTATTTTGTTGAACTTTTTTGTACGTTTAAACATTGAGGTTGATTTTGAATTTGTTGGTTGTTTTTCATTGTTGAGGTTGTTGTTGAATTTGTTGGCGGTTTTCAATGTTGAGGTTGTTGTTGAATTTCTTGGTGCTGTTCATTGTTGAGGTTGTTGTTGAATTTGTTGGTGTTTTTCAATGGTGAAGTTTTTGTTGAATTAGTTGGTGTTTTCATTGATGAGGTTGTTGTTAAATTTGATGTTGTTTTTCAATGTTGTTGTTGTTGTTGAATTTGATGTTGTTATCAAAGATTTTTTTTTCAACTTTTTTGTACTTTTAAAAGTTGAGTTTGTTGTTGAATTTGTTGGTGATTTTCAATATTGAGGTTGTTGTTGAATTTGTTGGTGATTTTCAATATTGGGGTTGTTGTTGAATTTGTTGGTGTTATCAATGTTATTTTTTGAACTGTTTTGTATTTTTCAATGCTGAGGTTGTTGTTGAATTTGTTGGTATTTTTCAATGTTGCGATTGTTGTTCAATTTTTTGGTGTCTTTCATTGTTGAGGCTGTTGCTGAATTTATTGGTTTTATCACTGTTTATTTTGTTGAACTTTTTTATACTTTTAAACGTTGAGGTTGATTTTGAATGTTTTGTTGTTTTACATTGTTAAGGTTGTTGTTGAATTTGTTGGCGGTTTTCAATGTTGAGCTTTTTGTTGCATTTGTTGGTGTTTTTCAATGGTGAGGTTTTTGTTGAATTTGTTGGTGTTTTCATTGTTGAGATTGTTGTTAAATTTGATGTTGTTTTTCAATGTTGATGTTGTTGTTGAATTTGATGGTGTTATCAATGTTCTTTTTATAACTTTTTTGTGTTTTTAAAATTTGAGGTTGTTGTTGAATTTTTTGGTCCTTTTCAATGTTGAGGTTGTTGTTGAATTTGTTGGTGTTTTTCATTGTTGAGGTTTTTGTTGAATTTGTTGGTGATTTTCAGTATTGAGGTTGTTGTTGAATTTGTTGGTGTTATCAATGTTATTTTTTGAACTGTTTGTTACTTTTAAACGTTGAGGTTGTTTTTGAATTTGTTGGTTTTTTTCAATATTGGGGTTGTTGTTGAATTTGTTGGTGTTATCAATGTTATTTTTTGAATTGTTTTGTATTATTCAATGTTGAAGTTGCTGTTGAATTTGTTGGTACTTTTCAATGTGGAGGTTGTAGTTGAATTTGTTGGTCTTTTTCAAAATTGAGTTTGTTGTTGAATTTGTTGGTGTTTTTCAATGTTGAGGTTGTTATTGAATTTGTTGGTGATTTTTAATATTGGGGTTGTTGTTGAATTTGTTGGTGTTATCAATGTTATTTTTTGAACTGTTTTGTATTTTTCAATGTTGAGGTTGTTGTTGAATTTGTTGGTATTTTTCAATGTTGCGATTGTTGTTCAATTTTTTGGTGTTTTTCATTTTTGAGGCTGTTGTTGAATTTGTTGGTGTTTTTCATTGTTGAGGATGTTGTTGAATTTGTTGGTGTTATCAATTTTTTTTGAACTTGTTTGTAGTTTTAAAAGTTGAGGATGTTGTTGAATTTGTTGGTGTTTTTCAAAGTTGAGGTCGTTGAATTGGTATGTGATTTTTAATATTGCTGTTGTTTAGAATTTGTTGGGGTTATCAATTGTATTATTGGAACTTTTTTGTGTTTCTCAAAGTTGAGGTTTTTGCAGAATTTATTGATGTTATCAATGTTTATTTTGTTGAACTTATTTGTAATTTTAAAGGTTGAGGTTGATTTGGAATTTGTTCATTGTTTTTCATTGTTGAAGTTGTTGTTGAATTTGTTGGCGTTTTTCAATGTTGAGGTTGTTGTTTTATTTTTTGTTGCTGTTCATTGTTGAGGTTTTTGTTGAATTTGTTGGTGTCATCAATGTTCTTTTTTAAACTTTTTTGTACTTTTAAAAGTTGAGGTTATTGTTGAATTTGTTGGTGTTTATCACTGATGAGGTTGTTGTTGAATTTGTTGGTGATTTTCAATGTTGAGTTTGTTGTTGAATTTGTTGGTGATTTTCAATATTGAGGTTGTTGTTCAATTTGTTGGTGTTATCAATGGCTTTTTTCAACTTTTTAGTACATGTAAAAGTTGAGGTTGTTGTTGAATTTGTTGGTGTTTTTCAATGATGAGGTTGTTGTTGAATTTGTTGGTGATTTTCAATGTTGAGGTTGTTGTTAAATTTGTTGATGTTTTTCAATGTTGATGTTGTTGTTGAACTTGTTGGTGATATTCAGTGTTTAGGTTGGTGAATTTATTGGTGATTTTAAATGTTGAGGTTGTTGTTGAATTGGACAGTGTCATCAATGTTTATTTTGTTGCACTTGTTTGTATTTTTAAAAGTTGTGGTCGTTGTTGAATTTATTGGTATTTTCACTGTTCATTTTGTTGAACTTTTTTGTACTTTTAAATGTTGAGGTTGTTGTTTAATTTGTTGGTGTTTTTCAATGTTGATGTTGTTGAATTTGTTGGTGTTATCAATGTTTTCTTTTGAACTGTTTTGTCTTTTTCAATGTTGAGGTTGTTGAATTTGCTGGTGATTTGGAATATTGAGGTTGTTGATGAGTTTGTTGGTATTATCAACGTTTGTTTTGTTGAACTTTTTGGTACTTTAATAGTTGAGGTTGTTGTTGAAATTGTTTGGAATTTCAATATTGAGGTTGTTGTTGAAATTGTTGGTGTTATCAATGTTATTTTTTGAACTGTTTTGTATTTTTCAATGTTGAGTTTGTAGTTGAATTTGTTGGTGTTTTTCAATGTTGAGGTTGTTGTAGAATTTTTTCGTGTTTTTCATTGTTGAGGATGTTGTTGAATTTGTTGGTGTTATCAATTTTTTTGTTGAACTTGTTTGTATTTTTAAAAGTTGAGGATGTTGTTGAATCTGTTGGTGTTTTTGAAAGTTGAGGTCGTTGAATAGGTTGGTGATTTTCAATATTGCTGTTGCTGTTGAATTTGTTGGGGTTATCAATGGTTTTTTTTGAACTTTTTTGTGTTTTTCAAAGTTGAGGTTTTTGCTGAATTTATTGATGTTATCAATGTTTATTTTGTTGAACTTATTTGTAATTTTAAAGGTTGAGGTTGATTTGGAATTTGTTGGTTGTCTTTCATTGTTGAGATTGTTGTTTTATTTTTTGTTGCTGTTCATTGTTGAGGTTTTTGTTGAATTTGTTGGTGTTATCAATGTTCTTTTTTCAACTTTTTTTTACTTTTAAAAGTTGTGGTTATTGTTGAATTTGTTGGTATTTATCACTGATGAGGTTGTTGTTGAATTTGTTGGTGATTTTCAATGTTGAGGTTGTTGTTGAATTTGTTGGTGTTATCAATGTTTTCTTTTGAAATGTTTTGTGTTTTTCAATGTTGAGGTTGTTGAATTTGCTGGTGATTTGCAATATTGAGGTTGTTGATGAATTTGTTGGTGTTATCAACGTTTGTTTTGTTGAACTTTTTGGTACTTTTAATAGTTGAGGTTGTTGTTGAAATTGTTTGGATTTTCAATATTGAGGTTCTGTTGAAATTGTTGGCGTTTTTCAATGTTGAGGTTGTTGTTAAACTTGTTGGTGTTATCAATGTTATTTTTCGAACTTTTTAGTATTTTTCGAAGTTAAATTGTTGTTGAATTTGTTGGTGTTTTTCAATATTGAGGTTGTTGTTGAATTTGTTGGTGTTTTTCAATGTTGAGGTTGTTGTTGAATTTGTTGGAGTTTTTCATTGTTGAGGATGTTGTTGAATTTGTTGATGTTATCAATTTTTTTGTTGAACTTGTTTTTATTTTTAAAAGTTGAGGATGTTGTAGAATCTGTTGGTGTTTTTGAAAGTTGAGGTCGTTGAATCGGTTGGTGAGTTTCGATATTGCTGTTGCTGTTGAATTTGTTGGGGTTATCAATGGTTTTTTTTGAACTTTTTTGTGTTTTTCAAAGTTGAAGTTTTTGCTGAATTTATTGATGTTATCAATATTTATTTTGTTGAACTTTTTTGTACGTTTAAACGTTGATATGAATTTGAATTTGTTGATTGTTTTTCATTGTTGAGGATGTTGTTGAATTTTTTGGCGGTTTTCAATGTTGAGGTTGTTGTTGAATTTCTTGGTGCTGTTCATTGTTGAGGTTGTTGTCGAATTTGTTGGTGTTTTTCAATGGTGAGGTTTTTGTTGAATTTGTTGGTGTTTTCATTGTTGAGGTTGTTTTTAAATTTGATGTTGTTTTTCAATGTTGAGGTTGTTGTAGAATTTGTTGGTGTTTTTCAAAGTTAAGGTCGTTGAATTTGTTGGTGATTTTCAATATAGAGGTTTTTGTTGAATTTGTTGGTGTTATCAATGGGTTTTTTTGAACTTTTTTGTGTTTTTCAAAGTTGAGGTTGTTGATGAATTTGTTGGTGATATTCAGTGTTGAGGTTGTTGAATTTTGTTGGTGATTTTCAATATTGAGGTTGTTGTTCAATTTGTTGGTGTTATTAATGTTATTTTTTGAACTTTTTTGTGTATGTCAATGTTGAGGTTGTTGTTGATTTTGTTGGTGATTTTCAATATTGAGGTTGTTGTTCAATTTGTTGGTGTTATCAATGGCTTTTTTCAACTTTTTAGTACTTTTAAAAGTTGAGGTTGTTGTTGAATTTTTTGGTGTTATCAATGTTTTCTTTTGATCTTCAATATTGAGATTGTTGTTCTTTTGATTTTCAATATTGAGGTTGTTGTTCAATTTGTTGGTGTTATCAATGGCTTTTTTCAACTTTTTAGTACCTTTAAAAGTTGAGGTTGATGTTGAATTTGTTGGTGTTTTTCAATGATGAGGTTGTTGTTGAATTTGTTGGTGATTTTCAATGTTGAGGTTGTTGTTAAATTTGTTGATGTTTTTCAATGTTGATGTTGTTGTTGAACTTGTTGGTGATATTCAGTGTTTAGGTGGGGGAATTTATTGGTGATTTTAAATGTTGAGGTTGTTGTTGAATTGGACAGTGTCATCAATGTTTATTTTTTTGAACTTCTTTGTATTTTTAAAAGTTGTGGCCGTTGTTGAATTTATTGGTCTTTTCACTGTTCATTTTGTTGAACTTTTTTGTACTTTTAAATGTTGAGGTTGTTGTTTAATTTGTTGATGTTTTTCAAAGTTGAGGTCGTTGAATTTGTTGGTGATTTTCAATATTGAGGTTGTTGTTGATTTGGTTGGTGTTTTACAATGTTGATGTTGTTGAATTTGTTGGTGTTATCAATGTTATCTTTTGAACTGTTTTGTGTTTTTCAATGTTGAGGTTGTTGAATTTGCTGGTGATTTTCAATATTGAAGTTGGTGTTATCAACGTTTATTTTGTTGAACTTTATGGTACTTTTAATAGTTGAGGTTGTTGTTGAAATTGTTTGGATTTTCAATATTGAAGTTGTTGTTGAAATTGTTGGCGTTTTTCAATGTTGAGGTTGTTGTTAAACTTGTTGGTGTTATCAATGTTATTTTTCGAACTTATTTGTATTTTTCAAAGTTGAAATTGTTGTAGAATTTGTTGATATTTTTCAATGTTGAGTTTGTAGTTGAATTTGTTGGTGTTTTTCAATGTTGGATTTTTTGTTGAATTTGTTGATGTTTTTCAATGTTGAGGTTGTTGTTGAATTTGTTGGTGTTTTTCAATGTTGAGGTTGTTGTTGAATTTGTTTGTGTTTTACATTGTTGAGGATGTTCTTGAATCTGTTGGTGTTTTTGAAAGTTGAGGTCGTTGAATTGTTTGCTGATTTTCAATATTGCTGTTGCTGTTCAATTTGATGGGGTTATCAATTGTTTTTTTTGAACTTTTTTGTGTTTTTCAAAGTTGAGGTTTTTGCTGAATTTATTGATGTTATCAATGTTTATTTTGTTGAACTTTTTTGTACGTTTAAACATTGAGGTTGATTTTGAATTTGTTGGTTGTTTTTCATTGTTGAGGTTGTTGTTGAATTTGTTGGCGGTTTTCAATGTTGAGGTTGTTGTTGAATTTCTTGGTGCTGTTCATTGTTGAGGTTGTTGTTGAATTTGTTGGTGTTTTTCAATGGTGAAGTTTTTGTTGAATTAGTTGGTGTTTTCATTGATGAGGTTGTTGTTAAATTTGATGTTGTTTTTCAATGTTGTTGTTGTTGTTGAATTTGATGTTGTTATCAAAGATTTTTTTTCAACTTTTTTGTACTTTTAAAAGTTGAGTTTGTTGTTGAATTTGTTGGTGATTTTCAATATTGAGGTTGTTGTTGAATTTGTTGGTGATTTTCAATATTGGGGTTGTTGTTGAATTTGTTGGTGTTATCAATGTTATTTTTTGAACTGTTTTGTATTTTTCAATGCTGAGGTTGTTGTTGAATTTGTTGGTATTTTTCAATGTTGCGATTGTTGTTCAATTTTTTGGTGTCTTTCATTGTTGAGGCTGTTGCTGAATTTATTGGTTTTATCACTGTTTATTTTGTTGAACTTTTTTATACTTTTAAACGTTGAGGTTGATTTTGAATGTTTTGTTGTTTTACATTGTTAAGGTTGTTGTTGAATTTGTTGGCGGTTTTCAATGTTGAGCTTTTTGTTGCATTTGTTGGTGTTTTTCAATGGTGAGGTTTTTGTTGAATTTGTTGGTGTTTTCATTGTTGAGATTGTTGTTAAATTTGATGTTGTTTTTCAATGTTGATGTTGTTGTTGAATTTGATGGTGTTATCAATGTTCTTTTTATAACTTTTTTGTATTTTTAAAAGATGAGGTTGTTGTTGAATTTGTTGGTGAATTTCAATATTGAGGTTGTTGTTGAATTCGTTGGTGATTTTCAATATTGACGTTGTTGTTGGATTTGATGGTGTTATCAATGGTTGCTTTTGAACTTTTTTGTGTCGTGTAAAGTTGAGGTTGTTGCTGAAATTATTGGTGTTATCAATTATTTATTTTGTTGAACTTTTTTGTACTTTTTAAAGTTGAAGTTGATTTTGAATTTGTTGGTGTTTTTCATTTTTGAGGTTGTTGTTGAATTTTTTGGTGATTTTAAATGTTGAGGTTGTTGTTGAATTGGACAGTGTCATCAATGTTTATTTTGTTGAACTTATTTGTATTTTTAAAAGTTAAGGTTGTTGTTGAATTTATTGATATTTTCACTGTTCAATTTGTTGAACTTTTTTGTACTTTTAAATGTTGAGGTTGTTCAATTTGTTGGTGTTTTTCAAAGTTGACGTCGTTGAAATTGTTGGTGATTTTCAATATTGAGGTTGTTGTTGAATTTGTTGGTTTTTTTCAATGTTGATGTTGTTGAATTTGCTGGGGATTTTCAATATTGAGGTTGTTGTTGAAATTGTTGGCGTTTTTCAATGTTGAGGTTGTGTTGAACTTGTTGGCGTTATCAATGTTATTTTTTGAATTTTTTTGTATTTTACAAAGTTGAAGTTGTTGTTGAATTTGTTGGTATTTTTCAATGTTGAGGTTGTTGTTGAATTTGTTGGTGATTTTCAATATTGGGGTTGTTGTTGAATTTGTTGCTGTTATCAATGTTATTTTTTGAACTGTTTTGTATTATTCAATGTTGAGGTTCTTGTTGAATTTGTTGGTGTTTTTCAATGTTGAGGTTGTTGTTGAATTTGTTGGTGTTATCAATGTTATTTTTTGAACTGTTTTGTATTTTTCAATGTTGTGGTCGTTGTTGAATTTGTTGGTATTTTTCAATGTTGCGATTGTTGTTCTTTTTTTTGTGTTTTTAATTGTTGAGGCTGTTGTTGAATTTGTTGGTGTTATCAATTTTTTTGTTGAACTTGTTTGTATTTTTAAAACTTGAGGATGTTGTTGAATTTGTTGGTGTTTTTCAAAGTTGAGGTCGTTGAATTGGTTGGTGATTTTTAATATTGCTGTTGTTGTTGAAGTTGTTGAGGTTATCAATGGTTTTATTTGAACTTTTTTGTGTTTTTCAAAGTTGAGGTTTCTGCAGAACTTATTGATGTTATCAATGTTTATTTTGTTGAACTTATTTGTAATTTTAAAGGTTGAGGCTGATTTTGAATTTGTTGGTTGTTTTTCATTGTTGAGGTTGTCGTTGAATTTTTTGTTGCTGTTTATTGTTGAGGTTGTTGTTGATTTTGTTGGTGTTATCAATGTTCTTTTTTCAACTTTTTTGTACTTTTAAAAGTTGAGGTTATTGTTGAATTTGTTGGTGCTTATCACTGATGAGGTTGTTGTTGAATTTGTTGGTGATTTTTAATGTTGAGGTTGTTGTTGAATTTGTTGGTGATTTTAAATATTGAGGTTGTTGTTCAACTTGTTGGTGTTATCAATGGCTTTCTTCAACTTTTTAGTACTTTTAAAAGTTGAGGTTGTTGTTGAATTGGTTGGTGTTTTTCAATGATGAGGTTGTTGTTGAATTTGTTGGTGATTTTCAATGTTGAGGTTGTTGTTGAATTTGTTGGTGATTTTCAATGTTTTTTTGTTCAACGTGGCTGTAATTTTAAAAATTGAGGTTGTTCTTGAATTTGTTGGTGTTTTTCAAAGTTGAGGTCGTTGAATTTGTTGGTGATTTTCAATATTGGCTTTGTTGTTGAATTTGTTGGTGTTATCAATGGTTTTGTTAAACTTTTTTGTGTTTTTCAAAGTTGAGGTTGTTGCTGAATTTGTTGTTGATATTCAGTGTTAAGGTTGTTAAATTTGTTGGTGATTTTCAATATTGATGTAGTTGTTGAATTTGTTGGCGTTTTTCAATGTTGAGGTTTTTGTTCAACTTTTTGGTGTTTTCATTGTTGAGGTTGTTGTTAAATTTGTTGGTTCTTTACAATGTTGAGGTTGTTGTTGAATTTGACAGTGTCATCAATGTTTATTTTGTTGAACTTATTTGTATTTTTAAAAGTTAAGGTTGTTGTTGAATTTATTGATATTTTCACTGTTCAATTTGTTGAACTTTTTTGTACTTTTAAATGTTGAGGTTGTTCAATTTGTTGGTGTTTTTCAAAGTTGACGTCGTTGAAATTGTTGATGATTTTCAATATTGAGGTTGTTGTTGAATTTGTTGGTTTTTTTCAATGTTGATGTTGTTGAATTTGCTGGGGATTTTCAATATTGAGGTTGTTGTTGATTTGGTTGGTGTTTTACAATGTTGATGTTGTTGAATTTGTTGGTGTTATCAATGTTATCTTTTGAACTGTTTTGTGTTTTTCAATGTTGAGGTTGTTGAATTTGCTGGTGATTTTCAATATTGAAGTTGGTGTTATCAACGTTTATTTTGTTGAACTTTATGGTACTTTTAATAGTTGAGGTTGTTGTTGAAATTGTTTGGATTTTCAATATTGAAGTTGTTGTTGAAATTGTTGGCGTTTTTCAATGTTGAGGTTGTTGTTAAACTTGTTGGTGTTATCAATGTTATTTTTCGAACTTATTTGTATTTTTCAAAGTTGAAATTGTTGTAGAATTTGTTGATATTTTTCAATGTTGAGTTTGTAGTTGAATTTGTTGGTGTTTTTCAATGTTGGATTTTTTGTTGAATTTGTTGATGTTTTTCAATGTTGAGGTTGTTGTTGAATTTGTTGGTGTTTTTCAATGTTGAGGTTGTTGTTGAATTTGTTTGTGTTTTACATTGTTGAGGATGTTCTTGAATCTGTTGGTGTTTTTGAAAGTTGAGGTCGTTGAATTGTTTGCTGATTTTCAATATTGCTGTTGCTGTTCAATTTGATGGGGTTATCAATTGTTTTTTTTGAACTTTTTTGTGTTTTTCAAAGTTGAGGTTTTTGCTGAATTTATTGATGTTATCAATGTTTATTTTGTTGAACTTTTTTGTACGTTTAAACATTGAGGTTGATTTTGAATTTGTTGGTTGTTTTTCATTGTTGAGGTTGTTGTTGAATTTGTTGGCGGTTTTCAATGTTGAGGTTGTTGTTGAATTTCTTGGTGCTGTTCATTGTTGAGGTTGTTGTTGAATTTGTTGGTGTTTTTCAATGGTGAGGTTTTTGTTGAATTAGTTGGTGTTTTCATTGATGAGGTTGTTGTTAAATTTGATGTTGTTTTTCAATGTTGTTGTTGTTGTTGAATTTGATGTTGTTATCAAAGATTTTTTTTCAACTTTTTTGTACTTTTAAAAGTTGAGTTTGTTGTTGAATTTGTTGGTGATTTTCAATATTGAGGTTGTTGTTGAATTTGTTGGTGATTTTCAATATTGGGGTTGTTGTTGAATTTGTTGGTGTTATCAATGTTATTTTTTGAACTGTTTTGTATTTTTCAATGCTGAGGTTGTTGTTGAATTTGTTGGTATTTTTCAATGTTGCGATTGTTGTTCAATTTTTTGGTGTCTTTCATTGTTGAGGCTGTTGCTGAATTTATTGGTTTTATCACTGTTTATTTTGTTGAACTTTTTTATACTTTTAAACGTTGAGGTTGATTTTGAATGTTTTGTTGTTTTACATTGTTAAGGTTGTTGTTGAATTTGTTGGCGGTTTTCAATGTTGAGCTTTTTGTTGCATTTGTTGGTGTTTTTCAATGGTGAGGTTTTTGTTGAATTTGTTGGTGTTTTCATTGTTGAGATTGTTGTTAAATTTGATGTTGTTTTTCAATGTTGATGTTGTTGTTGAATTTGATGGTGTTATCAATGTTCTTTTTATAACTTTTTTGTATTTTTAAAAGATGAGGTTGTTGTTGAATTTGTTGGTGAATTTCAATATTGAGGTTGTTGTTGAATTCGTTGGTGATTTTCAATATTGACGTTGTTGTTGGATTTGATGGTGTTATCAATGGTTGCTTTTGAACTTTTTTGTGTCGTGTAAAGTTGAGGTTGTTGCTGAAATTATTGGTGTTATCAATTATTTATTTTGTTGAACTTTTTTGTACTTTTTAAAGTTGAAGTTGATTTTGAATTTGTTGGTGTTTTTCATTTTTGAGGTTGTTGTTGAATTTTTTGGTGATTTTAAATGTTGAGGTTGTTGTTGAATTGGACAGTGTCATCAATGTTTATTTTGTTGAACTTATTTGTATTTTTAAAAGTTAAGGTTGTTGTTGAATTTATTGATATTTTCACTGTTCAATTTGTTGAACTTTTTTGTACTTTTAAATGTTGAGGTTGTTCAATTTGTTGGTGTTTTTCAAAGTTGACGTCGTTGAAATTGTTGGTGATTTTCAATATTGAGGTTGTTGTTGAATTTGTTGGTTTTTTTCAATGTTGATGTTGTTGAATTTGCTGGGGATTTTCAATATTGAGGTTGTTGTTGAAATTGTTGGCGTTTTTCAATGTTGAGGTTGTGTTGAACTTGTTGGCGTTATCAATGTTATTTTTTGAATTTTTTTGTATTTTACAAAGTTGAAGTTGTTGTTGAATTTGTTGGTATTTTTCAATGTTGAGGTTGTTGTTGAATTTGTTGGTGATTTTCAATATTGGGGTTGTTGTTGAATTTGTTGCTGTTATCAATGTTATTTTTTGAACTGTTTTGTATTATTCAATGTTGAGGTTCTTGTTGAATTTGTTGGTGTTTTTCAATGTTGAGGTTGTTGTTGAATTTGTTGGTGTTATCAATGTTATTTTTTGAACTGTTTTGTATTTTTCAATGTTGTGGTCGTTGTTGAATTTGTTGGTATTTTTCAATGTTGCGATTGTTGTTCTTTTTTTTGTGTTTTTAATTGTTGAGGCTGTTGTTGAATTTGTTGGTGTTATCAATTTTTTTGTTGAACTTGTTTGTATTTTTAAAACTTGAGGATGTTGTTGAATTTGTTGGTGTTTTTCAAAGTTGAGGTCGTTGAATTGGTTGGTGATTTTTAATATTGCTGTTGTTGTTGAAGTTGTTGAGGTTATCAATGGTTTTATTTGAACTTTTTTGTGTTTTTCAAAGTTGAGGTTTCTGCAGAACTTATTGATGTTATCAATGTTTATTTTGTTGAACTTATTTGTAATTTTAAAGGTTGAGGCTGATTTTGAATTTGTTGGTTGTTTTTCATTGTTGAGGTTGTCGTTGAATTTTTTGTTGCTGTTTATTGTTGAGGTTGTTGTTGATTTTGTTGGTGTTATCAATGTTCTTTTTTCAACTTTTTTGTACTTTTAAAAGTTGAGGTTATTGTTGAATTTGTTGGTGCTTATCACTGATGAGGTTGTTGTTGAATTTGTTGGTGATTTTTAATGTTGAGGTTGTTGTTGAATTTGTTGGTGATTTTAAATATTGAGGTTGTTGTTCAACTTGTTGGTGTTATCAATGGCTTTCTTCAACTTTTTAGTACTTTTAAAAGTTGAGGTTGTTGTTGAATTGGTTGGTGTTTTTCAATGATGAGGTTGTTGTTGAATTTGTTGGTGATTTTCAATGTTGAGGTTGTTGTTGAATTTGTTGGTGATTTTCAATGTTTTTTTGTTCAACGTGGCTGTAATTTTAAAAATTGAGGTTGTTCTTGAATTTGTTGGTGTTTTTCAAAGTTGAGGTCGTTGAATTTGTTGGTGATTTTCAATATTGGCTTTGTTGTTGAATTTGTTGGTGTTATCAATGGTTTTGTTAAACTTTTTTGTGTTTTTCAAAGTTGAGGTTGTTGCTGAATTTGTTGTTGATATTCAGTGTTAAGGTTGTTAAATTTGTTGGTGATTTTCAATATTGATGTAGTTGTTGAATTTGTTGGCGTTTTTCAATGTTGAGGTTTTTGTTCAACTTTTTGGTGTTTTCATTGTTGAGGTTGTTGTTAAATTTGTTGGTTCTTTACAATGTTGAGGTTGTTGTTGAATTTGACAGTGTCATCAATGTTTATTTTGTTGAACTTATTTGTATTTTTAAAAGTTAAGGTTGTTGTTGAATTTATTGATATTTTCACTGTTCAATTTGTTGAACTTTTTTGTACTTTTAAATGTTGAGGTTGTTCAATTTGTTGGTGTTTTTCAAAGTTGACGTCGTTGAAATTGTTGGTGATTTTCAATATTGAGGTTGTTGTTGAATTTGTTGGTTTTTTTCAATGTTGATGTTGTTGAATTTGCTGGGGATTTTCAATATTGAGGTTGTTGTTGAAATTGTTGGCGTTTTTCAATGTTGAGGTTGTGTTGAACTTGTTGGCGTTATCAATGTTATTTTTTGAATTTTTTTGTATTTTACAAAGTTGAAGTTGTTGTTGAATTTGTTGGTATTTTTCAATGTTGAGGTTGTTGTTGAATTTGTTGGTGATTTTCAATATTGGGGTTGTTGTTGAATTTGTTGCTGTTATCAATGTTATTTTTTGAACTGTTTTGTATTATTCAATGTTGAGGTTCTTGTTGAATTTGTTGGTGTTTTTCAATGTTGAGGTTGTTGTTGAATTTGTTGGTGTTATCAATGTTATTTTTTGAACTGTTTTGTATTTTTCAATGTTGTGGTCGTTGTTGAATTTGTTGGTATTTTTCAATGTTGCGATTGTTGTTCTTTTTTTTGTGTTTTTAATTGTTGAGGCTGTTGTTGAATTTGTTGGTGTTATCAATTTTTTTGTTGAACTTGTTTGTATTTTTAAAACTTGAGGATGTTGTTGAATTTGTTGGTGTTTTTCAAAGTTGAGGTTGTTGTTGAATTTGTTGGTGATTTTTAATATTGCTGTTGTTGTTGAAGTTGTTGAGGTTATCAATGGTTTTATTTGAACTTTTTTGTGTTTTTCAAAGTTGAGGTTTCTGCAGAACTTATTGATGTTATCAATGTTTATTTTGTTGAACTTATTTGTAATTTTAAAGGTTGAGGCTGATTTTGAATTTGTTGGTTGTTTTTCATTGTTGAGGTTGTCGTTGATTTTTTTGTTGCTGTTTATTGTTGAGGTTGTTGTTGATTTTGTTGGTGTTATCAATGTTCTTTTTTCAACTTTTTTGTACTTTTAAAAGTTGAGGTTATTGTTGAATTTGTTGGTGCTTATCACTGATGAGGTTGTTGTTGAATTTGTTGGTGATTTTTAATGTTGAGGTTGTTGTTGAATTTGTTGGTGATTTTAAATATTGAGGTTGTTGTTCAACTTGTTGGTGTTATCAATGGCTTTCTTCAACTTTTTAGTACTTTTAAAAGTTGAGGTTGTTGTTGAATTGGTTGGTGTTTTTCAATGATGAGGTTGTTGTTGAATTTATTGGTGATTTTCAATGTTGAGGTTGTTGTTGAATTTGTTGGTGATTTTCAATGTTTTTTTGTTCAACGTGGCTGTAATTTTAAAAATTGAGGTTGTTCTTGAATTTGTTGGTGTTTTTCAAAGTTGAGGTCGTTGAATTTGTTGGTGATTTTCAATATTGGCTTTGTTGTTGAATTTGTTGGTGTTATCAATGGTTTTGTTAAACTTTTTTGTGTTTTTCAAAGTTGAGGTTGTTGCTGAATTTGTTGTTGATATTCAGTGTTAAGGTTGTTAAATTTGTTGGTGATTTTCAATATTGATGTAGTTGTTGAATTTGTTGGCGTTTTTCAATGTTGAGGTTTTTGTTCAACTTTTTGGTGTTTTCATTGTTGAGGTTGTTGTTAAATTTGTTGGTGATTTTAAATGTTGAGGTTGTTGTTGAATTGGACAGTGTCATCAATGTTTATTTTGTTGAACTTATTTGTATTTTTAAAAGTTAAGGTTGTTGTTGAATTTATTGATATTTTCACTGTTCAATTTGTTGAACTTTTTTGTACTTTTAAATGTTGAGGTTGTTCAATTTGTTGGTGTTTTTCAAAGTTGACTTCGTTGAAATTGTTGGTGATTTTCAATATTGAGGTTGTTGTTGAATTTGTTGGTTTTTTTCAATGTTGATGTTGTTGAATTTGCTGGGGATTTTCAATATTGAGGTTGTTGTTGAAATTGTTGGCGTTTTTCAATGTTGAGGTTGTGTTGAACTTGTTGGCGTTATCAATGTTATTTTTTGAATTTTTTTGTATTTTACAAAGTTGAAGTTGTTGTTGAATTTGTTGGTATTTTTCAATGTTGAGGTTGTTGTTGAATTTGTTGGTGATTTTCAATATTGGGGTTGTTGTTGAATTTGTTGCTGTTATCAATGTTATTTTTTGAACTGTTTTGTATTATTCAATGTTGAGGTTCTTGTTGAATTTGTTGGTGTTTTTCAATGTTGAGGTTGTTGTTGAATTTGTTGGTGTTATCAATGTTATTTTTTGAACTGTTTTGTATTTTTCAATGTTGTGGTCGTTGTTGAATTTGTTGGTATTTTTCAATGTTGCGATTGTTGTTCTTTTTTTTGTGTTTTTAATTGTTGAGGCTGTTGTTGAATTTGTTGGTGTTATCAATTTTTTTGTTGAACTTGTTTGTATTTTTAAAACTTGAGGATGTTGTTGAATTTGTTGGTGTTTTTCAAAGTTGAGGTCGTTGAATTGGTTGGTGATTTTTAATATTGCTGTTGTTGTTGAAGTTGTTGAGGTTATCAATGGTTTTATTTGAACTTTTTTGTGTTTTTCAAAGTTGAGGTTTCTGCAGAACTTATTGATGTTATCAATGTTTATTTTGTTGAACTTATTTGTAATTTTAAAGGTTGAGGCTGATTTTGAATTTGTTGGTTGTTTTTCATTGTTGAGGTTGTCGTTGAATTTTTTGTTGCTGTTTATTGTTGAGGTTGTTGTTGATTTTGTTGGTGTTATCAATGTTCTTTTTTCAACTTTTTTGTACTTTTAAAAGTTGAGGTTATTGTTGAATTTGTTGGTGCTTATCACTGATGAGGTTGTTGTTGAATTTGTTGGTGATTTTTAATGTTGAGGTTGTTGTTGAATTTGTTGGTGATTTTAAATATTGAGGTTGTTGTTCAACTTGTTGGTGTTATCAATTGCTTTCTTCAACTTTTTAGTACTTTTAAAAGTTGAGGTTGTTGTTGAATTGGTTGGTGTTTTTCAATGATGAGGTTGTTGTTGAATTTGTTGGTGATTTTCAATGTTGAGGTTGTTGTTGAATTTGTTGGTGATTTTCAATGTTTTTTTGTTCAACGTGGCTGTAATTTTAAAAATTGAGGTTGTTCTTGAATTTGTTGGTGTTTTTCAAAGTTGAGGTCGTTGAATTTGTTGGTGATTTTCAATATTGGGTTTGTTGTTGAATTTGTTGGTGTTATCAATGGTTTTGTTAAACTTTTTTGTGTTTTTCAAAGTTGAGGTTGTTGCTGAATTTGTTGTTGATGTTCAGTGTTAAGGTTGTTAAATTTGTTGGTGATTTTCAATATTGATGTAGTTGTTGAATTTGTTGGCGTTTTTCAATGTTGAGGTTTTTGTTCAACTTTTTGGTGTTTTCATTGTTGAGGTTGTTGTTAAATTTGTTGGTTCTTTACAATGTTGAGGTTGCTGTTGAATTTGTTGGTGACTTTCAATATTGAGGTTAATGTTGAATTTGTTCCTGTTATCAATGTTATTTTTTGAGCTTTTTTCTATTTTCAATGTTGAGGTTGTTGTTGAATTTGTTGGTATTTTTCAATGTTGATGTTGTTGAATTTTTTGCTGTTTTTCATTGTTGAGGTTGTTGTTGAACTTGTTTGTATTTTTAAAAGTTAAGGATGTTGTTGAATTTGTTGGTGTTGTCAATGTATATTTTTTGAAATTTTTTGTAGTTTTAAAAGTTGAGGTTGTTGCTGAATTTTTAAATTGTTTTTCAATGTTGATGTTGTTGAAATTCTTTGTGTTTTTCAGTGTTGAGCTTGCCGAATTTCTTGGTGATTTTACATGTTGAGGTTGTTGTTGAATTGGAAAGGGTCATCAATGTTTATATTGTTGAATTTGTTTGTATTTTTAAAAGTTGTGGTTCTTGTTGAATTTATTGGTATTATCAATGTCTACTTTGTTGAACTTTTTTGTAAATTTAAATGTTGAGGTTATTGTTTAATTTGTTGGTGTTTTTCAAAGTTGAGGTCATTGAATTTGTTGGTGAATTTGAATATTGAGGTTGTTGTTGAATTTGTTGGTGTTATGAATGTTTTATTTTAAAAACTTTTTTGTGTTTTTCAAAGTTGACGTTTTTGCTGATTTTGTTGGTCATTTTCAATATTGAGGTTGTTGTTGAATTTGTTGGTGTTTTTCAAAGTTGAGGTCGTTGAATTTGTTGGTGAATTTGAATATTGAGGTTGTTGTTGAATTTGTTGGTGTTATGAATGTTTTATTTTAAAAACTTTTTTGTGTTTTTCAAAGTTGACGTTGTTGCTGATTTTGTTGGTGATTTTCAATATTGAGGTTGTTGTTGAATTTGTTGGCGTTTTTCAATGTTGAGGTTGTTGTTTAATTTGTTGGTGTTATCAATGTTATTTTTTGAACTTTTTTGTATTTTTCAATGCTGAGGTTGTTGTTGAATTTGTTGGTATTTATCAATGTTGCGGTTATTGTTGAATGTTTCGCAATTTTTCATTGTTGAGGTTGTTGTTGAACATGTTTGTATATTTATAAGTTAAGGATGTTGTTGAATTTGTTGAGGTTATTGATTTTGTTGGTGTTGAATATGTTGAGGTTGTTGAATTTGTTGGTGTTTTTCAACGTTGAGGTTGTTTTTGAATTTGTCGGTGATTTTCAATATTGAGTTTGTTGTTGAATTTGTTGGAGTTATCAATGTTTTTTTTTGTTAAACTTGTTTGTATTTTTCAAAGTTGAGGTTGTTGATTAATTTGTTGGTGTTATCATAGTTGAGGCCTTTGAATTTGTTGGTTATTTTCAATATTGTGGTTGGTGTTGAATTTGTTGGTGTTATGAATGTTTTTTTTTTAAACTTTTTTGTGTTTTTCAAAGTTAAGGTTGTTGCTGAATTTGTTGTTGATATTCAGTGTTGAGGTTGTTGAATTTGTTGGTGATTTTGAATATTGAGCTTGTTGTTGAATTTGTTGGTGTTTTTCAATGTTGAGGTGGTTGTTGAATTTGTTGGTGTTATCAATGTTTTTTGTTGAACTTGTTAGTATTTTAAAAAGTTGAGGTTGTTGTTGAATTTTTAGGTGTAATTCATTGTTGAACTTCTTTGCATTTTTAAAAGTTAAGGATGTTGTTGAACTTGTTGGTGTTATCAATGTTTTCTTTTGAACTGTTTTGTGTTTTTCAATGTTGAGGTTGTTGAATTTGCTGTTGATTTTCAATATTGAGGATGTTGATGAATTTGTTCGTGTTATCAACGTTTATTTTGTTGAAATTTTTTGTACTTTTCAAAGTTGAGGTTATTGTTGAATTTGTTGGGATTTTCAATATTGAGCTTGTTGTTGAAATTGTTGGCGTTTTTCCATGTTGAGTTTGTTGTTGAATTTGTTGGTGCTTTTCAACGTTGAGCTTGTTGTTGAATTTGTTGGTGTTTTTCAAAGTTGAGGTTGTTGTTGAATTTGTTTGTGTTTTTCAAAGTTGAGGTCGTTGAATTTGTTGGTGATTTTCAATATTGAGGTTCTTGTTGAATTTGTTGATGTTATGAATGGTTTTTTTTAACTTTTTTGTTTTTTTCAAAGTTGAGGTTGTTGCTGAATTTGTTGGTGATATTCAGTGTTGAGGTTGTTGTTGAATTTTTTGGTGTTTTTCATTGTTGAGATTGTTGTTGAATTTTTTGGTGTTTTTCATTGTTGAGGTTGTTGTTGAATTTTTTGGTGTTTTTCATTGTTGAGGTTGTTGTTGAATTTGTTGGCGTCTTCAAATGTTGAGGTTGTTGTTGAATTTGTTGGTGTTTTTCAATGTTGAGGTTGTTGTTGAATTTTTTGGTGTTTTTCATTGTTGAGGTTGTTGTTGAATTTGTTGGTATTTTTCAAAGTTGAGTTTGTTGTAGAATTAGTTGGTGTTATCAATGTTTTTTTTGTTGAACTTTGTTATATTTTTCAATGTTGAATGTGTTGTTGAATTTGTTGGTGTTTTTCAATATTGAAGTTGTTGAATTTGTTGGTGTTTTTCAAAGTTGAGTTTGTTGAATTTTTTGGTGATTATGAATATTGAGGTTGTTGTTGAATTTGTTGGTGATAACAATGTTACTTTTTGAACTTTTTTGTATTTTTGAAAGTTGAGGTTGTTGTTGAATTTGTTGGGATTTTCAATATTGAGGTTGTTGTTGAATTTGTTGGTGTTTTTCAATGTTGAGGTTGTAGTTGAATTTGTAGGTGTTTTTCAATGTTGAGGTTGTAGTTGAATTTGTTGGTGTTTATCAATGTTGAGGTTGTTGTTGAATTTGTTGGTGTTTATCAATGTTGAGGTTGTTGTTGAATTTGTTGCTGTTATCAATGTTATTTTTTGAACTTTTTTGTATTTTCGAAAGTTGAGGTTGTTGTTTAATTTGTTGTTCTTTTTCAATGTTGAGGTTGATGTTGAATTTACTTGTGTTTTTCCAAGTTGTGGTCGTTGAATTTGTTGGTGATTTTCAATATTGAGGTTCTTGTTGAAATTGTTGGCGTTTTTCAATGTTGATGTTGTTGTTGTTATTGTTGGTGTTTTTCTATGTTCAGGTTATTGTTGAATTTGTTGACGTTATCAATGTTATTTTTTTAACTTTTTTGTATTTTTGAAAGCTGAGGTTTTTGTTGAATTTGTTGGTGTTTTTCAATGATGAGGTTGTTGTTGAATTTGTTGGTTTTTTTATCAATGTTGAGGTCGTTGAATTTGTTGGTGATTTTCAATATTCAGGTTGTTGTTGAATTTTTTGGTGTTATGAATGGTTTTTATGAACCTTTTTGTGTTTTTCAATCTTGAGTTTGTTGCTGAATTTGTTGGTGATATTCAATATTGTGGTTGTTGTTGAGTTTGTTGGCGTTTTTAAATATTCAGGTTGTTGTTGAATTTGTTGGTGTTAAAAATTTTTTTTTGAACTTTTTTGTGTTTTTCCACGTTGAGGTTGTTGCTGAATTTGTTGGTGATACTCAGTGTTGAGGTTGTTGAATTTGTTGGTGCTTTACAATGTTGTGGTTGTTGTTGAATTTGTTGGTGTTATCAATGTTATTTTTTGAACTTTTTTGTATTTTTGAAAGTTGAGCTTGTTGTTGAAATTGTTGGCGTTTTTCAAAGTTGAGGTTGTAGTTGAATTTTATGGTGTTTTTCAATGTTCAGGTTATTGGTCAATTTGTTGACGTTATCAATGTTATTTTTTGATCTTTTTTGTATTTTTGAAAGTTGAGGTTGTTGTTGAATTTATTGATGTTTTTCAATGATGAGGTTGTCCTTGAATTTGTTGGTGTTTTTCAATGTTGAGGTCGTTGAATTTGTTGGTGATTTTCAATATTCAGGTTTTTGTTGAATTTGTTGGTATTATGAACGGTTTTTTGAACTTTTTTGTGCTTTTCAATCTTGAGTTTGTTGCTGAATTTGTTGCTGTTTTTCAATATTCAGGTTGTTGTTGAATTTGTTGGTGATTTTCAACATTCAGATTGTTGTTGAATTTGTTGGTGTAATGAATATATTTTTTGAAATTCTTTGTGCTTTTCAAAGTTCAGGTTGTTGCTGAATTTGTTGGTGATATTCAGTGTTGAGTTTGTTGAATTTGTTGGTGATTTTCAATATTGAGGTTGTTGTTAATATTTGTTGGTGTTATCAACGTTTATTTTGTTGAACTTTTTTGTACTTTTAAATGTTGAGGTTGTTGCTGAAATATTGAGGTTGTTGTTGAAATTGTTGGTGTTTTTCAATGTTAAGGTTGCTGTTGAATTTGTTGGTGTTATCAATGTTATTTTTTGAACTTTTTTGTATTTTTGAAAGTTGAGGTTGCTGTTTAATTTGTTGCTGTTTTTCAATGTTGAGGTTGATGTTGAATTTACTTGTGTTTTTCAAAGTTGTGGTCGTTGAATTAGTTGGTGATTTTCAACACTGAGGGTGTTTTTTGAATTTGTTGGTGTTCTGAATGTTTTTTTCTTTAACTATTTTGTCTTTTTCAAAGTCGATGTTGTTGCTACATTTGTTGGTGATACTCAGTGTTCAGCCTGTTGAATCTGTTGCTGTTTTTCAATGTTGTGGTTGTTGTTGAATTTGTTGGTGTTATCAATGTTATTTTTTGAACTTTTTTGTATTTTTGAAAGCTGAGGTTGTTGCTGAATTTGTTGGTGTTATTCAATGTTGAGGTTGTTGAATTTTTAGGTGGTTTTCAATATTGCGCTTGTTGCTGAATTTGTTGGTGTTATGAATGGTTTTTTTGAACTTTTTTGTGTTTTTCAATCTTGAGGTTGTTGCTGAATTTCTTGGTGATTTTCAATGTTGAGGTTGTTGAATTTGTAGGTGATTTTCAATATTGCGGTTGTTGTTGAATTTGTTGGCGTTTTTCAATATTCAGGTTGTTGTTGAATTTGTTGGCGTTTTTCAATATTCAGGTTGTTGTTGAATTTGTTGGTGATATTCAGTGTTGAGGTTGTTGAATATTTTGGTGATTTTTAATATTGAGGTTGTTGTTGAATTCGTTGGTGATTTTCAACATTGAGTTCCTTGTTGAATTTTTTGGTTTTATCAATGTTTTTTGTTGAACTTGTTTGTATTTTTTGAAGTTGAGGTTGTCATTGAATTTGTTGGTGTTTTTCAAAGTTGAGGTCGTTGAATTTGTTGGTGATTTTCAATATTTAGATTGTTGTTAAATTTGTTGATGTTATCAACGTTTATTTTGTTGAACTTTTTGTACTTTTAAAAGTTGAGGTTGTTGTTGAATTTGTTGGAGTTTTTCAATGTTGAGTTTGTTGTTGGTATTGTTGATGATTGTCAATATTTAGGTTGCTGTTTAATATGTTGGTGTTATCAATGTTATTTTTTAGAAACTTTTTGTATTTTCAAAGTTGATGTTGTTGTTGAATTTGTTGGTGTTTTTCAATGTTGAGGTTGTTGCTGAATTTCTTGGTGATGTTCAGTGTTGAGGTTGTTGAATTTGTCAGTGATTTTCAATATTGAGGTTGTTGTTAAATTTGTTGGTGTTATCAACGTTTATTTTGTTGACTTTTGTGTACTTTAAAAAGTTGAGGTTATTGTTGAATTTGTTGGGATTTTCAATATTGAGGTTGTTGTTGAAATTGTTGGAGTTTTTCAGTGTTGATTTTGTTGTTGGTATTGTTGATGATTATCAATATTGAGGTTGTTGTTGAATATGTTGGTGTTATCAATGTTATTTTTTTGAAACTTTTTGTATTTTTCAAAGTTGAAGTTGTTGAATTTGTTGCTGTTTTTCAATATTGAGGTTGTCGTTGAATTTTTGGGTGTTTATCAATGTTGAGGTTGTTGCTGAATTTGTTGGTGTTTTTCAATATTGAGGTTGTCATTGAATTTGTGGGAGTTTATCAATGTTGAGGTTGTTGTTGAATTTGTTGGTGTTATCAATGTTATTTTTTGAACTTTTTTGTAATTTTGAACGTTGAGGTTGTTGTTGAATTTGTTGTTGTTTTTCAATGTTGAGGTTGATGTTGAATTTGTTGGTGTTCTGAATGATTTTTTTGAACGTTTTTGTGTTTTTCAAAGTTGGGGTTGTTGCTGAATGTGTTGGTGATACTCAGTGTTGAGATTGTTGAATTTGTTGGTGTTTTTCAATGTTGTGGTTGTTGTTGAATTTGTTGGTGTTTTCCAATGTTGAGGTTGTTGTTGAAATTTTTTGCTTTTTTCAATGTTGAAGTTGTTGTTCAAACTGTTGGTGTTTTTCAATGTTGAGGTCGTTGAATTTGTTGGCGATTTTCAA
Organism: Cetorhinus maximus; assembly: GCF_964194155.1. Classification (NCBI taxonomy): domain Eukaryota; kingdom Metazoa; phylum Chordata; class Chondrichthyes; order Lamniformes; family Cetorhinidae; genus Cetorhinus; species Cetorhinus maximus. The sequence continues at coordinate 447,504 of NW_027596205.1, forward strand.
TATTCAGGTTGTTGTTCAATTTGTTGGTGTTATGACTGGTTTTTTTGAACTTTTTTGTGTTTTTCAAAGTTGAGGTTGTTGCTGAATTTGTTGGTGATATTCAGTCTTGAGGTTGTTGAATTTGTTAGTGATTTTCAATATTGAGGTTGATGTTGAATTTGTTGGTGTCATCAATTTTATTTATTGAACTGTTTTGTATTTTTCAATGTTGAGGCTTTTGTTGAATTTGTTGGTGTTTTTCATTGTTGAGGTTCTTGTTGAATTTGTTGGTGTTTTTCATTGTTGAGGTTGTTCTTGAATTTGTTGGTGTTTTTCAATGTTGAGGTTGTTTTTGAATTTGCTGGTGTCTTTCACTGTTGAGGTTGTTGTTGAATTTGTTGGCGTTTTTCAATGTTGAATTTGTTGTTGGAATTGTTGGTGATTTTCAATATGGAGGTTGTTGTTTAATTTGTTGGTATTATCAACATTTATTATGTTGAACTTTTTTGTACTTTTAAAAGCTGAGGTTGGTGTTGAATTTTTTGGGATTTTCAATATTGAGCTTGTTGTTGAAACTGATGGCATTTTTCAATGTTGAGTTTGTTGTTGGAATTGTTGGTGATTTTCAATATTGAGGTTGTTGTTGAATTTGTTGGTGTTTTTCAATGTTGAGGTTGTTGTTGAATTTGTTGGTGTTATCAATGTTATTTTTTAAACTTTTTTGTATTTTTTAAAGTTGAGGTTGTTGTTGAATTTGTTGGTGTTTTTCAATGTTGAGGTTGTTGTTGAATTTGTTGGTGTTATCAATGTTATTTTTTGAACTTTTTTGTATTTTTTAAATTTGAGGTTGTTGTTGAATTTGTTGGTGTTTTTCAATGTTGAGGTTGTTGTTGAATTTGTTGGTGTTTTAACTTTTTGAGGTTGTTGGTGTTATCAATGTTTTTTGTTGAACTTGTTTGTATTTGTTGTTGAATTTGTTGGTGTTTTTCAAAGTTGAGGTCGTTGAATTTGATGAAGATTTTCAATATTGAGGTTGTTGTTGATTTTGTTGGTGTTATGAATGTTTTTTTTTAAACTGCATAAACAGTGCCCCCATCAAAAACTCTATTTAAACAGTGCCCCCATCATAAAAACTATTTAAACAGTGCCCCCCTTCATAAAGACTATTCAAACAGTGCCCCCATCATAAACACTATTTAAACGGTGCCCCCATCATAAAAACTATTTAATAAGTGCCCCCATCATAAACACTATTTAAACACTGCCCCCATCATAAACACTATACAAACAGTCGCCGCATCATAAAAACTATTTAAACAGTGGGCCATCATAATCACTATTAAATCAGTGCTCCATCATAAATGCTATTAAATTAGTTTAAATAGTGTTAATGATGGGGCACTGTTTATATTCTGTTTTTGATTGGGCACTGGTTATATAGTGTTTATGGGGGAACTGTTTAAATAGTGATGGGGCCAGAATTTAAAGTCAGTCCTGGGACAGTGCACATCACTGTTTAAATAATGTTTATGATGGGGCACTGTTAATATAGTGTTTATGATGGGTCACTGTTTAAATAGTGTTTATGATGGGGGCACTGTTTATATAGTGTTTATGATGGGGGCACTGTTTAAATAGTGTTTATGATGGGGGCACTGTTTAAATAGTGTATATGATGGGGGCACTGTTTATATAGTGTTTATGATGGGGGTACTGTTTAAATAGTGTTTATGATGGGGGCACTGTTTCAATAGTGTTTATGATGGGGCACTGTTTAAATAGTGTTTATGATGGGGCACTGTTTAAATAGTGTTTATGATGGGGTCACTGTTTATATAGTGTTTATGATGGGGGCACTGTTTATATAGTGTTTATGATGGGGGCGCTGTTTAAATAGTGTTTATGATGGGGGCACTTTTTAAATAATGTTTATGATGGAGGCACTGTTTAAATAGTGTTTATGATGGGGGCACTGTTTAAATAGTGTTTATGATGGGGCACTGTTTAAATAGTGTTTATGATGGGTTACTGTTTATATAGTGTTTATGATGTGGGCACTGTTTATATAGTGTTTATGATGCGTTACTGTTTATATAGTGTTTATGATGGGGGCACTGTTTACATAGTCTTTATGATGGGGGCACTGTTTATATAGTGTTTATGATGGGGGCACTGTTTAAATAGTGTTTATGATGGGGGCACTGTTTATATTATGTTTATGATTGGAGCTCGGTTTAAATAGTGTTAATGATGGGGGCAATGTTTATATAGTGTTTATTATGGGGGCGCTGTTTATATAGTGTTTATGATGTTGGCACTGTTTATATAGTGTTTATGAGGGGAGCACTGTGTAAATAGTGTTAATGATGGGGGCACTGTTTATATAGTGTTTATGATGGAGGCAATGTTTTAATAGTGTTTATGATGGATTCTGTATATAGTGTTTATGATGGGGCACTGCTAATATAGTGTTTATGATGGGGGCACTTATATAGTGTTTATGATGGGGCACTGTTTATATAGTGATTATGATGGGGGCACTGTTTATGTAGTGTTTATGATGGGCGCACTGTTTAAATAGTGTTTATGATGGGGTCACTGTTTATATAGTGTTTATGATGGGGACACTGTTTAAATAGTGTTTATGATGTGGGCACTGTTTATATAGTGTTTATGATGTGGGCACTGTTTATATAGTGTTTATGATGGGGGCACTGTTTAAATAGAGGTTATGATGGAGCACTATTTATATAGTGTTTATGATGGGGACACTGTTTAAATAGTGTTTATGATGGGGGCACTGTTTATATAGTGTTTATGATGGGGCACTATCTATATAGTGGTTATCATGGGGCAATGTTTATATAGTATTTACGATGGGGGCACTGTTTATAAAGTGTTTATGAAGGGGACACTGTTTATATAGTGTTTAAGATGGAAGCACTGTTTAAATAGTGATTATGATGTGGGCACTGTTTATATAGTGTTAATGATGGGGGCACTGTTTATATAGTGTTTATGATGGGGGCACTGTTTATATAGTGTTTATGATGGGGCACTGTTTAAATAGTGTTTATGATGGGAGCACTGTTTATCTTATGTTTATGATGGGTGCTCGGTTTAAATAGTGTTTATGATGGGGGCAATGTTTATATAGTGTTTATTATGGGGGCGCTGTTTATATAGTGTTCATGATGTGGGCACTGTTTATATAGTGTTTATGATGGGGGCACTGTTTAAATAGTGTTTATGATGGGGCCACTGTTTATATAGTGTTTATGATGGGGGCATTTATTTAATAGTGTTTATGATGGACACTGTTTATATAGTGTTTATGATGGACACTGTTTATATAGTGTTTCTGATGGGGGCACTGCTTAAATAGTGTTTATCATGGGGGCACTTTTTATATAGTGGCTATGATGGGGCACTGTTTACATAGTGTTTATGATGGAGTGCACAGTTATATAGTGTTTATGATGGGGCACTGTTTATAAAGTGATTATGATGGGGGCACTGTTTATATAGTGTTTATGATGGGCGCACTGTTTAAATAGTGTTTATGATGGGGGCACTGTTTAAATAGTGTTTAAGATGGGGACACTGTTTAATTAGTGCTTATGACGGGGGCACTGTTTATATAGTTTTTATGATGGGGCACTATTTATATAGTGTTTATGATGGGGACACTGTTTAAATAGTTTTTACGATGGGGGCATTGTTTATATTGTGTTTTAGATGGGGCACTGTCTATAAAGTGTTTATGATGGGAGCACTGTTTATATAGTGTTTATGATCGAGGCACTGTTTATATAGTGTTTATGATGGGGAACTGTTTATATAGTGTTTATGATGGGGCACTGTTTATATAGTGTTTATGCTGGGGGCACTGCTTATCTAGTGATTATGACGGCGGCACTGTTTAAATTGTGTTTATGATGGGGGCACTGTTTAAATAGTGTTTATGATGGGGGCACTGTTTAAATAGTGTTTATGAAGGGGGCACTGTTTCAATAGTGTTTATGATGGGGCACTGTTTAAATAGTGTTTATGATGGGGGCACTTTTTATATAGTGTCTGTGATGGGGCACTGTTTATATAGTGTTTATGATGGGGGCACTGTTATATAGTGTTTATGTTGGGGCACTGTTTATACAGTGATTATGATGGGGTCACTGTTTATATAGTGTTTATGATGGGCGCACTGTTTAAATACTGTTTATGATGGGGGCACTTCTTAAATAGTGTTTATGATGGGGACACTGTTTAATTAGTGCTTATGAAAGGGGCACTGTTTATATAGTGTATATGATGTGGGCACTGTTTATATAGTGTTTATGATGGGAACACTGTTTAAATAGTGTTTATGATGGGGGCACTGCTGATATAGTGTTTATGATGGGGCACTGTTTATATAGTATTTATGGTGGGGGCACTGTTTAAATAGTGTTTATGATGGGGGCACTGTTTATATAGTGTTTATTATGGGGGCGCTGTTTATATAGTGTTTATGATGTGGGAACTGTTTATATAGTGTTTACGATGGGGGCACTGTTCAAATAGTGTTTATGATGGGGGCACTGTTTATATAGTGTTTAGCATTGGGGCACTGTTTATATAGTGTTTAAGATGGGAGCACTGTTTAAATAGTGTTTATGATGGAGGCACTGTTTATATAGTGTTTATGATGGGGGCACTGTTTATATAGTGTTTATTATGGGGGCGCTGTTTATATAGTGTTTATGATGTGGGAACTGTTTATATAGTGTTTACGATGGGGGCACTGTTTAAATAGTGTTTATGATGGGGGCACTGTTTATATAGTGTTTATGATGGGGGCAATGTTCATATAGTGTTTGTGATGGGGCACTGTTTATATTGTGTTTATGATGGGGGCACTGTTTATATAGTGTTTATGATGGGGATACTGTTTTAATAGTGTTTATGATGGACTCTGTTAATATAGTGTTTATGATGGACACTGTTTATATAGTGTTTATGATGGGGGCTCTGTTAAAAAAGTGTTTATAATGGGGGCACTTTTTATATAGCTTTTATGATGGGGCACTGTTTATATAGTGTTTATGATGGGGGCACTGTTTAAATAGTGTTTATGATGGGGGCACTGTTTTAATAGTGTTTATGATGGGGACATTGAATAAATAGTGTTTATGATGGGGGCACTGTTTATATACTGTTTATGATGTGGGCACTGTTTATATGGTGTTTATAATGGGGGCACTGTTTAAATAGAGTTTATGATGGGCACTGTTTAAATAGTGTTTATGATGGGAGCACTGTTGAAATAGTGTTTATGATGGGGGCTCTGTTTGTATAGTGTTTGTGATGGGGGCACTGTTTATATAGTGTTTATGATGGGGGCAATGTTCATATAGTGTTTGTGATGGGGCACTGTTTATATTGTGTTTATGATGGGGGCACTGTTTATATAATGTTTATGATGGGGATACTGTTTTAATAGTGTTTATGATGGACTCTGTTAATATAGTGTTTATGATGGACACTGTTTATATAGTGTTTATGATGGGGGCTCTGTTAAAAAAGTGTTTATAATGGGGGCACTTTTTATATAGCTTTTATGATGGGGCACTGTTTATATAGTGTTTATGATGGGGGCACTGTTTAAATAGTGTTTATGATGGGGGCACTGTTTTAATAGTGTTTATGATGGGGACATTGAATAAATAGTGTTTATGATGGGGGCACTGTTTATATTGTGTTTATGATGGACACTGTTTATATAGTGTTTCTGATGGGGGCACTGCTTAAATAGTGTTTATCATGGGGGCACTTTTTATATAGTGGCTATGATGGGGCACTGTTTACATAGTGTTTATGATGGAGTGCACAGTTATATAGTGTTTATGATGGGGCACTGTTTATAAAGTGATTATGATGGGGGCACTGTTTATATAGTGTTTATGATGGGCGCACTGTTTAAATAGTGTTTATGATGGGGGCACTGTTTAAATAGTGTTTAAGATGGGGACACTGTTTAATTAGTGCTTATGACGGGGGCACTGTTTATATAGTTTTTATGATGGGGCACTATTTATATAGTGTTTATGATGGGGACACTGTTTAAATAGTTTTTACGATGGGGGCATTGTTTATATTGTGTTTTAGATGGGGCACTGTCTATAAAGTGTTTATGATGGGAGCACTGTTTATATAGTGTTTATGATCGAGGCACTGTTTATATAGTGTTTATGATGGGGAACTGTTTATATAGTGTTTATGATGGGGCACTGTTTATATAGTGTTTATGCTGGGGGCACTGCTTATCTAGTGATTATGACGGCGGCACTGTTTAAATTGTGTTTATGATGGGGGCACTGTTTAAATAGTGTTTATGATGGGGGCACTGTTTAAATAGTGTTTATGAAGGGGGCACTGTTTCAATAGTGTTTATGATGGGGCACTGTTTAAATAGTGTTTATGATGGGGGCACTTTTTATATAGTGTCTGTGATGGGGCACTGTTTATATAGTGTTTATGATGGGGGCACTGTTATATAGTGTTTATGTTGGGGCACTGTTTATACAGTGATTATGATGGGGTCACTGTTTATATAGTGTTTATGATGGGCGCACTGTTTAAATACTGTTTATGATGGGGGCACTTCTTAAATAGTGTTTATGATGGGGACACTGTTTAATTAGTGCTTATGAAAGGGGCACTGTTTATATAGTGTATATGATGTGGGCACTGTTTATATAGTGTTTATGATGGGAACACTGTTTAAATAGTGTTTATGATGGGGGCACTGCTGATATAGTGTTTATGATGGGGCACTGTTTATATAGTATTTATGGTGGGGGCACTGTTTAAATAGTGTTTATGATGGGGGCACTGTTTATATAGTGTTTATTATGGGGGCGCTGTTTATATAGTGTTTATGATGTGGGAACTGTTTATATAGTGTTTACGATGGGGGCACTGTTCAAATAGTGTTTATGATGGGGGCACTGTTTATATAGTGTTTAGCATTGGGGCACTGTTTATATAGTGTTTAAGATGGGAGCACTGTTTAAATAGTGTTTATGATGGAGGCACTGTTTATATAGTGTTTATGATGGGGGCACTGTTTATATAGTGTTTATTATGGGGGCGCTGTTTATATAGTGTTTATGATGTGGGAACTGTTTATATAGTGTTTACGATGGGGGCACTGTTTAAATAGTGTTTATGATGGGGGCACTGTTTATATAGTGTTTATGATGGGGGCAATGTTCATATAGTGTTTGTGATGGGGCACTGTTTATATTGTGTTTATGATGGGGGCACTGTTTATATAGTGTTTATGATGGGGATACTGTTTTAATAGTGTTTATGATGGACTCTGTTAATATAGTGTTTATGATGGACACTGTTTATATAGTGTTTATGATGGGGGCTCTGTTAAAAAAGTGTTTATAATGGGGGCACTTTTTATATAGCTTTTATGATGGGGCACTGTTTATATAGTGTTTATGATGGGGGCACTGTTTAAATAGTGTTTATGATGGGGGCACTGTTTTAATAGTGTTTATGATGGGGACATTGAATAAATAGTGTTTATGATGGGGGCACTGTTTATATACTGTTTATGATGTGGGCACTGTTTATATGGTGTTTATAATGGGGGCACTGTTTAAATAGAGTTTATGATGGGCACTGTTTAAATAGTGTTTATGATGGGAGCACTGTTGAAATAGTGTTTATGATGGGGGCTCTGTTTGTATAGTGTTTGTGATGGGGGCACTGTTTATATAGTGTTTATGATGGGGGCAATGTTCATATAGTGTTTGTGATGGGGCACTGTTTATATTGTGTTTATGATGGGGGCACTGTTTATATAATGTTTATGATGGGGATACTGTTTTAATAGTGTTTATGATGGACTCTGTTAATATAGTGTTTATGATGGACACTGTTTATATAGTGTTTATGATGGGGGCTCTGTTAAAAAAGTGTTTATAATGGGGGCACTTTTTATATAGCTTTTATGATGGGGCACTGTTTATATAGTGTTTATGATGGGGGCACTGTTTAAATAGTGTTTATGATGGGGGCACTGTTTTAATAGTGTTTATGATGGGGACATTGAATAAATAGTGTTTATGATGGGGGCACTGTTTATATACTGTTTATGATGTGGGCACTGTTTATATGGTGTTTATAATGGGGGCACTGTTTAAATAGAGTTTATGATGGGCACTGTTTAAATAGTGTTTATGATGGGAGCACTGTTGAAATAGTGTTTATGATGGGGGCTCTGTTTGTATAGTGTTTGTGATGGGGGCACTGTTTATCTAGAGTTTGTGATGGGGGCACTGTTTATCTAGAGTTTATGATGGGGGCACTGTTTATATAGTGTATATGATGGGGGCACTGTTTAAATAGTGTATATGATGGGAGCACTGTTTATATAGTGTTTATGATGGGAGCACTGTTTAAATAGTATTTATGATGGCGGCACTGTTTATATATTGTTTATGATAGGGCCACTGTTTTCATAGTGTTTATGATGGGGGCACTGTTTATATAGTGTTTATGATTGGGGCACTGTTTACATATTGTTTATGATGGGGCACTGTTTATATAGTGTTTAGCATTGGGGCACTGTTTATATAGTGTTTAAGATGGGAGCACTGTTTAAATAGTGTTTATGATGGAGGCACTGTTTATATAGTGTTTATGATGGGGCACTGTTTAAATAGTGTTTATGATGGGGGCACTGTTTATATAGTGTGTATGATGGGGCCCTGTTTATATAGTGTTTATGACGGGGGCACTGTTTGAATAGTGATTATGATGGGGGCACTGTTTACATAGTGTTTATGATGGGGGCACTGTTTATATAGTGTTTATGATGGGGGCACTGTTTAATCAGTGTTTATGATGGGGGCACTGTTTATATAGTGATTATGATGGGGGCACTGTTTATATAGTGTTTATGATGGGGGCACTGTTTATATAGTGTTTATGATGGGGGCACTGTTTATATAGTCTTTATGATGGGGGCACTGTCTATATAGTGTTTATGATGTGGGCACTGTTTATATAGTGTTTATAATCGGGGCACTGTTTAAATATAGTTCATGATGAGGCACTGTTTAAATAGTGTTTATGATGGGAGCACTGTTTAAATAGTGTTTATGATGGGGGCACTGTTTATATAGTGTTTGTGATGGGGGCACTGTTTATCTAGAGTTTATGATGGGGGCACTTTTTAAATAGTGATTATGATGGGGGCACTGTTTAAATAGTGTTTATGATGGGAACACTGTTTAAATAGTGTTTATGATGGGGGCACTGTTGATATAGTGTTTATGATGGGGCACTGTTTATATAGTGTTTATGATGGGGCAATGTTTATATAGTATTTATGATGGGGCCACTGTTTATATAGTGTTTATGATGGGAGCACTGTTTATATAGTGTTTCTGATCGGGGCACTGTTTATATAGTGTTTATGATGGGGCACTTTTTATATAGCGTTCATGATGGGGACACTGTTTATATTGTGTTTATGATGGTGGCACTGTTTATATAGTGATTATGATGGGGGCACTGTTTATATAGTGTTTATGATCGGGGCACTGTTTATATAGTGTTTATGGTGGGGAACTGTGTATATAGTGTTTATGCTGGCGGAACTGTTTATCTAGTGATTATGACGGGGGCACTGTTTAAATAGTGTTTAAGATGGGGGCACTGTTTAAATAGTGTTTATGATGGGGGCACAGTTTAAATAGTGTTTATGATGGGGGCACTGTTTAAATAGTGTTTATGATGGGGCACTGTTTAAATAGTGTTTATGATGGGGGCACTGTTTAAATAGTCTTTATGATGGGGGCTCTGTTTTAATAGTGTTTATGATGGGGGCACTGTTTATATAGTGTTTATTATGGGGGCGCTGTTTATATAGTGTTTATGATGTGGGAACTGTTTATATAGTGTTTATGATCGGGGCACTGTTTATATAGTGTTTATGGTGGGGAACTGTGTATATAGTGTTTATGCTGGGGGAACTGTTTATCTAGTGATTATGACGGGGGCACTGTTTAAATAGTGTTTAAGATGGGGGCACTGTTTAAATAGTGTTTATGATGGGGGCACAGTTTAAATAGTGTTTATGATGGGGGCACTGTTTAAATAGTGTTTATGATGGGGCACTGTTTAAATAGTGTTTATGATGGGGGCACTGTTTATATAGTGTTTATGATGGGGGCAATGTTCATATAGTGTTTATGATGGGGCACTGTTTATATTGTGATTATGATGGGGGCACTGTTTATATAGTGTTTATGTTGGGGAAACTGTTTTAATAGTGTTTATGATGGACACTGTTAATATAGTGTTTATGATGGACACTGTTTATATAGTGTTTATGATGGGGGCACTTTTTATATAGCTTTTATGATGGGGGCACTTTTTATATAGCTTTTATGATGGGGCACTGTTTATATAGTGTTTATGATGGGGGCACTGTTATATAGTGTTTATGATGGGGCACTGTTTGTATAGTGTTTATGATGGGGACACTGTTTAAATACTGTTTATGATGGGGGCACTGTTTTAATAGTGTTTATGATGGGGACATTGTTTAAATAGTGTTTATGTTGGGGGCACAGTTTATATAGCGTTTATGATGTGGGCACTGTTTATATGGTGTTTATAATGGGGGCACTATTTAAATAGAGTTTATGATGGGCACTGATTAAATAGTGTTTATGATGGGAGCACTGTTGAAATAGTGTTTATGATGGGGGCACTGTTTATATAGTGTTTGTGATGGGGGCACTGTTTATCTAGAGTTTATGATGGGGGCACTGTTTATATAGTGTTTATGATGGGGGCACTGTTTAAATAGTGTATATGATGGGAGCACTGTTTAAATTGTATTTATGATGGCGGCACTGTTTATATATTGTTTATGATAGGGCCACTGTTTTTATAGTGTTTATGATGGGGGCACTGTTTATATAGTGTTTATGATGGGGGCACTGTTTACATATTGTTTATGATGGGGCACTGTTTATATAGTGTTTAGCATTGGGGCACTGTTTATATAGTGTTTAAGATGGGAGCACTGTTTGAATAGTGTTTATGATGGAGGCACTGTTTATATAGTGTTTATGATGGGGCACTGTTTAAATAGTGTTTATGATGGGGGCACTGTTTATATAGTGTGTATGATGGGGCCCTATTTATAAAGTGTTTATGATGGGGGCACTGTTTAAATAGTGATTATGATGGGGGCACTTTTTACATAGTGTTTATGATGGAGGCACTGTTTATATAGTGTTTATGATGGGGGCACTGTTTAATTAGTGTTTATGATGGGGGCACTCTTTATATAGTGTTTATGATGGGGGCACTGTTTAAATAGTGTTTATGATGGGGGCACTGTTTAAATAGTGTTTATGATGGGGGCACTGTTTAAATAGTGTTTATGATGGTGCACTGTTTAAATAGTGTTTATGATGGGGGCACTGTTTAAATAGTGTTTATGATGGGGGCTCTGTTTAAATGGTGTTTATGATGGGGGCACTGTTTATATAGTGTTTATTATGGGGGCGCTGTTTATATAGTGTTTATGATGTGGGAACTGTTTATATAGTGTTTACGATGGGGGCACTGTTTAAATAGTGTTTATGATGGTGACACTGTTTATATAGTGTTTATGATGGGGGCAATGTTCATATAGTGTTTATGATGGGGCACTGTTTATATTGTGTTTATGATGTGGGCACTGTTTATATAGTGTTTATGATGGGGATACTCTTTTAATAGTGTTTATGATGGACACTGTTAATATAGTGTTTATGATGGACACTGTTTATATAGTATTTATGATGGGGGCTCTGTTAAAATAGTGTTTATGATGGGGGCACTTTTTATATAGCTTTTATGATGGGCCACTGTTTATATAGTGTTTAAGATGGGGGCACTGTTATATAGTGTTTATGATGGGGCACTGTTTATATAGTGATTATGATGGGGGCACTGTTTATATAGTGTTTATGATGGGGGCACTGTTTAAATAGTGTTTATGATGGGGGCACTGTTTTAATAGTGTTTATGCTGGGCACACTGTTTAAATAGTGTTTATGATGGTGGCACTGTTTATATAGTGTTTAAGATGTGGGCACTGTTTCTATGGTGTTTATAATGGGGGCACTTTTTAAATAGAGTTTATGATGGGCACTGTTTAAATAGGGTTTATGATGGGAGCACTGTTGAAATAGTGTTTATGATAGGGGCACTGTTTATATAGTGTTTGTGATGGGGGCACTGTTTATCAAGAGTTTATGATGGGGGCACTGTTTATATAGTGTTTATGATGGGGGCACATGTTTAAATAGTGTATATGATGGGAGCACTGTTTAAATAGTATTTATGATGGCGGCACTGTTTATATATTGTTTATGATAGGGCCACTGTTTTTATAGTGTTTATGATGGGGGCACTGTTTATATAGTGTTTATGATGGGTCACTGTTTATATAGTGTTTATGATGGGGGCACTGTTTACATATTGTTTATGATGGGTCACTGTTTATATAGTGTTTAGCATTGGTGCACTGTTTATATAGTGTTTAAGATAGGAGCACTGTTTAAATAGTGTTTATGATGGAGGCACTGTTTATATAGTGTTTATGATGTGGCACTGTTTAAATAGTGTTTATGATGGGGGCACTGTTTATATAGTGTGTATGATGGGGCCCTCTTTATATAGTGTTTATGATGGGGGCACTGTTTAAATAGTGATTATGATGGGGGCACTGTTTACATAGTGTTTATGATGGGGGCACTGTTTATATAGTGTTTATGATGGGGGCACTGTTTAATTAGTGTTTATGATGGGGGCACTGTTTATATAGTGATTATGATTGGGGCACTGTTTATATAGTGTTTATGATGGGGGCACTGTTTATATAGTCTTTATGATGGGGGCACTGTCTATATAGTGTTTATGATGTGTGCACTGTTTATATAGTGTTTATAATGGGGGCACTGTTTAAATAGAGTTTATGATGGGGCACTGTTTAAATAGTGTTTATGATGGGAGCACTGTTTAAATAGTTTTTATGATGGGTGCACTGTTTATATAGTGTTTGTGATGGGGGCACTGTTTATCTAGAGTTTATGATGGGGGCACTGTTTATATAGTGATTATGATGGGGCACTGTTTAAATAGTGTTTTTGATGCGAGCACTGTTTAAATAGTATTTATGATGGCGGCACTGTTTATATATTGTTTATGATGGGGGCACTGTTTATATACTGTTTACGATGGGGGCACTGTTTACATATTGTTTATTATGGGGCACTGTTTATATAGTGTTTAGCATTGGGGCAATGTTTATATAGTGTTTAAGATGGGAGCACTGTTTAAATAGTGTTTATGATGGAGGCACTGTTTATATAGTGTTTATGATGGGGCAATGTTTAAATAGTGTTTATGAAGGGGGCACTGTTTATATAGTGTGTATGATGGGACCATGTTTATATAGTGTTTATGATGAGGGCATGGTTTAATAATAGTGATTATGATGGGGGCACTGTTTACATAGTGTTTTTGATGGGGGCACTTGCTTATATAGTGTTTATGATGGGGGCACTGTTTACATAGTGTTTATTATGTTGGGAACTGTTTATGCTATGTTTATGATGGGGGCACTGTTTATATAGTCATTATGATGGGGGCACTGTTTATATAGTGTTTATGATGTGGGCACTGTTTATATAGTGTTTATAATGGGGGCACTGTTTAAATAGAGTTTATGATGGGGCACTGTTTAAATAGTGTTTATGATGGGAGCACTGTTTATATAGTGTTTATGATGGGGGCACTGTTTAAATAGTGTTTATGATGGGGGCACTGTTTATATAGTGTTTGTGATGGGGGCACTGTTTATCTAGAGTTTATGATGGGGGCACTGTTTATATAGTGTTTATGATGGGGGCACTGTTTATATAGTGTTTGTGATGGGGGCACTGTTTATCTAGAGTTTATGATGGGGGCACTGTTTATATAGTGTTTATGATGGGGGCACTGTTTAAATAGTGTTTATGATGGGAGCACTGTTTAAATAGTATTTATGATGGCGGCACTGTTTATATCTTGTTTATGATAGGGCCACTGTTTTTATAGTGTTTATGATGGGGGCACTGTTTATATAGTGTTTATGATGGGGGCACTGTTTACATATTGTTTATGATGGGGCACTGTTTATATAGTGTTTAGCATTGGGGCACTGTTTATATAGTGTTTAAGATGGGAGCACTGTTTAAATAGTGTTTATGATGGAGGCACTGTTTATATAGTGTTTATGATGGGGCACTGTTTAAATAGTGTTTATGATGGGGGCACTGTTTAAATAGTGTTTATGATGGGGGCACTGTTTAAATACTGTTTATGATGGGGGCACTGTTTAAATAGGGTTTATGATGGGGGCACTTTTTATATAGTGTCTGTGATGGGGCACTGTTTATATAGTGTTTATGATGGGGGCACTGTTATATAGTGTTTACGTTGGGGCACTGTTTATATATTGATTATGATGGGGGCACTGTTTATATAGTGTTTATGATGGGCGCACTGTTTAAATAGTGTTTATGATGGCGGCACTGTTTAAATAGTGTTTATGATGGGGACACTGTTTAAATAGTGCTTATGATGGGGGCACTGTTTATATAGTGTATACGATGTGGGCACTGTTTATATAGTGTTTATGAATGGGGCACTGTTTAAATAGAGGTTATGATGGGGCACTATTTATATAGTGTTTATGATGGGAACACTGTTTAAATAGTGTTTATGATGGGGGCACTGTTGATATAGTGTTTATGATGGGGCACTGTCTATATAGTGTTTATGATGGCGCAATGTTTATATAGTATTTATGATGGGGGCACTGTTTATATAGTGTTTATGATGGGAGCACTGTTTATATAGTGTTCATGATGGGGAGACTGTTTATATAGTATTTATGATGGGGGCACTGTTTATATAGTGTTAATGATGGGGCACTGTGTATATAGTGTTTATGCTGGGGGCACTGTTTATCTAGTGATTATGACGGGGGCACTGTTTAAATAGTGTTTATGATGGGGGCACTGTTTAAATAGTGTTTATAATGGGGGCACTGTTTAAATAGTGTTTATGATGGGGGCACTGTTTAAATAGTTTTTATGATGGGTCACTGTTTAAATAGTGTTTATGATGGGGGCACTGTTTAAATAGTGTTTATGATGGGGGCTCTGTTTAGATAGTGTTTATGATGGGGGCACTGTTTATATAGTGTTTATTATGGGGGCGCTGTTTATATAGTGTTTATGATGTAGGAACTGATTATATAGTGTTTACGATGGGGGCACTGTTTAAATAGTGTTTATGATGGTGACACTGTTTATATAGTGTTTATCATGGGGGCAATGTTTATATAGTGTTTATGATGGGGCACAGTTTATATTGTGTTTATGATGGATACTGTTTATATAGTGTTTATGATGGACACTGTTTATATAGTGTTTATGATGGGGGCTCTGTTAAAATAGTGTTTATGATGGGCGCACTTTTTATATAGCTTTTATGATGGGGGCACTGTTTATCTAGAGTGTATGATGGGGGCACTGTTTATATAGTGTTTATGTTGGGGGCACTGGTTAAATAGTGTTTATGATGGGAGCACTGATTAAATAGTATTTATGATGGCGGCACTGTTTATATATTGTTTATGATAGGGCCACTGTTTTTATAGTGTTTATGATGGGGGCACTGTTTATATAGTGTTTATGATGGGGGCACTGTTTCATATTGTTTATTATGGGTCACTGTTTATATAGTGTTTAGCATTGGGGCACTGTTTATATAGTGTTTAAGATGGGAGCACTGTTTAAATAGTGTTTATGATGGAGGCACTGTTTATATAGTGTTTATGATGGGGCACAGTTTAAATAGTGTTTATGATGGGGGCACTGTTTATATAGTGTGTATGATGGGGCCATGTTTATATAGTGTTTATGATGGGGGCACTGTTTAAATAGTGATTATGATGGGGCACTGTTTACATAGTGTTTACGATGGGGGCACAGCTTATATAGTGTTTATGATGGGGGCACTCTTTAAATAGTGTTTATGACGGGGACGCTGTTTATATAGTGATTATGATGGGGGCACAGTTTATATAGTGTTTATGATGGGGGCACTGTTTATATAGTCTTTATGATGGGGGTACTGTTTATATAGTCTTTATGATGTGGGCACTGTTTATATAGTGTTTATAATGGGGGCACTGTTCAAGTAGTGTTTATGATGGGGGCTCTGTTTATATTATCTTTATGATGGGCCACTGTTTAAATAGTGTTTAAGATGGGGGCTCGGTTTAAATAGTGTTTATGATGGGGGCAATGTTTATATAGTGTTTATGATGGGGGCGCTGTTTATATAGTGTTTATGATGTGGGCACTGTTTATATAGTGTTTATGATGGGGGCACTGTTTAAATAGTGTTTATGATGGGGGCACCGTTTTAATAGTGTTTATGATGGACACTGTTTATATAGTGTTTATGATGGACACTGTTTATATAGTGTTTATGATGGGGGCACTGTTTATATAGTGTTTATGATGGGCGCACTGTTTAAATAGTCTTTATGATGGGGCACTGTTTAAATAGTGTTTATGACGGGGAAACTGTTAATATAGTGTTTATGATGTGGGCACTGTTTTTACAGTGTTTATGATGTGGGCACTGTTTATATAGTGTTTATGATGGGGGCACTGTTTAAATAGGGTTTATGATGCGGGCACTGTTTATCTCGTGTTTATGATGGGGGCACTGTTATATAGGGTTTATGATGGGGGCACTGTTTATATAGTGTTTATGATGGGGGCAGTGTTTATATACTGTTTATGATGGGGGCACTGTTTATATAGTGTTTATGATGGGGACAGTGTTTATATAGTGTTTATGATGGGACACTGTTTATATAGTGTTTATGAAGGGGCACTGTTTATATAGTGTTTATGATGGGGGCACTGTTTAAATAGTGTTTATGATGGGGCACTGTTAAAATAGTGTTTATGATGGGGTCACTGTTTATCTTATGTTTATGATGGGGGCACGGTTTAATTAGTGTTTATGATGGGGGGATTTTTTTAATAGTGTTTATGATGGACACTGTTTATATAGTGTTTATGATGGACACTGTTTATATAGTGTAGATGATGGGGGCTCTGTTTAAATAGTGTTTATGATGGGGGCACTTTTTATATAGTTTTTATGATGGGGCGCTGTTTATATAGTGTTTATGATGTGGGCACTGTTATATAGTGTTTATGATGTGGGCACTGTTTATATAGTGTTTATATTGTTGTCTCTGTTTAAATAGAGTTTATGATGTGGGCACTGTTTAAATAGTGTTTATGATGCGGGCACTGTTTATAGAGTGTTTGTGATGGGGCACTGTTTATATAGAGTTTATGTTGGGGGCACTGTTTATATAGTGTTTATGATGGGGGCACTGTTTAAATAGTGTTTATGATGGGAGCACTGTTTAAATAGTATTTATGATGGCGGCACTGTTTATATATTGTTTATGATAGGGCCACTGTTTTTATAGTGTTTATGATGGGGGCTCTGTTTATATAGTGTTTATGATTGGGGCACTGTTTACATATTGTTTATGATGGGGCACTGTTTATATAGTGTTTAGCATTGGGGCACTGTTTATATATTGTTTAAGATGGGAGCCCTGTTTAAATAATGTTTATGATGGGGGCACTGTTTATATAGTGTTTATGATGGGGCACTGTTTAAATAGTGTGTATGCTGGGGCCCTGTTTATATAGTGTTTATGATGGGGGCACTGTTTAAATAGTGATTATGATGGGGGCACTGTTTATATAGTGTTTATGATGGGGGCACTGTTTATATAGTGTTTATGATGGGGGCACTGTTTATATAGTGATTATGATGGGGGCACTGTTTATATAGTGATTATGATGGGGGCACTGTTTATATAGTGTTTATGATGGGGGCACTGTTTATATAGCCTTTATGATGGGGGCACTGTTTTTATAGTGTTTATGATGGGGGCACTGTTTATACAGTGATTATGATGGGGGCACTGTTTATATAGTGTTTATGATGGGGCACTGTTTAAATAGTGTTTATGATGGGGGCTCTGTTTATATTATCTTTATGATGGGCCACAGTTTAAATAGTGTTTAAGATGGGGGCTCGGTTTAAATAGTGTTTATGATGGGGGCAATGTTTATATAGTGTTTATGATGGGGGCGCTGTAATATATAGTTTTTATGATGTGGGCACTGTTTATATAGTGTTTATGATGGGGGCACTGTTTAAATAGCGTTTATGATGGGGGCACCGTTTTAATAGTGTTTATGATGGACACTGTTTATATAGTTTTTATGATGGGGGCACTTTTTATATAGTGTTTATGATGTGGCACTGCTAATATAGTGTTTATGATGGGGGCACTTATATAGTTTTTAAGATGGGGCACTGTTTATATAGTGATTATGATGGGGGCACTGTTTATATAGTTTTTATGATGGGGGCAGTGTTTATATACTGTTTATGATGGGGGCACTGTTTATATAGTGTTTATGATGGGGGCACTGTTTATATAGTGTTTAAGATGGGGCACTGTTTATATAGTGTTTATGATGGGGCCACTGTTTATATAGTGTTTATGATGGGGGCACTGTTTATATAGTGTTTATGATGAGGGCACTGTTTTAATTGTGTTTATGATTTGTGCATGTTTAAATATTGTTTATGATGGTGGCACTGTTTAAATAGTGTTTATGATTTGGGCACTGTTTAAATAGTGTTTATGATGGTGGCACTGTTTAAATAGTGTTTATGATGAGGGCACTGTTTTAATTGTGTTTATGATTTGTGCATGTTTAAATATTGTTTATGATGGTGGCACTGTTTAAATAGTGTTTATGATTGAGGCACTGTTTAAATAGTTTACACCACACCGCTCCCACAGCAGTACACCACTCCCCAAACCACTCCCACAGCGCTAGACCACTGCCCGCACCACATCCGCAGCGCTGCACCACTGCCCACCCCACTCCCACAGCACTACACCACTGCCCACACCACTCTCACAGCGTTACACGACTGCCCACACCAAGGCCACAGCACTACACCACTGTCCACACCACTCCCACAGCGCTACACCACTGCCCACACCACTCCCACAGCACTACACCACAGCCGACACCGCTCCCACAGCACTAAACCACAGCCCACACCACTCCCACAGCACTACACGACTGCCCACACCGCTCCCACAGCGCTACACCACTGCCCACACCACTACCGGAGCACTACACCACTGCCCACACCACTCCCACAGCGCTTCACCACTGCCCACACCACTCCCATCGCGTTACACCACTACGCACAAAACTCGCACTGTGCTACACCACTGACCTCAACACTCCCACATCTCTCCAATCACAACCCACACCACTCCCACAGCACCACAACACTCACACACAACACCCACAGCGCTACACCACTGCCCCCACCACACCCACAGCTCTGCAATAGAACCAACAACACTCCAGCAGCGCTACACATCTGCCCTCACCACTCCGTCATCTCTTCACCACAACCCACACCACACACACAGCTCTGCAATACAACCAACACCACTTCCACAGCACTACACCACAGCTAACACCACTCCCACAGCGCTACACCACTGCCCACACCACTCCCACAGCGCTACACCACAGCCCACACTACACCCTCAGCGCTACATCACTGCCCACACCTCACCCACTGCGATACACCACTGCCCACACCACTCCCACAGCACTACACCACTGCCCACACCACTCCCACAGCGCTACACCACAGCCCACACCACTCCCACAGCGCTACATCACTGCCCACACCACGCCCACAGCACTACACCACTGCCCACGCGCCACTCCCACAGCGCTACACCATTGCCCACGCCACTCCCACAGCATGGCACCACAACGCACACCACTCCCTCATCGTTACACCAATGCCCACACCACTCCCACACCGCTACACCACAACCCACACCACTCCCACAGCGCTACACCACTGCCCATACCACTCTCACAGCGCTACACCACTGGTCACACCATTCCCGCAGCTCTACTCCACAACCCACACCAAACACACAGTGCTAAGCTAATGCCCACAACACTACCACAGCAATACACCACTGCCCACAACACTACCACAGCGCTACACTACTGCACACACCACTCCCACAGCACTACACCACTGCCCACACCACTCCCACACCGTTACACCACAAAACACACCACTCCCACAGCACGACACCACTGCCCACACAACTCCCACAGCGCTAGATCACTACCCACACCACTCCCACAGCGCTACACCACTGCCCACACCACTCCCACAGCACTACACCACTGCCCACACCACTCCAACAGGGCTACAGCAGTGCCCACGCAACTCCCACAGCGCTACACCACTGCCCACACCACTCCCGCAGCGCTACATCACAACCTACAACCCTACCACAGCGCTACACCACTGGTCACACCACTCCCGCAGCTCAAGTCCACAACCCACACCACACACACACCGCTAAGCTAATGCCCACAACACTACCACAGCGCTACACCACTGCCCACGCCTCTCCCACAGCGCTACACCACTGCCCACACCACTCCTACAGCTCTAGAAGACAATGCCCACAACACTACCACAGCGCTACACCACTGCCCACACCACTGCCACAGCGCTACACCACTGCACACCCCACTCCCACAGCGCTACACCACAAAACACAACACTCCCACAGCGTTACACCACAAAACACACCACTCCCACAGCGCTACACCACTGCCGACACCACTCCCACAGCGCTACACCTCTGCCCACACCACTCCCACAGCGCTACACCATTGCCCACACCACTCCCACAGCGCTACACCACTGCCCACACCACTCCCATCGCGTTACACCACTGCCCACACCACTCCCACAGCACTGCACCACTGCACACAAAACTCCCACAGCGCTACACCACTGCCATCAGCACTCCCACAGCTCTACACCATAAACCACACCACTCCCGCAGTGCTACATCACAAACTACACCACTCCCACAGCGCTACACAACTGGTCACATGATTCCCGCAGCTCTACTCCACAACCCACACCACACAAACAGCGCTAAGCTAATGCCCACATCTACCACAGCGCTACACTACTGCACAGAGCACTCCCACAGCACTACACCATAACCCACACCACTCCCACAGCACTACACCATAACCCACACCACTCCCACAGCACTACACCACAACCCACACCACTCCCACAGCACTACACCACTGCCCACACCACTCCCAAAGCACTACTCCACTGCCCACACCACTCCCACAGCGCTACACAACTGCCCACACCACTCTCACAGCACTACACCACTGCCCACAGTACTCCCACGGCGCTACTCCACAACCCACACCACTCCCACAGCACTACACCACTGCCCACACCACTCGCACAGCACTACACCACTGCCCACACCACTCCAGCAGCGCTACACCACTGCACTCAACACTCCCACAGCTCTACACCACAACCCACACCACTCCCACAGCGCTACACAACTGCCCACACCACTCCTAGAGTGCTACACCACTGCCCACACCACACCCACAGCGCTACACCACTGCCCAAACCACTCCAGCAGTGCTACACCACTGCACTCAATACTCCCACAGCTCTACACCACAACCCACACCACTCCCACAGCGCTACACCACTGCCAACACCACTCCCACAGCACGACACTACTGCCCACACCACTCCCACAGCGCTACACCACTGCCAACACCACTCCCACAGCGCTACACCACTGCACACACCACTCCTACAGCACTAAACCACTGCCCAAACCACTCCCATAGCACTACCCCACTGCGCACAACTCTCCCACAGCGCTACACCACTGCCCACACCACTCCCACAGCACTACACCACTGCCCAGACCAATCCCACAGCACTACACCACTGCCCACACCACTCCCACAGCGCCACACCACTGCCCACACCACTCTCACAGCACTACACCACTGCCCACACCACTCCCACAGCGCTACACCACAACCCACACCACTCCCAAAGCGCTACACCACTGACCATACCACTCCCACAGCGCTACACCACTGCCCGCACCACTCCCACAGCACTATACCACTGCCCACAACACTCCCACAGAGCTACACCACTGCCCGCACCACTCCCACAGCGCTACATCACTGCCCACACCACACCCAAAGCACTACCCCACTGCCCACACCACTCCCACAGCGCTACACCACTGCCCACAGCACTCCCACAGCGCTACACCACAAAACACAACACTCCCACAGCGTTACACCACAAAACACACCACTCCCACAGCGCTACACCACTGCCGACACCACTCCCACAGCGCTACACCTCTGCCCACACCACTCCCACAGCGCTACACCATTGCCCACACCACTCCCACAGCGCTACACCACTGCCCACACCACTCCCACAGCACTACACCACTGCCCAGACCAATCCCACAGCACTACACCACTGCCCACACCACTCCCACAGCGCCACACCACTGCCCACAC
Organism: Cetorhinus maximus; assembly: GCF_964194155.1. NCBI lineage: Eukaryota > Metazoa > Chordata > Chondrichthyes > Lamniformes > Cetorhinidae > Cetorhinus > Cetorhinus maximus. Next base: position 470,171 of record NW_027596205.1, read on the forward strand.
CACTCTCACAGCACTGCACCACTGCCCACACCACTCCCACAGCGCTACACCACAACCCACACCACTCCCACAGCGCTACACCACTGACCATACCACTCCCACAGCGTTACACCAATGACCACACCACTCCCACAGCGTTACACCACAACCCACAACACTCTCACAGCACTACACCACTGCCCACACCACTCCCACAGCGTTACACCACAACCCACACCACTCCCACAGCGTTACACCAATGCCCACACCACTCCAGCAGCGCTACACCGCTGCCCACACCACTCCCACATTGTTACACCACTGCACAGACCACTCCCACAGCACTACACCACTACCCGAACAAATCCCACAGCACTACACCACTGCCCACAACACTACAACAGCGCTACACCACTGCCCACACCACTCCCACAGCGCTACACCACTGCCCACACCACTCCCACTGCACTACACCACAACCCACACCACTCCCACAGCACTGAACCACTGCCCACACCACTCCCACAGCGCTACACCACTGCCCGCACCACTCCCACAGCACTATACCACTGCCCACAACACTCCCACAGAGCTACACCACTGCCCGCACCACTCCCACAGCGCTACATCACTGCCCACACCACTCCCAAAGCACTACCCCACTGCCCACACCACTCCCACAGCGCTACACCACTGCCCACACCACTCCCACAGCGCTACACCACTGCCCACAGCACTCCAGCAGCGCTACACCGCTGCCCACACCACTCCCACAGCACTACACCAGAACCGACACCACTCCCAAAGCACTAAACCACTTCCCACACCACGCCCACAACGCTACACCACTGAACACACAACTCCCAGAGCACTAAACCACTGCCCACAGCACTACACCACTGCCCACACCACTACCACAACGCTACACCACTGAACACACAACTCCAACAGCCCTACACCACTGCTCACACCACTCCCACAGCGCTACATCACAGCCCACACCACTCCCACAGCGCTACACCACTGCCCACACAGCTCCCACAGCGCTACACCACTGCCCACACCACTACACCACTGCCCACACCACTCCCACAGCGCTACACCACTGCCCACACCACTCCCACAGCGCTACACCACTGGTCACACCAATCCTGCAGCTCTACTCCACAACCCACACCACACACACAGCGCTAAGCTAATGCCCACAACACTACCACAGCGCTACACCACTGCCCACACCACTCCCACAGCACTACACCAATGCCCACACCATTCCCACAAAACTACACCACAACCCACAACACTCCCACAGCGCTACACCACTGCACACTCAAATCCCACAGCTTTACACCACTGCCCACACCACTCCCACAGCGTTTCACCACTGGCCAGAACATTCCCACAGCGCTACACCTCAACCCACACCTCTCCCACAGCGCTGCACCACTTCCCACACCACTCCAGCAGCGCCACACCACTGCCCACACCACTCCCACAGCGTTAAACAACTGCCCACACCACTTCCACAGCGCTACACCACTGCCCACACCACTTCCACAGCGCTACACCACTGCCCACACCACTCCCACAGCGCTACACCACTGCCCACACCACTCACACAGCGCGACACCACTGCCCACACAACTCCCACAGCGCTACACCACTGCCCACAAAACTCCCACAGCGCTACACCACTACATACACTACTCCCACAGCGGTACACCACTGGTCACACCACTCCCACAGCACTACACCACTGCCCACACCATTCCCACCGCGCTACACCACTTCCCACATCACAACCACAGCGCTACACCACTGCCCACACCACTCCCACAGCGCTACACCACTGCTCACACAACTCCCACAGCGCTAGATCACTACCCACACCACTCCCACAGCGCTACACCACTACCCACACCACTCCCACAGCACTACACCACTGCCCACACCAATCCAACAGGACTACAGCAGTGCCCACGCCACTCCCACAGCGCAACATCACAACCTACACACCTCCCACAGCGCTACACCACTGCCCACAACACTCCCACAGCACTACACCACTGCCCACATCACTTCCACATCGCTACACCACTGGCCCAACACTCCCACAGCACTACACCACTGCCCACACCACTCCTTCAGCGCTACGCCAATGACCACACCACTACAAACAGCGCTACACCACTGCCCAGACCACTACCACAGCGCTACACCACTGCCCACACCACTCCCACAGCTCTACACCACTGCCCACACCATTCCCACAAAACTACACCACAACCCACAACACTCCCACAGCGCTACACCAATGCACACTCAACTCCCACAGCTCTACACCACTGCCCACACCACTCCCAAAGCACTACTCCACTGCCCACACCACTCCCACAGCGCTACACAACTGCCCACACCACTCTCACAGCACTACACCACTGCCCACAGTACTCCCACGGCGCTACTCCACAACCCACACCACTCCCACAGCACTACACCACTGCCCACACCACTCGCACAGCACTACACCACTGCCCACACCACTCCAGCAGCGCTACACCACTGCACTCAACACTCCCACAGCTCTACACCACAACCCACACCACTCCCACAGCGCTACACAACTGCCCACACCACTCCTAGAGTGCTACACCACTGCCCACACCACACCCACAGCGCTACACCACTGCCCAAACCACTCCAGCAGTGCTACACCACTGCACTCAATACTCCCACAGCTCTACACCACAACCCACACCACTCCCACAGCGCTACACCACTGCCAACACCACTCCCACAGCACGACACTACTGCCCACACCACTCCCACAGCGCTACACCACTGCCAACACCACTCCCACAGCGCTACACCACTGCACACACCACTCCTACAGCACTAAACCACTGCCCAAACCACTCCCATAGCACTACCCCACTGCGCACAACTCTCCCACAGCGCTACACCACTGCCCACACCACTCCCACAGCACTACACCACTGCCCAGACCAATCCCACAGCACTACACCACTGCCCACACCACTCCCACAGCGCCACACCACTGCCCACACCACTCTCACAGCACTACACCACTGCCCACACCACTCCCACAGCGCTACACCACAACCCACACCACTCCCAAAGCGCTACACCACTGACCATACCACTCCCACAGCGCTACACCACTGCCCGCACCACTCCCACAGCACTATACCACTGCCCACAACACTCCCACAGAGCTACACCACTGCCCGCACCACTCCCACAGCGCTACATCACTGCCCACACCACACCCAAAGCACTACCCCACTGCCCACACCACTCCCACAGCGCTACACCACTGCCCACAGCACTCCCACAGCGCTACACCACAAAACACAACACTCCCACAGCGTTACACCACAAAACACACCACTCCCACAGCGCTACACCACTGCCGACACCACTCCCACAGCGCTACACCTCTGCCCACACCACTCCCACAGCGCTACACCATTGCCCACACCACTCCCACAGCGCTACACCACTGCCCACACCACTCCCACAGCACTACACCACTGCCCAGACCAATCCCACAGCACTACACCACTGCCCACACCACTCCCACAGCGCCACACCACTGCCCACACCACTCTCACAGCACTACACCACTGCCCACACCACTCCCACAGCGCTACACCACAACCCACACCACTCCCACAGCGCTACACCACTGACCATACCACTCCCACAGCGTTACACCAATGACCACACCACTCCCACAGCGTTACACCACAACCCACAACACTCTCACAGCACTACACCACTGCCCACACCACTCCCACAGCGTTACACCACAACCCACACCACTCCCACAGCGTTACACCAATGCCCACACCACTCCAGCAGCGCTACACCGCTGCCCACACCACTCCCACATTGTTACACCACTGCACAGACCACTCCCACAGCACTACACCACTACCCGAACAAATCCCACAGCACTACACCACTGCCCACAACACTACAACAGCGCTACACCACTGCCCACACCACTCCCACAGCGCTACACCACTGCCCACACCACTCCCACTGCACTACACCACAACCCACACCACTCCCACAGCACTGAACCACTGCCCACACCACTCCCACAGCGCTACACCACTGCCCGCACCACTCCCACAGCACTATACCACTGCCCACAACACTCCCACAGAGCTACACCACTGCCCGCACCACTCCCACAGCGCTACATCACTGCCCCCACCACTCCCAAAGCACTACCCCACTGCCCACACCACTCCCACAGCGCTACACCACTGCCCACACCACTCCCACAGCGCTACACCACTGCCCACAGCACTCCAGCAGCGCTACACCGCTGCCCACACCACTCCCACAGCACTACACCAGAACCGACACCACTCCCAAAGCACTAAACCACTTCCCACACCACGCCCACAACGCTACACCACTGAACACACAACTCCCAGAGCACTAAACCACTGCCCACAGCACTACACCACTGCCCACACCACTACCACAACGCTACACCACTGAACACACAACTCCAACAGCCCTACACCACTGCTCACACCACTCCCACAGCGCTACATCACAGCCCACACCACTCCCACAGCGCTACACCACTGCCCACACAGCTCCCACAGCGCTACACCACTGCCCACACCACTACACCACTGCCCACACCACTCCCACAGCGCTACACCACTGCCCACACCACTCCCACAGCGCTACACCACTGGTCACACCAATCCTGCAGCTCTACTCCACAACCCACACCACACACACAGCGCTAAGCTAATGCCCACAACACTACCACAGCGCTACACCACTGCCCACACCACTCCCACAGCACTACACCAATGCCCACACCAATCCAGCAGTGCTACACTACTGCCCACACCACTTCCACAGCTCTACACCACTGCCCACACCACTTCCACAGCGCTACACCACTGCCCACACCACTCCCACAGCGCTACACCACTGCCCACACCACTCACACAGCGCGACACCACTGCCCACACAACTCCCACAGCGCTACACCACTGCCCACAAAACTCCCACAGCGCTACACCACTACATACACTACTCCCACAGCGGTACACCACTGGTCACACCACTCCCACAGCACTACACCACTGCCCACACCATTCCCACCGCGCTACACCACTTCCCACATCACAACCACAGCGCTACACCACTGCCCACACCACTCCCACAGCGCTACACCACTGCTCACACAACTCCCACAGCGCTAGATCACTACCCACACCACTCCCACAGCGCTACACCACTACCCACACCACTCCCACAGCACTACACCACTGCCCACACCAATCCAACAGGACTACAGCAGTGCCCACGCCACTCCCACAGCGCAACATCACAACCTACACACCTCCCACAGCGCTACACCACTGCCCACAACACTCCCACAGCACTACACCACTGCCCACATCACTTCCACATCGCTACACCACTGGCCCAACACTCCCACAGCACTACACCACTGCCCACACCACTCCTTCAGCGCTACGCCAATGACCACACCACTACAAACAGCGCTACACCACTGCCCAGACCACTACCACAGCGCTACACCACTGCCCACACCACTCCCACAGCTCTACACCACTGCCCACACCATTCCCACAAAACTACACCACAACCCACAACACTCCCACAGCGCTACACCAATGCACACTCAACTCCCACAGCTCTACACCACTGCCCACAACACTCCCACAGCGCTACACCAATGCCCAACACCATTCCCACAGCACTACACCAGAATCCACACCACTCCCACATCGCTACACCACTGCACACATAACTCCCACAGCACTACACCACTGCCCACAGCACTACACCACAACCCACAGCGTTAAACCACAAAACACTCCACTCCCACAGCGCTACCCCTCTGCCCTCACCACTTCCACTGCGCTACACCACTGCCCACACCACTACCCACAGCACTACACCACTGCCCACACCACTCCCAAAACGCTACACCACTGAACACACAACTCCCACAGCACTACACCACAACCCACACCACTCCCACAGCGTTACACCACAAAACACACCACTCCCACAGCGCTACCCCTCTGCCCACACCACTCCTACAGCGCTACACCACTGCCCACACCACTACACCACTGCCCACACCACTCCCACAGCGCTACACCACTGGTCACACAAATCCTGCAGCTCTACTCCACAACCCACACCACACACACAGCGCTAAGCTAATGCCCACAACACAACCACAGCGCTACACCACTGCCCACACCACTCCAGCAGTGCTACACTACTGCCCACACCACTCCCACAGCTCTACACCACTGTCCACACCATTCCCACAAAACTACACCACAACCCACAACACTCCCACAGCGCTACACCACTGCACACTCAACTCCCACAGCTCTACACCATTGCCCACAGCACTCCCACAGCGCTACACCACTGGCCAGACCACTCCCACAGCACTACACCGCTGCCCACACCACTCCAGCAGCGCTACACCACTGCCCACACCACTCCCACAGCGCTACACCACTGCCCACACCACACCAACAGCGCTACACCACTGCCCAATCCACTCCCACACCGTTAAACTACTGCCCACACCACTTCCACAGCGCTACACCACTGCCCACACCACTCCCACAGCGCTACACCACTGCCCACACCACTTCCACAGAGCTACACCACTGCCCACACCACTCACACAGCGCTACACCACTGCCCACACCACTCCCACAGCGCTACACCACTGCCCACACCACTCCCACAGCAATACACCACTGCCCACAACACTCCCACAGCGCTACACCAATACATACACTACTCCCACAGCGGTACACCACTGGTCACACCACTCCCACAGCACTACACCACTGCCCACACAATTCCCACAGCGCTACACCACTGCCCACACCACTCCCACAGCAATACACCACTGCCCACACCACTCCCACAACCTTACACCACAAAACACACCACTCCCACAGCACTACACCACTGCCCACACCATTCTCGCAGAGCTACACCACTGGTCACACCATTCCCGCAGCTCTACTCAACAACCCACACCACACACACAGTGCTAAGCTAATGCCCACAACACAACCACAGCGCTACACCACTGCCCACACCACTCCCACAGCACTACACCACTGCCCACACCACTCCCACAGTGCTACACCACAACCCACACCACTCCCACAGCGCTACACCACTGCACACACAACTCCCACAGCACTACACCACTGCCCACACCACTCCCACAGCACTACACCACTGCCCACACCAATCCAACAGGGCTACAGCAGTGCCCACGCCACTCCCACAGCGCTACACCACTTCCCACACCACTCCCACAGCACTACACCACTGGTCACACCACTCCCACAGCACTACACCACTGCCCACAACACTCCCACAGCGCTACACCACTGCCCACACCACTCCCACAGCGCTACAACACTGCCCACACCACTCCCACAGAGCTAAACCACTGCCCGCACCACTCCCACAGCGCTACATCACTGCCCACACCACTCCCAAAGCACTACCCCACTGTCCACACCACTCCCACAGCGCTACACCACTGCCCACAACACTCCCACAGCGCTACACTAATGCCCACACCACTCCCACAGCACTACACCAGAACCCACATCACTCCCACAGCGCTACAGCACTGTCCACACCACTCCCACAGCACTACACCACTGCCCACACCACTCCCACAAAGCTACACCACTGCACACACAACTCCCACAGCGCTACAGCACTGTCCACACCACTCCCACAGCACTACACCACTGCCCACGCCACTCCCACAGCGCTACATCACTGCCCACACCACTCCCACAGCGCTACAGCACTGTCCACACCACTCCCACAGCACTACACCACTGCCCACACCACTCCCACAACGCTACACCACTGCCCACACCACTCCCTCGGCGCTACAGCACTGTCCACACCACTCCCACAGCACTACACCACTGCCCACACCACTCCCACAGAGCTAAACCACTGCCCGCACCACTCCCACAGCGCTACATCACTGCCCACACCACTCCCAAAGCACTACCCCACTGTCCACACCACTCCCACAGCGCTACACCACTGCCCACAACACTCCCACAGCGCTACACTAATGCCCACACCACTCCCACAGCACTACACCAGAACCCACATCACTCCCACAGCGATACAGCACTGTCCACACCACTCCCACAGCGCTACACCCCTGCCCACAACACTCCCACAGCGCTACACTAATGCCCACACCACTCCCACAGCACTACACCAGAACCCACATCACTCCCACAGCGCTACAGCACTGTCCACACCACTCCCACAGCGCTACACCACTGGCCAGACCACTCCCACAGCACTACACCGCTGCCCACACCACTCCAGCAGCGCTACACCACTGCCCACACCACACCAACAGCGCTACACCACTGCCCACACTACTTCCACAGTGCTACACCACTGCCCACACCACACCAACAGCGCTACACCACTGCCCAATCCACTCCCACACCGTTAAACTACTGCCCACACCACTTCCACAGCGCTACACCACTGCCCACACCACTCCCACAGCGCTACACCACTGCCCACACCACTTCCACAGAGCTACACCACTGCCCACACCACTCACACAGCGCTACACCACTGCCCACACCACTCCCACAGCGCTACACCACTGCCCACACCACTCCCACAGCAATACACCACTGCCCACAACACTCCCACAGCGCTACACCAATACATACACTACTCCCACAGCGGTAGACCACTGGTCACACCACTCCCACAGCACTACACCACTGCCCACACAATTCCCACAGCGCTACACCACTGCCCACACCACTCCCACAGCAATACACCACTGCTCACACCACTCCCACAACCTTACACCACAAAACACACCACTCCCACAGCACTACACCACTGCCCACACCATTCTCGCAGAGCTACACCACTGGTCACACCATTCCCGCAGCTCTACTCAACAACCCACACCACACACACAGTGCTAAGCTAATGCCCACAACACAACCACAGCGCTACACCACTGCCCACACCACTCCCACAGCACTACACCACTGCCCACACCACTCCCACAGTGCTACACCACAACCCACAACACTCCCACAGCGCTACACCACTGCACACACAACTCCCACAGCACTACACCACTGCCCACACCACTCACACAGCACTACACCACTGCCCACACCAATCCAACAGGGCTACAGCAGTGCCCACGCCACTCCCACAGCGCTACACCACTGCCCACACCACTCCCACAGCACTACACCACTGGTCACAACACTCCCACAGCACTACACCACTGCCCACAACACTCCCACAGCGCTACACCACTGCCCACACCACTCCCACAGCGCTACAACACTGCCCACACCACTCCCACAGAGCTAAACCACTGCCCGCACCACTCCCACAGCGCTACATCACTGCCCACACCACTCCCAAAGCACTACCCCACTGTCCACACCACTCCCACAGCGCTACACCACTACCCACAACACTCCCACAGCGCTACACTAATGCCCACACCACTCCCACAGCACTACACCAGAACCCACATCACTCCCACAGCGCTACAGCACTGTCCACACCACTCCCACAGCACTACACCACTGCCCACACCACTCCCACAAAGCTACACCACTGCACACACAACTCCCACAGCGCTACAGCACTGTCCACACCACTCCCACAGCACTACACCACTGCCCACGCCACTCCCACAGCGCTACACCACTGCCCACACCACTCCCACAGCGCTACAGCACTGTCCACACCACTCCCACAGCACTACACCACTGCCCACACCACTCCCACAACGCTACACCACTGCCCACACCACTCCCTCGGCGCTACAGCACTGTCCACACCACTCCCACAGCACTACACCACTGCCCACACCACTCCCACAGAGCTAAACCACTGCCCGCACCACTCCCACAGCGCTACATCACTGCCCACACCACTCCCAAAGCACTACCCCACTGTCCAAACCATTCCCACAGCGCTACACCACTGCCCACAACACTCCCACAGCGCTACACTAATGCCCACACCACTCCCACAGCACTACACCAGAACCCACATCACTCCCACAGCGATACAGCACTGTCCACACCACTCCCACAGCGCTACACCACTGCCCACAACACTCCCACAGCGCTACACTAATGCCCACACCACTCCCACAGCACTACACCAGAACCCACATCACTCCCACAGCGCTACAGCACTGTCCACACCACTCCCACAGCGCTACACCACTGGCCAGACCACTCCCACAGCACTACACCGCTGCCCACACCACTCCAGCAGCGCTACACCACTGCCCACACCACACCAACAGCGCTACACCACTGCCCACACCACTTCCACAGTGCTACACCACTGCCCACACCACACCAACAGCGCTACACCACTGCCCAATCCACTCCCACACCGTTAAACTACTGCCCACACCACTTCCACAGCGCTACACCACTGCCCACACCACTCCCACAGCGCTACACCACTGCCCACACCACTTCCACAGAGCTACACCACTGCCCACACCACTCACACAGCGCTACACCACTGCCCACACCACTCCCACAGCGCTACACCACTGCCCACACCACTCCCACAGCAATACACCACTGCCCACAACACTCCCACAGCGCTACACCAATACATACACTACTCCCACAGCGGTACACCACTGGTCACACCACTCCCACAGCACTACACCACTGCCCACACAATTCCCACAGCGCTACACCACTGCCCACACCACTCCCACAGCAATACACCACTGCCCACACCACTCCCACAACCTTACACCACAAAACACACCACTCCCACAGCACTACACCACTGCCCACACCATTCTCGCAGAGCTACACCACTGGTCACACCATTCCCGCAGCTCTACTCAACAACCCACACCACACACACAGTGCTAAGCTAATGCCCACAACACAACCACAGCGCTACACCACTGCCCACACCACTCCCACAGCACTACACCACTGCCCACACCACTCCCACAGTGCTACACCACAACCCACAACACTCCCACAGCGCTACACCACTGCACACACAACTCCCACAGCACTACACCACTGCCCACACCACTCCCACAGCACTACACCACTGCCCACACCAATCCAACAGGGCTACAGCAGTGCCCACGCCACTCCCACAGCGCTACACCACTGCCCACACCACTCCCACAGCACTACACCACTGCCCACAACACTCCCACAGCGCTACACCACTGCCCACACCACTCCCACAGCGCTACAACACTGCCCACACCACTCCCACAGAGCTAAACCACTGCTCGCACCACTCCCACAGCGCTACATCACTGCCCACACCACTCCCAGAGCACTACCCCACTGTCCACATCACTCCCACAGCGCTGCACCACTGCCCACAACACTCCCACAGCGCTACACTAATGCCCACACCACTCCCACAGCACTACACCAGAACCCACATCACTCCCACAGCGCTACAGCACTGTCCACACCACTCCCACAGCACTACACCACTGCCCACACCACTCCCACAAAGCTACACCACTGCACACACAACTCCCACAGCGCTACAACACTGTCCACACCACTCCCACAGCGCTACACTAATGCCCACACCACTCCCACAGCACTACACCAGAACCCACATCACTCCCACAGCGCTACAGCACTGTCCACACCACTCCCACAGCACTACACCACTGTCCACACCACTCCCACAGCACTGCACCACTGCCCACACCACTCCCACAAAGCTACACCACTGCACACACAACTCCCACAGCGCTACACCACTGCCCACACCACTCCCACAGCGCTACAGCACTGTCCACACCACTCCCACAGCACTACACCACTGCCCACACCACTCCCACAAAGCTACACCACTGCACACACAACTCCCACAGCGCTACACCACTGCCCACACCACTCCCACAGCGCTACAGCACTGTCCACACCACTCCCACAGCACTACACCACTGCCCACACCACTCCCACAACGCTACACCACTGCCCACACCACTCCCACAGCGCTACAGCACTGTCCACACCACTCCCACAGCACTACACCACTGCCCACACCACTCCCACAACGCTACACCACTGCACACACAACTCCCAAAGCGTTACACCACAAAACACTCCACTCCCACAGCGCTACCCCTCTGCCCACACCACTTCCACTGCGCTACACCACTGCCCACACCACTCCCACAGCGCTACACCACTGCCCACACCACTCCCACAGCACTACACCACTGCCCACACCACTTCCACAGCGCTACAACACTGCCCAACCACTCCCACAGCGCTACACCACTGCCCACATCACTCCAAACAGCGCTACACCACTGCCCAGACCACTACCACAGCGCTACACCACTGCCCACACCACTCCCACAGCACTACACCAATGCCCACACCATACCTGCAGTGCTACACTACTGCCCACACCACTCCCACAGCTCTACACCACTGCCCACACCATTCCCACAAAACTACACCACAACCCACAACACTCCCACAGCGCTACACCACTGCACACTCAACTCCCACAGCTCTACACCACTGCCCAGAGCACTCCCACAGCGCTACACCACTGGCCAGACCACTCCCACAGCGCTACACCACTGCACACTCAACTCCCACAGCACTACACCACTGCCCACAGCATTCCCACAGCGCTACACCTCAACCCAAACCACTCCCACAGCACTACACCACTGCCCACAACACTCCCACAGCACTACACCACTGCCCACACCACTCCCACAGAGCTACAACACTGCCCACACCACTCCCACAGCGCTACAGCACTGTCCCAACCACTCCCACAGCACTACACCACTGCCCACACCACTCCGACAATGCTACACCACTGCGCACACCACTCCCACAGCGGAACAGCACTACCCACACTACTCCCACAGCGCTACACCACTGCCCACACCACTCCCACAATGCTACACCACTGTCCAGACCACACCCAGAGCGTTACACCACTGCCCACACCACTCCCACAGCTCTGCACCACTGCCCACACCACTTCCACAGCGCTACACCACTGCCCACACCACTCCCAGAGCGCTACACCACTGCCCACACCACTCCCACAGCGCTACACCACTGCCCACACCACTCCCACAGCAGTACACCACTGCCCACACCACTCCCACAGCGCTACACCACTGCCCACACCACTCCCACAGCGCTACACCACTACATACACTACTCCCACAGCGGTACACCACTGGTCACACCACTCCCACAGCACTACACCACTGCCCACACCACACCCACAGCGTTACACCAATGCCCACACCACTCCCACTGCGCTACACCACTGCCCACTCAACTCCCACAGCGCTACACCACTGCTCACACCACTCCCACAGCACTACACCACTACCAAAGCGTTACACCACAAAACACACCACTCCCACAGCGCTACACCACAGCACACACCACTCCCTCAGCGCTACACCACTGCCCACACCACACCCACAGCGTTACACCACAACCCACACCACTCCGAAAGCGTTGCACCACAAAGCACACCGCTCCCACAGCGCTACACCAATGCCCACACCACTCCCACAGCGCTACACCAATGCCCACACCACTCCCAAAGTGCAACACCACTGCCCACACCATTCCCACTGCACTGCACCACTGCCCACATCACTCCCACAGCACTACACCATTGCCCTCACCACTCCCACAGCTCTACTCCACAACCCACACCACACACACGGCGCTAAGCTAATGCCCACAACACTCCCACAGCACTACACTACTGCTCACGCCACTCCCACAGCGTTACACCAATGCCCACACCAATCCAGCAGCGCTACCACCACTGCCAACACCACTCCCACATTACTCCCACAGCACTACAACACTGCCCACACCACTTCCACTGCGCTACACCACTGCCCACACCACTCCCACAGCGCTACACCATGGCCCACACCACTCCCACAGCGCAACACCTTTGCCCACACCACTCCCACAGCGCTACACCACTGCTCACACCACTCCCACAGCGCTACACCACTGCCCACACCACTCCCGCAGCACTACACCACTGCCCACACCACTTCCACAGCACTACACCACTGCCAACACCACTCCCACAGCGGTACATCAGAGCCCACACCACTCCCACAGCACTACACCACTGCCCACACAGATCCCACAGCGATACACCACTGCCCACACCACTCCCACAGCACTACCCCACTGCCCACACCACTCCCACAGCGCTACACCACTGCCCACACAGATCCCACAGCACTACACCACTGCCCACAACACTCCCACAGCGCTACACCAATGCCCACACCACTCCCACAGCACTACACCAGAACCCACACCACTCCCACAGCACTACACCTCTGCCCACACCACTCCCACAAAGCTACACCACTGCACACACAACTACCACAGCACTACACCACTGCCCACACAACTCCCACAGCGCTACAGCACTGTCCACACCACTCCCACAGCACTACACCAATGCCCACACCACTCCCACAACGCTACACCCCTGCACACACAACTCCCACAGCGCTACACCACTGCCCACATCACTCCAAACAGCGCTACTCCACTGCCCAGACCACCACCACAGCGCTACACCACTGCCCACACCACTCCCACAGCACTACACCAATGCCCACACCATTCCAGCAGTGCTACACTACTGCCCACACCACTCCCACAGCTCTACACCACTGCCCACACCATTCCCACAAAACTACACCACAACCCACAACACTCCCACAGCGCTACACCACTGCACACTCAACTCCCACAGCTCTACACCACTGCCCAGAGCACTCCCACAGCGCTACACCACTGGCCAGACCACTCCCACAGCGCTACACCACTGCACACTCAACTCCCACAGCACTACACCACTGCCCACAGCATTCCCACAGCGCTACACCTCAACCCAAACCACTCCCACAGCACTACACCACTGCCCACAAAAATCCCACAGCACTACACCACTGCCCACACCACTCCCACAGCGCTACAACACTGCCCACACCACTCCCACAGAGCTAAACCACTGCCCGCACCACTCCCAAAGCACTACCCCACTGCACACACCACTCCCACAGCGCTACTCCACTGCCGACAGCAGTCCCACAGCGCTACACCAATGACAACAACATTCCCACTGCGCTACACCAATGCCCAACACCACTCCCACAGCACTACACCAGAACCCACACCACTCCCACAGCGCTACAGCACTGTCCACACCACTCCCACAGCACTACACCACTGCCCACACCATTCCCACAATGCTACACCACTGCGCACACCACTCCCACAGCGGAACAGCACTACCCACACTACTCCCACAGCGCTACACCACTGTCCACACCACACCCAGAGCGTTACACCACAACCCACACCACTCCCAAAGCGTTGCACCACAAAACACTCCACTCCCACAGCGCTACCCCTCTGCCCACACCACTTCCACTGCGCTACACCACTGCCCACACCACTCCCACAGCGCTACACCACTGCCCCACCACTCCCACAGAGCTACACCACTGCCCACACCACTCCCATAGCTCTACACCACTGCCCACACCACTTCCACAGCGCTACACCACTGCCCACACCACTCCCACAGCGCTACACCACTGCCCACACCACTCCCACAGCGCTACACCACTGCCCACACCACACCCACAGCGTTACACCACTGCCCACACCACTCCCACAGCGCTACACCACTACCCACTCCACTCCCACAGCACTACGCCACTGCCCAAACCAATCTCACAACGCTACACCACTGCCCACACCACTCCCACAGCGCTACACCACTACATACACTACTCCCACAGCGGTACACCACTGGTCACACCACTCCCACAGCACTACACCACTGCCCACACCACACCCACAGCGTTACACCACTGCCCACACCACACCCACAGCGTTACACCAATGCCCACACCACTCCCACTGCGCTACACCACTGCCCACTCAACTCCCACAGCGCTACACCACTGCTCACACCACTCCCACAGCACTACACCACTACCAAAGCGTTACACCACAAAACACACCACTCCCACAGCGCTACACCACAGCCCACACCACTCCCTCAGCGCTACACCACTGTCCACACCACACCCACAGCGTTACACCACAACCCAAACCACTCCCAAAGCGTTGCACCACAAAACACACCGCTCCCACAGCGCTACACCACTGCCCACACCACTCCCACAGCGCTACACCAATGCCCACACCACTCCCAAAGTGCAACACCACTGCCCACACCATTCCCACAGCGCTCCACCACTGCCCACACCACTCCCTCAGCGCTACACCACTGTCCACACCACACCCACAGCTCTACTCCACAACCCACACCACACACACGGCGCTAAGCTAATGCCCACAACACTCCCACAGCACTACACTACTGCTCACGCCACTCCCACAGCGTTACACCAATGCCCACACCAATCCAGCAGCGCTACACCACTGCCCACACCACTCCCACAGCACTACACCAGAACCCACACCACTCCCACAGCGCAACAGCACTGTCCACACCACTCCCACAGCACTACACCACTGCACACACATCTCCCAAAGCAACACACCACTGCCCACAGCACTCCCAAAGCACTACACCAGAACCCACACCACTCCCACAGCGCTACACCACTGCCCACAACACTCCCACAGCGCTACACCACAACCCAAACCACTCCCACAGCGTTACACCACAAAACACACCACTCCCACAGCACTACACCACAAACCACACCACACACACAGCGCTAAGCTAATGCCCACAACACTACCACAGCGCTACACCACTGCCCACACCACTCCCACAGCGCTACACCACTGCACACTTAACTCCCACAGCGCTACACCGCTGCCCACACCACTCCCACAGCGCTACACCACAGCCCAGACCACTCCCACAGCGCTACACCACTGCCAACACCGCTCCCACAGCGCTGCACCACTGCCCACACAACACCCACAGCGCTATACCACTGCCAACACCACTACCACAGCTCTACACCACTGCCCACACCACTCCCACAGCGCTGCACCACAACACACACCAATCCCACAGCACTACACCACTGCCCACAACACTCCCACAACGCTACACTACTGCCCACACGACACCCACAGCGCTACACCACAACCCACACCACTCCCACAGCACTACACCACTGCCCACAACACTGCCACAGCGCTAGACAACTGACCACACCACTCCCAATGCGCTACACCACTGACCACACCACTCCTACAACACTACACCACAACCAACACCATTCCCACAAAACAACACCACAACCCACACCACTCCCACAGCGCTACACCACTGTACACCCAACTCCCACAGCTCTACACCACAGCCCACAGCACTCCCACAGCTCTACACCACTGGCCAGACCACTCCCACAGCGCTACACCACTGCCCACACCACTCCCACAGCACTACACCACAACCCACACCACTCCCACAGCACTGTACCACTGCCCACACCCCTGCCACAGCGCTGCACCACTGCCCACACCACTCCCACAGCACTACACCACAACCCACACCACTCCCACAGCGCTACACCACTGCCCACACCACACCCACAGCGCTACAACACTGCCCACACCACTCCCACAGAGCTACACCACTGCCCGCACCACTCCCACAGCGCTACAACACTGCCCACACCACTCCCAAAGCACTACCCCACTGACCACACCACTCCCACAGCGCTACACCACTGCCCACAGCACTCCCACAGCGCTACACCACTGCCCACAGCACTCCCACAGCGCTACACCAATGCCCACACCACTCCCACAGCACTGCACCAGAACCCACACCACTCCCACAGCACTACACCACTGTCCACACCACTCCCACAGCACTACACCACTGCCCACAGCACTACACCACTGCCCACACCACTCCCACAGCACTACACCACTGTCCACACCACTCCCACAGCACTACACCACTATCCACAGCACTACACCACTGCCCAGACCACTCCCACAACGCTACACCACTGAACACACAACTCCCACAGCACTACACGACAACCCACACCACTCCCACAGCGTTACGCCACAAAACACACCACTCCCACAACGCTACCCCTCTGCCCACACCACTTCCACTGCGTTACACCACAGCCCACACCACTCCCACAGCGCTACACCACTGCCCACACAGCTCCCACAGCGCTACACCACTGCCCACACCACTACACCACTGCCCACACCACTCCCACAGCGCTACACCACTGCCCACACCACTCCCACAGCGCTACACCACTGGTCACACCAATCCTGCAGCTCTACTCCACAACCCACACCACAAACACAGCGCTAAGCTGATGCCCAAAACACTACCACAGCGCTACACCACTGCCCACACCACTCCCACAGCGGTACACCACTGCACACTCAACTCCCACAGCTCTACACCACTGCCCACACCACACCAACAGCGCTACACCACTGCCCACACCACTCCCACTGCACTACACCACTGCCCACACCACTCACACAGCGCTACACCACTGCCCACACCACTTCCACAACGCTACACCACTGCCCACACCACTTCCACTGCGCTACACCACTGCCCACACCACTCCCACAGCGCTACACCACTGCCCACACCACTTCCACAGCGCTACACCACTGCCCACACCACTCACACAGCGCTACACCACCGCCCACACCACACCCACATCGCTACACCACTGCCCACACCACTCCCACAGCGCTACACCACTGCCCACAACACTCCCACAGCGTTACACCACTGCCCACACCACTCCCACAGCGCTACACCACAACCCACACCACTCCCACAGCACTACACCACTGCCCACAACACTGCCACAGCGCTAGACAACTGACCACACCACTCCCACTGCGCTACACCACTGACCACACCACTCCTACAACACTACACCACAACCAACACCATTCCCACAAAACAACACCACAACCCACACCACTCCCACAGCGCTACACCACTGTACACCCAACTCCCACAGCTCTACACCACAGCCCACAGCACTCCCACAGCTCTACACCACTGGCCAGACCACTCCCACAGCGCTACACCACTGCCCACACCACTCCCACAGCACTACACCACAACCCACACCACTCCCACAGCACTGAACCACTGCCCACACCCCTGCCACAGCGCTGCACCACTGCCCACACCACTCCCACAGCACTACACCACAACCCACACCACTCCCACAGCGCTACAACACTGCCCACACCACTCCCAAAGCACTACCCCACTGACCACACCACTCCCACAGCGCTACACCACTGCCCACAGCACTCCCAAAGCGCTACACCACTGCCCACAGCACTCCCACAGTCTACACCAATGCCCACACCACTCCCACAGCACTGCACCAGAACCCACACCACTCCCACAGCACTACACCACTGTCCACACCGCTCCCACAGCACTACACCACTGCCCACAGCACTACACCACTGCCCACACCACTCCCACAGCACTACACCACTGTCCACACCACTCCCACAGCACTACACCACTGCCCACAGCACTACACCACTGCCCAGACCACTCCCACAACGCTACACCACTCAACACACAACTCCCACAGCACTACACGACAACCCACACCACTCCCACAGCGTTACGCCACAAAACACACCACTCCCACAACGCTACCCCTCTGCCCACACCACTTCCATTGCGTTACACCACAGCCCACACCACTCCCACAGCGCTACACCACTGCCCACACAGCTCCCACAGCGCTACACCACTGCCCACACCACTACACCACTGCCCACACCACTCCCACAGCGCTACACCACTGCCCACACCTCTCCCACAGCGCTACACCACTGGTCACACCAATCCTGCAGCTCTACTCCACAACCCACACCACAAACACAGCGCTAAGCTGATGCCCAAAACACTACCACAGCGCTACACCACTGCCCACACCACTCCCAAAGCGGTACACCACTGCACACTCAACTCCCACAGCTCTACACCACTGCCCACACCACACCAACAGCGCTACACCACTGCCCACACCACTCCCACTGCACTACACCACTGCCCACACCACTCAGACAGCGCTACACCACTGCCCACACCACTTCCACAGCGCTACACCACTGCCCACACCACTTCCACTGCGCTACACCACTGCCCACACCACTCCCACAGCGCTACACCACTGCCCACACCACTTCCACAGCGCTACACCACTGCCCACACCACTCACACAGCGCTACACCACCGCCCACACCACACCCACATCGCTACACCACTGCCCACACCACTCCCACAGCGCTACACCACTGCCCACAACACTCCCACAGCGTTACACCACTGCCCACACCACTCCCACAGCGCTACACCACTGCCCACACCACTCCCACAACGCTACACCACTGCCCACACCACTCCCACAGTGCTACACCACTGCCCACAACACTCCCACAACGCTACACCACTGCCCACACCACTCCCACAGCGCTACACCACTACATACACTACACCCACAGCGGTACACCACTGGTCACAAAACTCCCACAGCGTTACACCACTGCCCACACCACTCCCACAGCAATACACCACTGCCCACACCACTCCCACAACGTTACACCACAAAACACACCACTCCCACAGCACTACACCACTGCCCACACCACTCTCGCAGCGCTACACCACTGGTCACACCATTCCCGCAGCTCAACTCAACAACCCACACCACACACACAGTGCTAAGCTAATGCCCACAACACAACCACAGCGCTATACTACTGCAGACACCATTCCTACAGCACGACACCACTGCCCACACCACTCCCACAGCACTACACCACAACCCACACCACTCCCACAGATCTACACCACTGCACACACAACTCCCACAGCGCTAGATCACTACCCACACCACTCCCACAGCGCTACACCACTGCACACACCACTCCCGCAGCACTACACCACTGCCCACAACACTCCCACAGCGCTACACCACTGCCCACACCACTCCCACAGCGCTACAACACTGCCCACACCACTC
Source organism: Cetorhinus maximus (assembly GCF_964194155.1). Taxonomy (NCBI): domain Eukaryota; kingdom Metazoa; phylum Chordata; class Chondrichthyes; order Lamniformes; family Cetorhinidae; genus Cetorhinus; species Cetorhinus maximus. The sequence continues at coordinate 491,382 of NW_027596205.1, forward strand.
CCACAGAGCTATACCACTGCCCACACCACTCCCACAGCGCTACAACACTGCCCACACCACACCCACAGAGCTAAACCACTGCCCACAACACTCCCACAGCGCTACACCAATGCCCGCACCACTCCCACAGCGCTACACCACTGTCAACACCACTCCCACAACGCTACACCCCTGCACACACAACTCCCACAGCACTACACCACTGCCCACACCACTCCCACAGCGCTACAGCACTGTCCACACCACTCCCACAGCACTACACCCATGCCCACACCACTCCAGCAGTGCTACACTGCTGCCCACACCATTCCCACAAAACTACACCACAACCCACAACACTCCCACAGCGCTACACCACTGCCCACACCACTCCCACAGCGCTACACCACTGTCCAGACCACTCCCACAGCGCTACACCACTGCACACTCAACTCCCACAGCTCGACACCACTGCCCAGAGCACTCCCACAGCGCGACACCACTGTCCAGACCACTCCCACAGCGCTACACCACTGCACACTCAGCTCCCACAGCACTACACCACTGCCCACAGTATTCCCACAGCGCTACACCTCAACCCACACCACTCCCACAACACTACACCACTGCCCTCAACACTCCCACAGAACGACAACACTGCCCACACCACTCCCACAGAGCTAAACCACTGCCCGCACCACTCCCACAGCGCTACATCACTGCCCACAACACTCCCAAAGCACTACCCAACTGCACACACCACTCCCACAGCGCTACACCACTGCCGACAGCACTCCCACAGCGCTACACCACTGCCCACAACACTCCCACTGCGCTACACCAATGCCCAACACCACTCCCACAGCACTACACCAGAACCCACACCACTCCCACAGCACTACACCACTGCCCAAACCACTCCCACAACGCTATACCACTGCCCACAGCACTACACCACTGCCCACACCACCCACAGCGTTGCACCAATGCCCACACCACTCCCACAGCGTTACACCACTGCGCACACCACTCCCACAGCGGAACACCACTGCCCACACCACTCCCACAGCGCTACACCACTGCTCACACCACTCCCTCAGCGCTACACCACTGTCCACACCACACCCACAGCGCTACACCACAACCCACACCACTCCCAAAGCGTTGCACCACATAACACTCCACTCCCACAGCGCTACCCCTCTGCTCACACCACTCCCTCAGCGCTACACCACCGCCCCACCACTCCCACAGAGCTACACCACTGCCCACACCACTCCCACAGCGCTACACCACTGCCCACACCACACCCACAGCGTTAAACCACAACCCACACCACTCCCAAAGCGTTGCACCACAAAGCACTCCACTCCCACAGCGATACCCCTCTGCCCACACCACTTTCACTGCGCTACACCACTGCCCACACCACTCCCACAGCGCTACACCACTGCCCACACCACTTCCACAGCGCTACACCACTGCCCACACCACTCCCACCGCGCTACACCACTGCCCACACCACTCCCACAGCAGTACACCACTGCCCACACCACTTCCACAGCGCTACACCACTGCCCAAACAAATCTCACAACGCTACACCACTGCCCACAGCACTCCCACAGCGCTACACCACTACATACACTACTCCCACAGCGGTACACCACTGGTCACACCACTCCCACAGCACTACACCACTGCCCACACCACACCCACAGCGTTACACCAATGCCCACACCACTCCCACAGCGTTACACCACTGCGCACACCACTCCCACAGCGGAACACCACTACCCACACTACTCCCACAGCGCTACACCACTGCCCACTCCACTCCCACAGCGCTACACCACTACCCACACCACTCCCACAGCGGAACACCACTACCCACACCACTCCCACAGCGGAACACCACTACCCACACCACTCCCACAGCGGAACACCACTACCCACACTACTCCCACAGCGCTACACCACTGCTCACACCACTCCCACAGCACTACACCACTACCAAAGCGTTACACCACAAAACACACCACTCCCACAGCGCTACACCACAGCCCACACCACTCCCTCAGCGCTACACCACTGTCCACAGCATACCCACAGCGTTACACCACAACCCACACCACTCCCAAAGCGTTGCACCACAAGACACACCACTCCCACAGCGCTACACCACTGCCCACACCACTCCCACAGCGCTACACCAATGCCCACACCACTCCCAAAGTGCAACACCACTGCCCACACCATTCCCACAGCGCTACACCACTGCCCACACCTCTCCCACAGCTCTACTCCACAACCCACAACACACACACGGCGCTAAACTAATGCTCACACCACTCCCACAGCGTTACACCAATGCCCACACCAATCCAGCAGCGCTAGACCACAATCCACACCACTCCCACAGCTCTGCAAGACAACCACTACCCACAACACTCCCACAGCACTACAACACTGCCCACACCACTCCCACAGCTCTGCAAGACAACCACTACCCACAACACTCCCAGAGCACTACATCACTACCCACAGCACTGCCACAGCGATACACCAAAGCCAACCCCACTCCCACAGCTCTACACCACTGCCCACACCACTCCCACAGCTCTACACAGCTGCCTACACCACTCCTACAGCGCTACACCACTGAGAACATCACACCCACAGCGCTACATCACTGCCCACACCACTCCCACTGCGCTTCACCACTGCCCACACCACTCCCACAGCGCTACACCACTGCCCACACCACTCCCACTGCGCTACACCACTGCCCACACCACTCCCACAGCGCTATACCACAGCCCACAACACTCCCACAGCGCTAAACCACTGTCCACACAGCTCCCACAGCACTACAACAGAACCCACACCACTCCCACAGCGCTACACCACTGCACACACCACTCCCACAACACTACACCACTGGCCACACCACTCCCACAACGCTACACCACTGCACACACAGCTCCCAAAGCACCACACCACTGCCCACAGCACTCCCAAAGCACTACACCAGAACCTACACCACTCCCGCAGCGTTACACCACAAACCACACCACATACACAGCGCTAAGCTAATGCCCACAACAGTCCCACAGCGCTACACCACTGCCCACACCACTCCCACAGCGTTACACCAGAACACACACCACTCCCACAGCACTACACCACTGCCCACAACATTCCCACACCGCTACAGCACTGCACACATAACTCCCACAGCGCTACACCACTGCCCACACCACTCCCACAGCGCTACACAACAGCCCAGACCACTCCCACAGCGCTAAACCACTGCCCATACCACACGCAGTGCGGCAGACCACCGGCCACACGACTCCCACAGCGCTACACCACTGCTCACACCACTCCCACACCACTGTAGCAGTGCCCTCACCACTCCCACAGCGCAACACGACAGTCCACACCACTCCCACATCATTACACCACAAACAACTCCACTCCCACAGCGCTAGACCACTGCCGACACCACGCCTTCAGCGCTACTCCACTGCCCATACCAATCCCAGAGGTCTACACCACTGCCCACACCACTCCCACAGCGCTAAACCACTGCCCACACAACTCCCACAGCACTAGACCACTGCCCACACCACTCCCACAGCGCTGCACCACAGCCCACACCACACCCACAGCGCTACACCACTGACAAGATCACTCCCACAGCGTTACACCACTGCCAACACCACTCCCACAGCGCTGCACCACTGCCCACACCACACCCACAGCGCTACACCACTGCCCACACCACTCCCACAGCTCTACACCACTGCCCACACCACTCCCACAGCGCTACACCACAACACACACCACTCCCACAGCACTACACCACTGCCCACACCACTCCCACAGAGCTACACCACAACACACACCACTACCACAGCCCTACACCACTGCCCACAATACGCCCACAGCGCTATACCACAACCCACACCACTCCCACAGCGCTACACCACAACCCACACCACTCCCACAGCGCTACACCACTGCCCACACCACTCCCACTGCACTACACCACTGCCCACAACACTGCCACAGCGCTACACCACTGCCCACACCACTCCCACAAGCGCTAGACAACTGACCACACCACTCCCACTGCGCTACACCACAACCCACACCACTCCCACAGCGCTACACCACTGTACACCCAACATCCACAGCTCTACACCACTGCCCACAGAACTCCCACAGCACAACACCACTGCCCACAATTTTCCCACAGCGCTACACCACTGCCCACACCACTTCCAGAGCGTTACACCACTGCCCACACCACTCCCACAGCGCTACACCACTGCCCACACAACTACCACAGCGCTACACCACTGCCCACAACACTCGCCCAGCATTACACAACTGCCCACACCACTCCCACAGCACTACCCCACTGCCCAAACCACTTCCAGAGCGCTACAACACCTCCACACCACTCACACATCACTACACCACTACCCACTCCACTCCCACAGCACTACACCGCTGCACAAACCAATCCCACAGCGCTACAACACCTCCACACCACTCCCACAGCTCTACACCACAACCCACACCACTCCCACAGCGCTACACCACTGAAAACACCACTCCACAGCGTTACACCACTGCCCACACCACTCCCACAGCGCTACACCACTGAAAAAACCACTCCCACAGCGTTACACCACTGCCCACACCACTCCCACAGCCCTACACCACTGGTCACAACACTCCCACAGCGCTACACCACTGCCCACACCACACCCACAGCGTTACACCAATGCCCACACCACACCCACAGCGTTACACCAATGCCCACACCACTCCCACAGCGATACACCACTGCCCACACCACTCCCACAGCGCTACGCCACTGGTCACACCACTCCCACAGCATTACACCACTGCCCACGCCACTCCCAAAGCGTAACACCACAAAACACACCACTCCCACAGCGCTACACCATAGCCCAGACCACTCCCACAGCGGTACACCACTATCCACACCACACACACAGCGCACACCACTGCCCACACCACACCCACAGCGCTACACCACTGCCCACACCACACCCACAGCGCTACACCAATGCCCACACCACACCCACAGCGCTACACCAATGCCCACACCACTCCCAAAGTGCAACACCACTGCCCACACAACTCCCACAGCTCTGCAAGACAACCACTACCCACAACACTGCCCACACCACTCCCACAGCGCTACACCACTGTCCACACCACTCCCTCAGCGCTTCACCACAACCCACACCACTCCCACAGCGTTACACCACTACCCACACCACTCCCGCAGCGCTACACCATTGCCTACACCACACCCACAGCTCTACACCACTGCCCACCCCACTCCCACCGCGCTACACCACTGCCCACACCACTCCCACAGATCTACACAGCTGCCCACACCTCTCCTACAGCGCTACACCACTGAGAACATCACACCCACAGCGCTACATCACTGCCCACTCCACTATCACTGAGCTACACCACTGCCCACACCACTCCCACAGCGCTACACCACTGCCCACAACACTCCCACAGCGCTACACCACTGTCCACACCGCTCCCACAGCACTACACTAGAATCCACACCACTCCCACAGCGTTAAACCACTGCCCACACCACGCCCACAGCACTACACCAGAACCCACACCACTCCCACAGCGCTACACCACTGCCCACACCACTCCCACAGCGCTACACCACTGCACACACAGCTCCCACAGCACCACACCACTGCCCACAGCACTCCCACATCACTACACCAGAACCCACACAACTCCCACAGCGCTACAGCATTGCCCACACCACTCCCACAGCACTACACCACAAACCAAACCACTCCCACAGCGCTACACCACGGCCCACACCATTCCCACAGCACTACACCACTGCCAACACCACTCCCACAGCGCTACATCACAGCCCACCCCACTCCCACAGCACTACACCACAGACCACACCACTCCCACAGCACTACACCACTGCCCACACCACTCCCACAGCGCTACACCACTGCCCACACCACTCCCACAGCGCTACCCCACTGCCCACACCACTTCCACTGCGCTACACCACTGCCCACACCATTCCCACAGCACTACACCACTGCCAACACCACTCCCACAGCGCTACATCACAGCCCACACCACTCCCACAGCACTACACCACAGACCACACCACTCCCACAGCACTACACCGCTGCCCACACCACTCCCACAGCTCTACACCACTGCCCACACCACTCCCACAGCGCTACACCACAACACACACCACTCCCACAGCACTACACCACTGCCCACACCACTCCCACAGAGCTACACCACAACACACACCACTCCCACATCACTACACCACTGCCCACAATACTCCCACAGCGCTATACCACAACCCACACCACTCCCACAGCGCTACACCACAACCCACACCAGTCCCACAGCGCTACACCACTGCCCACACAACGCCCACAGCGCTACACCACTGCCCACACCACTTCCACTGCGCTACACCACTGCCCACACCATTCCCACAGCACTACACCACTGCCAACACCACTCCCACAGCGCTACATCACAGCCCACACCACTCCCACAGCACTACACCACAAACCAAACCACTCCCACAGCGCTACACCACGGCCCACACCATTCCCACAGCACTACACCACTGCCAACACCACTCCCACAGCGCTACATCACAGCACACCCCACTCCCACAGCACTACACCACAGACCACACCACTCCCACAGCACTACACCACTGCCCACACCACTCCCTCAGCGCTACACCACTGCCCACACCACTCCCACAGCGCAACCCCGCTGCCCACACCACTTCCACTGCGCTACACCACTGCCCACACCATTCCCACAGCACTACACCACTGCCCACACCACTCCCACAGCGCTACACCACTGCCCACACCACACCCACAGCGTTACACCACAACCCACACCACTCCCAAAGCGTTGCACCACAAAACACTCCACTCCCACAGCGATACCCCTCTGCCCACACCACTTCCACTGCGCTACACCACTGCCCACACCACTCCCACAGCGCTACACCACTGCCCACACCACTTCCACAGCGCTACACCACTGCCCAAACAAATCTCACAACGCTACACCAATGCCCACACCACTCCCACAGCGCTACACCACTACATACACTACTCCCACAGCGGTACACCACTGGTCACACCACTCCCACAGCACTACACCACTGCCCACACCACACCCACAGCGTTACACCAATGCCCACACCACTCCCACAGCGTTACACCACTGCACACACCACTCCCACAGCGGAACACCACTACCCACACTACTCCCACAGCGCTACACCACTGCCCACTCCACTCCCACAGCGCTACACCACTGCTCACACCACTCCCACAGCACTACACCACTACCAAAGCGTTACACCACAGCCCACACCACTCCCTCAGCGCTACACCACTGTCCACACCATACCCACAGCGTTACACCACAACCCACACCACTCCCAAAGCGTTGCACCACAAAACACACCACTCCCACAGCGCTACACCACTGCCCACACCACTCCCACAGCGCTACACCAATGCCCACACCACTCCCAAAGTGCAACACCACTGCCCACACCATTCCCACAGCGCTACACCACTGCCCACACCTCTCCCACAGCTCTACTCCACAACCCACAACACACACACGGCGCTAAACTAATGCACACACCACTCCCACAGCGTTACACCAATGCCCACACCAATCCAGCAGCGCTAGACCACAATCCACACCACTCCCACAGCTCTGCAAGACAACCACTACCCACAACACTCCCACAGCACTACAACACTGCCCACACCACTCCCACAGCTCTGCAAGACAACCACTACCAACAACACTCCCAGAGCACTACATCACTACCCACAGCACTGCCACAGCGATACACCAAAGCCAACACCACTCCCACAGCGCTACACCACTGCCCACACCACTCCCACAGCTCTACACAGCTGCCCACACCACTCCTACAGCGCTACACCACTGAGAACATCACACCCACAGCGCTACATCACTGCCCACACCACTCCCACGGCGCTACACCACTGCCCACACCACTCCCACAGCGCTACACCACTGCCCACACCACTCCCACTGCGCTACACCACTGCCCACACCACTCCCACAGCGCTACACCACAGCCCACAACACTCCCACAGCGCTAAACCACTGTCCACACAGCTCCCACAGCACTAAACCAGAACCCACACCACTCCCACAGCGCTACACCACTGCCCACACCACTCCCACAGCACTACACCACTGCCCACACCACTCCCACAACGCTACACCACTGCACACACAGCTCCCAAAGCACCACACCACTGCCCACAGCACTCCCAAAGCACTACACCAGAACCCACACCACTCCCGCAGCGTTACACCACAAACCACACCACACACACAGCGCTAAGCTAATGCCCACAACAGTCCCACAGCGCTACACCACTGCCCATACCACTCCCACAGCGTTACACCAGAACACTCACCACTCCCACAGCGTTACACCAGAACACACACCACTCCCACAGCACTACACCACTGCCCACAACACTCCCACAGCGCTACACCACTGCACACATAACTCCCACAGCGCTACACCACTGCCCACACCACTCCCACAGCGCTACACAACAGCCCAGACCACTCCCACAGCGCTACACCACTGCCCACACCACTCCCACAGCGCTACACCACTGCTCACACCACTCCCACACCACTGTAGCAGTGCCCTCACCACTCCCACAGCGCAACACGACAGTCCACACCACTCCCACATCATTACACCACAAACAACTCCACTCCCACAGCGCTAGACCACTGCCGACACCACGCCTTAAGCGCTACTCCACTGCCCATACCAATCCCAGAGGTCTACATCACTGCCCACACCACTCCCACAGCGCTAAACCACTGCCCACACAACTCCCACAGCACTAGACCACTGCCCACACCACTCCCACAGCGCTGCACCACTGCCCACACCACACCCACAGCGCTACACCACTGACAAGATCACTCCCACAGCGTTACACCACTGCCAACACCACTCCCACAGCGCTGCACCACTGCCCACACCACACCCACAGCGCTACACCACTGCCCACACCACTCCCACAGCTCTACACCACTGCCCACACCACTCCCACAGCGCTACACCACAACACACACCACTCCCACAGCACTACACCACTGCCCACACCACTCCCACAGAGCTACACCACAACACACACCACTACCACAGCACTACACCACTGCCCACAATACTCCCACAGCGCTATACCACAACCCACACCACTCCCACAGCGCTACACCACAACCCACACCACTCCCACAGCGCTACACCACTGCCCACACCACTCCCACAGCACTACACCACTGCCCACAACACTGCTACAGCGCTACACAACTGCCCACACCACTCCCACAGCGCTAGACAACTGACCACACCACTCCCATTGCGCTACACCACTGCCGACACCACTCCCACAGCGCTAGACAACTGACCACACCACTTCCACTGCGCTACACCACAACCCACACCACTCCCACAGCGCTACACCACTGTACACCCAACATCCACAGCTCTACACCACTGCCCACAGCACTCCCACAGCACAACACCACTGCCCACAATTTTCCCACAGCGCTACGCCACTGGTCACACCACTCCCACAGCATTACACCACTGCCCACACCACTCCCAAAGCGTTACACCACAAAACACACCACTCCCACAGCGCTACACCATAGCCCAGACCACTCCCACAGCGGTACACCACTGTCCACACCACACACACAGCGCACACCACTGCCCACACCACACCCACAGCGCTACACCACTGCCCACACCACACCCACAGCGCTACACCAATGCCCACACCACACCCACAGCGCTACACCAATGCCCACACCACTCCCAAAGTGCAACACCACTGCCCACACAACTCCCACAGCTCTGCAAGACAACCACTACCCACAACACTGCCCACACCACTCCCACAGCGCTTCACCACAACCCACACCACTCCCACAGCGTTACACCACTACCCACACCACTCCCGCAGCGCTACACCATTGCCTACACCACACCCACAGCTCTACACCACTGCCCACCCCACTCCCACAGCGCTACACCACTGCCCACACCACTCCCACAGCACTACCCCACTGCCCAAACCACTTCCAGAGCGCTACAACACCGCCACACCACTCACACAGCACTACACCACTACCCACTCCACTCCCACAGCACTACACCGCTGCACAAACCAATCCCACAGCGCTACAACACCTCCACACCACTCCCACAGCTCTACACCACAACCCACACCACTCCCACAGCGCTACACCACTGAAAACACCACTCCCACAGCGTTACACCACTGCCCACACCACTCCCACAGCGCTACACCACTGAAAAAACCACTCCCACAGCGTTACACCACTGCCCACACCACTCCCACAGCCCTACACCACTGGTCACAACACTCCCACAGCGCTACACCACTGCCCACACCACACCCACAGCGTTACACCAATGCCCACACCACACCCACAGCGTTACACCAATGCCCACACCACTCCCACAGCGATACACCACTGCCCACACCACTCCCACAGCGCTACGCCACTGGTCACACCACTCCCAGAGCATTACACCACTGCCCACATCACTCCCAAAGCGTTACACCACAAAACACACCACTCCCACAGCGCTACACCATAGCCAAGACCACTCCCACAGCGGTACACCACTGTCCACACCACACACACAGCGCACACCACTGCCCACACCACACCCACAGCGCTACACCACTGCCCACACCACACCCACAGCGCTACACCAATGCCCACACCACACCCACAGCGCTACACCAATGCCCACACCACTCCCAAAGTGCAACACCACTGCCCACACAACTCCCACAGCTCTGCAAGACAACCACTACCCACAACACTGCCCACACCACTCCCACAGCGCTTCACCACAACCCACACCACTCCCACAGCGTTACACCACTACCCACACCACTCCCGCAGCGCTACACCATTGCCTACACCACACCCACAGCTCTACACCACTGCCCACCCCACTCCCACAGCGCTACACCACTGCCCACACCACTCCCACAGATCTACACAGCTGCCCACACCTCTCCTACAGCGCTACACCACTGAGAACATCACACCCACAGCGCTACATCACTGCCCACACCACTCCCACTGCGCTACACCACTGTCCACACCACTCCCACAGCGCTACACCACTGTCCACACCGCTCCCACAGCACTACACTAGAATCCACACCACTCCCACAGCGTTAAACCACTGCCCACACCACTCCCACAGCACTACACCAGAACCCACACCACTCCCACAGCGCTACACCACTGCCCACACCACTCCCACAGCGCTACACCACTGCACACACAGCTCCCACAGCACCACACCACTGCCCACAGCACTCCCACAGCACTACACCAGAACACACACAACTCCCACAGCGCTACAGCATTGCCCACACCACTCCCACAGCACTACACCACAACCCAAACCACTCCCACAGCGCTACACCACTGCCCACACCATTCCCACAGCACTACACCACTGCCAACACCACTCCCACAGCGCTACATCACAGCCCACAACACTCCCACAGCACTACACCACAGACCACACCATTCCCACAGCACTACACCACTGCCCACACCACTCCCACAGCGCTACACCACTGCCCACACCACTCCCGCAGCGCAACCCCACTGCCCACACCACTTCCACTGCGCTACACCACTGCCCACACCATTCCCACAGCACTACACCACTGCCCACACCACTCCCACAGCGCTACACCACTGCCCACACCACACCCACAGCGTTACACCACAACCCACACCACTCCCAACGCGTTGCACCACAAAACACTCCACTCCCACAGCGATAACCCTCTGCCCACACCACTTCCACTGCGCTACACCACTGCCCACACCACTCCCACAGCGCTACACCACTGCCCACACCACTTCCACAGCGCTACACCACTGCCCAAACAAATCTCACAACGCTACACCACTGCCCACACCACTCCCACAGCGCTACACCACTACATACACTACTCCCACAGCGGTACACCACTGGTCACACCACTCCCACAGCACTACACCACTGCCCACACCACACCCACAGCGCTACACCAATGCCCACACCACTCCCACAGCGTTACACCACTGCGCACACCACTCCCACAGCGGAACACCACTACCCACACTACTCCCACAGCGCTAAAACACTGCCCACTCCACTCCCACAGCGCTACACCACTGCTCACACCACTCCCACAGCACTACACCACTACCAAAGCGTTACACCACAAAACACACCACTCCCACAGCGCTACACCACAGCCCACACCACTCCCTCAGCGCTACACCACTGTCCACACCATACCCACAGCGTTACACCACAACCCACACCACTCCCAAAGCGTTGCACCACAAAACACACCACTCCCACAGCGCTACACCACTGCCCACACCACTCCCACAGCGCTACACCAATGCCCACACCACTCCCAAAGTGCAACACCACTGCCCACACCATTCCCACAGCGCTACACCACTGCCCACACCTCTCCCACAGCTCTACTCCACAACCCACAACACACACACGGCGCTAGACTAATGCACACACCACTCCCACAGCGTTACACCAATGCCCACACCAATCCAGCAGCGCTAGACCACAATCCACACCACTCCCACAGCTCTGCAAGACAACCACTACCCACAACACTCCCACAGCACTACAACACTGCCCACACCACTCCCACAGCTCTGCAAGACAACCACTACCACCAACACTCCCAGAGCACTACATCACTACCCACAGCACTGCCACAGCGATACACCAAAGCCAACACCACTCCCACAGCGCTACACCACTGCCCACACCACTCCCACAGCTCTACACAGCTGCCCACACCACTCCTACAGCGCTACACCACTGAGAACATCACACCCACAGCGCTACATCACTGCCCACACCACTCCCACTGCGCTACACCACTGCCCACACCACTCCCACAGCGCTACACCACTGCCCACACCACTCCCACTGCGCTACACCACTGCCCACACCACTCCCACAGCGCTACACCACAGCCCACAACACTCCCACAGCGCTAAACCACTGTCCACACAGCTCCCACAGCACTACACCAGAACCCACACCACTCCCACAGCGCTACACCACTGCCCACACCACTCCCACAGCACTACACCACTGCCCACACCACTCCCACAACGCTACACCACTGCACACACAGCTCCCAAAGCACCACACCACTGCCCACAGCACTCCCAAAGCACTACAGCAGAACCCACACCACTCCCGCAGCGTTACACCACAAACCACACCACACACACAGCGCTAAGCTAATGCCCACAACAGTCCCACAGCGCTACACCACTGCCCATACCACTCCCACAGCACTACACCACTGCCCACACCACTCCCACAGCGTTACACCAGAACACACACCACTCCCACAGCACTACACCACTGCCCACAACACTCCCACAGCGCTACACCACTGCACACATAACTCCCACAGCGCTACACCACTGCCCACACCACTCCCACAGCGCTACACAACAGCCCAGACCACTCCCACAGCGCTACACCACTGCCCACACCACTCCCACAGCGCTACACCACTGCTCACACCACTCCCACACCACTGTAGCAGTGCCCTCACCACTCCCACAGCGCAACACGACAGTCCACACCACTCCCACATCATTACACCACAAACAACTCCACTCCCACAGCGCTAGACCACTGCCGACACCACGCCTTCAGCGCTACTCCACTGCCCATACCAATCCCAGAGGTCTACACCACTGCCCACAACACTCCCACAGCGCTACACCACTGCACACATAACTCCCACAGCGCTACACCACTGCCCACACCACTCCCACAGCGCTACACAACAGCCCAGACCACTCCCACAGCGCTACACCACTGCCCACACCACTCCCACAGCGCTGCACCACTGCCCACACCACACCCACAGCGCTACACCACTGGCCACACCACTCCCACAGCTCTACACCACTGCCCACACCACTCCCACAGCGCTACACCACAACACACACCACTCCCACAGCACTACACCACTGCCCACACCACTCCCACAGAGCTACACCACAACACACACCACTACCACAGCGCTACACCACAACCCACACCACTCCCACAGCGCTACACCACTGCCCACACCACTCCCACAGCACTACACCACTGCCCACACCACTCCCACTGCGCTACACCACTGCGGACACCACTCCCACAGCGCTAGACAACTGACCACACCACTCCCACTGCGCTACACCACAACCCACACCACTCCCACAGCGCTACACCACTGTACACCCAACATCCACAGCTCTACACCACTGCCCACAGCACTCCCACAGCACAACACCACTGCCCACAATTTTCCCACAGCGCTACACCACTGCCCACACCACTTCCAGAGCGTTACACCACTGCCCACACCACTCCCACAGCGCTACACCACTGCCCACACAACTCCCACAGCGCTACACCACTGCCCACAACACTCGCCCAGCGTTACACCACTGCCCACACCACTCCCACAGCACTACCCCACTGCCCAAACCACTTCCAGAGCGCTACAACACAGCCACACCACTCACACAGCACTACACCACTACCCACTCCGCTCCCACAGCACTACACAACTGAAAACACCACTCCCACAGCGTTACACCACTGCCCACACCACTCCCACAGCGCTACACCACTGAAAAAACCACCCCCACAGCGTTACACCACTGCCCACACCACTCCCACAGCCCTACACCACTGGTCACAACACTCCCACAGCGCTACACCACTGCCCACACCACACCCACAGCGTTACACCAATGCCCACACCACACCCACAGCGTTACACCAATGCCCACACCACACCCACAGCGATACACCACTGCCCACACCACTCCCACAGCGCTACGCCACTGGTCACACCACTCCCACAGCATTACACCACTGCCCACACCACTCCCAAAGCGTTACACCACAAAACACACCATTCCCACAGCGCTACACCATAGCCCAGACCACTCCCACAGCGGTACACCACTGTCCACACCACACACACAGCGCACACCACTGCCCACACCACACCCACAGCGCTACACCACTGCCCACACCACACCCACAGCGCTACACCAATGCCCACACCACACCCACAGCTCTACACCAATGCCCACACCACACCCAAAGTGCAACACCACTGCCCACACAACTCCCACAGCTCTGCAAGACAACCACTACCCACAACACTGCCCACACCACTCCCACAGCGCTACACCACTGTCCACACCACTCCCTCAGCGCTTCACCACAACCCACACCACTCCCACAGCGTTACACCACTACCCACACCACTCCCGCAGCGCTACACCATTGCCTACACCACACCCACAGCTCAACACCACTGCCCACCCCACTCCCACAGCGCTACACCACTGCCCACACCACTCCCACAGATCTACACAGCTGCCCACACCTCTCCTACAGCGCTACACCACTGAGAACATCACACCCACAGCGCTACATCACTGCCCACACCACTCCCACTGCGCTACACCACTGCCCACACCACTCCCACAGCGCTACACCACTGCCCACAACACTCCCACAGCGCTACACCACTGTCCACACCGCTCCCACAGCACTACACTAGAATCCACACCACTCCCACAGCGTTAAACCACTGCCCACACCACTCCCACAGCACTACACCAGAACCCACACCACTCCCACAGCGCTACACCACTGCCCACACCACTCCCACAGCGCTACACCACTGCACACACAGCTCCCACAGCACCACACCACTGCCCACAGCACTCCCACAGCACTACACCAGAACCCACACAACTCCCACAGCGCTACAGCATTGCCCACACCACTCCCACAGCACTACACCACAACCCAAACCACTCCCACAGCGCTACACCACTGCCCACACCATTCCCACAGCACTACACCACTGCCAACACCACTCCCACAGCGCTACATCACAGCCCAGCGCACTCCCACAGCACAACACCACAGACCACACCACTCCCACAGCACTACACCACTGTCCACACCACTCCCACAGCGCTACACCACTGCCCACACCACTCCCACAGCGCAACCCCATTGCCCACACCACTTCCACTGCGCTACACCACTGCCCACACCATTCCCACAGCACTACACCACTGCCAACACCACTCCCACAGCGCTACATCACAGCCCACACCACTCCCACAGCACTACACCACAGACCACACCACTCCCACAGCACTACACCGCTGCCCACACCACTCCCACAGAGCCAAACCACAACACACACCACTCCCACAGCACTACACCACTGCCCACAATACTCCCACAGCGCTATACCACAACCCACACCACTCCCACAGCGCTACACCACAACCCACACCACTCCCACAGCGCTACACCACTGCCCACACCACTCCCACAGCACTACACCACTGCCCACAACACTGCCACAGCGCTACACCACTGCCCACACCACTCCCACAGCGCTACACCACTGCCGACACCACTCCCACAGCGCTAGACAACTGACCACACCACTCCCACTGCGCTACACCACAACCCACACCACTCCCACAGCGCTACACCACTGCCCACACCTTTCCCACAGCGCTACACCACTGCCCACACCACTTCCAGAGCGTTACACCACTGCCCACACCACTCCCACAGCGCTACACCACTGCCCACACAACTCCCACAGCGCTACACCACTGCCCACAACACTCGCCCAGCGTTACACCACTGCCCACACCACTCCCACAGCACTACCCCACTGCCCAAACCACTTCCAGAGCGCTACAACACCTCCACACCACTCACACAGCACTACACCACTACCCACTCCACTCCCACAGCACTACACCGCTGCACAAACCAATCCCACAGCGCTACAACACCTCCACACCACTCCCACAGCACTACACCACAACCCACACCACTCCCACAGCGCTACACCACTGAAAACACCACTCCCACAGCGTTACACCACTGCCCACACCACTCCCGCAGCGCTAAAGCACTGAAAAAACCACTCCCACAGCGTTACACCACTGCCCACACCACTCCCACAGCCCTACACCACTGGTCACAACACTCCCACAGCGCTACACCACTGCCCACACCACACCCACAGCGTTACACCAATGCCCACACCACACCCACAGCGTTACACCAATGCCCACACCACTCCCACAGCGCTACGCCACTGGTCACACCAATCCCACAGCATTACACCACTGCCCACACCACTCCCAAAGCGTTACACCACAAAACACACCACTCCCACAGCGCTACACCATAGCCCAGACCACTCCCAGAGCGGTACACCACTGTCCACACCACACACACAGCGCACACCACTGCCCACACCACACCCACAGCGCTACACCACTGCCCACACCACACCCACAGCGCTACACCAATGCCCACACCACACCCACAGCGCTACACCAATGCCCACACCACTCCCAAAGTGCAACACCACTGCCCACACAACTCCCACAGCTCTGCAAGACAACCACTACCCACAACACTGCCCACACCACTCCCACAGCGCTACACCACTGTCCACACCACTCCCTCAGCGCTTCACCACAACCCACACCACTCCCACAGCGTTACACCACTACCCACACCACTCCCGCAGCGCTACACCACTGCCCACCCCACCCCCACAGCGCTACACCACTGCCCACACCACGCCCACAGATCTACACAGCTGCCCACACCTCTCCTACAGC
The DNA here is from genome assembly GCF_964194155.1 of Cetorhinus maximus. Classification (NCBI taxonomy): domain Eukaryota; kingdom Metazoa; phylum Chordata; class Chondrichthyes; order Lamniformes; family Cetorhinidae; genus Cetorhinus; species Cetorhinus maximus. The sequence continues at coordinate 509,341 of NW_027596205.1, forward strand.
GCTACACCACTGAGAACATCACACCCACAGCGCTACATCACTGGCCACACCACTCCCACTGCGCTACACCACTGCCCACGCCACTCCCACAGCGCTACACCACTGCCCACAACACTCCCACAGCGCTACACCACTGTCCACACCGCTCCCACAGCACTACACTAGAATCCACACCACTCCCACAGCGTTAAACCACTGCCCACACCACTCCCACAGCACTACACCAGAACCCACACCACTCCCACAGCGCTACACCACTGCCCACACCACTCCCACAGCGCTACACCACTGCACACACAGCTCCCACAGCACCACACCACTGCCCACAGCACTCCCACAGCACTACACCAGAACCCACACAACTCCCACAGCGCTACAGCATTGCCCACACCACTCCCACAGCACTACACCACAACCCAAACCACTCCCACAGCGCTACACCACTGCCCACACCATTCCCACAGCACTACACCACTGCCAACACCACTCCCACAGCGCTACATCACAGCCCACCCCACTCCCACAGCACTACACCACAGACCACACCACTCCCACAGCACTACACCACTGCCCACACCACTCCCACAGCGCTACACCACTGCCCACACCACTCCCACAGCGCAACCCCACTGCCCACACCACTTCCACTGCGCTACACCACTGCCCACACCATTCCCACAGCACTACACCACTGCCAACACCACTCCCACAGCGCTACATCACAGCCCACACCAATCCCACAGCACTACACCACAGACCACACCACTCCCACAGCACTACACCGCTGCCCACACCACTCCCACAGCGCTACACCACTGCCCACACCACTACCACAGCGCTACACCACTGGTCACACATCTCCCGCAGCTCTACTCCACAACCCACACCACACACACAGCGCTAAGCTAATGCCCACAACACTACCACAGCACTACACCACTGCCCACACCACTCCCACAGCACTACACCACTGCACACATAACTCCCACAGCGCTACACCACTGCCCACACCACTCCCACAGCGCTACACCACAGCCCAGACAACTCCCACAGCACTACACCACTGCCTACACCACACCCACAGCGCTACACAACTGCCCACACCACTCCCACAGCGCTACACCACTGCCCACACCACTCCCACAACTCTACACCACTGCCCACACCACTTCCACAGCGCTACACAACTGCCCGCACCAGTCCCACAGCGCTACACCAATGCCCACACCACTCCCACAGCGCTACACCAGAACCCACACCACTCCCACAGCACTACAGCACTGTCCACAACACTTCCAATGCTGTACACCACTGCCCACACCACTCCCACAGCGCTACACCACTGCCCCACCACACCCACAGCGCCACACCACTGCCCACACCACTCCCAGAGCACTACACCACTGCCCACACCACTCCCACTGCGCTACACCACTGCCCACAGCATTCCCACAGCCCTACACCACAACCCACACCACTCCCACAGCACTACACCACTGACCACACCACTCCCACAGCACTACACCACTGACCATACCACTCCAGCAGCGCTACACCACTGACCACACCACTCCCACAGCGCTACACCACTGCTCACACCACTCCCACAGCGCTACACCACTGCTCACACCACTCCCACAGCGCAACACCACTGCTCACACAACTCCCACAGCGTTACACCACTGCCCAAACACCTCCCACAGCACTACACCACTGCCCAAACACCTCCCACAGCGTTACACCACTACCCACAACACTCCACAGCACTACACCACTGCCCAAACACCTCCCACAGCGTTACACCACTACCCACAACACTCCACAGCACTACACCACTGCCCACAGCAGTGCCACAGCGCTACACCAAAGCCAACACCACTCTCTCAGCGCTTCACCACAACCCACAACACTCCCACAGCGCTACACCACTGCCCACACCACACCCACAGCGCTACACCACTGCCCACTCCACACCCACAGCGCTACACCACTGCCCACACAACGCCCACAGCGCTACACCACTGCCCACACCACTCCCACAGCACTACACCACTGCCCACACCACTCCAGCAGTGCTACACCACTGCCCACACCACTCCCACAGCTCTAAACCACTGCCCACACCATTCCCACAAAACTACACCACAATTCACACCACTCCCACAGCAGTACACCACTGCCCACAGCATTCCCACACCGCTACACCACAACGCACACCACTCCCACAGCACTACACCACTGACCATACCACTCCAGCATCGTTACACCAATGCCCACACCAATCCAGCAGCGCTACACCACTGCCCACACCACTCCCACAGCGTTACACCACTGCGCACACCACTCCCACAGCACTACACCACTGCCCACACCACTCCCACAGCGCTACACCACTGCCCACACCACTCCCACAGCCCTACACCACTGGTCACAACACTCCCACAGCGCTACACCACTGCCCACACCACACCCACAGCGTTACACCAATGCCCACACCACACCCACAGCGTTACACCAATGCCCACACCACACCCACAGCGATACACCACTGCCCACACCACTCCCACAGCGCTACGCCACTGGTCACACCACTCCCACAGCATTACACCACTGCCCACACCACTCCCAAAGCGTTACACCACAAAACACACCATTCCCACAGCGCTACACCATAGCCCAGACCACTCCCACAGCGGTACACCACTGTCCACACCACACACACAGCGCACACCACTGCCCACACCACACCCACAGCGCTACACCACTGCCCACACCACACCCACAGCGCTACACCAATGCCCACACCACACCCACAGCTCTACACCAATGCCCACACCACACCCAAAGTGCAACACCACTGCCCACACAACTCCCACAGCTCTGCAAGACAACCACTACCCACAACACTGCCCACACCACTCCCACAGCGCTACACCACTGTCCACACCACTCCCTCAGCGCTTCACCACAACCCACACCACTCCCACAGCGTTACACCACTACCCACACCACTCCCGCAGCGCTACACCATTGCCTACACCACACCCACAGCTCAACACCACTGCCCACCCCACTCCCACAGCGCTACACCACTGCCCACACCACTCCCACAGATCTACACAGCTGCCCACACCTCTCCTACAGCGCTACACCACTGAGAACATCACACCCACAGCACTACATCACTGCCCACACCACTCCCACTGCGCTACACCACTGCCCACACCACTCCCACAGCGCTACACCACTGCCCACAACACTCCCACAGCGCTACACCACTGTCCACACCGCTCCCACAGCACTACACTAGAATCCACACCACTCCCACAGCGTTAAACCACTGCCCACACCACTCCCACAGCACTACACCAGAACCCACACCACTCCCACAGCGCTACACCACTGCCCACACCACTCCCACAGCGCTACACCACTGCACACACAGCTCCCACAGCACCACACCACTGCCCACAGCACTCCCACAGCACTACACCAGAACCCACACAACTCCCACAGCGCTACAGCATTGCCCACACCACTCCCACAGCACTACACCACAACCCAAACCACTCCCACAGCGCTACACCACTGCCCACACCATTCCCACAGCACTACACCACTGCCAACACCACTCCCACAGCGCTACATCACAGCCCAGCGCACTCCCACAGCACAACACCACAGACCACACCACTCCCACAGCACTACACCACTGTCCACACCACTCCCACAGCGCTACACCACTGCCCACACCACTCCCACAGCGCAACCCCATTGCCCACACCACTTCCACTGCGCTACACCACTGCCCACACCATTCCCACAGCACTACACCTCTGCCAACACCACTCCCACAGCGCTACATCACAGCCCACACCACTCCCACAGCACTACACCACAGACCACACCACTCCCACAGCACTACACCGCTGCCCACACCACTCCCACAGAGCCAAACCACAACACACACCACTCCCACAGCACTACACCACTGCCCACAATACTCCCACAGCGCTATACCACAACCCACACCACTCCCACAGCGCTACACCACAACCCACACCACTCCCACAGCGCTACACCACTGCCCACACCACTCCCACAGCACTACACCACTGCCCACAACACTGCCACAGCGCTACACCACTGCCCACACCACTCCCACAGCGCTACACCACTGCCGACACCACTCCCACAGCGCTAGACAACTGACCACACCACTCCCACTGCGCTACACCACAACCCACACCACTCCCACAGCGCTACACCACTGCCCACACCTTTCCCACAGCGCTACACCACTGCCCACACCACTTCCAGAGCGTTACACCACTGCCCTCACCACTCCCACAGCGCTACACCACTGCCCACACAACTCCCACAGCGCTACACCACTGCCCACAACACTCGCCCAGCGTTACACCACTGCCCACACCACTCCCACAGCACTACCCCACTGCCCAAACCACTTCCAGAGCGCTACAACACCTCCACACCACTCACACAGCACTACACCACTACCCACTCCACTCCCACAGCACTACACCGCTGCACAAACCAATCCCACAGCGCTACAACACCTCCACACCACTCCCACAGCACTACACCACAACCCACACCACTCCCACAGCGCTACACCACTGAAAACACCACTCCCACAGCGTTACACCACTGCCCACACCACTCCCGCAGCGCTAAAGCACTGAAAAAACCACTCCCACAGCGTTACACCACTGCCCACACCACTCCCACAGCCCTACACCACTGGTCACAACACTCCCACAGCGCTACACCACTGCCCACACCACACCCACAGCGTTACACCAATGCCCACACCACACCCACAGCGTTACACCAATGCCCACACCACTCCCACAGCGCTACGCCACTGGTCACACCACTCCCACAGCATTACACCACTGCCCACACCACTCCCAAAGCGTTACACCACAAAACACACCACTCCCACAGCGCTACACCATAGCCCAGACCACTCCCAGAGCGGTACACCACTGTCCACACCACACACACAGCGCACACCACTGCCCACACCACACCCACAGCGCTACACCACTGCCCACACCACACCCACAGCGCTACACCAATGCCCACACGACACCCACAGCGCTACACCAATGCCCACACCACTCCCAAAGTGCAACACCACTGCCCACACAACTCCCACAGCTCTGCAAGACAACCACTACCCACAACACTGCCCACACCACTCCCACAGCGCTACACCACTGTCCACACCACTCCCTCAGCGCTTCACCACAACCCACACCACTCCCACAGCGTTACACCACTACCCACACCACTCCCGCAGCGCTACACCACTGCCCACCCCACCCCCACAGCGCTACACCACTGCCCACACCACGCCCACAGATCTACACAGCTGCCCACACCTCTCCTACAGCGCTACAACACTGAGAACATCAAACCCACAGCGCTACATCACTGGCCACACCACTCCCACTGCGCTACACCACTGCCCACGCCACTCCCACAGCGCTACACCACTGCCCACAACACTCCCACAGCGCTACACCACTGTCCACACCGCTCCCACAGCACTACACTAGAATCCACACCACTCCCACAGCGTTAAACCACTGCCCACACCACTCCCACAGCACTACACCAGAACCCACACCACTCCCACAGCGCTACACCACTGCCCACACCACTCCCACAGCGCTACACCACTGCACACACAGCTCCCACAGCATTACACCACTGCCCACACCACTCCCAAAGCGTTACACCACAAAACACACCATTCCCACAGCGCTACACCATAGCCCAGACCACTCCCACAGCGGTACACCACTGTCCACACCACACACACAGCGCACACCACTGCCCACACCACACCCACAGCGCTACACCACTGCCCACACCACACCCACAGCGCTACACCAATGCCCACACCACACCCACAGCTCTACACCAATGCCCACACCACACCCAAAGTGCAACACCACTGCCCACACAACTCCCACAGCTCTGCAAGACAACCACTACCCACAACACTGCCCACACCACTCCCACAGCGCTACACCACTGTCCACACCACTCCCTCAGCGCTTCACCACAACCCACACCACTCCCACAGCGTTACACCACTACCCACACCACTCCCGCAGCGCTACACCATTGCCTACACCACACCCACAGCTCAACACCACTGCCCACCCCACTCCCACAGCGCTACACCACTGCCCACACCACTCCCACAGATCTACACAGCTGCCCACACCTCTCCTACAGCGCTACACCACTGAGAACATCACACCCACAGCACTACATCACTGCCCACACCACTCCCACTGCGCTACACCACTGCCCACACCACTCCCACAGCGCTACACCACTGCCCACAACACTCCCACAGCGCTACACCACTGTCCACACCGCTCCCACAGCACTACACTAGAATCCACACCACTCCCACAGCGTTAAACCACTGCCCACACCACTCCCACAGCACTACACCAGAACCCACACCACTCCCACAGCGCTACACCACTGCCCACACCACTCCCACAGCGCTACACCACTGCACACACAGCTCCCACAGCACCACACCACTGCCCACAGCACTCCCACAGCACTACACCAGAACCCACACAACTCCCACAGCGCTACAGCATTGCCCACACCACTCCCACAGCACTACACCACAACCCAAACCACTCCCACAGCGCTACACCACTGCCCACACCATTCCCACAGCACTACACCACTGCCAACACCACTCCCACAGCGCTACATCACAGCCCAGCGCACTCCCACAGCACAACACCACAGACCACACCACTCCCACAGCACTACACCACTGTCCACACCACTCCCACAGCGCTACACCACTGCCCACACCACTCCCACAGCGCAACCCCATTGCCCACACCACTTCCACTGCGCTACACCACTGCCCACACCATTCCCACAGCACTACACCTCTGCCAACACCACTCCCACAGCGCTACATCACAGCCCACACCACTCCCACAGCACTACACCACAGACCACACCACTCCCACAGCACTACACCGCTGCCCACACCACTCCCACAGAGCCAAACCACAACACACACCACTCCCACAGCACTACACCACTGCCCACAATACTCCCACAGCGCTATACCACAACCCACACCACTCCCACAGCGCTACACCACAACCCACACCACTCCCACAGCGCTACACCACTGCCCACACCACTCCCACAGCACTACACCACTGCCCACAACACTGCCACAGCGCTACACCACTGCCCACACCACTCCCACAGCGCTACACCACTGCCGACACCACTCCCACAGCGCTAGACAACTGACCACACCACTCCCACTGCGCTACACCACAACCCACACCACTCCCACAGCGCTACACCACTGCCCACACCTTTCCCACAGCGCTACACCACTGCCCACACCACTTCCAGAGCGTTACACCACTGCCCTCACCACTCCCACAGCGCTACACCACTGCCCACACAACTCCCACAGCGCTACACCACTGCCCACAACACTCGCCCAGCGTTACACCACTGCCCACACCACTCCCACAGCACTACCCCACTGCCCAAACCACTTCCAGAGCGCTACAACACCTCCACACCACTCACACAGCACTACACCACTACCCACTCCACTCCCACAGCACTACACCGCTGCACAAACCAATCCCACAGCGCTACAACACCTCCACACCACTCCCACAGCACTACACCACAACCCACACCACTCCCACAGCGCTACACCACTGAAAACACCACTCCCACAGCGTTACACCACTGCCCACACCACTCCCGCAGCGCTAAAGCACTGAAAAAACCACTCCCACAGCGTTACACCACTGCCCACACCACTCCCACAGCCCTACACCACTGGTCACAACACTCCCACAGCGCTACACCACTGCCCACACCACACCCACAGCGTTACACCAATGCCCACACCACACCCACAGCGCTACACCACTGCCCACACCACACCCACAGCGCTACACCACTGCCCACACCACTCCCACAGCGCTACACCACTGCACACACAGCTCCCACAGCACCACACCACTGCCCACAGCACTCCCACAGCACTACACCAGAACCCACACAACTCCCACAGCGCTACAGCATTGCCCACACCACTCCCACAGCACTACACCACAACCCAAACCACTCCCACAGCGCTACACCACTGCCCACACCATTCCCACAGCACTACACCACTGCCAACACCACTCCCACAGCGCTACATCACAGCCCACCCCACTCCCACAGCACTACACCACAGACCACACCACTCCCACAGCACTACACCACTGCCCACACCACTCCCACAGCGCTACACCACTGCCCACACCACTCCCACAGCGCAACCCCACTGCCCACACCACTTCCACTGCGCTACACCACTGCCCACACCATTCCCACAGCACTACACCACTGCCAACACCACTCCCACAGCGCTACATCACAGCCCACACCAATCCCACAGCACTACACCACAGACCACACCACTCCCACAGCACTACACCGCTGCCCACACCACTCCCACAGCGCTACACCACTGCCCACACCACTACCACAGCGCTACACCACTGGTCACACATCTCCCGCAGCTCTACTCCACAACCCACACCACACACACAGCGCTAAGCTAATGCCCACAACACTACCACAGCACTACACCACTGCCCACACCACTCCCACAGCACTACACCACTGCACACATAACTCCCACAGCGCTACACCACTGCCCACACCACTCCCACAGCGCTACACCACAGCCCAGACAACTCCCACAGCACTACACCACTGCCTACACCACACCCACAGCGCTACACAACTGCCCACACCACTCCCACAGCGCTACACCACTGCCCACACCACTCCCACAACTCTACACCACTGCCCACACCACTTCCACAGCGCTACACAACTGCCCGCACCAGTCCCACAGCGCTACACCAATGCCCACACCACTCCCACAGCGCTACACCAGAACCCACACCACTCCCACAGCACTACAGCACTGTCCACAACACTTCCAATGCTGTACACCACTGCCCACACCACTCCCACAGCGCTACACCACTGCCCCACCACACCCACAGCGCCACACCACTGCCCACACCACTCCCAGAGCACTACACCACTGCCCACACCACTCCCACAGTACTACACCACTGCCCACACCACTTCCACAGCACCACACCACTGCCCACACCACTCCCACAGCTCTACACCACTGCCCTCACCATTCCCACAAAACTACACCACAATTCACAAAACTCCCACTGCGCTACACCACTGCCCACAGCATTCCCACAGCCCTACACCACAACCCACACCACTCCCACAGCACTACACCACTGACCACACCACTCCCACAGCACTACACCACTGACCATACCACTCCAGCAGCGCTACACCACTGACCACACCACTCCCACAGCGCTACACCACTGCTCACACCACTCCCACAGCGCTACACCACTGCTCACACCACTCCCACAGCGCTACACCACTGCTCACACAACTCCCACAGCGTTACACCACTGCCCAAACACCTCCCACAGCACTACACCACTGCCCAAACACCTCCCACAGCGTTACACCACTACCCACAACACTCCACAGCACTACACCACTGCCCAAACACCTCCCACAGCGTTACACCACTACCCACAACACTCCACAGCACTACACCACTGCCCACAGCACTGCCACAGCGCTACACCAAAGCCAACACCACTCTCTCAGCGCTTCACCACAACCCACAACACTCCCACAGCGCTACACCACTGCCCACACCACACCCACAGCGCTACACCACTGCCCACTCCACACCCACAGCGCTACACCACTGCCCACACAACGCCCACAGCGCTACACCACTGCCCACACCACTCCCACAGCACTACACCACTGCCCACACCACTCCAGCAGTGCTACACCACTGCCCACACCACTCCCACAGCTCTAAACCACTGCCCACACCATTCCCACAAAACTACACCACAATTCACACCACTCCCACAGCAGTACACCACTGCCCACAGCATTCCCACAGCGCTACACCACAACGCACACCACTCCCACAGCACTACACCACTGACCATACCACTCCAGCAGCGTTACACCAATGCCCACACCAATCCAGCAGCGCTACACCACTGCCCACACCACTCCCACAGCGTTACACCACTGCGCACACCACTCCCACAGCACTACACCACTGCCCACACCACTCCCACAGCGCTACACCACTGCCCACACGGCTCCCACAGCACTACACCACTGCCCACACCACTCCCACAGCGCTACACCAAAGCCAACACCACTCCCTCAGCGCTTCACCACAACCCACACCACTCCCACAGCGTTACACCACTACCCACATCACGCCCGCAGCGCTACACCATTGCCCACACCACACCCACAGCGCTACACCACTGCCCACACCACTCCCATTGCACTTAACCACTGCCCACACCACTCCCACAGCGCTACACCACTACCCACAACACTCCCACAGCGCTACACCACTGCCCACACCACTCCCACAGCTCTACACCAATGCCCACACCACTCCCACAGCGCTACACCACTACCCACACCACTCCTGCAGCGCTACACCATTGCCCACACCACACCCACAGCTCTACACCACTGCCCACACCACACCCACAGCTCTACCCCAATGCCCACACCACACCCACAGCTCTACACCACTGCGCACTCCACTCCCACAGCTCTACACAGCTGCCCACACCTCTCCTACAGCGCTAGACCACTGAGGACATCACTCCCACAGCGCTACACCACTGCCTACACCACACCCACAGCGCTACACCAATGCCCACGCCACTCCCACAGCGCTACACCAGTGCCCACAACACTCCCACAGCGCTACACCACTGCCCACAGCACTACCACAGCGCTACACCACTGCCCACAACACTCCCAAAGCGCTACACCAATGCCCACACCACTCCCACAGCACTACACCAGAACCCACACCACTCCCACAGCGCTACAGCACTGTCGACACCACTCCCACAGCACTACACCACTGCCCACACAACTCCCACAACGCTACACCACTGAACACAAAACACCCACAGCACTACACCACAACCCACACCACTCCCACATCGTTACACCACAAAACACACCACTCCCACAGCGCTACCCCACTGCCCACACCACTTCCAATGCGCTACACCACTGCCCACACCACTCCCACAGCGCTACACCACTGCCTCACCACTCCCACAGCGCTACACCACTGCCCACACCACTCCCACAGCGCTACACCACTGCCCACACCACTTCCACAGCGCTACACCACTGCCCACACCACTCCCACAGCGCTACACCACTGACCACACCGCTCCCACAGTGGTATACCACTGGTCACACCACTTCCGCAGCTATACTCCACAACCCACACCAAACACACAGCGCTAAGCTAATGCCCACACCACTCCCACTGCGTTACACCAATGCCCACACCAATCCAGCATCGCTACACCACTTCCCACACCACTCCCACAACACTACACCATTACCCACATCACTCCCACAGCGCTACACCACCACCCACACCACTCCCACAGCTCTGCAAGACAACCACTACCCACAACACTGCCCACACCACTCCCACAGCACTAAACCATTGCCCACACCACACCCACAGCTCTACACCACTGCCCACACCACACCCACAGCTCTACGCCAATGCCCACACCACACCCACAGCTCTACACCACTGCGCACACCACTCCCACAGCTCTACACAGCTGCCCACACCTCTCCTACAGCGCTAGACCACTGAGGACATCACTCCCACAGCGCTACACCACTGCCTACACCACACCCACAGCGCTACACCACTGCGCACGCCACTGCCACAGAGCTACACCAGTGCCCACACCACTCCCACAGCGCTACACCACTGCCCACAGCACTCCCACAGCGCTACACCACTGCCCACAACACTCCCACAGCGCTACAGCACTGTCCACACCACTCCCACAGCACTAAACCGCTACCCACACCACTCCCACAACGCTACACCACTGCACACACAACTCCCACAGCACTACACCACTGCCCACAGCACTGCCACAGCGCTATACCACTGCCCACCCACTCCCACAGCGCTACACCACTGCCCACGCCTCTCCCACAGCGCTACAACACTGCCCACGCCTCTCCAACAGCGCTACACAACTGGTCACACCACTCCCACAGCGCTACACCACTGGTCACACCACTCCCACAGCGCTACACCAAAGCCAACACCACTCCCTCAGCGCTTCACCACAACCCACACCACTCCCATAGCGCTAAACCACTGCCCACACCACTCCCACAGCGTTACACCAGTGCCCACACCACTCCCACAGCACTACACCACTGCCCACACCACTCCCACAGCGCTACACCACTGCCCACACCACTCCCACAGCACTACACCACTGCCCACACCACTCCCACAGCGTTACACCACTGCCCACACCACACCCACAGTGCTACACAACTGCCCACACCACTCCCACAGCACTACACCACTGCCCAAACCACTCCCACAGCGCTACACCACTGCCCACACCTCTCCCACAGCACTTAACCACTGCCCACACCACTCCCACAGCGCTACACCACTGCCCACATCACTCCCACAGCAGTTCACCACTGCCCACACCACTCCCACAGCACTTAACAACTGCCCACACCGCTCCCACAGCGCTACACCACTTCCCACTCAACTCCCACAGCGCTACACCACTGCCCACACCACTCCCACAGCGCTACACCAAAGCCAACACCACTCCCACAGCGCTACACCACTGCCCACAACACTCCCACAGCGCTACACCACTGCCCATACCACTCCCACAGCGCTACACCACTGCCCACACCACTCCCACAGCGCTACACCACTGCCCGCACCACTGCCCACACCACTCCCACAACGTTACACCACTGCCCACACAACTCCCACAGCACTACCCCACTGCCCACAACACTCCCACAGCGTTACAACACTGCCCACACCACAGCCACAGCACTACACCACTGCCCACACCACTCCTACAGCGCTACACCACAACCCACACCACTCACACAGCGCTACACCACTGCCCACACCACTCCCTCAGCGCTACACCACAACCCACACCACACCAACAGCGCTACACCACTGCCCACACCTCTGCCACAGCGCTACACCACTGCCCACACCACACCCACAGCACTTAACCACTGCCCACACCACTCCCACAGCCCTACATTTCTGCCCACACCACTCCCACAGCGCGAATCACTGCCCACACAACTCCCACAGCTCTTCACCACTCCTTGAGCGCTGCACCTCTGCCCACACAACTCCCACAGCGTTTCACCACTTACCACACCACTCCCACAGCGCTACACCACTGGCCACACCACTCCCACAGCGCTACACCACTGCCCACACCACTCTCGCAGCACTAAACCACAACCCACACCACTCCCACAGCGCTACACAACAAGCCATACCACTCCCACAGCACTACACAACTGCCCTTACCACACCCACTGCGCTACACCACAACCCACACCACTCCCACAGCGCTACACCACTGCCCACATCACTCCCACAGCACTACACCACTGCCCACACCACTCCCACACCGCTACTCCACTGCCCACACCACTCCCACAGCGCTACACCACTGCCCTTACCACTCCCACAGCACCACACCACTCCCAAGACCACTCCCACAGCGTTACACGACTGCCCACACCACACCCACAGCACTACACCACTGCCCACACCACACCCACAGCGCTACACCACTGCACACACCACTCCCACAGCACTACACCACTGCACACACCACTCCCACAGCACTACACCACTGCCCACAACACTCCCACAGCGCTACACCACTGCACACACCACTCCCACAGCACTACACCACTGCCCACACCACTCCCACAGTGTTACACCACTGCCCACACCACTCCGACAGCACCTAACCACTGCCCACACCTCTCCCACCGCGCTACACCACTGCCCGCACCTCTCCCACAGCGCTACATCACTGCCCACACCACTCCCACAGCACTTAACCACTGCCCACACCACTCCCACAGCGCTAAACCACTGCCCACAATTCTCCCAAGGCGCTAAACCACATCCCACACCACTCCGACAGCACTACACCACTTCCCACACCTCTCCCACAGCTCTACTCCACTGTTCACACCACTCCCACAGCGCGACACCACTGCCCACACCACTCCTTCAGCACTACACTTCTGCCCACCCCACTCCCGCAGCGCTACACCACTGTCCTCACCACTCCCTCAGCATTAAACCACTGTCCAAACCTATCCCACAGCATTAAACCACTGCCCATACCTCTCCCACAGCACTACAGCACAACACAAACCTCCTCAACACTTTGAGAATTTAGCTGCCAACCTTGAGGTCACTGAGCAATAGGATAGTCTCATTCACTTCTCCCTCTGTTTCTCATACGAGTGGTTTAAAGTGCCTGGCTGTTCTGTCGCCCAGGTCTCTAGTTCCTTTCAATCTGCTAGTTGTGTCATAATGTCATCACTCAGCATTTGCCTCCAACTGAACATTTTTGTTCACTAACAAGCTCCAGTACACTGAAAGTGGAGTTGCAGCATGTGGTACAATCATGGTTAAACCATGAGCTGCAGCAATCTTAGCTGTACGTGTCTGTTTTTCAATATGGTTGCGACTGCCTAAAATGGCTTTAAGACTTTGGGCTGTTTTAGTCATTTCACTAATAACTGATAGATTAAATTCTGCTCATTCTACTCGCTGCGGAGCATGACCTACACAGGCAAGGAGCACTGAAAATATTACATTGATTTCCATGGTTGGGTTTCCAGTTCCAACATCGTTATGTATGATACAGAACACTGCTGGAACCAGCATTGATCATTTGTTGCAGGCTTTTGGAAATATCGACTGTGCTTTGTCTATCAAGCATGCAAGTTGTTTACAAAGGCTTAAATCTCAGTTATCATCCTTTGGTAATATAGCGCGACTGTGCCAGTGATATAGGGACTCACGTTTGTAGATGACTTCAGTCTTGTTTTAAAAGAGGGAATGCCGTATGCTCCACGACTTTTTCACCCCTCTCTCTCAAATCTCTTACTGAAGAAGAGTTTCACTGGGGCAGGAGAGGGTATGGTCATCATAAAAACCATGGTTGTTGCTTTTCCCTCTCTATCCTTTTGGCATTGCACAATTTGAGGTTAAGAATTTTGGGGTAGATTTTTATCTTCACTGTCTGGCCAGTAATTTGGAAGCGTGGTTTACCCTTCCACTTGCTACTCCTTCTACCAATCGAGTAAGAACTGGCCAGCTTCTATAATGGCTAGGGAGAGAGGGGGGAAGCAAGGAATCCATTCCATCAGGTTACTATCTAGGTAGAGAAGGTGAATATCTGACACACTGCTCATCGCTAGGGTCCAGGTGGGAGAAGTGCTTCCTGAACACCCTGGGTGGATTTTACCTCTGACTGAGAGCCCTTCTCCCCCTCATCCCTCTTCCAGCGGCTTGTCCTGTTCTGTGTCACCTCCAATCATTCTTCTGGGGGGGGGGAGTTTTACGGCCCCTCCTGCGGCAGGATTTTTCGGCCCTGCCGAAGCCAATGGGCTTTTGAATGTCTTGCCGCATTTTCCAGCCCCGCCTCCCGCTGTGATGGGGCCATAAAACTCCACCCCCTGGGCATCCTGCAGTCCAAAGGAGGCGCATTTCCTGCACCCAGGTCTGGGGGCAAGCTGTTTGTGCAGAATCAGTGATGCCAGGATAAAGTGTTTCATCTTGTGCCAATTAGCCAAGCCCTGCAGCCTCTAACAACTTTAAAGAACTCTAGAAGCCACAAAACCCTGCTACAATTGCAGGAAGAGCCAATAGAAATGAAAGTCGTTCGGGGGTTGTCCTTCCTGCAGCCCGGCATGGTGAAGAAATGGTGTTCGCTGGAATGTGGAGCTTCAGAATGGCAGTGCTGGTGTCAAATCAGTGTTACATGCTGATTGACATGAAATCTGCCCACATTGCATACTTCTGGCAGACGCTTCCTGCACGTGCGCTAATTCCGTCAATAACATGGTCCCAGCGTGCCTTGCAACAGAAGTGAGCGTTCACCAGGTGCCATTATGAAGCCAAAGGCACTCATAGCATCACTTAGCCAGGTGCTAAGGAGCCAAAGATTGCAGTCCTATTCTCTCCCACATACATCAAAAATTCTCTTTTCCAACGGCTATTTAATTCCCTTTAAAGGAATTTATGGACTCTGCTCCGACAAGTTTATGGCAGAGAATTCCACATTCTGACCACCTGCTGCATAAAGAATGTTTGAAAAAAAAAGACCCCTCCTTTTAATTCTTTCTTGCGATTTTCTTCCCTGTGCCCTCCTGCTGCCACCTGATTGATGAGTGCAAGCGCTCTGCTGTCAAAACCCTTCAGACTCGCAAAGGAGTCTGGCAGGTCAGCCATTAGTCTTCTCAGTTCTAATGAAAAGAAAACCCGCTTGGTTCTTAGATCCCTCTCGAGAATTGTACCTGATTGTCCCTCGTAGCATCCTCTCAAATCTACACTGCAGCTTTCCAATGGCTCTGACACCGGCTTCAGACTGCAAAGCGGGGTGGGGGGGGAACGTGTGGGGAGCGGTGTG
This sequence comes from Cetorhinus maximus, assembly GCF_964194155.1. Classification (NCBI taxonomy): domain Eukaryota; kingdom Metazoa; phylum Chordata; class Chondrichthyes; order Lamniformes; family Cetorhinidae; genus Cetorhinus; species Cetorhinus maximus. The sequence continues at coordinate 526,065 of NW_027596205.1, forward strand.
GAAGAGAGATTGGAGCAGACCTCCTGTCAAAAGAGCCTCTGGAAGCCTATCTGCTTCCCATCACTGGTGTCAACACAATTGGGCTGTTTAGGAAGTCAGTCAAGAGAGGCCTTTCTTGGTTTCCTCTGAGATGTTGCTGAGTAATTTCTATGTTTCGGAGGCGAGTACTTACCATTTGTTAACATTTATCCTCAGACTTGCCTTCCCTTTCAATTGCAAGGATTGTTGGTGAGAGTCCCGTCATCTGAGTTCATGCATAATGAAGCTGTGTGTCGGCCAGGGTGATCTTACCCCTCCACCAGCTCCTTGCTGTGTGTCGAGGGAGAAAGCAATCTCTTTCCTGTTTATTATTTAGCAAGTGCCCAAGGCATCCATGACGGTAAACTAAACAGGGAGGCACAACATTCTTGTTTTAAACTTTAAGCTGTTATAACAGCCAATACAGTTGGAAAGTGCCCCTGGGCGTTGTCACACTCTCTGCAAAGTCTGATCTTGCCCATGTGTGAGAAAATAATTATAAGTTGCCTGCATGAATCAGTGCTGCGTCATACAGGAAGAATGCCAGTCCGGGGCATAATGTAAACAGTAGTGGTCTCTCGAGTGGGTGAGTTATGGCCTTCCTTTGATGGAAGTGAAAGAGCCATAACTCATGAGTACCACAGGCACGCAGAGGGGTTGCTTGTACTGGTGGAAGAAGACCTGGAACTCAGTGTCAGCAGGGAGGCATTCTCTCACTGGCATGGCTGACAAGTGACTGGTATAAAACTAAAAGTGTGTGTGGGTGTAGGTGATGACACCACTTATTTAGCATTGAAGTTGTTCCTTTTTTTGGTTACAGGATTCTGACGCAAGTTGCATCTGTGGTGTTTAATGAATATGAAAGATAGACTTGCGCACGCACACACACACACACATATATATATAACATCTTCTCATAGGTCTCAGAAGTTTCTCATTTTCTCACATACAAAGAACCCGATCAAAGTGCAGCGACTGTTGCTAAGGCAGCCATTTTACCCTCATGTCTGAAAGGCAGTGGTTTGTGAAGGACAGCAGTTAAGATAAATGACTAGCTGATCTACTGGTGATGGTGGTTAGAGCAAAGAAGGTTAGCCCGTACACTAGGAAGGGACCTTGGGCTGAATTTTTAGGACCTGGTATCTATAATGGAGGCAGGTAGGTGCATAATTCACCCCACTAGCTGGCATGCCAGTTTCCCAGCACCAACCCGCCCTTGGGTCATTTTCACAGAGGCAGAAGTGGGGCATGGCAGGACTATCTGCCCGCAAGTAGCGGGTAACCAACTTAGCTTCTTAAAGGCTTGTTAAGGCCTATTGTCCACAGTGGTGGCCCGGCTCCTGAAGGCACATTTTATGTTCAAATTTGAAAAGTTAGAGAGTAGGTGCCTCCATCTTGGGGTGCCCTCTCCTTAACTGAAAAGGCATCTTGCTGCTTCTTCCGAGCTGGAGGGCTTCCTATTGGCTCTCTAGCTTTGACCTCCTGTCTGCTGCCCTAGTTGATAGTGGGGGAATTCAGCGATGGTAATGCTATTGAACGTCAAGGGGCGATGGTTAGATTCTCTCTTGATGGAGATGGTTGAATTCAGTTAATTAATCTGGGGTTGAAAGCTGGTTTCAGTAACGGTGAGCATGAAACTATCATCGAAAACCCATCTGCCTCACTAAGGAAATCTGCTAATTCTTACCTGGCCTGTCCTACATGTGACCCTAAACCATTAGTGGCTGACTCTTAAGTACTTAGCAAGGCCACTCAATTCAAGAAGGCAGCTCACCACCACCTTCTGAATGGCGATTAGGGATGGGCAACAAACGCTGGCCTTGCCAGTGATGCCGGCACCGCACGAAGCAATAAAAAGAAAATCATTCTGGATCATAACAAAGAGAACAGAACATGTCCCGGTTCTCATTATCCTCACAGAATTCCTTACTTACCCGCAGGTCTCAAATGGTTAACCAGCATGAGTGCAGAATAATCAACATGGAAAGGAATGCTGCAAGAATGTCAGGTGGAAACTTGCCAGCTTCTGAGTTGTGGTCTTAACTATCATAATTGTAACATTATAGCTTACAGGAACCACATCATTTTCCCATAATTGTTTTTTACAGTTACCACAGTCGAGAGTATGTTTTTGAACAGGGCTGGCTATTTCTTTTCCTCCCTGTCCCGCGCACTAATCGTGGGGTTATTGAGACCCGTATCTGCAGCCGCTTGTTTTCAGAAAGCGATATGGCGTTTTGATAGAAAGCAGAAATGGTATTTTAATTTACACTAATTTGATACAGAGTTTTCTGTTTGCCCCCGCATGACCAGCCTCGCTACGAGGCAGCCGAAAGTTCGATCGGTTGCCAAGGCTCTAACCTGAGGAATGTTTATAATATTTCAGACATTTAGTGGGTGGAGTGAGGAGATTGTGTGGCGTGTAATGACTGGCTTTATGAATAAAAAATCTGAAAAGCAAGCATGACTTCACTCTCTGCAGACTGGGGATCTGTCTTGTTGGGACAGATGTGGAGCTACGAAGAAGGAGAAATGGGGGGGGTGGGGGTGTGGAAACATTAATTAACCCTTTCCACAGTGACCTGTAATTCTGTAATTCTCAGGGCTGACCTTGTGATTAAAAAAGGTTAAACAAAGCTATCACATCCGTGCCAACATGATGGCTGCATGTCCTGAGAACTGGGATTTAAAGACCCTAAGCTCTGGAATACCCTCCCTCCAACACTCTGCCTCTCTACCTCGCTTCCCTTCTTTAAGGCACGCCTTAAAACCTACATCTTTGACTAAGCTTTTGGTCATCTGACCTGATAACTCTTTATGTTGCTCGGTGTCATACTTAAGAACATAAGAAGTAGGAGCAGGAGTAGGCCATTCAGCCCTTCGAGCCCACTCCACCATTCAGTGAGGTCATGGCTCATCTTCTCCTTCAACACCATTTTCCGACACTATCCCTGTATCCCTTGATGGTCTTATAATGTTCCTGTGAAGTCCACTGAGGTGTTTATGACATGAAAGGCACTAGTTGTAAAGGCACTTCATGAGTTGTTGTTACAGTTGGACATTAAACTCCCTTACGACTGAATGTGAACACATTATGCTTCTGAGCCATTCATTTCAGTAAAGTCTCTTGTGCTAAATTAACTGATTTCTGCTGTCATTGTGAGGATTGCTACAATTGGCTTTGGCACCTCTGAGGTGAAGGAAGGAGAAATCAGCCTGGGTTCGTGCAAGTGTTTCTGCAGATACACATCTGCCCGGATGTTGGCCAAGGTCAGGAGTTGGGTTTGAACTCCGCTCAGCGGGTCAATGTCCTGTCAGCATCCGGGCCCTGAAATTCTATGGGGGTGGAGGGGGAGGTGGCGCAGTCCTTCTGATCTCCTCTAACTCAGGCTAGAGCCCCAAGGGAAATGGTGCCAATGACTGAGGGCAGCCACGGATGCTGTCACCCAGGGGTGTACTGGGGAGGGGTGGTGGGTGGGAGGAGGGGACAGGGTAGGATTCTGCCAGTTAGGTTAGGGGAGCAGTAAACCTCCATGGATTTTCAAGGTGCCACTGTTTGGAAGGAAAGTTACTTGGGTAAGGTACCAGAGGTAAAATGTGGTTCATCAATTTAACAAGAAGGGGAGGGGAGAATATGAGAAAAGAAAGCAAACTAGTTGTTCCATCTACAGTAAATCATATTGTTGGTTACCAACTTTACTCTGATCACACTCCTATGATGCTCTACTCATTGAAGATGGTATATAAATGTATGTTAATAGAAACAGAAAATGCTGGAAAAACTCAGCAGGTCTGGCAGCATCTGTGGAGAGAGAAACAGTTAACGTTTCGAGTCCTTATGATTCTTCTTCAGAGCTGAAGAGGGGTAGAAATGTGATGGGTTTTATATTGTTGAAGAGACGGGGGGGACGGAGCAGGTGGAACTAAATAGAAGATCGGGGGTAGGTGGGAGCTGAGGAGAGATTTGACAAAGTTGTCATGGACACAAGACAAAGGGAATGGCAATGTTAGTGTTACAGACTAAGGCTAGAATTTTCTGGCCCCGTTGGCATTGGGCATCATGGCAGGCAGAGGGTGGGGGGAGGGGTTTGACAATACAGCGAGAAGGCCAAAAATCAGTTTCATGCCATCGTGAAGCCAGTTTGCGATCGACCGCTCAGCTGTCAATGACGGGACGTGTTTCCTGCCGCCACACATCAGGAACCTGATTTCAATACTTTAGCATCTCATTATAAGCCCTGCACGCCAGAAATATGCCACCCTCCCCCCACTCCGCTGGATCATCCGGCACCTCAACGGCTTTCACAACTGAACGTAAGTGACCTGCACCTGGCGAGCTGCACCTCACTCAGGACTTCGAGGCTTGTTTGCCCACCATGCTTCAGGCAACATTCGCGGTCATTAGCACCGGGCTTCACAGGCAGCACCACGACTGGCACAGCACTAGAATACTGCCCACACCACTCCCGCAGCGGTACACCTCTGCCCACACCACTCCCACAGCATTTCACCACTGCCCACACCACTCCCACAGCGCTACACCACTGCCCATACCTCTCCCACAGCGCTACAGCACTGCCCACACCACTCCCACAGCGCTACACCACAAACCAAACCACTCCCACAGCGCTACAGCACAACACAAACCTCCTCAACAGCGCTACACAACTGCCTTTACCACTCCCACAGCGTTACACCACTGCGAACACCACTCCAACAGCGCTACGCCACTGCCCACACCACTCCCACAGCGCTACATCACTGCCCACACCTCTCCCACAGAGCTACACCACTGCCCACACCACTCCCACAGCGCTACAACACTGCCCTTACCACTCTCACAGCGCCACACAACTGCCCACACCACTCCCACACCACTACACCACTCCTGACACCACTCCCACAGCGTTACACCACTGCGCACACCACACCCACAGCACTACACCACTGCCCACACCACACCCACATCGTTACACCACTGCCCACACACTCCCACAGCGCTACACCACTGCCCACACCACTCCCACAGCGCTACACCACTGCCCACACCACTCCCACAGCACTTAACCACTGCCCACAATTCTGCCACAGCGCTAAACCACATCCCACACCACTACGACAGCACTACACCACTGACCACACCACTCCCACAGCTCTACACCAGTGCCCACACCACACCTTCAGCGCTACACCTCTGCCCACACCATTCCCACAGCGCTACAGCACTGCCCACACCACTCCCACAGCGCTACACCACAAACCAAACCACTCCCACAGCGCTACACCACTGCCCACAGCACACCCACAGCGCTAAAGTACTGCCCACACCACTCCCACAGCGTTACACCACTGCCCACACGACTCCCACAGCACTACACCACTGCACACACTACATCCACAGCGATACACCAATGCCCACACCACTCCCACTGAACTACACCACTGCCCACACCACTCCTGCAGCACTACACCACTTCCCACACCTATCCCCCAGCGCTACACCACTGCCCACACCACTCCCGCAGCACTACACCACTGCCCACACCACTCCCACAGTGCTACACCACTGCCCACACCACACCCACAGCGTTACACCACTGCCCACACCACACCCACAGCGTTACAACAAAGCCAACATCACTCCCACAGCGCTACTCCACTGCCCACAACACTCCCACCGTGCTACAGCACTGACCACACCACACCCACAGCGCTACACCACTGCCCACAACAGTCCCACAGCCCTACACCACTGCCCACACCATTCCCACAGCGCTACACCACTGTCCACACCACTCCCCCAGCACTACACCACTGCCCACACCACTCCCACAGCACTACACCACAACCCACACCACTCCCACAGCGCTACTCCACTGCCCACAACACTCCCACAGTGCTACAGCACTGACCACACCACACCCACAGCGCTACACCACTGCCCACAACACTCCCACAGCCCTACACCACTGCCCACACCATTCCCACAGCGCTACACCACTGTCCACACCACTCCCCCAGCACTACACCACTGCCCACACCACTCCCCCAGCGCTACACCACTGCCCACACCACTCCCACAGCACTACACCACTGCCCACACCACTCCCGCAGCGGTACACCACTGCCCACTCAACTCCCACAGCATTAAACCACTGTCCAAACCACTCCCACAGCGCTACACCACTGCCCACACCACTCCCACTGCGCTAGACAACTGCCCACACCACTTCTGTAGCTCTTCACCAAAACCCACACCACTCCCACAGTACTACACCACTGCCCACACCACTCCCACAGCGCTACACCACTGCCCACACCACTCCCACAGCACTACACCACTGCCCTTACCACTCTCACAGCACTACACCACAACCCACACCACTCCCACAGCGCTACACCACTGCCCACACCACTCCCACAGCGTTACACCACTGCCCACAACACTCCCACAGCGCTACACCACTGCCCACACCTCTCCCACAGCGCTACACCACTGCCCACACCACTCCCACAGCACTACACCACGGCTTGCACCTCTCCCACAGCACTTTACCACTGCCCACAATTCTGCCACAGCGCTAAACCACAGCCCACAAAACTACGACAGCACTACACCACTGTCCACACCATTCCCACAGCGCGACATCACTGCCCACACCTCTCCCACAGCTCTACACCACTGCCCACACCACTCCCTCAGCACTACACCACAAAGCAAACCACTCCCACAGCGCTACACCACTGCCCACAGCACACCCACAGCGCTAAAGCACTGCCCACACCACTCCCACAGCGTTACACCACTGCCCACACCACTCCCACAGCGCTACACCACAACCCACACCACACCAACAGTGCTACACCACTGCCCACACCTCTCCCACAGCGCTACACCACTGCCCGCACCTATCCACAGCTCTACACCACTGCCCACACCGCTCCCACAGCGCTACATCGCTGCCCGCACCACTCCCACAGCACTTAACCACTGCCCACACCACTCCCACAGCGCTACACCACAACCCACACCACACCCACAGCACTACACCACTGCCCACACCACTCCCACAGCGATACACCACAACCCACACCACTCCCACAGCGCTACACCACTGCCCACACCACTCACACAGCGCTGCACCACGGCCCACACTACTCCCACAGCACTACACCACTGCCCTTACCACTCTCACAGCACTACACCACAACCCACACCACTCCCACAGCACTTAACAACTGCCCACACCACTCTCACAGCGATACACCACTGCCCACACCACTCCCACAGCGCGACATTACTGCCCACACAACTCCCACAGCGCGATATCACTGCCCACACAACTCCCACAGCTCGTCACCACTGCCCACACCACTCCCACAGCAGTTAACCACTGCCCACACCACTCTCACAGCGATACACCACAACCCACACCACTCCCACAGCACTACACCACTGCCCACACCACTCCCACAGCGCGACATCACTGCCCACACAACTCCCACAGCGCGATATCACTGCCCACACAACTCCCACAGCTCGTCACCTCTGCCCACACCACTCCCACAGCGTTTCACCACTGCCCCCACCACTCCCACAGCGCTACACCAATTCCCATACCTCTCCCACAGCGCTACACCACTGCCCACACCACTTTCGCAGCACTTAACCAGTAGCCACACCACTCCCACAGCGCTATACCACTGCGCACACCACTCCCATAGCACTACACCACTGCCCACACCACTTCCACAGCGCTACACCACTGCGCACACCACTCCCATAGCACTACACCACTGCCCACACCACTCCCACAGCGCTACACAACTGCCCTTTCCACACCCACAGCGCTACACCACTGCGCACACCACTCCCATAGCACTACACCACTGCCCACACCACTCTCACGGCACTTAACCACTGCCCACACCGCTCCCACAGCATTACACCACTGCCCACACAACTCCCACACCGCGACATCACTGCCCACACAACTACCACAGCGCTACACCACTGCCCACAAGACACCTTGAGCGCTACACCACTGCCCACACCACTTTCGCAGCACTAAACCACAACCCACACCACTCCCACAGCGCTACACAACTGCCCTTACCACACCCACAGCGCTACACCACTGCGCACACCACACCCACAGCGCTACACCACCACCCACACCACACCCACAGCGCTACACCACTGCCCACACCACTCCCACAGCGCTACTCCACTGCCCACACCACTCCCACAGCGCTACACCACTGCCCTTACCACTCCCACAGCACTACACCACTCCCGACACCACTCCCACAGCGCTACACCACTGCCCACACCACACCCACAGCACTACACCACTGCCCACACCACACCCACAGCGTTATACCACTGCCCACAACACTCCCACAGCGCTACACCACTGCCCACACCACTCCCACAGCACTACACCACTGCCCACACCACTCCCACAGCACTTCACCACATCCCACACCACTCCGACAGCAGTAAACCACTGCCCACACCTCTCCCACAGCGCTACACCACTGCCCACACCTCTCCCACAGCACTTAACCACTGCCCACATCACTCCCACAGCGCTAAACCAGTGCCCACAATTCTCCCACAGCGCTAAACCACATCCCATACCACTCCGACAGCACTACACCACTTCCCATACCACTCCCACATCTCTACACCACTTCTCACACCACTGCCCACAAAACTCCCACAGCGCTACACCACTGCCCAAACCACTCCCACAGCGCTACACCAAAGCCAACACCACACCAACAGCGCTACACCACTGCCCACAACACTCCCACAGCGCTACACCACTGCCCGCACCACTCCCACAGCACTACACCACTGCCCGCACCACTCCCACAGCGCTACACCACTGCCCACACCACACCCACAGCGCTACACCACAGCCCACAACACACACACAGCACTACACCACTGCCCGCACCACTCCCACAGCATTACAACCCTGCTCACACCACTGACCACAACACTCCCACAGCGCTACACCACTGCCCACACCACTCCCTCAACACTACCCCACTGCCCACAACACTCCCACAGCGCTACAACACTGCCCACACCACAGCCACAGCACTACACCACTGCCCACACCACTCCCGCCGCGCTACACCACTGACCACACCACTCCCACAGCGCTACACCACTGCCCGCACCACTGCCCACACCACTCCCACAACGTTACACCACTGCCCACACCACTCCCACAGCACTACCCCACTGCCCACAACACTCCCTCAGCGCTACAACACTGCCCACCCCACAGCCACAGTACTACACCACTGCCCACACCACTCCCGCAGCGCAACACCACTGACCACACCACTCCCACAGCGCTACACCAATGCCCGCACCACTGCCCACACCACTCCCACAACGTTACACCACTGCCCACACCACTCCCACAGCACTACCCCACTGCCCACAACACTCCCACAGCGCGACAACACTGCCCACACCACAGCCACAGCGCTACACCACAACACACACCACTCCCATAGCGCTACACCACTGCCCACACCATTCCCACAGCGCTACACCACTGCCCACACTACTCACACAGCGCTACACCGCTGCCCACACCACTCCCACAGCGCTACACCACAAACCACACCACACCAACAGCGCTACACCACTGCCCACACCTCTCCCACTGCGCTACACCACTGCCCACACCTCTCCCACAGCGCTACACCACTGCCCGCACCTCTCCACAGCTCTACACCACTGCCCACACCACTCCCACAGCGCTACACCACTGCCCACTCCACTCCCACAGCGCTACACCACGGCCCACACCACTCCCACAGCACTACACCACTGCCCTTACCACTCTCACAGCACTACACCACAACCCACACCACTCCCACAGCGCTACACCACTCTCCACACCTCTCCCACAGCACTACATCACTGCCCACACCACTCCCACAGCACTTAACCACTGCCCACACCGCTCCCACAGCACTACACCACTGCCCACAACACTCCCACAACGCGACATCACTGCCCACACTACTCCCACAGCGTTTCACCACTGCCCACACCACTCCCACAGCGCTACACCACTGGCCACACCACTTCCACAGCGCTACACCAATGCCCATACCTCTCCCACAGCGCTACACCACTGCCCACACCACTTTCGCAGCACTTAACCACTAGCCACACCACTCCCACAGCGCAACACCACAACCCACACCACTCCCACAGCGCTACACAACTGCCCTTTCCACACCCACAGCGCTACACCACTGCGCACACCACTCCCATAGCACTACACCACTGCCCACACCACTCCCACAAGCGCTACTCCACTGCCCACACCACTCCCACAGCGCTACACAACTGCCCTTTCCACACCCACAGCGCTACACCACTGTGCACACCACTCCCATAGCACTAAATCACTGCCCACACCACTCCCACATCTCTACACCACTGCTCACACCACTGCCCACAACACTCCCACAGCGCGACATCACTGCCCACACAACTACCACAGCGCTACACCACTGCCCACACCACACCTTGAGCGCTACACCACTGCCCACACCACCTTCGCAGCACTAAACCACAACCCACACCACTCCCACAGCGCTACACCACAACCCACACCACTCCCACAGCGCTACACAACTGCCCTTACCACTCCCACAGCGCTACACCTCTGCGCACACCACACCCACAGCGCTACACCACCACCCACACCACTCCGACAGCGCTACACCACTGCCCACACCACACCCACAGCGCTACACCACTGCGCACACCACTCCCACAGCACTACACCACTGCCCACGCCACTCCCACAGCGCTACTCCACTGCCCACACCACTCCCACAGCGCTACACCACTGCCCTTACCACTCCCACAGCACTACACCACTGCCCACACCACACCCACAGCACTACACCACTGCCCACACCACACCCACAGCGTTATACCACTGCCCACAACACTCCCACAGCGCTACACCACTGCCCACACCACTCCCACAGCACTACACCACTGCCCACACCACTCCCACAGCGCTACACCACTGCCCACACCACTCCCACAGCGTTACACCACTGCCCACACCACTCCCACAGCACTTCACCACATCCCACACCACTCCGACAGCAGTAAACCACTGCCCACACCTCTCCCACAGCGCTACACCAGTGCCCACAATTCTCCCACAGCGCTACACCACTACCCACACCACTCCCACAGCGCGACATCACTGCGCACACCACTCCCACAGCGCTACACCACTGTCCTCACCACTCCCGCAGCATTAAACTACTGTCCAAATCACTACCACAGCATAAAACCACTGCCCACACCACTCCCGCAGCGCTACACCACTGTCCTCACCACTCCCACAGCATTAAACCACTGCCCACACCACTCCCACAGCGCTAAACCACTGTCCTCACCACTCCCACAACGCTAAACCACTGCCAACACGATTGGCACAGCACTAGAATACTGCCCACACCACTCCCACAGCACTACACCACTGCCCACACCACTTCCGCAGCTCTACACCACTGCCCACACCACTCTCACAGCACTACACCTCAGCCCACACCACTCCCACAGCGCTACGCCACTGCTCACACCACTCCCACAGCGCTACACGACGGCCCACACCACTCCCACAGCACTACACCACTGCTCACACCACTCCCACAGCGCTACGCCACTGCTCACACCACTCCCACAGCACTACACTACAACCCACGCCAGTCCCACAGCGCTACACCACTGCCCACACCACTCCCACAGCAATACACCACAAACCACACCAGTCCCACAGCACTACACCACTGCCCGCACCTCTCCCACAGCACTACACCACTGCCCGCACCTCTCCCGCAGCGCTACACCACTGCCCACACCACTCCCACAGCACTTAACCACTGCCCACACCACTCCCACAGCAATACACCACTTCCCACACCATTCCCACAGCGCTACACCACTGCCCACACCACTCCCACAGCACTTAACCACTGCCCACACCACTCCCACAGCAATACACCACTTCCCACACCATTCCCACATCTCAACACCACTGCTCACAACACTGCCCATAACACTCCCACAGCGCGACATCACTGCACACATAACTCCCGCAGCTATACACCACTGGCCACGCCACTCCCACAGGGCTACAGCACTGCCCACACCACTCCCACAGCGCTACACCACAACACACACCACTCCCACAGCGCTACACCACTGACCACACCACTCCCGCAGCGCTACACCACAACCCACACCACACCCACAGCGCTACACAACTGCCCTTACCACTCCCACAGCGCTACACCACTGCGCACACCACACCCACAGCGCTACACCACTGCCCTTACCAAGCTCACAGCGCTACACCACTGCCCACACCACTCCCACAGCACTACACCACTCCTGACACCACTCCCACAGCGTTACACCACTGCCCACACCACACCCACAGCACTACACCACTGCCCACACCACACCCACAGCGTTACACCACTGCGCACAACACTCCCACAGCGCTACACCACTGCCCACACCACTCCCACAGCACTACACCACTGCCCACACCACTCCCACTGCGTTACACCACTGCCCACACCACTCCCACAGCACTTCACCACATCCCACACCACTCCGACAGCATAAAAACACTGCCCACACATCTCCCAATGCGCTACACCTCCGCCCACAGCACTACCACAGCGCTACACCACTTCTCACAACTCTCCCGCACCACTACAGCACTGCCCACACCACACCAACAGCGCCACACCACTTCCCACAACAATCCCACTGCGCTACACCACTGCCCACATCACTCCCACAGCGCAACAACACAACCCACACAACTCCCACAGCAATACACCACTGCCCATACCACTCCCACAGCGCTACACCAAAGCCAACACCTCTCCCACAGCGCTACACCACTGCCCATACCACTCCCACAGCGCTACACCACTGCCCACAACACTCCCACAGCGCTACACCACTGCCCACACCACACCCACAGCGCTACACCACTGCCCACACCACACCCACAGCGCTACACCACTGCCCATACCACTCCCACAGCGCTACACCACTGCCCACAACACTCCCACAGCGCTACACCACTGCCCGCACCACTCCCACAGCATTACAACCCTGCTCACACCACTGCCCACAACACTCCCACAGCGCTACACCACTGCCCGCACCACTGCCCACACCACTCCCACAACGTTACACCACTGCCCACACCACTCCCAAGCACTACCCCACCGCCCACAACACTCCCACAGCGCTACACCACTGACCACACCACTCCCGAAGCGCTACACCACTGACCACACCACTCCCACAGCGCTAAACCACTGCCCGCAACACTGCCCACACCACTCCCACAACGTTACACCACTGCCCACACCACTCCCACAGCACAACCCCACTGCCCACAACACTCCCACAGCGAAACAACACTGCCCACACCACAGCCACAGCGCAACATCACAACACACACCACTCCCATAGCGCTACACCACTGCCCACACCACTCCCACAGCGCTACACCACTGCCCACACCACTCCCCCAGCACTACACCACTGCCCACAACACTCCCACAGCACTACACCACTGCCCACACCTCTCCCACATCGTGACACCACTGCCCACACCACTCCCACAGCGTTTCACCACTGCCCACACCACTCCCACAGCGCTACACCACTGCCCACACCACTCCCACAGCACTACACCACTGCACACACCACTCCCACAGCGCTACACCACAACCCACACCTCTTCCACAGCGCTACACCATTGCCCACGCCTCTCCCACAGCGCTACACCACAACCCACACCATACCAACAGCGCTACACGGCTGCCCGCACCTCTCCACAGCTCTACACCACTGCCCACACCGCTCCCAAAGCGCTACATCGCTGCCCGCACCACTCTCACAGCACTTAACCACTGCCCACACCACTCCCACAGCGCTACACCACAACCCACACCACACCCACAGCACTACACCACTGCCCACACCACTCCCACAGCGCGACATCACTGCCCACACCACTCCTTGAGCGCTACACCTCTGCCCACACCACTCCCACAGCGTTTCACCACTGCCCACACCACTCCCACAGCGCTACACCTCTGGCCACACCACTCCCACAGCGCTACACCACTGCCCACACCCCTTTTGCAGCACTAAACCACTAGCCACACCACTCCCACAGCGCTACACAACTGCCCTTTCCACACCCACAGCGCTACACCACTGCGCACACCACTCCCATAGCACTACACAACTGACCACACCACTGCGCAGCACTACACCACAACCCACACCACACCCAGAGCGCTACACAACTGCCCTTACCACTCCCACAGCACTACACCACAACCCACACCACACCCACAGCGCTACACCACTGCCCACACCACTCCCACAGCGCTACACCACTGCCCACAACAATCCCACAGCGCTACACCACTGCCCACACCACTCCCACAGCGCTACACCACTGACCACACCACTCCCGCAGCACTACACCACAACCCACACCACACCCACAGCGCTACACAACTGCCCTTACCACTCCCACAGCACTACACCACAACCCACACCACACCCACAGCGCTACACAACTGCCCACACCACTCCCACAGCACTACGCCACTGCCCACACGACTCCCACAGCGCTACACCACTGCCCACACCACTCCCACAGCGCTAAACCACTCCCGACACCACTCCCACAGCGTTACACCACTGCCCACACCACACCCACAGCACTACAACACTGCCCGCACCACTCCCACCGCGTTACAACACTGCTCACACCACTGCCCACACCACTCCCACAGCGCTACACCACTGCCCGCACCACTCCCACAGCATTACAACCCTGCTCACACCACTGCCCACAGCACTCCCACAGCGCTACACCACTGGCCACACCACTCCCACAGCACAACACCAATGCCCATACCTCTCCCACAGCGCTACACCACTGCCCACACCACTCCCACAGCACTACACCACTGCCCTTACCACTCCCACAGCGCTACACCACAACCCACACCACACACACAGCACTGCACCACAACCCACACCACTCCCACAGCGCTACACAACTGCCCTTACCACTCCCACAGCGCTACATCACTGCCCACACCACTCCCACAGCGCTACACAACTGCCCTTACCACTCCCACAGCGCTACACCACAACCCACACCACACACACAGCACTACACCACAACCCACACCACTCCCACAGCGCTACACCACTGCCCACAACACTCCCAGAGCACTACACCACTGCCCACACCACTCTCACAGAACTACACCACAACCCACACCACTCCCACAGCGCTACACCACTGTCCACACCTCTCCCACAGCACTACATCACTGCCTACACCACTCCCACAGCAGTTAACCACTGCCCACACCACTGCCCACAACTCTCCCACAGCGCGACATCACTCTACACACAACACCCACAGCGCGACATCACTGCCCACAGCACAACACCAATGCCCACACCACTCCCACAGTGCTACACCACTGCCCACACCACTCTCGCAGCACTAAACCACAAGCCACACCACTCCCACAGCGCTACACCACTGCCCACACCACTCTCGCAGCACTAAACCACAAGCCACACCACTCCCACAGCGCTACACCACAACCCACACCACACCCACAGCGCTACACCACTGCGCCCACCACACCCACAGCACTACACCACTGCCCACACCACTCCCACAGCGCTACTCCACTGCCCACACCACACCCACAGCGCTACACCACTGCCCTTACCACTCCCACAGCGCTACACCACTGTCCACACCTCTCCCACAGCGCGACATCACTGCCCACACAACTCCCACAGCTCTGCACCACTGCCCACACCACTCCTTGAGCGCTACACCAGTGCCCACACCACTCTCGCAGCACTAATCCACAACCCACACCACTCCCACTGCGCTACACCACTGCCCACACCACTCCCACAGCGCTACTCCACTGCCCACACCACTACCACAGCGTTACACCACTGCCCACACCACACCCACAGCACTGCACCACTGCCCACACCACACCCACAGCGTTACACCACTGCCCACACCACTACCACAGCGTTACACCACTGCCCACACCACACCCACAGCACTACACCACTGCCCACACCACTCCCACATCTCTACACCACTACCCACACCACTCCCACAGCGCGACATCACTGGCCACACCACTCCCACAGCACTACACCACTACCCACACCACTCCCACAGCGCGACATCACTGCCCACACCACTCCCACAGCACTACACCACTGTCCTCACCACTCCCACGGCATTAAACCACTGTCCAAACCACTCCAACAGCATTAAACCACTGCCCACACCACTCCCGCAGCGCTACACCACTGTCCTCACCACTCCCACAGCGCCACACCACACCCACAGCGCTACACCACTGCCCTTACCACTCCCACATCTCTACACCACTACCCACACCACTCCCACAGCGCGACAACACTGCCCACACCACTCCCACAGCGCTACACCACTGTCCTCACCACTCCCACAGCATTAAACCACTGTCCAAACCACTCCCACAGCATTAAACCACTGCCCACACCACTCCCGCAGCGCTACACCACTGTCCTCACCACTCCCACAGCGCTACACCACTGCCCACAGCGCTACACCACACCCACACCAGTCCCACAGCGTTACAACTCTGCCCGCACCTCTCCCACAGCACTACACCACTGCCCACACCACTCACAAAGCACTACACCACTTCTCACACCATTCCCACATCTCTATACCACTGCTCACACAACTGCCCAAAACACTCCCACAGCGCGACATCACTGCCCACACAACTCCCACAGCGCTACACCACTGCCCACACAACTCCCACAGCGTTTCACCACTGCCCAGACCACTCCCACAGCGCTACACCACTGCCCACACCACTCCCACAGCACAACACCAATGCCCATACCTCTCCCACAGCACTTCACCACAACCCACACCACTCCCACAGCGCTACACCACAACCCACACCACTCCCACAGCGCTACACAACTGCCCATACCACTCCCACAGCGCTACACCACTGCGCACACAACACCAACAGCGCTACACCACAACCCACACCACTCCCACAGCGCTACACAACTGCCCATACCACTCCCACAGCGCTACACCACTGCGCACACAACACCAACAGCGCTACACCACAACCCACACCACTCCCACAGCACTACACCACTGCCCACACCACTCCCACAGCGCGACATCACTGCCCACACAACTCCCATAGCGCGACAACACTGCCCACACCACTCCTTGAGCGCTACACCTCTGCCCACACCACTCCCACAGCGTTTCACCACTGCCCACACCACTCCCACAGCGCTACACCTCTGGCCACACCACTCCCACAGCGCTACACCACTGCCCACACCCCTTTTGCAGCACTAAACCACTAGCCACACCACTCCCACAGCGCAACACCACAACCCACACCACTCCCACAGCGCTACACAACTGCCCTTTCCACACCCACAGCGCTACACCACTGCGCACACCACTCCCATAGCACTACACAACTGACCACACCACTGCGCAGCACTACACCAAAACCCACACCACACCCACAGCGCTACACAACTGCCCTTACCACTCCCACAGCACTACACCACAACCCACACCACACCCACAGCGCTACACCACTGCCCACACCACTCCCACAGCGCAACACCACTGCCCACACCACTCCCACAGCGCTACACCACTGACCACACCACTCCCGCAGCACTACACCACAACCCACACCACACCCACAGCGCTACACAACTGCCCTTACCACTCCCACAGCACTACACCACAACCCACACCACACCCACAGCGCTACACAACTGCCCACACCACTCCCACAGCACTACGCCACTGCCCACACGACTCCCACAGCGCTACACCACTGCCCACACCACTCCCACAGCGCTACACCACTCCCGACACCACTCCCACAGCGTTACACCACTGCCCACACCACACCCACAGCACTACAACACTGCCCGCACCACTCCCACCGCGCTACAACACTGCTCACACCACTGCCCACACCACTCCCACAGCGCTACACCACTGCCCGCACCACTCCCACAGCATTACAACCCTGCTCACACCACTGCCCACACCACTCCCACAGCGCTACACCACTGCCTGCACCACTGCCCACACCACTCCCACAACGTTACACCACTGCCCACACAACTCCCACAGCGCTACACCACAACCCACACCACACCAACAGCGCTACACCACTGCCCACACCTCTCCCACATCGTTACACCACTGCCCACACCACTCCCACAGCGTTTCACCACTGCCCAGACCACTCCCACAGCGCTACACCACTGCCACACCACTCCCACAGCACTACACCACTGCCCACACCACTCCCACAGCGCTACACCACTACCCACACCACTCCCACAGCGCTACAGCAAAGCCAACACCTCTCCCACAGCGCTACACCACTACCCACACCACACCCACAGCACTACACCACTGCCCACAACACTCCCACAGCGCTACACCACTGCCCACACCACACCCACAGCACTACACCACTGCCCACACCATTCCCACAGCGCTACACCACTGCCCGCACCACTGACCACACCACTCCCACAACGTTACACCACTGCCACACCACTCCCACAGCACTACCCCACCGCCCACAACACTCCCACAGCGCTACACCACTGCCCACACCACAGCCACAGCACTACACCACTGCCCACACCACTCCCGAAGCGCTACACCTCTGACCACACCACTCGCACAGCGCTACACCACTGCGCCCACCACACCCACAGCACTACACCACTGCCCATACCACTCTCACAGCGCTACACCACTGCCCACACCACTCCCACAGCGCTACTCCACTGCCCTTACCACTCCTACAGCACTACACCACTCCCGACAACACTCCCACAGCGTTACACCACTGCCCACACCACTCCCACAGCGTTACACCACTGCCCACACCACTCCCACAGCGCTACACCACTGTCCTCACCACTCCCACAGCATTAAACCACTGTCCAAATCACTCCCACAGCATTAAACCACTTCCAACACCACTCCCACAGCGCTACACCACTGTCCTCACCACTCCCACAGAGCTACACCTGAACCCACACCACTCCCACAGCGCTACACCAATGCCCACACCACTCCCATAGCACTACACCACAACCCACACCAGTCCCACAGCGCTACACCACTGCCCACACCACTCCCACAGCGCTGCACCACTGCCCACACCTCTCCCACAGCGCTACACCACTGCTCACACAACTGCCCAGACCACTCCCACAGCGCTACACCACTGCCCACACCACTCCCACAGCGCTACACCACTGCCCACACCACTCCCACAGCACTACACCACTGCCCTTACCACTCCCACAGCGCTACACCACAACCCACACCACAAACACAGCACTGCACCACAACCCACACCACTCCCACAGCGCTACACAACTGCCCTTACCACTCCCACAGCGCTACATCACTGCCCACACCACTCCCACAGCGCTACACAACTGCTCACAACACTCCCAGAGCACTACACCACTGTCCACACCTCTCCCACAGCACTACATCACTGCCCACACCACCCCCACAGCACAACACCAATGCCCATACCACTCCCACAGCGCTACACCACTGCCCACACCACTCTCGCAGCACTAAACCACAAGCCACAACAGTCCCACAGCGCTACACCACAACCCACACCACACCCACAGCGCTACACCACAACCCACACCACACCCACAGCGCTACACCGCTGCCCACACCACACCCACAGCGCTACACCACTGCGCCCTCCACACCCACAGCACTACACCACTGCCCACACCACTCCCACAGCGCTACTCCACTGCCCACACCACACCCACAGCGCTACACCACTGCCCTTACCACTCCCACAGCGCTACACCACTGTCCACACCTCTCCCACAGCGCGACATCACTGCCCACACAACTCCCACAGCTCTGCACCACTGCCCACACCACTCCTTGAGCGCTACACCAGTGCCCACACCACTCTCGCAGCACTAATCCACAACCCACACCACTCCCACTGCGCTACTCCACTGCCCACACCACTACCACAGCGTTACACCACTGCCCACACCACACCCAAAGCACTGCACCACTGCCCACACCACACCCACAGCGTTACACCACTGCCCACACCACTACCACAGCGTTACACCACTGCCCACACCACACCCACAGCACTACACCACTGCCCACACCACTCCCACATCTCTACACCACTACCCACACCACTCCCACAGCGCGACATCACTGGCCACACCACTCCCACAGCACTACACCACTACCCACACCACTCCCACAGCGCGACATCACTGCCCACACCACTCCCACAGCGCTACACCACTGTCCTCACCACTCCCACAGCATTAAACCACTGTCCAAACCACTCCCACAGCATTAAACCACTGCCCACACCACTCCCGCAGCGCTACACCACTGCCCACAGCGCTACACCACACCCACACCAGTCCCACAGCGTTACAACTCTGCCCGCACCTCTCCCACAGCACTACACCACTGCCCACACCACTCACAAAGCACTACACCACTTCTCACACCATTCCCACATCTCTATACCACTGCTCACACAACTGCCCACAACACTCCCACAGCGCGACATCACTGCCCACACCACTCCCACAGCGCTACACCACTGCCCAGACCACTCCCACAGCGCTACACCACTGCCCACACCACTCCCACAGCACAACACCAATGCCCATACCTCTCTCACAGCACTTCACCACAACCCACACCACTCCCACAGCGCTACACCACAACCCACACCACTCCCACAGCGCTACACCACTGCCCATACCACTCCCACAGCGCTACACCACTGCGCACACAACACCAACAGCGCTACACCACAACCCACACCACTCCCACAGCACTACACCACTGCCCACACCACTCCCACAGCGCTACTCCACTACCCACACCACACCCACAGCGCTACACCACTGCCCTTACCACTCCCACAGCGCTACACCACTGTCCACACCTCTCCCACAGCGCGACATCACTGCCCACACAACTCCCACAGCTCTGCACCACTGCCCACACCACTCCTTGAGCGCTACACCAGTGCCCACACCACTCTCGCAGCACTAATCCACAACCCACACCACTCCCACTGCGCTACTCCACTGCCCACACCACACCCACAGCGCTACACCACTGCCCTTACCACTCCCACATCTCTACACCACTACCCACACCACTCCCACAGCGCGACAACACTGCCCACACCACTCCCACAGCGCTACACCACTGTCCTCACCACTCCCACAGCATTAAACCACTGTCCAAACCACTCCCACAGCATTAAACCACTGCCCACACCACTCCCGCAGCGCTACACCACTGTCCTCACCACTCCCACAGCGCTACACCACTGCCCACAGCGCTACACCACACCCACACCAGTCCCACAGCGTTACAACTCTGCCCGCACCTCTCCCACAGCACTACACCACTGCCCACACCACTCACAAAGCACTACACCACTTCTCACACCATTCCCACATCTCTATACCACTGCTCACACAACTGCCCACAACACTCCCACAGCGCGACATCACTGCCCACACCACTCCCACAGCGCTACACCACTGCCCAGACCACTCCCACAGCACTACACCACAACCCACACCACTCCCACAGCGCTACACAACAACCCACACCACTCCCACAGCGCTACACCACTGCCCATACCACTCCCACAGCGCTACACCACTGCGCACACAACACCAACAGCGCTACACCACAACCCACACCACTCCCACAGCGCTACACCACTGCCCACACCGCTCCCACAGCGCTACACCACTGTGCACACCACACCAACAGCGCTACACCACAACCCACACCACTCCCACAGCGCTACACCACTGCCCTTACCACTTTCACAGCACTACACCACTGCCCACACCACTCCCACAGCACTACATCACTCCCGACACCACTCCCACAGCGTTACACCACTGCCCACACCAGACCCACAGCGCTACACCACTGCCCACACCACACCCACAGCGTAACACCACTGCCCACAACACTCCCACAGCGCTACATCACTTCCCATACCACTCCCACAGAGCTACATCACTGCCCAAACCATTCCCAGAGCGCTACACCACAACCCACACCACTCCCACAGCGCTACACCACTGCCCACACAACTCCCACAGCACTACACCACTGCCCACACAACTCCCACAGCGCTACACCACTGCCCACACCACTCCCACAGCACTACACCACTGCCCACACCACTCCCACAGCACTACACCACTGCCCACACCACTCCCACAGCGCTACACCACTGCCCACACCACTCCCACAGCACTACACCACTGTCCAAACCACTCCCACTGCGCTACCCCAATGGCCACACCACTCCCACAGCGCTACACCACTGCCCACAGCGCTACACCACGACCCACACCACTCCCACAGCGCTACACCACTGCCCACAGCACTCCCACAGCGTTACAACACTGCTCACACCATTGCCCACACCACTCCTCCAGCGCTACACCACTGCCCACAGCACACCCACAACGCTACACCACTGCCCACGCCACTCCCACAGCACTACACCACTGCCCACACCTCTCCCACAGCACTACACCACTGCCTACACCACTCCCACACCACTACACCACTGCTCACACCATTGCCCACACCACTCCCACAGCACTACACCACTGCCCACACCACTCCCACAGCACTACACCACTGCCCACAGCACACCCACAACGCTACACCACTGCCCACGCCACTCCCACAGCGCTACACCACTGCCCACACCTCTCCCACAGCGCTACACCACTGCCCACACCTCTCCCACAGCACTACACCACTGCCCACACCACTCCCTCAGCATACACCACAAACCAAACCACTCCCACATCGCTACACCACTGCCCACACCACTGCCCGCACCACTCCCACAGCGCTGCACCACTGCCCACTTCACCCCCACAGCGGTACACCACTGCCCACACCAATCCCGCAGTGTGTGCTGCACTATTGGATGGTCAGTAATTGAGGGAATTCTGCACTATTGGAGGGTCAGTAATTGAGGGAATTCTGCACTATTGGAGGGTCAGTAATTGAGGGTGTGCTGCATTATTGGAGTGTCAGTAATTGAGGGTGTGCTGCACTATTGGAGGGTCAGTAATTGAGGGAATTCTGCACTATTGGAGTGTCAGTAATTGAGGGTGTGCTGCACTATTGGAGTGTCGGTAATTGAGGGTGTGCTGCACTATTGGTGCGTCAGTAATTGAGGGTGTGCTGCACTATTGGAGTGTCAGTAATTGAGGGTGTGCAGCACTATTGGTGTTTCAGTAATTGAGGGTGTGCTGCAATATTGGAGGGTCAGTAATTGAGGGAATTCTGCACTATTGGAGGGTCAGTAATTGAGGGAATTCTGCACTATTGGAGGGTCAGTAATTGAGGTTGTGCTGCACTATTGGAGTGTCAGTAATTGAGGGTGTGCTGCACTATTGGAGTGTCAGTAATTGAGGGAGTGCTGCACTATTGGAGTGTCAGTAATTGAGGGTGTGCTGCACTATTGGAGTGTCAGTAATTGAGTGTTTGCTGCACTATTGGGGTGTCAGTAATTGAGGGTGTGCTGCACTATTGGAGTGTCAGTAATTGAGGGTGTGCTGCACTATTGGAGTGTCAGTAATTGAGGGTGTGCTGCACTATTGGAGTGTCAGTAATTGAGGGTGTGCTGCACTATTGGTGGGTCAGTTATTGAGGGTGTGCTGCACTATTGGAGTGTCAGTATTTGAGGGTGTGCTGCACTATTGGAGTGTCAGTAATTGAGGGTGTGCTGCACTATTAGAGTGTCAGTAATTGAGGGTGTGCTGCACTATTGGAGGGTCAGTAATTGAGGGTGTGCTGCACTATTGGAGTGTCATTAATTGAGGGTGTGCTGCACTATTGGAGTGTCAGTAATTGAGGGTGTGCTGCACTTTTGGAGTGTCACTAATTGAGGGTGTGCTGCTCTATTGGAGTGTCAGTAATTGAGGGTGTGCTGCACTATTGGAGTGTCAGTAATTGAGGGTGTGCTGCACTATTGGAGTGTCAGTAATTGAGGGTGTGCTGCACTATTGGAGTGTCAGTAATTGAGGGTGTGCTGCACTATTGGAGTGTCAGTAATTGAGGGTGTGCTGCACTATTGGAGTGTCAGTAATTGAGGGAATTCTGCACTATTACAGTGTCAGTAATTGAGGGTGTGCTGCACTATTGGAGGGTCAGTAATTGAGGGTGTGCTGCACTATTGGAGTGTCAGTAATTGAGGGTGTGCTGCACTATTGGAGAGTCAGTAATTGAGGGTGTGCTGCACTATTGGAGTGTCAGTAATTGAGGGTGTGCTGCACTATTGTAGTGTCTGTAATTGAGGGTGTGCTGCACTATTGGAGTGTCAGTAATTGAGGGTGTGCTGCACTATTGGAGTGTCAGTAATTGAAGGAATTCTGCACTATTGGAGGGTCAGTAATTGAGGGTGTGCTGCACTATTGGAGGGTCAGTAATTGAGGGAATTCTGCACTATTGGAGGGTCAGTAATTGAGGTTTTGCTGCACTATTGGAGAGTCAGTTATTGAGGGTGTGGTGCACTATTGTAGGGTCAGTAATTGAGGGTGTGCTGCACTATTGGAGTGTCAGTAATTGAGGGTGTGCTGCACTATTGGAGAGTCAGTAATTGAGGTCGTGCTGCACTATTGGAGTGTCAGTTATTGAGGGTGTGCTGCACTATTGGAGAGTCAGTAATTGAGGTCGTGCTGCACTATTGGAGTGTCAGTAATTGAGGGTGTGCTGCACTATTGGAGTGTCAGTAATTGAGGGTGTGCTGCACTATTGGTGGGTCAGTTATTGAGGGTGTGCTGCACTATTGGAGTGTCAGTAATTGAGGGTGTGCTGCACTATTAGAGTGTCAGTAATTGAGGGTGTGCTGCACTATTACAGTGTCAGTAATTGAGGGTGTGCTGCACTATTGGAGGGTCAGTAATTGACGGTGTGCTGCACTATTGGAGTGTCAGTATTTGAGGGTGTGCTGCACTATTGGAGTGTCAGTAATTGAGGGTGTGCTGCACTATTGCAGTGTCAGTAATTGAGGGTGTGCTGCACTATTGGAGTGTCAGTATTTGAGGGTGTGCTGCACTATTGGAGTGTCAGTAATTGAGGGTGTGCTGCACTATTAGAGTGTCAGTAATTGAGGGTGTGCTGCACTATTACAGTGTCAGTAATTGAGGGTGTGCTGCACTATTGGAGGGTCAGTAATTGAGGGTGTGCAGCACTATTGGAGTGTCAGTAATTGAGGGTGTGCTGCACTATTGGAGTGTCAGTAATTGAGGGTGTGCTGCACTATTGGAGTGTCAGTAATTGAGGGTGTGCTGCACTATTGGAGTGTCAGTAATTGAGGGTTTGCTGCACTATTGGAGTGTCAGTAATTGAGGGTGTGCTGCACTATTGGAGTGTCAGTAATTGAGGGTGTGCTGCACTATTGGAGTGTCAGTAATTGAGGGTGTGCTGCACTATTACAGTGTCAGTAATTGAGGGTGTGCTGCACCATTGGAGTGTCAGTAATTGAGGGTGTGCTGCACTATTGGAGTGTCAGTAATTGAGGGTGTGCTGCACTATTGGAGGGTCAGTAATTGAGGGTGTGCTGCACTATTGGAGTGTCAGTAATTGAGGGTGTGCTGCACTATTGGAGAGTCAGTAATTGAGGGTGTGCTGCACTATTGGAGGGTCAGTAATTGAGGGTGTGCTGCACTATTGGAGGGTCAGTAATTGAGGGTGTGCTGCACTATTGGAGGGTCAGTAATTGAGGGTGTGCTGCACCATTGGACTGTCAGTAATTGAGGGTGTGCTGCACTATTGGAGGGTCAGTAATTGAGGGTGTGCTGCACCTTTGGAGAGTCAGTAATTGAGGGTGTGCTGCACTATTGGAGGGTCAGTAATTGAGGGTTTGCTGCACTATTGGAGTGTCAGTAATTGAGATTGTGCTGCACTATTGGAGGGTCAGTAATTGAGGGTGTGCTGCACTATTGGAGTGTCAGTAATTGAGGGTTTGCTGCACTATTGGAGGGTCAGTAATTGAGGGAATTCTGCACTATTGGAGTGTCAGTAATTGAGGGTTTGCTGCACTATTGGAGTGTCAGTAATTGAGGGTGTGCTGCACTATTGGAGTGTCAGTAATTGAGGGTGTGCTGCACTATTGGAGAGTCAGTTATTGAGGGTGTGGTGCACTATTGGAGTGTCAGTAATTGAGGGTGTGCTGCACTATTGGAGTGTCAGTAATTGAGGGTGTGCTGCACTATTGGAGGGTCAGTAATTGAGGGTGTGCTGCACTATTGGAGTGTCAGTAATTGAGGGTGTGCTGCACTATTGGAGTGACAGTAATTGAGGGTGTGCTGCACTATTGGAGTGTCAGTAATTGAGGGTGTGCTGCACTATTGGAGTGTCAGTAATTGAGGGTGTGCTGCACTATTGGAGTGTCAGTAATTGAGGGTGTGCTGCACTATTGGAGTGTCAGTAATTGAGGGTGTGCTGCACTATTGGAGTGTCAGTAATTGAGGTTGTGCTGCACTATTGGAGTGTCAGTAATTGAGGGTGTGCTGCACTATTGGAGTGTCAGTAATTGAGGTCGTGCTGCACTATTGGAGTGTCAGTAATTGAGGGTGTGCTGCACTATTGGAGTGTCAGTTATTGATGGTGTGCTGCACTATTGGAGGGTCAGTAATTGAGGGTGTGCAGCACTATTGGAGGGTCAGTAATTGAGGTCGTGCTGCACTATTGGAGTGTCAGTAATTGAGGGTGTGCTGCACTATTGGAGTGTCAGTTATTGATGGTGTGCTGCACTATTGGAGGGTCAGTAATTGAGGGTGTGCAGCACTATTGGAGGGTCAGTAATTGAGGGTGTGCTGCACTATTGGAGGGTCAGTAATTGAGGGTGTGCAGCACTATTGGAGGGTCAGTAATTGAGGGTGTGCTGCACTATTGGAGGGTCAGTAATTGAGGGTGTGCAGCACTATTGGAGTGTCAGTAATTGAGGGTGTGCTGCACTATTGGAGTGTCAGTAATTGAGGGTGTGCTGCACTATTGGAGGGTCAGTAATTGAGGGTGTGCTGCACTATTGGAGTGTCAGTAATTGAGGCTGTGCTGCACTATTGGGGGGTCAGTATTTGAGGGTGTGCTGTACTACTGGAGGGTCTGTAATTGAGGGTGTGCTGCACTATTGGACTGCCAATATTTGAGGGTGTGCTGCACTAATGGAGGGTCAGTAATTGAGGGTGTGCTGCACTATTGGAGGGACAGTATTTGTGGGTGTGCTGCACTATTGGAGGGTCAGTATTTGAGGGTGTGCTGTACTATTGGAGGGTCAGTAGTTGAGGATGTGCTGCACTATTGGAGTGTCAGAAATTGAGGGTGTGCTGCACTATTGGATTGTCAGTAATTGAGGGTGTGCTGCACTATTGGAGTGTCAGTAATTGAGGCTGTGCTGCACTATTGGGGGGTCAGTATTTGATGGTGTGCTGCACTATTGGTGTGTCAGTAATTGAGGGTGTGCTGCACTATTGGAGAGTCAGTAATTGAGGGTGTGCTGCACTATTGGAGTGTCAGTTATTGAGGGTGTGCTGCACTGTTGGAGTGTCAGTAATTGAGGGTGTGCTGCACTATTGGAGTGTCAGTAATTGAGGGTGTGCTGCACTGTTGGAGTGTCAGTAATTGAGGGTGTGCTGCACTTTTGGAGTGTCAGTAATTGAGGGTGTGCTGCACTATTGGAGGGTCAGTAATTGAGGGAATTCTGCACTATTGGAGTGTCAGTAATTGAGGGTGTGCTGCACTATTACAGTGTCAGTAATTGAGGGTGTGCTGCACTATTGGTGTGTCAGTAATTGAGGGTGTGCTGCACTATTGGAGGGTCAGTAATTGAGGCTGTGCTGCACTATTGGAGTGTCAGTAATTGAGGGTGAGCTGCACTATTGGAGGGTCAGTAATTGAGGGAATTCTCCACTATTGGAGGGTCAGTAATTGAAGGTGTGCTGCACTATTGGAGGGTCAGTAATTGAGGGAATTCTGCACTATTGGAGGGTCAGTAATTGAGGTTTTGCTGCACTATTGGAGAGTCAGTTATTGAGGGTGTGGTGCACTATTGGAGTGTCATTTATTGAGTGTGTGCTGCACTATTGGAGAGTCAGTAATTGAGGTCGTGCTGCACTATTGGAGTGTCAGTTATTGAGGGTGTGCAGCACTATTGGAGAGTCAGTAATTGAGGTTGTGCTGCACTATTGGAGTGTCAGTAATTGAGGGTGTGCTGCACTATTGGAGTGTCAGTAATTGAGGCTGTGCTGCACTATTGGGGGGTCAGTATTTGAGGGTGTGCTGTACTATTGGAGGGTCTGTAATTGAGGGTGTGCTGCACTATTGGACTGCCAATATTTGAGGGTGTGCTGCACTAATGGAGGGTCAGTAATTGAGGGTGTGCTGCACTATTGGAGGGACAGTATGTGAGGGTGTGCTGTACTATTGGAGGGTCAGTATTTGAGGGTGTGCTGTACTATTGGAGGGTCAGTAGTTGAGGATGTGCTGCACTATTGGAGTGTCAGAAATTGAGGGTGTGCTGCACTATTGGATTGTCAGTAATTGAGGGTGTGCTGCACTATTGGAGTGTCAGTAATTGAGGGTGTTCTGCACTGTTGGAGTGTCAGTAATTGAGGGTGTGCTGCACTATTGGAGGGTCAGTAATTGAGGGTGTGCTGCACTATTGGAGTGTCAGTAATTGAGGGTGTGCTGCACTATTGGAGGGTCAGTAATTGAGGGAATTCTGCACTATTGGAGTGTCAGTAAGTGAGGGAATTCTGAACTATTGGAGTGTCAGTAATTGAGGGTGTGCTGCACTATTGGAGTGTCAGTAATTGAGGGTGTGCTGCACTATTGGTGGGTCAGTAATTGAGGGTGTGCTGCACCATTGGAGTGTCAGTAATTGAGGGTGTGCTGCACTATTGGAGTGTCAGTAATTGAGGGTGTGCTGCATTATTGGAGTGTCAGTAATTGAGGGTGTGCTGCACTATTGGAGGGTCAGTAATTGAGGGTGTGCTGCACTATTGGAGAGTCAGTAATTGAGGGTATGCTGCACTATTGGAGTGTCAGTAATTGAGGGTGTGCTGCACTATTGGAGAGTCAGTAATTGAGTGTGTGCTGCACTATTGGAGGGTCAGTAATTGAGGGTGTGCTGCACTATTGGAGGGTCAGTAATTGAGGGTGTGCTGCACTATTGGAGTGTCAGTAATTGAGGGTGTGCTGCACTATTGGAGGGTCAGTAATTGAGGGTGTGCTGCACTATTGGTGTGTCACTAATTGAGGGTGTGCTGCACTATTGGAGTGTCAGAAAATGAGGGTGTGCTGCACTATTGGAGGGTCAGTAATTGAGGGAATTCTGCACTATTGGAGGGTCAGTAATTGAGGGAATTCTGCACTATTGGAGGGTCAGTAATTGAGGGAATTCTGCACTATTGGAGTGTCAGTAATTGAGGGAATTCTGCACTATTGGAGGGTCAGTAATTGAGGTTGTGCTGCACTATTGGAGTGTCAGTAATTGAGGGTGCGCTGCACTATTGGAGTGTCAGTAATTGAGGGTGTGCTGCACTATTGGAGTGTCAGTAATTGAGGGTGTGCTGCACTATTGGAGTGTCAGTAATTGAGGTTGTGCTGCACTATTGGAGGGACAGTAATTGAGGGTGTGCTGCACTATTGGTGTGTCATTAATTGAGGGTGTGCTGCACTATTGGAGGGTCAGTAATTGAGGGTGTGCTGCACTATTGGAGGGTCAGTAATTGAGGGTGTGCTGCACGATTGGAGTGTCAGTAATTGAGGGTGTGCTGCACTATTGGAGTGTCAGTAATTGAGGTTGTGCTGCACTATTGGAGGGACAGTAATTGAGGGTGTGCTGCACTATTGGTGTGTCATTAATTGAGGGTGTGCTGCACTATTGGAGGGTCAGTAATTGAGGGTGTGCTGCACTATTGGAGGGTCAGTAATTGAGGGTGTGCTGCACTATTGGAGTGTCAGTAATTGAGGGTGTGCTGCACTATTGGAGGGTCAGTAATTGACGGTTTGCTGCATTATTGGAGATTCAGTGATTGAGGGTTTGCTGCACTATTGGAGTCTCATTAATTGAGGGTGTGCTGCACTATTGGAGGGTCAGTAATTGAGGGTGTGCTGCACTATTGGTGTGTCAGTAATTGAGTGTTTGCTGCACTATTGGAGGGTCAGTAATTGAGGGTGTGCTGCACTATTGGAGTGTCAGTAATTGAGTGTTTGCTGCACTATTGGAGGGTCATTAATTGAGGGTGTGCTGCACTATTGGAGTGTCAGTAATTGAGGGTGTGCTGCGCTATTGGAGTGTCAGTTATTGAGGGAATTCTGCACTATTGGAGGGTCAGTAATTGAGGTTGTGCTGCACTATTGGAGTGTCAGTAATTGAGGGTGTGCTGCACTATTGGAGTGTCAGTAATTGAGGGTGTGCTGCACTATTGGAGTGTCAGTTATTGAGGGTGTGCTGCACTATTGGAGGGTCAGTAATTGAGGGTGTGCTGCACTATTGAAATGTCTGTAATTCAGGGTGTGCTGCACATTTGGAGTGTCAGTTATTGAGGGTGTGCTGCACTATTGGAGGGTCAGTAATTGAGTGTGTGCTGCACTATTGGAGTGTCAGTAATTGAGGGTGTGCTGCACTATTGGAGTGTCAGTAATTGAGGGTGTGCTGCACTATTGGAGTGTCAGTAATTGAGGGTGTGCTGCACTATTGGAGTGTCAGAAATTGAGGGTGTGCTGCACTATTGGAGTGTCAGTTATTGAGGGTGTGCTGCACTATTGGAGGGTCAGTAATTGAGGGTGTGCTGCACTTTTGTGTGTCAGTAATTGAGGGTGTGCTCCACTATTGGAGGGTCAGTATTTGAGGGTGTGCTGTACTATTGGAGGGTCAGTAGTTGATGGTGTGCTGCACTATTGGAGTGTCAGAAATTGAGCGTGTGCTGCACTATTGGAGTGTCAGTAATTGAGGGTTTGCTGCACTATTGGAGGGTCAGTAATTGAGGGTGTGCTGCACTATTGGAGTGTCAGTTATTGAGGGTGTGCTCCACTATTGGAGGGTCAGTATTTGAGGGTGTGCTGTACTATTGGAGGGTCAGTAGTTGATGGTGTGCTGCACTATTGGAGTGTCAGAAATTGAGCGTGTGCTGCACTATTGGAGTGTCAGTAATTGAGGGTTTGCTGCACTATTGGAGGGTCAGTAATTGAGGGTGTGCTGCACTATTGGAGGGTCAGTAATTGAGGGTGTGCTGCACTATTGGAGGGTCAGTAATTGAGGGTGTGCTGTACTATTGGAGTGTCAGTAATTGAGTGTTTGCTGCACTATTGGAGTCTCAGTAATTGAGGGTTTGCTGCACTATTGGAGGGTCAGTAATTGAGGTTGTGCTGCACTATTGGAGGGTTAGTAATTGAGGTTTTGCTGCACAATTGTAGTGTCAGTAATTGAGGGAATTCTGCACTTTTGGAGGGTCAGTAATTGAGGGTGTGCTGCACTATTGGAGTGTCAGTAATTGAGGGTGTGCTGCACTATTGGAGCGTGAGTAATTGAGGGTGTGCTGCGCTATTGGAGGGTCAGTAATTGAGGGTGTGCTGCACTATTGGAGTGTCAGTAATTGAGGGTGTGCTGCACTATTGGAGTGTCAGTAATTGAGGGTGTGCTGCACTGTTGGAGTGTCAGTAATTGAGGGTGTTCTGCACTATTGGAGTGTCAGTAATTGAGGGTGTGCTGCACTGTTGGAGTGTCAGTAATTGAGGGTGTTCTGCACTATTGGAGGGTCATTAATTGAGGGTGTGCTGCACTATTGGAGTGTCAGTAATTGAGGGTGTGCTGCACTGTTGGAGTGTCAGTAATTGAGGGTGTGCTGTACTATTGCAGGGTCAGTAGTTGAGGGTGTGCTGCACTATTGGAGGGTCAGTTGTTGAGGGTGTGCTGCACTATTGGTGTGTCAGTAATTGAGGGTGTGCTGCACTATTGGAGTGTCAGTAATTGAGGGTGTGCAGCACTATTGGAGAGTCAGTAATTGAGGTCGTGCTGCACTATTGGAGGGTCAGTAATTGAGGGTGTGCTGCACTATTGGAGTGTCAGTAATTGAGGGTGAGCTGCACTATTGGAGTGTCAGTAATTGAGGCTGTGCTGCACTATTGGGGGGTCAGTATTTGAGGGTGTGCTGTACTATTGGAGGGTCTGTAATTGAGGGTGTGCTGCACTATTGGACTGCCAATATTTGAGGGTGTGCTGCACTAATGGAGGGTCAGTAATTGAGGGTGTGCTGTACTATTGGAGGGACAGTATTTGAGGGTGTGCTGCACTATTGGAGGGTCAGTATTTGAGGGTGTGCTGTACTATTGGAGGGTCAGTAGTTGAGGATGTGCTGCACTATTGGAGTGTCAGAAATTGAGGGTGTGCTGCACTATTGGATTGTCAGTAATTGAGGGTGTGCTGCACTATTGGAGTGTCAGTAATTGAGGGTGTGCTGCACTGTTGGAGTGTCAGTAATTGAGGGTGTGCTGCACTATTGGAGTGTCAGTAATTGAGGTTGTGCTGCACTATTGGAGGGTCAGTAATTGAGGGAATTCTGCACTATTGGAGTGTCAGTAATTGAGGGAATTCTGAACTATTGGAGTGTCAGTAATTGAGGGTGTGCTGCATTATTGGAGTGTCAGTAATTGAGGTTGTGCTGCACTATTGGAGGGTCAGTAATTGAGGGTGTGCTGCACTATTGGAGAGTCAGTAATTGAGGGTGTGCTGCACTATTGGAGAGTCAGTAATTGAGTGTGTGCTGCACTATTGGAGAGTCAGTAATTGAGGGTGTGCTGCACTATTGGAGTGTCAGTAATTGAGGGTGTGCTGCACTATTGGAGGGTCAGTAATTGAGGGTGTGCTGCACTATTGGTGTGTCAGTAATTGAGGGTGTGCTGCACTGTTGGAGTGTCAGTAATTGAGGGTGTGCTGCACTATTGGAGGGTCAGTAATTGAGGGAATTCTGCACTATTGGAGGGTCAGTAATTGAGGGAATTCTGCACTATTGGAGTGTCAGTAATTGAGGGTGTGCTGCATTATTGGAGTGTCAGTAATTGAGGGTGTGCTGCACTATTGGAGGGTCAGTAATTGAGGGTGTGCTGCACTATTGGAGAGTCAGTAATTGAGGGTATGCTGCACTATTGGAGTGTCAGTAATTGAGGGTGTGCTGCACTATTGGAGTGTCAGTAAATGAGGGTGTGCTGCACTATTGGAGAGTCAGTAATTGAGTGTGTGCTGCACTATTGGAGAGTCAGTAATTGAGGGTGTGCTGCACTATTGGAGTGTCAGTAATTGAGGGTGTGCTGCACTATTGGAGGGTCAGTAATTGAGGGTGTGCTGCACTATTGGTGTGTCACTAATTGAGGGTGTGCTGCACTATTGGAGTGTCAGTAAATGAGGGTGTGCTGCACTATTGGAGTGTCAGTAAATGAGGGTGTGCTGCACTATTGGAGAGTCAGTAATTGAGTGTGTGCTGCACTATTGGAGAGTCAGTAATTGAGGGTGTGCTGCACTATTGGAGTGTCAGTAATTGAGGGTGTGCTGCACTATTGGAGGGTCAGTAATTGAGGGTGTGCTGCACTATTGGTGTGTCACTAATTGAGGGTGTGCTGCACTATTGGAGTGTCAGTAAATGAGGGTGTGCTGCACTATTGGAGGGTCAGTAATTGAGGGAATTCTGCACTATTGGAGGGTCAGTAATTGAGGGAATTCTGCACTATTGGAGGGTCAGTAATTGAGGGTGTGCTGCGCTATTGGAGTGTCAGTAATTGAGGGAATTCTGCACTATTGGAGGGTCAGTAATTGAGTGTTTGCTGCACGATTGGAGTGTCAGTAATTGAGGGTGTGCTGCACTATTGGAGTGTCAGTAATTGAGGTTGTGCTGCACTATTGGAGTGTCACTAATTGAGGTTGTGCTGCACTATTGGAGTTTCAGTAATTGAGGGTGTGCTGCACTATTGGAGTGTCAGTAATTGAGGTTGTGCTGCACTATTGGAGGGACAGTAATTGAGGTTGTGCTGCACTATTGGAGTGTCAGTAATTGAGGGTGTGCTGCACTATTGGTGTGTCATTAATTGAGGGTGTGCTGCACTATTGGAGTGTCAGTAATTGAGGGTGTGCTGCACTATTGGAGTGTCAGTAATTGAGGTTGTGCTGCACTATTGGAGGGTCAGTAATTGAGGGTGTGCTGCACGATTGGAGTGTCAGTAATTGAGGGTGTGCTGCACAATTGGAGTGTCAGTAACTGAGGGTGTGCTGCACTATTGGAGAGTCAGTAATTGAGGGTGTGCTGCACTATTGGAGTGTCAGTAATTGAGGGTGTGCTGCACTATTGGAGTGTCAGTAATTGAGGGTGTGCTGCACTATTGGTGTGTCATCAATTGAGGGTGTGCTGCACTATTGGAGGGTCAGTAATTGAGGGTGTGCTGCACTATTGGAGGGTCAGTAATTGAGGGTGTGCTTCACTATTGGAGTGTCAGTAATTGAGGTTGTGCTGCACTATTGGAGGGTCAGTAATTGAGGGTGTGCTGCACGATTGGAGTGTCAGTAATTGAGGGTGTGCTGCACTATTGGAGTGTCAGTAATTGAGGGTGTGCTGCACTATTGGAGGGTCAGTAATTGAGGGTGTGCTGCACGATTGGAGTGTCAGTAATTGAGGGTGTGCTGCACTATTGGATTGTCAGTAATTGAGGTTGTGCTGCACTATTGGAGGGACAGTAATTGAGGGTGTGCTGCACTATTGGTGTGTCATTAATTGAGGGTGTGCTGCACTATTGGAGGGTCAGTAATTGAGGGTGTGCTGCACTATTGGAGGGTCAGTAATTGAGTGTGTGCTGCACTATTGAAGTGTCAGTAAGTGAGGGTGTGCTGCACTATTGGTGTGTCATTAATTGAGGGTGTGCTGCACTATTGGAGTGTCAGTAATTGAGGGTGTGCTACACTATTGGAGGGTCAGTAATTGACGGTTTGCTGCATTATTGGAGATTCAGTAATTGAGGGTGTGCTACACTATTGGAGGGTCAGTAATTGAAGGTTTGCTGCATTATTGGAGATTCAGTAATTGAGGGTGTGCTGCACTATTGGAGGGTCAGTAATTGAGGGTGTGCTGCACTATTGGTGTGTCAGTAATTGAGGGTGTGCTGCACTATTGGTGTGTCAGTAATTGAGTGTTTGCTGCACTATTGGAGGGTCAGTAATTGAGGGTGTGCTGCACTATTGGAGTGTCAGTAATTGAGTGTTTGCTGCACTATTGGAGGGTCAGTAATTGAGGGTGTGCTGCGCTATTGGAGTGTCAGTTATTGAGGGAATTCTGCACTATTGGAGGGTCAGTAATTGAGGGTGTGCTGCACTATTGGAGTGTCAGTTATTGAGGGTGTGCTGCACTATTGGAGGGTCAGTAATTGAGTGTGTGCTGCACTATTGGAGTGTCAGTAATTGAGGGTGTGCTGCACTATTGGAGTGTCAGTAATTGAGGGTGTGCTGCACTATTGGAGTGTCAGTAATTGAGGGTGTGCTGCACTATTGGAGTGTCAGTAATTGTGGGTGTGCTGCACTATTGGAGTGTCAGTAATTGAGGGTGTGCTGCACTATTGGAGTGTCAGTAATTGAGGGTGTGCTGCACTATTGGAGTGTCAGTAATTGAGGGTGTGCTGCACTATTGGAGTGTCAGTAATTGAGGGTGTGCTGCACTATTGGAGTGTCAGTAATTGAGGGTGTGCTGCACTATTGAAATGTCTGTAATTCAGGGTGTGCTGCACTATTGGAGTGTCAGTTATTGAGGCTGTGCTGCACTATTGGAGGGTCAGTAATTGAGGGTGTGCTGCACTATTGGAGTGTCAGTAATTGAGGGTGTGCTGCACTATTGGAGTGTCAGAAATTGAGGGTGTGCTGCACTATTGGAGTGTCAGTAATTGAGGGTGTGCTGCACTATTGGAGTGTCAGAAATTGAGGGTGTGCTGCACTATTGGAGTGTCAGTTATTGAGGGTGTGCTGCACTATTGGAGGGTCAGTAATTGAGGGTGTGCTGCACTTTTGTGTGTCAGTAATTGAGGGTGTGCTGTACTATTGGACTGTCAGTAATTGAGGGTGTGCTGCACTTTTGGAGGGTCAATTATTGAGGGAGTGCTGCACTATTGGAGCATCAGTATTTGAGGGTGTGCTGCACTATTGGAGGGTCAGTATTTGAGGGTGTGCTGTACTATTGGAGGGTCAGTAGTTGATGGTGTGCTGCACTATTGGAGTGTCAGAAATTGAGCGTGTGCTGCACTATTGGAGTGTCAGTAATTGAGGGTGTGCTTCAATATTGGAGTGTCAGTAATTGAGGGTATTTTGCACTATTGGAGGGTCAGTAATTGAGGGTGTGCTGCACTATTGGAGGGTCAGTAATTGAGGGTGTGCTGTACTATTGGAGTGTCAGTAATTGAGTGTTTGCTGCACTATTGGAGTCTCAGTAATTGAGGGTGTGCTGCACTATTGGAGGGTCAGTAATTGAGGTTGTGCTGCACTATTGGAGGGTTAGTAATTGAGGTTTTGCTGCACAATTGTAGTGTCAGTAATTGAGGGATTTCTGCACTATTGGAGGGTCAGTAATTGAGGGAAAGCTGCACTATTGGAGCGTGAGTAATTGAGGGTGTGCTGCACTATTGGAGCGTGAGTAATTGAGGGTGTGCTGCACTATTGCAGTGTCAGTAATTGAGGGTGTGCTGCACTATTGGAGTGTCAGTAATTGAGGGTGTGCTGCACTATTGGAGTGTCAGTAATTGAGGGTGTGCTGCACTATTGGAGTGTCAGTAATTGAGGGTGTGCTGCACTATTGGAGGGTCAGTAATTGAGGGTGTGCTGCACTATTGGAGTGTCAGTAATTGAGGGTATGCTGCACTGTTGGAGTGTAAGTAATTGAGGGTGTTCTGCACTATTGGAGGGTCATTAATTGAGGGTGTGCTGCACTATTGGAGTGTCAGTAATTGAGGGTGTGCTGTACTATTGCAGGGTCAGTAGTTGAGGGTGTGCTGCACTATTGGAGGGTCAGTTGTTGAGGGTGTGCTGCACTATTGGTGTGTCAGTAATTGAGGGTGTGCTGCACTATTGGAGTGTCAGTAATTGAGGGTGTGCTGCACTATTGGAGGGTCAGTAATTGATGGAATTCTGCACTATTGGAGGGTCAGTAATTGAGGGAATTCTGCACTATTGGAGTGTCAGTAATTGAGGGTGTGCTGCGCTATTGGAGTGTCAGTAATTGAGGGAATTCTGCACTATTGGAGGGTCAGTAATTGAGGTTGTGCTGCACTATTGGAGTGTCAGTAATTGAGGGTGTGCTGCACTATTGGAGTGTCAGTAATTGAGGGTGTGCTGCACTATTGGAGTGTCAGTAATTGAGGGTGTGCTGCACTATTGGAGTGTCAGTAATTGAGGGTGTGCTGCACTATTGGAGTGTCAGTAATTGAGTGTTTGCTGCACGATTGGAGTGTCAGAAATTGAGGGTGTGCTGCACTATTGGAGTGTCAGTAATTGAGGTTGTGCTGCACTATTGGAGGGACAGTAATTGAGGGTGTGCTGCACTATTGGAGTGTCAGAAATTGAGGGTGTGCTGCACTATTGGAGTGTCAGTTATTGAGGGTGTGCTGCACTATTGGAGGGTCAGTAATTGAGGGTGTGCTGCACTTTTGTGTGTCAGTAATTGAGGGTGTGCTGCACTATTGGAGGGTCAGTAATTGAGGGTGTGCTGTACTATTGGACTGTCAGTAATTGAGGGTGTGCTGCACTATTGGAGGGTCAGTTATTAAGGGTGTGCTGCACTATTGGAGCATCAGTATTTGAGGGTGTGCTCCACTATTGGAGGGTCAGTATTTGAGGGTGTGCTGCACTATTGGAGGGTCAGTAGTTGATGGTGTGCTGCACTATTGGAGTGTCAGAAATTGAGCGTGTGCTGCACTATTGGAGTGTCAGTAATTGAGGGTGTGCTTCAATATTGGAGTGTCAGTAATTGAGGGTATTTTGCACTATTGGAGGGTCAGTAATTGAGGGTGTGCTGCACTATTGGAGGGTCAGTAATTGAGGGTGTGCTGCACTATTGGAG
Source organism: Cetorhinus maximus (assembly GCF_964194155.1). Taxonomy (NCBI): domain Eukaryota; kingdom Metazoa; phylum Chordata; class Chondrichthyes; order Lamniformes; family Cetorhinidae; genus Cetorhinus; species Cetorhinus maximus. The sequence goes on from NW_027596205.1 coordinate 564,502, forward strand.
TGTCAGTAATTGAGGGTTTGCTGCACTATTGGAGGGTCAGTAATTGAGGTTGTGCTGCACTATTGGAGGGTTAGTAATTGAGGTTTTGCTGCACAATTGTAGTGTCAGTAATTGAGGGAATTCTGCACTATTGGAGGGTCAGTAATTGAGGGTGTGCTGCACTATTGGAGCGTGAGTAATTGAGGGTGTGCTGCACTATTGGAGCGTGAGTAATTGAGGGTGTGCTGCACTATTGGAGTGTCAGTAATTGAGGGTGTGCTGCACTATTGGAGTGTCAGTAATTGAGGGTGTGCTGCACTATTGGAGTGTCAGTAATTGAGGGTGTGCTGCACTATTGGAGGGTCAGTAATTGAGGGTGTGCTGCACTATTGGAGTGTCAGTAATTGAGGGTGTGCTGTACTATTGCAGGGTCAGTAGTTGAGGGTGTGCTGCACTATTGGAGGGTCAGTAATTGAGGTTGTGCTGTACTATTGGAGGGTCAATTGTTGAGGGTGTGCTGCACTATTGGAGGGTCAGTAATTGAGGGTGTGCTGCACTTTTGGAGTGTCAGTAATTGAGGGTGAGCTGCACTATTGGAGTGTCAGTAATTGAGGGTGTGCTGCACTATGGAGGGTCAGTAATTGAGGGTGTGCTGCACTATTGGAGTATCAGTAATTAAGAGTGTGCTGCTCTATTGGAGTGTCAGTAATTGAGGGTGTGCTGCACTATTGGAGTGTCAGTAATTGAGGGTGTGCTGCACTATTGGAGTGTCAGTAATTGAGGGTGTGCTGCACTATTGGAGAGTCAGTAATTGAGGGTGTGCTGCACTATAGGCGAGTCAGTAATTGAGGGTGTGCTGCTCTATTGGTGTGTCAGTAATTGAGGTTGTGCTGCACTATTGGAGTGTCAGTAATTGAGGGTGTGCAGCACTATTGGACAGTCAGTAATTGAGGGTGTGCTTCACTATTGGAGTGTCAGTAATTGAGTGTGTGCTGCACTATTGGAGTGTCAGTAATTGGGGCTGTGCTGCACTATTGGAGTGTCAGAAATTGAGGGTGTGCTGCACTATTGGAGTGTCAGTAATTGAGGGTATGCTGCACTGTTGGAGTGTCAGTAATTGAGGGTGTTCTGCACTATTGGAGGGTCAGTAATTGAGGGTGTGCTGCACTATTGGAGTGTCAGTAATTGAGGGTGTGCTGTACTATTGCAGGGTCAGTAGTTGAGGGTGTGCTGCACTATTGGAGGGTCAGTTGTTGAGGGTGTGCTGCACTATTGGAGGGTAAGTAATTGAGGGTGTGCTGTACTATTGGAGGGTCAGTTGTTGAGGGTGTGCTGCACTATTGGAGGGTCAGTTGTTAAGGGTGTGCTGCACTATTGGAGTGTCAGTAATTGAGGGTGTGCTGCACTATTGGAGTGTCAGTAATTGAGGGTGTGCTGCTCTATTGGAGTGTCAGTAATTGAGGGTGTGCTGCACTATTGGAGTGTCAGTAATTGAGGGTGTGCTGCACTATTGGAGGGTCAGTAATTGAGGGTGTGCTGAACTATTGGAGTGTCAGTAATTGAGGGGGTGCTGCACTATTGGAGGGTCAGTAATTGGGGCTGTGCAGCACTATTGGAGAGTCAGTAATTGAGGGTGTGCTGCACTATTGGAGAGTCAGTAATTGAGGGTGTGCTTCAGTATTGGAGTGTCAGTAATTGAGGGTGTGCTGCACTATTGGAGTGTCAGTAATTGAGGGTGTGCTGCACTATTGGAGGGTCAGTAATTGAGGGTGTGCTGCACTATTGGAGAGTCAGTAATTGAGGGTGTGCTGCACTATTGGAGTGTCAGTAATTGAGGGTGTGCTGCACTATTGGAGGGTCAGTAATTGAGGGTGTGCTGCACTATTGGAGTGTCAGTAATTGAGGATGTGCTGCAATATTGGAGGGTCAGTAATTGGGGCTGTGCTGCACTATTGGAGTGTCAGTAATTGAGGGTGTGCTGCACTATTGGAGTGTCAGTTATTGAGGGAATGCTGCACTATTGGAGTGTCAGTAATTGAGGGTGTGCCTCACAATTGCGCTATTGGAGTGTTAAAGGGACAGAGAGTGAGATCAAGGGGAGTTTAAATGGACAGAGAGTGAGATGACGGGGCGGTTGAACGGACAGAGAGTGTGATCACGGGGAGGTTAAAGGGACAGTGAGTGAGATCACGGGTAGGTAAAAGTGACAGAGAGTGAGATCACGAGGAGCTTAAAGGGACAGAGGGATAGATCACGGGGAGAGTAAGGGGACAGAGAGTGAGATCACGGGGAGGTTAAAAGGACAGAGAGTGAGATCACGGGGAGGTTAAAGGGACAGTGAGTGAGATCACTGAGATGTTAAAGGGGCAGTTAGTGAGATCACGGGGAGGTTAAAGGGACAGAGGGTGACATCACGGAGTGGTTAAAGGGACAGAGATTGAGATCGGACACTGTTAAAGGGACAGAGAGTGAGTTCACGGGGAGGTTAAGGGGACAGAGGGTGAGATCGCAGGGAGGTTAAAGGGACAGAGACTGAGATCACATGGAGGTTAAAGGGACAGGGAGTGAGATCACGGGGAGGTTAAAGGGCCAGAGGGTGATATCACGGGGAGGTTAAAGGGACAGAGTTTGAGATCACAGAGAGTTTAAAGGGCCATAGATTGAGATCACGGGGAGGTTAAAGGGACAGAGAGTGAGATCACGGGGAGGTTAAAGGGCCAGAGAGTGAGATGAGGGTCAGGTTAAAGTGACAGAGAGTGAGAACACAGGGAGGTTAAAAGGACAGAGAATGAGATCACGGGGAGGTTAAAGGGATAGAGAGTGAGATCACGGGGAGGTTAACGGGACAGAGAGTGAGATCACGGGGAGGATAATGGGCCAAAGAATGAGATCACGGGGAGGTTCAAGGGACAGAGAGTGACCACGAGGAGTTTAAGGGGACAGAGAATGAGATCACGGTGAGGTTAAAGGGACAGAGAGTAAGATCACTGGGAGGTTAAAGGGGCAGAGAGTGAGATCACGGGGAGGTTTAAGGGACATAGAGTGAGATCATGGTGAGGTTAAAGGGACAGTGAGTGAGATCATGGGGAGGTTAAAGGGACAGAGAGTGAGATCACGGGGATGTTCACGGGACAGAGAGTGAGATCACGGGGAGGTTAAAGGGACAGAGAGAGATCAAGGAGATGTTAAAGGGACAGAGAGTGAGATCACGGGAAGCTTAAAGGGACAGAGAGTGGTCACGAGGAGGTTAAGGGGACAGAGAGTGAGATCACGGGGAGGTTAACGAAACAGAGAGTGAGATCACGGGGAGGTTAAATGGACAGAGAATGAGATCACGGGGAGGTGAAAGGGATAGAGAGTGGTCACGAGGAGGTTAAGGGGACAGAGAGTGATACCACGGGGAGGTTAAAGGGACAGAGAGTGAGATCACGGGGAGGTTAAAGGGACAGAGAGTGAGATCACAGTGAGGTTAAAGGGACAGAGATTGAGAACAAGGGGAAGTTAAAGGTACAGAGAGTGATCACGGGGAGGTTAAGGGGACAGAGAGTGAGATCATGGGGAGGTTAAACGGATAGACAGTGAGATCACGGGGATGTTAACGGGAATGAGAGTGAGATTACTGGGTGGTTAAAGGGACAGGGAGTGAGATCACGGGGATGTTAAAGGGACAGAGAGTGACATCACGGGGAGGTTAAAGGGACAGAGGGTGAGATCACGGGAGGTTAAAGTGAGCGATCACGGGGAGGTTAAGGGGATAGAGAGTGAGATCTCGGTGAGTTTAAAGGGAAAGAGGCTGCGATCACGGGGAGGTTAAAGGGACAGTGAGTGAGATCACGGGAAGGTTAATGTGACAGGCCGTGAGATCACGGGGAGGTTAAAGGGACAGAGAGTGAGCTCACGGGGAGGTTAAAGGGACAGAGAGTGAGATCACGGGGAGGTTAAAGGGACAGAGAGTGAGATCACTGGGTGGTTAAAGGGACAGAGAGTGAGATCACGGGGAGGTTAACGGGACAGAGAGTGAGATCACGGGTAGGTTAACAGTACTCAGAGTGAGATCACGGGGAGGTTAAAGGGACAGAGAGTGAGATCACGTGGATGTAAAAGGGACAGAGAGTGAGATCACGTGGATGTTAAATGGACAGAGAGTGAGATCACGGGGAGGTTAAAGGGACAGACAGTGAGATCTCGGGGAGGTTAATGGGACAGAGAGTGATCACGAGGAGGTTAAAGGGACAGAGAGTGAGATCACGGATCGGTTTAAGGGTTAGAGAGTGAGATCACGAGGATGTTAACGGGAATGAGAGTGAGATCACGGGGAGGATAAAGGGAGATGATTGAGATCACGGGGAGTTCAAAGGGACCGACAGTGAGATCACTTGGTGGTTAAAGGGACAGTGAGTGAGATCACGGGGAGGTTAATGGAACAGAGAGTGAGATCACGGGGAGGTTACAGGGACAGAGAGTGAGATCATGGGGAGTTTAAAGAGCCAGAGAGTGAGATCACCGGGAGGTTAAAGGGACAGATAGTGAGATCATTGGGAGGTTAAAGGGACAGAGAGTGAGATCAGGGGAATGTTAAGGGGACAGAGAGTGTGATCACGAGGAGTTTAAAGGGCCAGTGAGTGATCACGAGGAGGTAAAAGGGGCAGAGAGTGAGGTCACGGGGAGGTTAAAGGGCCTGAGAGTGATCACGAGGAGGTTAAAGGGACAGAGAGTGAGATCACGGGGAGGTTAAAGGGACAGAGAGAGATCGAGTGGAAGTTTAAGGGACAAAGAGTGAGATAACGGGGAGGTTAAAAGGACAGAGAGTGAGAGAACGGGGAGGTTAAAGGGACAGAGAGTGAGATCACGGGGAGGTTAAAGGGACAGAGAGTGAGATCACGGGGAGGTTAAAGGGACAGGGAGTGAGATCACGGGGAGGTTAAAGGGACAGAGAGTGAGATCATGGGGAGGTTAAAGGGGAAGAGACTGAGATCACGGGGAGGTTAAAGAGACAGAGAGTGATATCACGGATAGGTTAAATGTATAGAGAATGAGATCACGGGGATGTTAACGGGAATGTGAGTGAGATCACGGGGAGGTTAAAGAGACAGAGAATGAGATCACGTGGAGGTTAAAGGGACAGCGAGTGAGATCACGGGGTGGTTAAAGGGACAGAGAGCGAGATCAGGGGGAGGTTAAAGGGACAGTGAGTGAGATCACAGGGAGGTTAAAGGGACAGCGAGTGAGATCACAGGGAGTTTAAAGGGACAGAGAGTGAGATCACTGGGAGGTTAAAGGGGCAGAGAGTGAGATCAAGGGGAGGTCTTTGGGACTGAGAGTGAGATCACGGGGAGGTTACAGGGACAGCGAGTGAGATCACGGAGATGTTAAAGTGACAGGGAGTGAGATTACGGGGAGGTTACAAAGACAGCGAGTGAGATCATGGGGAGGTTAAAGGGACTGACATTGAGATCACGGGGAGGTTAAACGTACAAAGAGTGAAATCACGAGGAGGTTAAAGGGATAGAGAGTTTGATGACGGGGAGGTTTATTGGACAGAGACTGAGATCACGGGGAGGTTAAACGTACACAGAGTGAGATTTCGGGGAGTTTAAAGGAACAGAGAGTGAGATCACGGGGAGGTTAAAGGGACAGAGAGTGAGATCACGAGGAGTACAAAGGGACAGAGAGTGAGATCACGGGGAGGTTAAAGGGACAGAGAGTGAGTTCAGGGGAAGGTTAAAGGGATAGAGAGTCAGATCACAGGGATGTTGAAGGGACAGAGAGTGAGATCACGGGTAGGTTAAAGGGATAGAGAGTGAGATCACGGAGAGGTTAAAGGGATAGAGAGTGAGATCACAGGGATGTTAAAGGGACAGAGAGTGAGATCACGGGAAGGTTAAAGGGATAGAGAGTGAGATCACAGAGAGGTTAAAGTGACAGAGAGCGAGATCACGGGGAGGTTAAAGGGGCAGGGAGTGAGATCACGGGGAGGTTAATGGGACAAAGTGAGAGATCACGGGGAGTTTAAAGCGACAGAGAGTGAGATCACTGGGAGGTTAACGGGACAGAGAGTGAGATCACGGGGAGGTTAAAGGGATAGTGACTGAGATCACGTGGAGTTTAAAGGGACAGAGAGTGAGATCACAGGGAGGTTACAGGGACAGAGTGTGATCATGGGGAGGTTAAAGGGACAGAGAGTGAGTTCAGGGGAAGGTTAAAGGGATAGAGAGTGAGATCACAGGGATGTTGAAGGGACAGAGAGTGAGATCACGGGGAGGTTAAAGGGACAGAGAGTGAGATCACGGGTAGGTTAAAGGGATAGAGAGTGAGATCACGGAGAGGTTAAAGGGACAGAGAGTGAGATCACGGGAAGGTTAAAGGGATAGAGAGTGAGATCACGGAGAGGTTAAAGTGACAGAGAGCGAGATCACGGGGAGGTTAAAGGGGCAGGGAGTGAGATCACGGGGAGGTTAATGGGACAAAGTGGGAGATCACGGGGAGTTTAAAGCGACAGAGAGTGAGATCACTGGGAGGTTAACGGGACAGAGAGTGAGGTCACGGGGTGGTTAAAGGGACAAAATGTGATATCACGGGGAGGTTAAAGGGACAGAGAGTGAGATCACTGGGTGGTTCAGGGGGCAGAGAGTGAGATCACGGGGAGGTTAAAGGGACAGACAGTGAAACCACGGGGATGTTAAAGGGACAGAGAGTGAGACCACGGTGTGGTTAAATGGACAGGGAGTGATGTCACGGGGATGTTAAAGGGACAGAGAGATATCAAGGGGAGGTTTTAGGGACAGAGACTGAGATCACGGGGTAGTTAAAGGGACAGAGAGTGAGATCACTGGGAGGTTAATGGGACACAGACTGAGATCACGGGGAGGTTAAAGGGACAGAGAGTGAGATCAAGGGGAGGTTTTAGGGACTGAGAGTGAGATCACGGGGAGGTTAATGGGACAGAGAGTGAGATCACGGGGAGGTAAAAGGGATAGAGAGTGAGATCACGGGGAGGTAAAAGGGATAGAGAGTGAGATCACGGGGAGGTTAAAGGGAAAGAGAGTGAGATCACGGGAAGGTAAAAGGGATAGAGAGTGAGATCACGGGGAGGTTAAACGTACACAGAGTGAGTTCACGGGGACGTTAAAGGGACAGAGAGTGAGATCACGGCGAGGTTAAAGGGACAGAGAGTGATCACGAAGAGGTTAAAGGGACAGAGAGTGAGATCACGGATAGGATTAAGGGTTAGAGAGTGAGATCACGAGGATGTTAACGGGAATGAGAGTGAGATCACGGGGAGGATAAAGGGACAGAGATTGAGATCACGGGGAGTTTAAAGGGACAGAGAGTGAGATCACTTGGTGGTTAAAGGGACAGTGAGTGAGATCACGGGGAGGTTAATGGAACAGAGAGTGAGATCATGGGGAGGTTACAGGGACAGAGAGTGAGATCATGGGGAGTTTAAAGGGCCAGAGAGTGAGATCACCGGGAGGTTAAAGGGAGAGATAGTGAGATCATTGGGAGGTTAAAGGGACAGAGAGTGAGATCAGGGGTAGGCTAAATGACAGAGAGTGAGATCACAGGAAGGTTAATGGGACAGAGATTGAGATCACGGGAATGTTAAAGGGACAGAGAGTGAGATCACGAGGAGTTAAAAGGGGCAGAGAGTGAGGTCACGGGGAGGTTAAAGGGGCAGAGAGTGATCACGAGGAGGTTAAAGGGACAGAGAGTGAGATCACGGGGAGGTTAAAGGGACAGAGAGAGATCAAGGGGAAGTTTAAGGGACAAAGAGTGAGATAACGGGGAGGTTAAAGGGACAGAGAGTGAAATAACGGGGAGGTTAAAAGGACAGAGACTGAGATCACGGGAAGTTTAAAAGGACAGAGATTGAGATCATGGGGAGGTTAAAGGGACAGAGAGTGAGATCACGGGATGGCTAAAGGGACAGAGAGTGAGATCATGGGGAGCTTAAAGGGACAGAGGGTGAGATCACGGGGAGGTTAAAAGGACAGAGAGTGAGATCACGGGCAGGTTAATGGGACAGAGAGTGAGATCACGGGCAGGTTAAAGGGGAAGAGAGTGAGATCACGGGGAGGTTAAAGAGACAGAGCGTGAGATCACGCGGAGGTTAATAGGAGAGAGACTGTGATTATGGGGAGGTTAAAGGGACATAAAGTGAGATCACGGATAGGTTAAATGTATAGAGAATGAGATCACGGGGATGTTAACGGGAATGAGAGTGAGATCACGGGGAGGTTAAAGGTACAGCGAATGAGATCACGGGGTGGTTAAAGGGGCAGGGAGTGAGATCACGGGGAGTTTTTTGGGACAGAGAGTGAGATCACGGAAAGGTTAAAGGGACAGAGAGAGAAATCAGGGGGAGGTTAAAGGGACAGCGAGTGAGATCACGGGTGGTTAAAGGCACAGAGAGTGAGATCACTGGGAGGTTAAAGGGGCAGAGAGTGAGATCAAGGGGAGGTTACAGGGACAGCGAGTGAGATCACGGCGATGTTAAAGTGACAGGGAGTGAGATTACGGGGAGGTTACCGGGACAGCGAGTGAGATCACGGGGAGGGTAAAGTGACAGGGAGTGAGATCACGGGGATGTTAAAGGGACAGAGAGAGGGATCACGGGGAGGTTAATGGGACAGAGAGTGAGATCACGGGCAGGTTAAACGTACAAAGAGTGAGAACACGAGGAGGTTAAAGGGACAGTGATTGAGATCATTGGGAGGTTAAATGGACAGGGATTGAGATCAGAGGGATGTTAAAGGGACTGAGAGTGGGATCACGGGGAGGTTAAAGGGACAGACAGTGAGATCACAGGGAGGTTGAAGGGACAGAGACTGAGATCACGGGGAGGTTAAAGGGACAGAGATTGAAATAACGGGGAGGTTAAAGGTACAGAGAGTAAGATCACGGGGAGGTTAAAGGGACAGAGAATGAGATTACGGGGAGGTTAAAGGTGCAGAGAGGGAGATCACGGGGAGGTTAAAGGGACAGTCGGTGAGATCACGAGAAGGTTAAAGGGACAGAGAGTGAGATCACGGGGAGGTTAAAGGGACAGAGGTTGAGATCACGGGGAGGTTAAAGGGACAGTCGGTGAGATCACGGGGAGGTTAAAGGGAGAGAGAGTGAGATCAGGGGGAGGTTAAAGGGACAGAAAGTGAGATCACGGGGACGTTAAATGGACAGAGAGTGAGATCGCGCCGACATTAAATGGACTGAGAGTGAGATCACGGAGAGGTTAAAGTGACAGAGAGAGATCACGGGGAGGTTTAAGGGAATGAGAGTGAGATCACGGGGAGGTTAAAGGGACAGAGAGTGAGATCACGGGGAGGTTAAAGTGACAGAGAGAGATCAAGGGGAGGTTTAAGGGAATGAGAGTGAGATCACGGGGAGGCTAAAGGGACAGAGAGTGACATCACGGGGAGGATTAGGCGACAGAGAATGAGATCACGGGCAGGTTAAAGGGACAGTGAGTGAGCTCACGAGGAGTTTAAAGGGGCAGAGCGTGAGATGACGGGAAGGTTAAAGGGACAGAGAGTGAGATCACGGGGAGGTTTAAGGGACAGAGAGTTGGATCACATGGAGGTTAAAGGGACAGAGAGTGAGATCACGGGGAGGTTAAAGGGACAGCGAGTGAGATTTCGGGGAGGTTAAAGGGACGGAGAGTGAGATCACGGGGAGGTTAAAGGGACAGCGAGTGAGATTTCGGGGAGGTTAAAGGGACGGAGAGTGAGATCACGGGGAGGTTAAAGGGACAGAGAGTGAGATGACGGGGAGTTTAAAGGGACAGATAGTGATCACGGTGAGGTTAAAGGGACAGAGAGTGAGATCACAGGGAGGTTAAAGGGACAGAAAGTGAGATCACCGGGAGGTTACAGGGACAGAGTGTGATCATGGGGAGGATAAAGGAACAGAGAGTGAGATCACGTGGTGGTTAAAGGGACAGGGAGTGAGATCACGGGGAGGATAATGGGACAGAAAGTGATATCACCGGCAGGTTACAGGGACAGAGTGTGATCATGGGGAGGTTAAAGGGACAGAGAGTGAGTTCAGGTGTAGGCTAAATGGACAGAGAGTGAGATCACGGGAAGGATAAAGGGATAGAGAGTGAGATCACAGGGATGTTAAAGGGACAGAGAGTGAGATCATGGGGAGGTTAAAGGGACAGAGAGAGATCACGGGGAGGTTAAAGGGAGAGAGAGTGAGTTCACGGGGAGGTTAAAGGTACAGAGAGTGAGATCACGGGAAGTTTAAAGGGATAGAGAGTGAGATCACAGGGATGTTAAAGGCACAGAGAGTGAGATCACGGGGAGGTTAAAGGGGCAGGGAGTGAGATCACGGGGAGGTTAAAGGGGCAGAGATTGAGATCATGGGGAGGTAACGGGACAGAGAGTGAAACCTCGGGGATGTTAAAGGGACAGAGAGTGAGACCACGGTGTTGTTAAAGGGACAGGGAGTGATGTCACGGGGATGTTAAAGGGACAGAGAGTGAGATCACGGGGAGGTAAAAGAGACAGAGCGTGTGATCACGTGGAAATTAAAGGGACAGAGAGTGAGATTACGGTGAGGTTACAGGGACGGTGAGTGAGATCACGGGGAGGTTAAAGGGACAGACAGTGAGATCACGGGGATGTTAAAGGGACAGAGAGTTGCATCACGGGGAGGTTAATGGGACAGAGAGTGAGATCATGGGGAGGTTAAAGGGCCTGAGATTGAGATCACGGGGAGGTTAAAGGGACAGAGAGTGAGATCACGTGTTGTTAAAGGGATAGAGAGTGAGATCACGGGGAGGTCAAAGGGACAGAGAGTGATCACGAGGATGTTAAAGGGACAGAGAGTGAGATCACGGATAGGTTTAAGGGTTAGAGAGTGAGATCACGAGGATATTAACTGGAATGAGAGTGAGATCACGGGGAGGATAAAGGGACAGAGATGGAGATCACGGGGAGGTTAAAGGGACAGAGAGTGAGATCACGGGTTGTTAAAGGGATAGAGAGTGAGATCAGGGGGAGGTTAAAGGGACAGAGAGTGATCACGAGGATGTTAAAGGGACAGAGAGTGAGATCACGGATAGGTTTAAGGGTTAGAGAGTGAGATCACGAGGATGTTAACTGGAATGAGAGTGAGATCACGGGGAGGATAAAGGGACAGAGATGGAGATCACGGGGACTTCAAAAGGACAGAGAGTGAGATCACTTGGTGGTTAAATGGACAGTGAGTGAGATCACGGGGAGGTTAATGGAACAGAGAGTGAGATCACGGGGAGGTTACAGGGACACAGAGTGAGATCATGGGGAGGTTTAAGGGCCAGAGAGTGAGATCACCGGGAGGTTAAAGGGACAGATAGTGAGATCATTGGGAGGTGAAAGGGACACAGAGTGAGATCAGGGGAAGGCTAAATGACAGAGAGTGAGATCACGGGAATGTTTAAGGGACAGAGAGTGAGATCACGAGGAGGTTAAAGGGCCAGAGAGTGATCACGAGGAGGTAAAAGGGGCAGAGAGTGAGGTCACGGGGAGGTTAAAGGGCCAGAGAGTGATCACGAGGAGGTTAAAGGGACAGAGAGTGAGATCACGGGGAGTTTAAAGGGACAGAGAGAGATCAAGGGGAAGTTTAAGGGACAAAGAGTGAGATAACGGGGAGGTTAAAGGGACAGAGAGTGAGATCACTGGGAGGTTAAAGGGACAGAGATTGAGATCATGGGGAGGTTAAAGGGACAGAGAGTGAGTTCACGGGACGGCTAAAGGGACAGAGAGTGAGATCACTGGGAGGTTAAAGGGACAGAGAGTCAGATCACGGGGAGGTTAAAGGGACAGAGTGTGAGATCATGGGGAGCTTAAAGGGACAGAGAGTGAGATCTCGGGTAGGTTAAATGGACAGAGTGTGAGATCATGGGGAGCTTAAAGGGACAGAGGGTGAGATCACGGGGAGGTTAAAGGGACAGAGGGTGAGATCACGGGGAGGTTAAAGGGGCAGAGAGTGAGATCAAGGGGAGTTTTTTGGGAGTGACAGTGAGATTCAGGGGAGGTTACAGGGACAGCGAGTGAGATCACGGGGATGTTAAAGTGACAGGGAGTGAGATTACGGGGAGGTTACAGGGACAGCGAGTGAGATCACTGGGAGGTTATGGTGACAGGGAGTGAGATCACGGGGATGTTAAAGGGACAGAGAGAGAGATGACGGGGAGTTTATAAGGTCAGTGACTGAGATCACGGGGAGGTTAAACGTACACAGAGTGAGATCACGGGGAGGTTACCGGGACAGAGAGTGAGATCACGGGAATGTAAAAGGGACAGAGAGTGAGATCACGGGGAGGTTAAAGGGACAGAGAGTGAGAACACGGGGAGGTTAAAGGGACAGCGAGTGAGATTTCGGGGAGGTTAAAGGGACAGAGAGTGATCACGGTGAGGTTAAAGGGACAGAGAGTGAGATCACGGGGAGGTTAAAGGGACAGTTAGTGAGTCACGGGGAGGTTAAAGGGATAGCGAGTGAGATCACGGGGAGGTTAAATGGACAGAGTGCGATCACGGGGAGGTAAAAGGGACAGAGGGTGACATCACGGGGAGTTTAAAGGGACAGAGATTGAGATTGGGTACAATTAAAGGGACAGAGATTGAGATCGGGCACAGTTAAAGGGACAGAGAGTGAGATCAGGTACAGAGAAAGCGACAGACAGTGAGATCATGGGGAGGTTAAGGGGACAGTGAGTGAGATCACGGTGAGGTTAAAGGCACAGAGAGTGAGATCACGGTGAGGTTAAAGGGACAGTGAGTGAAATCACGGGAAGGTTAAAGGGACAGAGATTGAGATCACGGAGAGGTTAAAGGGCCAGAGATTGCGATCACGGGGAGGTTAAAGGGACGGAGAGTGAGATCATGGTGAGGTTAAAGGGACAGTGAGTTAAATCACGGGAAGGTTAAAGGGACAGAGATTGAGAACACGGATAGGTTAAAGGGCCAGAGATTGAGATCACGGGGAGGTTAAAGGGACAGAGATTGAGATCACGGGGAGGTTAAAGGGACAGTGAGTGAATTCACGGGAAGGTAAAAGGGACAGAGAGTTAGAAGACAGGGAGGTTAAAAGGACAGAGACTGAGATCACGATGAGGTTAAAGGGACACAGAGAGAGATCACGGGAGTTTAAATGGACAGAGACTGAGATCACGGGGAGGTTAAGGGGAAAGAGAGAGAGATCACGGTGAGGTAAAGGGGATAGGGAGTGAGATCACGGGGAGGTTAAAGGGAAAGAGAGTGAGATCACGGGGAGGTTAAAGGGACAGAGAGTGAGATCACGGTAGGTTAAAGGGACAGAGAGTGAGATCACGGGGAGGTTAAAGGGACAGCGAGTGAGATTTCGGGGAGGTTAAAGGGACAGAGATTGAGATCACGGGGAGGTTAAAGGGACAGAGAGTGAGTCACGGGGAGGTTAAAGGGATAGCAAGTGAGATCACGAGGAGGTTAAATGGACAGAGTGCGATCACGGGGAGGTAAAAGGGACAGAGGGTGACATCACGGGGAGTTTAAAGGGACAGAGATTGAGATCGGGTACAATTAAAGGGACAGAGATTGAGATCGGGCACAGTTAAAGGTACAGAGAGTGAGATCAGGTACAGAGAAAGCGACAGACAGTGAGATCACGGGGAGGTTAAGGGGACAGTGTGTGAGATCACGGTGAGGATAAAGGGACAGAGAGTGAGATCACGGTGAGGTTAAAGGGACAGTGAGTGAAATCACGGGAAGGTTAAAGGGACAGAGATTGAGATTACGGAGAGGTTAAAGGGCCAGAGATTGAGATCACGGGGAGGTTAAAGGGACGGAGAGTGAGATCATGGTGAGGTTAAAGGGACAGTGAGTGAAATCACGGGAAGGTTAAAGGGAGAGAGATTGAGATCACGGAGAGGTTAAAGGGACAGAGATTGAGATCACGGAGAGGTTAAAGGGTCAGAGAGTGAGATCACGGTGAGGTAAAAGGGACAGTGAGTGAATTCACGGGGAGGTTAAAGGGACAGAGATTGAGAACACGGATAGGTTAAAGGGCCAGAGATTGAGATCACGGGGAGGTTAAAGGGACAGAGAGTGAGATCACGGGGAGGTTAAAGGGACAGCGAGTGAGATCACGGTGAGGTAAAAGGGACAGTGAGTGAATTCACGGGAAGGTTAAAGGGACAGAGATTGAGAACACGGATAGGTTAAAGGGCCAGAGATTGAGATCACGGGGAGGTTAAAGGGTCAGAGAGTGAGATCACGGTGAGGTAAAAGGGACAGTGAGTGAATTCACGGGAAGGTTAAAGGGACAGAGAGTTAGAAGACAGGGAGGTTAAAAGGACAGAGACTGAGATCACGGGGAGGTTAAAGGGACACAGAGAGAGATCACGGGGAGTTTAAATGGACAGAGACTGAGATCACGGGGAGGCTAAGGGGAAAGAGAGAGAGATCACGGTGAGGTAAAAGGGATAGGGAGTGAGATCACGGGGAGGTTAAAGGGAAAGAGAGTGAGATCACGGGGAGGTTAACGGGACAGTGAGTGAGATCACGGGGAGGTAAAAGGGATAGAGAGTGAGATCACGGGGAGGATAAAGGGACAGAGAGTGAGATCACGGGGAGGATAAAGGGACAGAGAGAGATCTTGGAGACGTTAAAGGGACAGGGAGTGAGATCACGGTGAGGTAAAATGGAGATAGAGTGAGATCACGGGGAGGCTAAAGGGACAGAGAGTGAGATCACGGGAATGTTAAAGGGACAGAGAGTGAGATCACGGGGAGGTTAAAGGGGCAGAGAGTGAAATCACGGGGAGGTTAAAGGGCCAGAGAGTGATCACGAGGAAGTTAAAGGGACAGAGATTGAGATCACGGGGAGGTTAAAGGGGCAGAGATTGAGCACGAGGAAGTTAAGGGGACAGAGAGTGAGATCACGGAGAGGTTAAAGGGACAGAGAGTAAGATCATTGGGAGGTTAAAGGGACAGAGAGTGAGATCAAGGGGAAGTTAATGGTACAGAGAGTGATGACGGGGAGGCTAAAGGGACAGAGATTGAGATCATGGGGAGGTTAAAGGGATAGAGAGTGAGATCACGGGGATGTTAACGTAAATGAGAGTGAGATTACGGGAAGGTTAAAGGGGCAGCGAGTGAGATCACAGGGTGGTTAAAGGGACAGGGAGTGATATCACGGGGATGATAAAGGGACAGAGAGTGAGATCACGGGGATGTTAAAGGGACAGAGAGTGAGATCATGGTGAGGTTAAAGGGACAGAGAGTTAGATCACGGGGAGGTTAAAGGGACAGAGAGTGAACTCACGGGGAGTATAAAGGTACAGCGAGTGAGATCACTGGGAGTTTAAAGGGGCAGAGAGTGAGATCAAGGGGAGGTTAAAGGGACAGAGAGTGAAATCACCGGGAAGGTTAACGGGACAGAGAGTGAGATCATGGGGAGGTAAAAGGGAAAGAGAGTGAGATCACGGGGAGGTTAAACGTACACAGAGTGAGATCACGGGGAGGTTAAACGTACACAGAGTAAGATCACGGGGAGGTTACCGGGACAGAGAGTGAGATCACGGGGATGGAAAATGGACAGAGAGTGAGATCTTGGATTGGTTAAAGGGACAGAGAGTGAGATAATGGCGAGGTTAATGGGACAGAGAGTGTGATCACTGGGATGTAAAAGGGACAGAGATTGAGATCACGGGAAGGTTAAAGGGACAGAGAGTGATATCACGGGGAGGTTAAAGCGGCAGAGAGTGATATCACGGGAATGTTAAAGGGCCAGAGAGTGATCACGAGGAGGTTAAAGGGACAGAAAATGAGATCACGGGGAGGTTAAAGGGACAGAGAGTGATCACGAGGAGGTTAAGGGGACAGAGAGAGAGGTCACGGGGAGGTTAAAGGGACAGAGAGTGGCATCACGGGGCGTTTAAAGGGACAGTGATTGAGACCACGGGGAGTTTAGAGTGACAGAGAGAGAGATCACGGGGAGGTTAAAGGGACAGATAGTGAGATCACGGGGAGGATTAGGCGACAGAGAATGAGATCACCTGCTGGTTAAAAGGACAGTGTTTGAGATCACGGGAAGTTTAAAGGGACAGAGAATGAGATCACGGGGAGGTTAAAATGACAGAGAGTTGGAGGACAGGGAGTTTAAAGGCACAGAGAGTGAGATCATGGGGAGTATTATGGGACAGAGAGAGAGATCACGGGGAGGTTAAATGGACAGAGAGTGAGATCGCCGCGTCATTAAATGGACAGAGAGTGAGATCATGGGGAGGTTAAAGGGACAGAGTCCGAGATCACGGGGAGGTTAAAGGGACAGAGTCTGAGATCACGGGTAGGTTAAAGGGACAGAGAGTGACATCACGGGGCGGTTAAAGGGAAGAGAGTAAGATCACGGGGAGGTTAAAGGGACAGAGTGTGAGACGACTGGGAGGTTAAAGGGACAGAGAGTGAGATCACGGGTAAGTTAAAGGGACAGAAAGTGAGATCACGATTAGGTTAAAGGGACAGAGAGTAAAATCACGGGGATGTTAAATGGACAGAGAGTAAAATCACGGGGACGTTAAAGGTACAGAGACTGATATCACGGGGAGTTTAAAGCAACAGAGATTGAGATCACGGGGAGGTTAAAGGGACAGAGATTGAGATCACGGGGAGGTTAAAGGGACAGAGAGTGAGATCATGGGGAGGTTAAAGGGACAGAGAATGAGATCAGGCACAGTTAAAGGGACAGAGATTGAGATCAGGGACTGTAATAGGGACGGAGAGTGAGATCATGGACTGTTAAAGGGACAGAGATTGAGATCATGGACTGTTAAAGGGACAGAGATTGAGATCAGGGCCAGTTATAGGGACAGAGAGTGAGATCATGGACTGTTAAAGGGACAGAGACTGAGATTAGGGACAGTTAAAGGGACAGAGACTGAGATCATGGACTGTTAAAGGGATAGAGATTGAGAAAATGGACTGTTAAAGGGAAAGAGATTGAGATTAGGGACAGTTAAAGGGAATAATGTGAGATCAGGGACAGAAAAAGGGACAGACATTGATATCAGGGGGAGAGTTACAGTGACAAAGAATGAAATCAGGGTGAGCTAAAGGGACAGAAAGTGTGATCAGGGGGTCATTTAAAGGGACAGAGAGTGAGATCAGGGGGACAGTTAAAGGGACAGCGAGTGAGATCAGGCGGAGTTTAAAGGGAAAGAGAGTGAGATCAAAGGGATATTAAAGTGACAGAGAGTGAGATTACGGGGATGTTAAAGGGACCGATAGTGAGATCACGGGACGGTTAAATGGACAGAGAGTGAGATCACTGGGAGGTTACAGGGACAGAGAGTGAGATCACGGGGAGGTTAAAGGGACAAAGAGAGATCAAGGGGAGGTTAAATGGACAGAGAGTGAGATCACGGGAAGGTTAAAGGGATAGAGAGTGAGATCACAGGGATGTTAAAGGGACAGAGAGTGAGATCACGGGGAGGTTAAAGGGACAAAGAGAGATCAAGGGGGGGTTAAAGGGAGAGAGAGTGAGTTCACGGGGAGGTTAAAGGGACAGAGAGTGAGATCACGAGGAGTTTAAAGGGATAGAGAGGGAGATCACGGGGAGGTTAAAGGGACAGAGCGTGAGATCACGGGGAGCTTAAAGGGACGGAGGGAGAGATCACGGGGAGGTTAAAGGGACAGAGAGTGAGATCACGGGGAGGTTAAAGGGACAGTTAGTGAGTCACGGGGAGGTTAAAGGGATAGCGAGTGAGATCACGGGGAGGTTAAATGGACAGAGTGCGATCACGGGGAGGTAAAAGGGACAGAGGGTGACATCACGGGGAGTTTAAAGGGACAGAGATTGAGAGCGGGCACAGTTAAAGGGACAGAGATTGAGATCGGGCACAGTTAAAGGGACAGAGAGTGAGATCAGGTACAGAGAAAGCGACAGACAGTGAGATCATGGGGAGGTTAAGGGGACAGTGAGTGAGATCACGGTGAGGTTAAAGGGACAGAGAGTGAGATCACGGTGAGGTTAAAGGGACAGTGAGTGAAATCACGGGAAGGTTAAAGGGACAGAGATTGAGATCACGGAGAGGTTAAAGGGCCAGAGATTGCGATCACGGGGAGGATAAAGGGACGGAGCGTGAGATCATGGTGAGGTTAAAGGGACAGTGAGTTAAATCACGGGAAGGTTAAAGGGACAGAGGTTGAGAACACGGATAGGTTAAAGGGCCAGAGATTGAGATCACGGGGAGGTTAAAGGGACAGAGAGTGAGATCACGGGGAGGTTAAAGGGTCAGAGAGTGAGATCACGGGGAGGTAAAAGGGACAGTGAGTGAATTCACGGGAAGGTTAAAGGGACAGAGAGTTAGAAGACAGGGAGGTTAAAAGGACAGAGACTGAGATCACGATGAGGTTAAAGGGACACAGAGAGAGATCACGGGAGTTTAAATGGACAGAGACTGAGATCACGGGGAGGTTAAGGGGAAAGAGAGAGAGATCACGGTGAGGTAAAGGTGATAGGGTGTGAGATCACGGGGAGGTTAAAGGGAAAGAGAGTGAGATCACGGGGAGGTTAAAGGGACAGAGAGTGAGATCACGGTAGGTTAAAGGGACAGAGAGTGAGATCACGGGGATGTTAAAGGGACAGCGAGTGAGATTTCGGGGAGGTTAAAGGGACAGAGATTGAGATCACGGGGAGGTTAAAGGGACAGAGAGTGAGATCACAAGGAGTACAAGGGGATAGAGAGTGAGATCACGGGGAGGTTAAAGGGACAGTTAGTGAGTCACGGGGAGGTTAAAGGGATAGCAAGTGAGATCACTAGGAGGTTAAGTGGACAGAGTGCGATCACGGGGAGGTAAAAGGGACAGAGGGTGACATCACGGGGAGTTTAAAGGGACAGAGATTGAGATCGGGTACAATTAAAGGGACAGAGATTGAGATCGGGCACAGTTAAAGGTACAGAGAGTGAGATCAGGTACAGAGAAAGCGACAGACAGTGAGATCACGGGGAGGTTAAGGGGACAGTGAGTGAGATCACGGTGAGGTTAAAGGGACAGAGAGTGAGATCACGGTGAGGTTAAAGGGACAGTGAGTGAAATCACGGGAAGGTTAAAGGGACAGAGATTGAGATTACGGAGAGGTGAACGGGCCAGAGATTGAGATCACGGGGAGGTTAAAGGGACGGAGAGTGAGATCATGGTGAAGTTAAAGGGACAGTGAGTGAAATCACGGGAAGGTTAAAGGGACAGAGATTGAGATCACGGAGAGGTTAAAGGGACAGAGATTGAGATCACAGAGAGGTTAAAGGGTCAGAGAGTGAGATCACGGTGAGGTAAAAGGGACAGTGAGTGAATTCACGGGAAGGTTAAAGGGACAGAGATTGAGAACACGGATAGGTTAAAGGGCCAGAGATTGAGATCACGGGGAGGTTAAAGGGACAGAGAGTGAGATCACGGGGAGGTTAAAGGGTCAGAGAGTGAGATCACGGTGAGGTAAAAGGGACAGTGAGTGAATTCACGGGAAGGTTAAAGGGACAGAGAGTTAGAAGACAGGGAGGTTAAAAGGACAGAGACTGAGATCACGGGGAGGTTAAAGGGACACAGAGAGAGTCACGGGAGTTTAAATGGACAGAGACTGAGATCATGGGGAGGTTAAGGGGAAAGAGAGAGAGATCACGGTGAGGTAAAAGGGATAGGGAGTGAGATCACGGGGAGGTTAAAGGGAAAGAGAGTGAGATCACGGGGAGGTTAACGGGACAGTGAGAGAGATCACGGGGAGGTAAAAGGGATAGGGAGTGAGATCACGGGGAGGTTAAAGGGACAGAGAGTGAGATCACGGGGAGGTTAAAGGGACAGAGAAAGAGATCACGGGGAGGTTAAAGGGACAGAGAGTGAGATCACAAGGAGTACAAGGGGATAGAGAGTGAGATCACGGGGAGGTTAAAGGGACAGAGTGCGATCACGGGGAGGTAAAAGGGACAGAGGGTGACATCGCGGGGAGTTTAAAGGGACAGAGATTGAGATCGGGTACAATTAAAGGGACAGAGATTGAGAGCGGGCACAGTTAAAGGGACAGAGAGTGAGATCAGGTACAGAGAAAGCGACAGACAGTGAGATCATGGGGAGGTTAAGGGGACAGTGAGTGAGATCACGGTGAGGTTAAAGGGACAGAGAGTGAGATCACGGTGAGGTTAAAGGGACAGTGAGTGAAATCACGGGAAGGTTAAAGGGACAGAGATTGAGATTACGGAGAGGTTAAAGGGCCAGAGATTGAGATCACGGGGAGGTTAAAGGGACGGAGAGTGAGATCATGGTGAGGTTAAAGGGACAGTGAGTGAAATCACGGGAAGGTTAAAGGGACAGAGATTGAGATCACGCAGAGGTTAAAGGGACAGAGATTGAGATCACGGAGAGGTTAAAGGGTCAGAGAGTGAGATCACGGTGAGGTAAAAGGGACAGTGAGTGAATTCACGGGAAGGTTAAAGGGACAGAGAGTTGGAAGACAGGGAGGTTAAAAGGACAGAGACTGAGATCACGGGGAGGTTAAAGGGACACAGAGAGAGATCACGGGGAGTTTAAATGGACAGAGACTGAGATCACGGGGAGGCTAAGGGGAAAGAGAGAGAGATCACGGTGAGGTAAAAGGGATAGGGAGTGAGATCACGGGGAGGTTAAAGGGAAAGAGAGTGAGATCACGGGGAGGTTAACGGGACAGTGAGTGAGATCACGGGGAGGTAAAAGGGATAGAGAGTGAGATCACGGGGAGGATAAAGGGACAGAGAGTGAGATCACGGGGAGGATAAAGGGACAGAGAGAGATCTTGGAGACGTTAAAGGGACAGGGAGTGAGATCACGGTGAGGTAAAATGGAGATAGAGTGAGATCACGGGGAGGCTAAAGGGACAGAGAGTGAGATCACGGGAATGTTAAAGGGACAGAGAGTGAGATCACGGGGAGGTTAAAGGGGCAGAGAGTGAAATCACGGGGAGGTTAAAGGGCCAGAGAGTGATCACGAGGAGGTTAAAGGGACAGAGATTGAGATCACGGGGAGGTTAAAGGGGCAGAGATTGAGCACGAGGAAGTTAAGGGGACAGAGAGTGAGATCACGGAGAGGTTAAAGGGACAGAGAGTAAGATCATTGGGAGGTTAAAGGGACAGAGAGTGAGATCAAGGGGAAGTTAATGGTACAGAGAGTGATGACGGGGAGGCTAAAGGGACAGAGATTGAGATCATGGGGAGGTTAAAGGGATAGAGAGTGAGATCACGGGGATGTTAACGTAAATGAGAGTGAGATTACGGGAAGGTTAAAGGGGCAGCGAGTGAGATCACAGGGTGGTTAAAGGGACAGGGAGTGATATCACGGGGATGATAAAGGGACAGAGAGTGAGATCACGGAGAGGTGAACGGGCCAGAGATTGAGATCACGGGGAGGTTAAAGGGACGGAGAGTGAGATCATGGTGAAGTTAAAGGGACAGTGAGTGAAATCACGGGAAGGTTAAAGGGACAGAGATTGAGATCACGGAGAGGTTAAAGGGACAGAGATTGAGATCACAGAGAGGTTAAAGGGTCAGAGAGTGAGATCACGGTGAGGTAAAAGGGACAGTGAGTGAATTCACGGGAAGGTTAAAGGGACAGAGATTGAGAACACGGATAGGTTAAAGGGCCAGAGATTGAGATCACGGGGAGGTTAAAGGGACAGAGAGTGAGATCACGGGGAGGTTAAAGGGTCAGAGAGTGAGATCACGGTGAGGTAAAAGGGACAGTGAGTGAATTCACGGGAAGGTTAAAGGGACAGAGAGTTAGAAGACAGGGAGGTTAAAAGGACAGAGACTGAGATCACGGGGAGGTTAAAGGGACACAGAGAGAGTCACGGGAGTTTAAATGGACAGAGACTGAGATCATGGGGAGGTTAAGGGGAAAGAGAGAGAGATCACGGTGAGGTAAAAGGGATAGGGAGTGAGATCACGGGGAGGTTAAAGGGAAAGAGAGTGAGATCACGGGGAGGTTAACGGGACAGTGAGAGAGATCACGGGGAGGTAAAAGGGATAGGGAGTGAGATCACGGGGAGGTTAAAGGGACAGAGAGTGAGATCACGGGGAGGTTAAAGGGACAGAGAAAGAGATCACGGGGAGGTTAAAGGGACAGAGAGTGAGATCACAAGGAGTACAAGGGGATAGAGAGTGAGATCACGGGGAGGTTAAAGGGACAGAGTGCGATCACGGGGAGGTAAAAGGGACAGAGGGTGACATCGCGGGGAGTTTAAAGGGACAGAGATTGAGATCGGGTACAATTAAAGGGACAGAGATTGAGAGCGGGCACAGTTAAAGGGACAGAGAGTGAGATCAGGTACAGAGAAAGCGACAGACAGTGAGATCATGGGGAGGTTAAGGGGACAGTGAGTGAGATCACGGTGAGGTTAAAGGGACAGAGAGTGAGATCACGGTGAGGTTAAAGGGACAGTGAGTGAAATCACGGGAAGGTTAAAGGGACAGAGATTGAGATTACGGAGAGGTTAAAGGGCCAGAGATTGAGATCACGGGGAGGTTAAAGGGACGGAGAGTGAGATCATGGTGAGGTTAAAGGGACAGTGAGTGAAATCACGGGAAGGTTAAAGGGACAGAGATTGAGATCACGCAGAGGTTAAAGGGACAGAGATTGAGATCACGGAGAGGTTAAAGGGTCAGAGAGTGAGATCACGGTGAGGTAAAAGGGACAGTGAGTGAATTCACGGGAAGGTTAAAGGGACAGAGAGTTGGAAGACAGGGAGGTTAAAAGGACAGAGACTGAGATCACGGGGAGGTTAAAGGGACACAGAGAGAGATCACGGGGAGTTTAAATGGACAGAGACTGAGATCACGGGGAGGCTAAGGGGAAAGAGAGAGAGATCACGGTGAGGTAAAAGGGATAGGGAGTGAGATCACGGGGAGGTTAAAGGGAAAGAGAGTGAGATCACGGGGAGGTTAACGGGACAGTGAGTGAGATCACGGGGAGGTAAAAGGGATAGAGAGTGAGATCACGGGGAG
This sequence comes from Cetorhinus maximus, assembly GCF_964194155.1. NCBI lineage: Eukaryota > Metazoa > Chordata > Chondrichthyes > Lamniformes > Cetorhinidae > Cetorhinus > Cetorhinus maximus. The sequence goes on from NW_027596205.1 coordinate 587,461, forward strand.
GATAAAGGGACAGAGAGTGAGATCACGGGGAGGATAAAGGGACAGAGAGAGATCTTGGAGACGTTAAAGGGACAGGGAGTGAGATCACGGTGAGGTAAAATGGAGATAGAGTGAGATCACGGGGAGGCTAAAGGGACAGAGAGTGAGATCACGGGAATGTTAAAGGGACAGAGAGTGAGATCACGGGGAGGTTAAAGGGGCAGAGAGTGAAATCACGGGGAGGTTAAAGGGCCAGAGAGTGATCACGAGGAGGTTAAAGGGACAGAGATTGAGATCACGGGGAGGTTAAAGGGGCAGAGATTGAGCACGAGGAAGTTAAGGGGACAGAGAGTGAGATCACGGAGAGGTTAAAGGGACAGAGAGTAAGATCATTGGGAGGTTAAAGGGACAGAGAGTGAGATCAAGGGGAAGTTAATGGTACAGAGAGTGATGACGGGGAGGCTAAAGGGACAGAGATTGAGATCATGGGGAGGTTAAAGGGATAGAGAGTGAGATCACGGGGATGTTAACGTAAATGAGAGTGAGATTACGGGAAGGTTAAAGGGGCAGCGAGTGAGATCACAGGGTGGTTAAAGGGACAGGGAGTGATATCACGGGGATGATAAAGGGACAGAGAGTGAGATCACGGGGATGTTAAAGGGACAGAGAGTGAGATCATGGTGAGGTTAAAGGGACAGAGAGTTAGATCACGGGGAGGTTAAAGGGACAGTGAGTGAACTCACGGCGAGCTTCAAGGGACAGAGAGTGAGATCACGGGGAGGTTAAAGGGACAGAGAGTGAGATCACGGGGAGTATAAAGGTACAGCGAGTGAGATCACTGGGAGTTTAAAGGGGCAGAGAGTGAGATCAAGGGGAGGTTAAAGGGACAGAGAGTGAAATCACCGGGAAGGTTAACGGGACAGAGAGTGAGATCATGGGGAGGTAAAAGGGAAAGAGAGTGAGATCACAGGGATATTAAAGTGACAGAGAGTGAGATTACGGGGATGTTAAAGGGACCGATAGTGAGATCACGGGACGGTTAAATGGATAGAGAGTGAGATCACTGGGAGGTTACAGGGACAGAGAGTGAGATCACGGGGAGGTTAAAGGGATAGAGAGTGAGATCACAGGGATGTTAAAGGGACAGAGAGTGAGATCACGGGGAGGTTAAAGGGACAAAGAGAGATCAAGGGGAGGTTTAAGGGAGAGAGAGTGAGTTCACGGGGAGGTTAAAGGGACAGAGAGTGAGATCACGAGGAGTTTAAAGGGATAGAGAGGGAGATCACGGGGAGGTTAAAGGGACAGAGCGTGAGATCACGGGGAGCTTAAAGGGACAGAGGGAGAGATCACGGGGAGGTTAAAGGGACAGAGATTGACTTCACGGGGAGGTTAAAGGGACAGTAAGTGATATCACGTGGAGATTTAAGGGACAGAGAGTGAGATGACGGGGAGGTTATAGGACAGAGAGTGAGATCCCGGGGACGTTAAAGGGACAGAGAGTGAGCTGACGGGGTGGTTAAAGGGACAGAGAGTGTGATGACGGGGAGGTTAAAGGGAAAGAGAGTGAGATCACAGGGAGGTTAACGGGACAGAGAGTGGGATCACGGGGAGGTTAAAGGAACCAAGAGTGAGATCACGGGGAGGTTAAAGGGACGGAAAGTGAGATCACGGGGAAATTAAATGGACAGTGAGTAAGTTCACGGGGAGGTTAAAGGGACGGAGAGTGAGATCAAGGGGAGGTTAAAGGGACAGTTAGTGAGTCACGTGGAGGTTAAAGGGATAGCGAGTGAGATCACGGGGAGGTTAAATGGACAGAGTGCGATCACGGGGAGGTAAAAGGGACAGAGGGTGACATCACGGGGAGTTTAAAGGGACAGAGATGGAGATCGGGCACAATTAAAGGGACAGAGATTGAGATCGGGCACAGTTAAAGGGACAGAGAGTGAGATCAGGTACAGAGAAAGCGACAGACAGTGAGATCACGGGGAGGTTAAGGGGACAGTGAGTGAGATCACGGTGAGGTTAAAGGGACAGAGAGTGAGATCACGGTGAGGTTAAAGGGACAGTGAGTGAAATCACGGGAAGGTTAAAAGGACAGAGATTGAGATCACGGGGAGGTTAAAGGGACAAAGAGAGATCAAGGGGAGGTTAAAGGGAGAGAGAGTGAGTTCACGGGGAGGTTAAAGGGACAGAGAGTGAGATCACGAGGAGTTTAAAGGGATAGAGAGGGAGATCACGGGGAGCTTAAAGGGACAGAGGGAGAGATCACGGGGAGGTTAAAGGGACAGAGATTGACATCACGGGGAGGTTAAAGGGACAGTAAGTGATATCACGTGGAGATTTAAGGGACAGAGAGTGAGATCACGGGGAGGTTAAAGGGACAGAGAGTGAGATGACGGGGAGGTTAAAGGGACAGAGAGTGAGATCACGGGGAGGTTAAAGGGACAGAGAGTGAGCTAACGGGGAGGTTAAAGGGACAGAGAGTGTGATGACGGGGAGGTTAAAGGGAAAGAGAGTGAGATCACAGGGAGGTTAACGGGACAGAGAGTGAGATCACGGGGAGGTTAAAGGGCCATTGTGAGATCAAGGGGAGGTGAAAGGGACAGAGATGAGATCACGGGGAGCTTAAAGGTACCGAGAGTGGGATCATGGGGAGGTTAAAGGGACGGAAAGTGAGATCACGGGGAAATTAAATGGACAGTGAGTAAGTTCACGGGGAGGTTAAAGGGACGGAGAGTGAGATCAAGGGGAGGTTAAAGGGACAGTTAGTGAGTCACGTGGAAGTTAAAGGGATAGCGAGTGAGATCACGGGGAGGTTAAATGGACAGAGTGCGATCACGGGGAGGTAAAAGGGACAGAGGGTGACATCACGGGGAGTTTAAAGGGACAGAGATTGAGATCGGGCACAATTAAAGGGACAGAGATTGAGATCGGGCACAGTTAAAGGGACAGAGAGTGAGATCAGGTACAGAGAAAGCGACAGACAGTGAGATCACGGGATGGTTAAGGGGACAGTGAGTGAGATCACGGTGAGGTTAAAGGGACAGAGAGTGAGATCACGGTGAGGTTAAAGGGACAGTGAGTGAAATCACGGGAAGGTTAAAGGGACAGAGATTGAGATCACAGAGAGGTTAAAGGGCCAGAGATTGAGATCACGGGGAGGTTAAAGGGACGGAGAGTGAGATCATGGTGAGGTTAAAGGGACAGTGAGTGAAATCACGGGAAGGCTAAAGGGACGGAGATTGAGATCACGGAGAGGTTAAAGGGCCAGAGATTGAGATAACGGGGAGGTTAAAGGGACAGAGAGTGAGATCACGGGGAGGTTAAAGGGTCAGAGAGTGAGATCACGGTGAGGTTAAAGGGACAGTGAGTGAATTCACGGGAAGGTTAAAGGGACAGAGAGTTAGAAGACAGGGAGGTTAAAAGGACAGAGACTGAGATCACGGGGAGGTTAAAGGGACACAGAGAGAGATCACGGGGAGTTTAAATGGACAGAGACTGAGATCACGGGGAGGTTAAGGGGAAAGAGAGAGAGATCACGGTGAGGTAAAAGGGATAGGGAGTGAGATCACGGGGAGGTTAAAGGGACAGAGAGTGAGATCACGGGGAGGTTAACGGGACAGTGAGTGAGATCACGGGGAGGTTAAAGGGACAGAGAGTGAGATCACCGGGAGGTTAAAGGGACAGAGAGTGAGATCACGGGGAGGTTAAAGGGGCAGAGAGTGAAATCACGGGGAGGTTAAAGGGACAGAGAGTGATCACAAGGAGGTTAAAGGGACAGAGATTGAGATCACGGCGAGGTTAAAGGGGCAGAGATTGACCACGAGGAAGTTAAGGGGACAGAGAGTGAGATCACGGAGTGGTTAAAGGGACAGAGAGTAAGATCATTGGGAGGTTAAAGGGGCAGACAGTGAGATCACGGGGAGGTTAAAGGGACAGAGAGTGAGATCACAGGGAGGTTAAAAGGAAAGAGAGTGAGATCAAGGGGAAGTTAATGGTACAGAGAGTGATGACGGGGAGGCTAAAGGGACAGAGATTGAGATCATGGGGAGGTTAAAGGGATACAGAGTGAGATCACGGGGATGTTAACGTAAATGAGAGTGAGATTACGGGGAGGTTAAAGGGGCAGCGAGTGAGATCACAGGGTGGTTAAAGGGACAGGGAGTGATATCACGGGGATGATAAAGGGACAGAGAATGAGATCACGGGGAGGTTAAAGGGACAGAGAGGGAGATCATGGTGAGGTTAAAGGGACAGAGAGTTAGATCACGGGCAGGTTAAAGGGACAGAGAGTGAACTCACGGCGAGCTTCAAGGGACAGTGAGTGAGATCACGGGGAGGTTAAAGGGACAGAGAGTGAGATCACGGGGAGTATAAAGGGACAGAGAGTGAAATCACCGGGAAGGTTAATGGGACAGAGAGTGAGATCATGGGGAGGTAAAAGGGAAAGATAGTGAGATCACGGGGAGATTAAACGTACACAGAGTGAGATCACGGGGAGGTTAAACGTACACAGAGTGATATCACGGGCAGGTTACCGGGACAGAGAGTGAGATCACGGGGATGGAAAATGGACAGAGAGTGAGATCTCGGATTGGTTAAAGGGACAGAGAGTGAGATAATGGCGAGGTTAATGGGACAGAGAGTGTGATCACTGGGATGTAAAAGGGACAGAGATTGAGATCACGGGAAGGTTAAAGGGACAGAGAGTGATATCACGGGGAGGTTAAAGCGGCAGAGAGTGAGATCACGGGAATGTTAAAGGGCCAGAGAGTGATCACGAGGAGGTTAAAGGGACAGAAAATGAGATCACGAAGAGGTTAAAGGGACAGAGAGTGATCACGAGGAGGATAAGGGGACAGAGAGAGAGATCACGGGGAGGTTAAATGGACAGAGAGTGAGATCGCCGCATCATTAAATGGACAGAGTGAGATCACGGGGAGGTTAAAGGGACAGTGTCTGAGATCACGGGGAAGTTAAAGGGACAGAGTCTGAGATCACGGGTAGGTTAAAGGGACAGAGAGTGGCATCACGGGGCGTTTAAAGGGACAGTGATTGAGACCACGGGGAGTTTAGAGTGACAGAGAGAGAGATCACGGGGAGGTTAAAGGGACAGAGAGTGAGATCACGGGGAGGTTAAAGGGACAGAGAGTGAGATCAGGGGGAGGTTAAAGGGACAGAGAGTGAGATCACGGGGAGGTTAAAGGGAGAGAGAGTGAGATCAGGGGGAGGTTAAAGGGACAGAGAGTGAGATCACGGGGAGGTTAAAGGGAGAGAGAGTGAGATCACGGGTAGGATAAAGGGACAGAGAGTGAGATCACGGGGAGGTTAAAGTGACAGAGAGTGAGATCACGGGGAGGTTTAAGGGAACGAGAGTGAGATCACCGGGAGGTTAATGGGACAGAGAGTAAGTTCACGGGGAGGTTAAAGGGACAGTGTGTGAGATCACGGGGAGGATTAGGCGACAGAGAATGAGATCACTTGCTGGTTAAAGGGACAGTGTTTGAGATCACGGGAAGTTTAAAAGGACAGAGAATGAGACCACGGGGAGGTTAAAATCACAGAGAGTTGGAGGACAGGGAGTTTAAAGGCACAGAGAGTGAGATCATGGGGAGTATTATGGGACAGAGAGAGAGATCACGGGGAGGTTAAATGGACAGAGAGTGAGATCGCCGCGTCATTAAATGGACAGAGAGTGAGATCACGGGGAGGTTAAAGGGACAGAGATTGAGATCATGGGGAGATTAAAGGGACTGAGAGTGAGATCACGGGACGGCTAAAGGGACAGAGAGTGAGATCACGGGGAGGTTAATGGGACAGGGAGTGAGATCTCGGGTAGGTTAAAGGGACAGAATGTGAGATCACGGGGAGCTTAAAGGGACAGAGGGTGAGATCACGGGGAGGTTAAATGGACAGAGTGCGATCGCGGGGAGGTAAAAGGGACAGAGGGTGACATCACGGGGAGTTTAAAGGGACAGAGATTGAGATCGGGCACAATTAAAGGGACAGAGATTGAGATCGGGCACAGTTAAAGGGACAGAGAGTGAGATCAGGTACAGAGAAAGCGACAGACAGTGAGATCACGGGGAGGTTAAGGGGACAGTGAGTGAGATCACGGTGAGGTTAAAGGGACAGAGAGTGAGATCATGGTGAGGTTAAAGGGACAGTGAGTGAAATCACGGGAAGGCTAAAGGGACGGAGATTGAGATCACGGAGAGGTTAAAGGGCCAGAGATTGAGATCACGGGGAGGTTAAAGGGACAGAGAGTGAGATCACGGGGATGTTAAAGGGTCAGAGAGTGAGATCACGGTGAGGTTAAAGGGACAGTGAGTGAATTCACGGGAAGGTTAAAGGGACAGAGAGTTAGAAGACAGGGAGGTTAAAAGGACAGAGACTGAGATCACGGGGAGGTTAAAGGGACACAGAGAGAGATCACGGGGAGTTTAAATGGACAGAGACTGAGAACACGGGGAAGTTAAGGGGAAAGAGAGAGAGATCACGGTGAGATAAAAGGGATAGGGAGTGAGATCACGGGGAGGTTAAAGGGACAGAGAGTGAAATCACGGGGAGGTTAACGGGACAGTGAGTGAGATCACGGGGAGGTAAAAGGGATAGGGAGTGAGATCACGGGGAGGTTAAAGGGACAGAGAGTCAGATCACCGGGAGGTTAAAGGGACAGAGAGTGAGATCATGGGGAGGTAAAAGGGATAGAGAGTGAGATCACGGGGAGGTTAAACGTACACAGAGTGAGATCACGGGGAGATTACCGGGACAGAAAGTGAGATCACGGGGATGGAAAATGGACAGAGAGTGAGATCACGGGGACGTTAAAGGGGCAGAGAGTGAGATCATGGGAATGTTAAAGGGCCAGAGAGTGATCACGAGGAGGTTAAAGAGACAGAAAATGAGATCACGGGGAGGTTAAAGGGACAGAGAGTGAGATCAGGGGGTGGTTAAAGGGGCAGAAAATAAGATCACGGGGAGGTTAAAGGGACAGAGAGTGAGATCACAGGGAGTTTAAAGGGACAGAGAGTGAGAACAAGGGGAAGTTGAAGGTACAGAGAGTGATCACGGGGAGGATAAAGGGACAGAGAGTTAGATCATGGGGAGGTTAAAGGGACATTGAATGATTTCACGGGGAGGATTAGGAGACAGAGAATGAGATCACGGGCAGGTTAAAGGGACAGTGTTTGAGATCACGGGAAGCTTAAAGGGACAGAGAGTGAGATCACGGGGAGGTTAAAGGGACAGAGAGTTGGATGACAGGGAGTTTAAAGGGACAGAGAGTGAGATCACGGGGAGGTTAAAAGGACAGAGAGTGAGATCGCCGCGTCATTAAATGGACAGAGAGCGAGATCACGGGGAGGTTAAAGGGACAGAGTCTGAGATCACGGGGAAGTTAAAGGGACAGAGTCTGAGATCACGGGTAGGTTAAAGGGACAGAGAGTGGCATCACGGGGCGGTTAAAGGGACAGTGATTGAGACCACGGGGAGTTTAGAGTGACAGAGAGAGAGATCACGGGGAGGTTAAAGGGACAGAGAGTGAGATCACTGGGAGGTTAAAGGGACAGAGAGTGAGATCACAGGGAGGTTAAAGGGACTGAGAGTGAGATTACGGAGAGGTTAAAGGGAATGAGAGTGAGATCACGCGGAGTTTAAATGGAGAGAGAGTGAGATCACGGGGAGGTTTAAGGGAAGGAGAGTGAGATCACCGGGAGGTTAATGGGACAGAGAGTAAGTTCATGGGGAGGTTAAAGGGACAGTGAGTGAGATCACGGGGAGGATTAGGCGACAGAGAGAGAGATCACGGGGAGGTTAAATGGACAGAGAGTGAGATCGCCGCGTCATTAAATGGACAGAGAGTGAGATCATGGGAGGTTAAAGGGACAGAGTCTGCGATCACGCGGAGGTTAAAGGGACAGAGTCTGAGATCACGGGGAGGTTAAAGGGACAGAGTGTGAGATGACTGGGAGGTTAAAGGGACAGAGCGTGAGATCACGGGTAAGTTAAAGGGACAGAGGGTGAGATCACGGTTAGGTTAAAGGGACAGAGAGTAAAATCACGGGGATGTTAAATGGACAGAGAGTAAAATCACGGGGACGTTAAAGGTACAGAGACTGATATCACGGGGAGTTTAAAGCAACAGAGATTGAGATCACGGGGAGGTTAAAGGGACAGAGATTGAGATCACGGGGAGGTTAAAGGGACAGAGAGTGAGATCATGGGGAGGTTAAAGGGACAGGGAATGAGATCAGGCACAGTTAAAGGGACAGAGATTGAGATCAGGGACTGCAATATTGACGGAGAGTGAGATCATGGACTGTTAAAGGGACAGAGATTGAGATCATGGACTGTTAAAGGGACAGAGATTGAGATCAGGGACAGTTATAGGGACAGAGATTGAGATCATGGACTGTTAAAGGGAAAGAGATTGAGATTAGGGACAGTTGAAGGGACAGAGACTGAGATCATGGACTGTTAAAGGGATAGAGATTGAGATAATGGACTGTTAAAGGGACAGAGAGTGAGATTAGGGACAGTTAAAGGGAATAATGTGAGATCAGGGACAGAAAAAGGGACAGACATTGATATCAGGGGGAGAGTTACAGTGACAAAGAGTGAAATCAGGGTGAGCTAAAGGGACAGAAAGTGTGATCAGGGGGTCATTTAAAGGGACAGAGAGTGAGATCAGGGGGACAGTAAAAGGGACAGTGAGTGAGATCAGGCGGAGTTTAAAGGTAGAGAGAGTGAGATCACAGGGATATTAAAGTGACAGAGTGTGAGATTACGGGGAGGTTAAAGGGACCGATAGTGAGATCACGGGACGGTTAAATGGACAGAAAGTGAGATCACTGGGAGGTTATATAGAGAGAGAGTGAGATCATGGGGAGGTTAAAGGGACAGAGATTGAGATCACAGGGAGGTTAAAGGGACAGAGAGTGAGAAAACGGGGAGGTTACAGGGACAGAGAGTGAGTTCACGGGGAGGTTAAAGGGACAGAGTGAGATTACGGGGATATTAAAGGGACAGAGAGTGATATGACGGGGAGGTTAAAGGGACAGAGAGTGAGACCACGGGAAGCTTAAAGGGACGGAGAGTGAGATCACGGGGAGGTTAAAGGGAAAGAGAGTGAGACCACGGGGTGGTTAAAGGGACAGAGAATGAGTTCACGGGGAGTTCAATGGGACAGAGAGTGAGAACACGCGGAGGTTAATGGGACAGTGAGTCAGATCATGGGGCGGTTAAAGAGACAGAGAGTGAGATCACGGGGAGATTAAAGGGACAGACAGTGAGATCACGGGGAGTTTAAAAGGACAGAGAGTGAGATCACGGGAGGTTAAAGAGACAGAGAGTGAGATCACGGGAAGGTTAAAGAGACAGAGAGTGAGATCACGGGAAGGTTAAAGAGACAGAGAGTGAGATCATGGGTAGGTTAAAGGGACCGACAGTGAGATCACGGGGAGGTTAAAGGGACAGAGAGTGAGATCATGGGGAGTTTAAAGGGACAGAGAGTGAGATCACGGGCAGGTTAAAGGGACAGAGAGTGAGTTCACGGGAGGTTAAAGAGACAGAGAGTGAGATCACGGGGTGGTTAAAGGGACTGAGAGTGAGAACACAGGGAGGTTAAAGGGACAGAGAGTGAGATCACGGGGAGGTTAAAGGGACAGAGAGTGAGATCTCGGGGAGGTTAAAGGGACAGAGAGTGAGATCATGGGTAGGTTAAAGGGACAGAGAGTGAGATCACGGGGAGGTTAAAGGGACTGAGAGTGAGATCACGGGAGGTTAAAGGGACAGAGAGTGAGATCATGGGGAGTTTAAAGGGACAGAGATTGAGATCTCAGGGAGGTTAAAGGGAAAGAGAGTGAGATCACGGAGTGGTTAATGGGACAGAGAATGAGTTCACGGGGAGTTCAAAGGTACAGAGAGTGAGAACTCGCGGACGTTAAAGGGACAGTGAGTGAAATCATTGGGAGGTTAAAGGAAAGGGAGTGAGATCAGAGGGATGTTAAAGGGACAGAGAGTGAGATCACGGGGAGGGTAAAGGGACAGAGAGTGAGATCACAGGGAGGTTAAAGGGACAGAGAGTGAGATCACGGGGAGGTTAAAGGGACAGAGAGTGAGATCACGGGGAGGTTAAAGGGACAGAGAGTGAGATCACGGGGAGCTAAAAGGCACAGAGAGTGAGATCACGGAGAGGTAAAAGGCACAGAGAATCAGATCACGGGGAGGTTAAAAGGACAGAAGGTGAGATCACGAGAAGGTTAAAGGGACAGAGAGTGATGACGGGGATGTTAAAGGGACTGCGTTTGAGATCACGGGGAGGTTAAAGGGACAGAGGGTGAGATCATGGGGAGGTTAATGGGCCAGAGGGTGAGATCACGGGGAGGTTAAAGGGAGAGAGAGTGAGATCAGGCGGAGGTTAAAGGGACAGAGAGTGAGATGACGGGGAGTATAAAGGGACAGAGAGTGAGATCACGGGGACGTTAAATGGACAGAGATTGAGATCACGGGGAGGTTAAAGGGACAGAGAGTGAGATCACGGGGAGGTTAAAGGGACAGAGTTTGATATCACGGGGAGGTTAACGGGACAGAGAGTGAGATCACGGGGAGGTTAAACTACAGAGTGAGATCACGGGGAGGTTAAAAGGACAGAGAGTGAGATCACGGGGAGTTTAAAGGGACAGAGAATGATATCACGGGGAGGTTAACGGGACTGAGAGTGAGATCACGTGAGGTTTAAGGGACAGAGAGTGAGATCACGGGGAGTTTAAAGGGACAGAGAGTGAGATCACGGGAAGGTAAAAGGGACAGTGAGTGAGTTCACGAGGAGTTTTAAGGGGCAGAGAGTGTATAAGGGGAGTTTAAAGGGACAGAGATTGAGATCACGGGTAGGTTAAAGGGACAGAGTGTGAGATCACGGGGAGGTTTAAGGGAATGAGAGTGAGATCACTGGGAGGTTAATGGGACAGAGAGTAAGTTCTCGGGGAATTTAAAAGGACAGTGGGTGAGATCACGGGGAGGATTAGACGACAGAGAATGAGATCACGGGAGGATTAAAGGGACAGAGAATGAGATCATGGGGAGGTTAAAGGGACTGAGAGTGAGATCAGGTGAGGTTTAAGGGGCAGAGAGTGAGATCATGGGGAGTTTAAAGGTACAGAGAGTGAGATCTCAGGGAGGTTAAAGGGACAGAGAGTGAGATCACGGGGTGGTTAAAGGGACAGAGAATGAGTTCACGGGGAGTTCAATGGGACAGAGAGTGAGAACTCGCGGAGGTTAAAGGGACAGTGATTGAGATCATTGGGAGGTTAAATGGACAGGGATTGAGATCAGAGGGATGTTAAAGGGTCAAAGAGTGGGATCACGGGGAAGTTAAAGGGACAGAGAGTGAGATCACAGGGAGGTTGAAGGGAAAGAGACTGAGATCACGGGGAGGTTAAAGGGACAGAGAGTGAGATCACGGGAGGTTAAAGGGACAGAGAGTGAGAGCATGGGGAGGTTAATGGGCCTGAGAGTGAGATCACGGGGAGCTTAATGGGAAGGAGAATGAGATGACGGGGAGGTTTAAGGGAAAGGGAGTGAGTTCACGGGGAGGTTAAAGGGACAGAGATTGAAATAACGGGGAGGTTAAAGGTACAGAGAGTGAGATCACGGGGAGGTTAAAAGGACAGAGGGTGAGATCACTAGAAGGTTAAAGGGACAGAGAGTGATGACGGGGACGTTAAAGGGACAGAGTTTGAGATCACGGGGAGGTTAAAGGGACAGAGGGTGAGATCACGGGGAGGTTAAAGGGACAGTCGGTGAGATCACGGGGAGGTTAAAGGGAGAGAGAGTGAGATCAGGGGGAGGTTAAAGGGACAGAGAGTGAGATCACGGGGACGTTAAATGGACAGAGAGTGGGATCGCGCCGACATTAAATGGACTGAGAGTGAGATCACGGAGAGGTTAAAGGGACAGTGAGTGTGATAACGGGGAGGTTAAAGGGACAGAGAGTGAGATCACGGTGTGTTTAAAGTGACAGAGAGAGAGACCACGGGTAGGTTAAAGGGACAGAGAGTGAGATCACGGGGTGGTTAAAGTGACAGAGAGAGAGATCACGGGGAGGTTTAAGGGAATGAGAGTGAGATCACGGGGAGGCTAAAGGGACAGTGAGTGACATCACGGGGAGGATTAGGCGACAGAGAATGAGATCACGGGCAGGTTAAAGGGACAGTGAGTGAGCTCACGAGGAGTTTAAAGGGGCAGAGCGTGAGATGACGGGAAGGTTAAAGGGACAGAGAGTGAGATCACGGGGAGGTTTAAGGGACAGAGAGTTGGATCACAGGGAGGTTAAAGGGACAGAGAGTGAGATCACGGGGACTATTAGGGGTCATAGAGTGAGATCACGGGGTGGTTAAAGGGACAGAGAGTGAGATCACTGGGGCTTTAAAGGGACAGTGAGTGAGATCTCGGGGAGTTTAAAGTGCAGAGAGTGAGATGCCGGGGAGGTTAAAGGGACAGAGATTGTGCTCACGGTAGGTTAAAGGGACAGTGAGTGAGATCACGAGGAGTTTAAAGGGGCAGAGAGTGAGATGACGGGGAGTTTAAAGGGACAGAGAGAGAGATCACGGATAGGTTAAAGGGTCAGAGAGTGAGATCACGGGGCGGTTAAAGTGACAGAGAGAGAGATCACGGGGAGGTTTAAGGGAATGAGTGAGGTCATCGGGAGGTTATTGGGACAGAGAATAAGTTCACGGGGGGTTTAAAGGAACACTGAGTGCGATCACGGGGAGGATTAGGCGACAGAGAATGAGATCACGGGCAGGTTAAAGGGACAGTGAGTGAGATCACGGGGAGGTTAAATGGACAGAGAGTGAGATCACGGGGAGGTGAAAGGGACAGAGTCTGAGATCACGGGGAGGTTAAAGGGACAGAGTCTTAGATCACGGGTATGTTAAAGGGATAGAGAGTGACATCATGGGGTGGTTAAAGGGACGGAGATTGAGACCACGGGGAGTTTATAGTGACAGAGAGAGAGATCACAGGGAGGTTAAAGGGACAGTGAGTGAAATCACGGGGAGGTTAATGGGACAGAGAGTGAGATCAAGGGGAGGTTAAAGGGACAGAGAGTGAGATCACGGGGAGGTTAAATGGACAGAGAGTGAGATCACGGGGAGGTTAAAGGGACAGAGAGCAGATCACGGGGAGGTTAAAGGGACAGAGAGTGAGATTACGGGGAGGTTTAAGGGACAGAGAGTGAGATCACGGGGAGGTTAAAGGGACTGAGAGTGAGATCAGCGGGACAGTTAAAGGAACAGAGAATGAGATCAGGGACAGTTAAATGGACTGAGAGGGAGAACAGAGACTGTTAAAGGGACAGAGATTGAGATCATGAACTGCAAAAGGGACAGAGAGTGAAATCAGGAGGACTGTTAAGGGACAAAGAGTGAAATCAGGGCCAGCTAAAGGTACAGAGAGAGATCAGGGACTATTAAAGGGACAGAGATTGAGATCAAGGGGTTAGTTAAAATGACAGCGACTGAGATCAGGGGGATAATTAAACGGACAGAGAGTGAGATCACGGGGATGTTAAAGGGCCAGAGAGTGAGATCTCAAGGAGTGTTATAGGGACAGATAGTGATTTCACGGGGCGGTTAAAGGGACAAAGAGTGAGATCACGCTGAGGTTAACGGGACAGAGAATGAGATCACGGGGAGTTTAAAGGGACAGAGAGTGAGATTACGGGGAGGTTAATGGGACAGAGAGTGAGATCACGGGGAGGTGAAAGGGACAGAGAATGAGATCACAGTGAGGTTAAATGGAGAGAGAGTGAGACCACGGGCAGGTTAAATGGACAGAGATTGAGATCACGAGAAGATTAAATGGACAGAGTGAGATCAATGGGACGTTAAAGGGACAGAGATTGAGATCACGGGGAGATAAAAGGGAGAGAGTGATATCACTGGTACGTTAAAGGGACAGAGAATGAGATCACAGGGAGGTTAAAGGGTCAGAGAGTGAGATCACGGGGAGGTTTATGGGAAAGAGAGTGATATCACGGGGAAGTTTAAGGGATAGAGAGTGAGATCACGGGAAAGCTAAGGGGACAGAGAGTGAGAACCGGGGGAGGTTAATGGGACAGAGAGTGAGATCAAGGGGAGTTTAAAGCGACAGAGAGTGAGATCACGGGGAGGTTATAGAGACAGGGATTGATATTATGGGGAACTTTCAGGGACAGAGAGTGAGATCACGGGGAGGTAAAAAGGACAGAGAGTGAGAACACGGGGAGTTTAAAGGGAAGGAGAGAGATAACGGGGAGGTTAAATGGATAGATGTGAGATCACTGAGAGGTTAAAGGGACAGAGAGAGTTAACAGGGAGGTTAAAGCGACAGAGTGAGATCACCGGGAGGTGAAAGGGACGGATAGTGAGATCACGAGGAGGTTAAAGGGACAGAGAATGAGAACACAGGGAGGTTAAAGGGACAGAGAATGAGATCACGGGGAGGTTAAAGGGATAGAGAATGAGATCACGGGCAGATTAATGGGACAGAGATTGAGATCATGGGGAGTTTAAAGGGACAGAGAGAGATCCCGGGGAGGTTAAATGGACAGAGAGTGAGATCACGAGGAGGTTAAATGGACAGAGAGTGAGATCACGAGGAGGTTAAAGGGACAGAGTGCAAGATCACGTGTACGTTAAATGGACAGAGAGTGTGATTACGCGGACGTTAATGGGACAGAGAGTGAGATCACGGGGAGGTTAAAGGGACGGAGAGTGAGATCTCGGAGAGGTTAAAGGGACAGAGAGTGAGATCACGGGGAGGATAAAGGTACAGAGAGTGTGATCACGGAGAGGTTAAATGGACAGAGGGTGAGATTACGGGAATGTTATAGGGACACAGAATGAGAACACGGGGAGGTTATAGGTACAGAGTGTGAGATCACTGGGAGGATGAAGGTACAGATAGTGAGATCACGGGGACATTAACGGGACAGAGAGTGAGATCACGGGGAGGTTAAAGGTACAGAGAGTAAGATCACGGGGAGCTTAAAGGGACAGTGAGTGAGATCACGGGGAGGTTAAAGTGACAGAGAGTAAGATCACGGGTAGCTTAAAGGCAAAGAGAGTGAGAGCACGGGGAGTTTAAAGGGAAAGAGAGAGCTCACGGGGAGGTTAAAGGGACAGAGTGTGAGATCACGGGGAGGTTAAATGGACAGAGAGAGATTACGGGGAGGTTAAAGCGACAGAGAGTGAGAAATCGGGGAGGTTAAAGGGACAGATAGTGAGATCACGAGGAGTTTAAAGGGACAGCAAGTGAAATCACAGGGATGTTAAAGGGACAGAGAGTGAGATCACGGGGAGGTTAAAGGGACAGATAGTGAGATCACGAGGAGTTTAAAGGGACAGCAAGTGAAATCACAGGGATGTTAAAGGTACAGAGAGTGAGGTCATGGGGAGGTTAAAGGGTCAGAGAGTGAGATCACGGGGAGGTTAAAGTGACAAAGAGAGTGATCACGGGGAGGTGAAAGGGACTGAGAGTGAGATCAAGGGGAGGTTTAAGGGACAGAGAGGGAGATCACGGGGAGGGTAAAGGGACAGAGAGTGAGATCATGGAGGTTAATGGGACAGAGAGTGAGATCACGGGGAGGTTAAAGGGACAGAGAGTGAGATCACGGGGAGGTTAAAGGGACAGAGAGTGAGATCACAGGGAGGTTAAAGGGAGAGAGAGTGAAATCAGGGGTAGTTTGATGGGACAGGGAATGAGATCACGGGGAGGTTTAAGGGACAGAGATTGAGATCACGAGGAGGTTAAATGGACAGAGAATGTGTTCACGGGGAGCTTAAAGGGACAGAGAATGAGAGCACGGGGAAGTTAAAGGGACAGAGAGTGAGATCACGGTCAGATTAAAGGGACAGAGAGTGTGACCACGGGGAGCTTAAAGTGAAAAAGAGTGAGATCACAGGGAGGTTAAAGGGACGGAGAGTGAGATCACGGGGAGTTTAAAAGGACAGAGAGTGAGATCACGGGGAGGTTATCCGGACAGAGAGTGAGATCACGGGGAGTTTAAAGGGACAGAGAGTGAGATCAGGGAGGTTAAAGGGACAGATATTGAGATGACGGGCAGGTTAAAGGTACAGAGAATGAGATTACTGAGAGGTTAAAGGGACAGAGAGTGAGATCACGGGGGGCTTAAAGGGATAGAGATTGAGATCACGGGGAGTTTAATGGGACAGAGAGTGAGATCACAGGGAGGTTAAAGGGACAGGGAGTGAGATCACGGGGAGGTTAAAGGGACAGAGAATGAGATCACGGGAAGATTAAAGGGACAGAGAGTGAGATCACGGGGAGGTTAAAGTGACAGAGTGAGATCACGGGGAGGTTAACAGGACAGAGAGTAAGATCACGGGGAGGTTAATTGGACAGAGATTGAGATCACGGGAAGGTTAAAGGGACAGAGAATGAGAACACAGGGATGTTAAAGGGACAGAGATTGAGATCACGGGGAGGTTAAAGGGATAGAGAATGAAATCACGGGCAGATTAATGGGACAGAGATTGAGATCCTGGGGAGTTTAAAGGGACAGGTAGTGAGAATATAGAGAGGTTAAAGGGACAGAAAGAGAGATCACGGTGCTGTTAAAGGGACAGAGAGTTAGATCACGGGGAAGTTAAAGGGACAGACAGTGAGATCACGGGGTGGTTAAAGGTACAGAGAGTGTGATCACGGGGAGGTTAAATGGACAGAGGGTGAGATCACGGGAATGTTAAAGGGACAGACTGTGAGATCATGGGGAGTTTTAAAGGGAAAGAGAGTGAGATCACGGGGAGTTTAATGGGACAAAGAGTGAGATCACGGGGACGTTAAAGGGACAGAGATTGAGGTCACGGGGCGGTTAAAGGGACAGAGAGTGAGATCACGGGGAGGTTAAAGGGACAGAGAGTGAGATCAGGGACAGCTAAAGGGACAGAGAGTGGGATCGGGGGACAGTTAAAGGGACAGAGAGTGAGATCAGGGTGACAGTTAAAGGGACAAAGTGAGATATCAGTGACATCTAAAGGGACAGAGAGAGAGCAGGGACTATAAAAGGAACAGAGAGTGAGATCGGGGGCCGTTAAAGCGACTGAGAGTGAGATCATGGGGAGGTGAAAGGGACAGAGAATGAGGTCACGGGGAGTTTAAGTGAACGGAGATTGAGATCACGGGGAGGTTAAAGGGACAGAGAGTTAGATCACGGGGAGGTTAAAGGGACAGAGAGTGAGATCACGGGGTGGTTAAAGGGACAGAGAGTGAGATCACGGGGAGTTAAAGGGACAGAGAGTGAGATCACGGGGAGGTAAATGGGAAAGAGAGTGAGATTACGGGGAGGTTAAAGGGACTGAGAGTGAGATCACCGGTAGGTTAACTGGACAATGAGTGAGATCACGGGGAGGTTAAAGGGACAGATTGTGAGATCATGGGGAGTTTTAAAGGGAAAGAGAGTGAGATCACGGGGAGTTTAACGGGACAAAGAGTGAGATCAGGGGGACGTTAAAGGGAGATAGAGTGATATCACGGGTTGGTTAAAAGGACAGAGAGAGATTACGGGGAGGTTAAAGCGACAGAGAGAAATCAAGGGGAGGTTAAATGGACAGAGAGTGAGATCACGAGGAGGTTAAAGGGACAGAGAGTGAGATCAGGGACAGCTAAAGGGAAAGAGAGAGATCAGGGACTATTAATGGGACAGAGGGTGAGATCAAGGTGACAGTTAAAGGGACAAAGTGAGATATCAGGGACATCTAAAGGGACAGAGAGAGAGCAGGGACTATTAAGGGGACAGAGAGTGAGATCGGGGGCCAGTTAAAGGGACTGAGAGTGATATCAAGGGGACAATTAATGGGACAGAGATTGAGATCAGGGGAACAGTTAAAGGAAAAGAGAATGAGATCTGGGAAGGTTAAAGGGACAGAGTGAGATCACGGGAAGGTTAAAGGGAAAGAGAGTGAGATCACGGGGAGGTTAAAGGGACAGAGAGTGAGATCACGGGGAGGCTAAAGGGAGAGAGAGTGAGATCACGGGGAGTTTAAAGGGACAGTGAGTGAGATCACGGGGCAGTTAATGGGACAGAGAGTGAGTTCACGGGAATTGAAAGGAACAGAGAGTGGGATCACGGGGAGATTAAAGGGACAGAGAGTAGGAAGACGGGGAGGTTAAATGGACAGAGAGTGAGATCATGGGGAGGTTAAATGGACAGAGGGTGAGATCAAGGAAATGTTAAAGGGACAGACTGTGAGATCATGGGGAGTTTAAGGGGACAGGGAGTGAGATCAGGGACAGCTAAAGGGACAGAGAGAGATCAGGGACTATTAAAGGGACAGAGAGTGGGATTGGCGGACAGTTAAAGGGACAGAGAGTGAGATCAGTGGGACAGTTAAAGGGACAAAGAGTGATATCAGGGACAGCTAAAGGGACAGAGAGAGAGCAGGGACTATTAAAGGGACAGAGATGGAGATCAGGGGAACAGTTAACAGTAACAGTCACAGAGTGAGATCACGGGAAGTTTAAAGGGAGAGAGAGTGAGATCACGGGGAGTTTAAAGGGACAGAGAGTGAGATCAAGGGGAAGTTAAAGGGACAGAGAGTGAGATCACGAGGAGGTTAAATGAACAGAGAGTGAGATCACGGGGAGATTAAAGGGACAGAGATTGAGATGACGGGGAGGATAAAGGGACAGAGAGTGAGATCACTGGGAGGTTTAAGGGATAGTGAATGCGATCACGGGAAAATTAATGGGATAAAGAATGAGATCAAGGGGAGGTGAAAGGGATAGTGAGTGAGATCACGGGGAGGTTAATAGGACAGAGATTGAGATCACGGGGAGGTCAATGGGACAGAGAGTGAGATCACGGGGAGGTTAAAGGGACAGAGAGTGAGATGGCTGGGAGGCTTAAGGGATAGAGAGTGAGATCACGGGGAGGTTAAAGGGTCGGAGAGTGAGATCACGGGGAGGTTAAAGGGACAGAGAGTGAGATCACCGGGAGGTTAATGGGACCGAGAGTGAGATCACGGGGAGGTTAAAGGGACAGAGAATGAGATCATAGGCAGGTTAAAGGGACAGAGATTGATATCACGGTGAGCTTTAAGGGACAGAGAGTGAGATCACGGGGATGTTAACTGTACAGAGTGCTAAATCAGGGTGATTAAAGGGACAGAGAGTGAGATCACGGGGAGGATAAAGGTACAGAGAATGTGATCACGGGGAGGTTAAATGGACAGAGGGTGAGATCACAGGAATGTTAAAGGGACAGACAGTGAGATCATGGGGAGGTTAAAGGGACAGAGAATGAGATCAGGGACAGCTAAAGGGACAGAGAGAGTTCAGGGACTATTAAAGTGACAGAGAGTGGGATCGGGGGACAGTTAAAGGGACAGAGAGTGAGATCAGGGGAACAGTTAAAGGGACAAAGAGTGATATCAGGGACAGCTAAAGGGACAGAGAGAGAGCAGGGACTATTAAAGGGACAGAGATGGAGATCAGGGGAACAGTTAAAGGAACAGAGAATGTGATCAGGGAAGGTTAAAGGGACAGAATGAGATCACGGGAAGGTTAAAGGGAGAGAGAGTGAGATCACGGGGAGTTTAAAAGGACAGAGCGTGAGTTCAAGGGTAAGTTAAAGGGACAGAGAGTGAGATCAGGGGGAGGTTAAATGAACAGAGAATGAGTTCACGGGGAGATTAAAGGGACAGAGAGTGAGATCACGGGGAGGATAAAGGGACAGAGAGTGAGATCACTGGGAGGTTTAAGGGATAGTGAATGCGTTCACGGGAAAGTTAATGGAATAGAGAATGAGATCAAGGGGAGGTGAAAGGGATAGTGAGCGAGATCACGGGGAGGATAAAGGGACAGCGAGTGATATCACGGGGAGGTTTATGGGACAGAGATTGAGATCACGGGGAGGTCAAAGGTAGAGAGAGTGAGATCAAGGTAAGTTTAAAGGGACAAAGACTGAGATCACGGGAAGGTTAACGGGACAGAGAGTGAGATCACGGGGAGGTTAAAGGGACAGTGAGTGAGATGACTGGGAGGTTTAAGGGACAGAGAGTGCGATCACGAGGAGGTTAAAAGGACAGAGAGTGAGATCACGGGGAGGTTGAAGGGACAGAGAGTGAAATCAGGGACAGCTAAAGGGAAAGAGAGAGATCAGGGACTAATAAAGGGACGGAGAGTGGGATCGGGGGACAGTTAAAGGGACAGAGAGTGAGATCAGAGTGACAGTTAAAGTGACAAAGTGAGATATCAGGGACATCTAAAGGGACAGAGAGAGAGCAGGGACTATTAAAGGGACAGAGAGTGAGATCGGGGTGAAGGTTAAAGGGACTGAGAGTGATATCAAGTGGACAATTAATGGGACAGAGATTGAGATCAGGGGAACAGTTAAAGGAAAAGAGAATGAGATCAGGGAAGGTTAAAGGTACAGAGTGAGATCAGGGAAGGTTAAAGGGACAAAGACTGAGATCACGGGAAGGTTAACGGGACAGAGAGTGAGATCACGGGGAGGTTAAAGGGACAGAGAGTGAGATCACGGGGAGGTTAAAGGGACAGTGAGTGAGATGACTGGGAGGCTTAAGGGACAGAGAGTGAGATCATGGGGAGGTTAAAGGGACAGAGAGTTAGATCACGGGGAGGTTAAAGGGACAGAGCGTGAGATCACTGGGAGGTTAAATGGAGAGAGAGTGAGATCACGGGGAGGTTAAAGGGACAGAGAATGAGATCACGGGCAGGTTAAAGGGATAGAGATTGATATCACGGTGAGCTTCAAGGGACAGATTGAGATCACGGGGATGTTAAAGGGACAGAGTGCTAAATCAGGGAGATTAAAGGGACAGAGAGTGAGATCACGGGGAAGTTAAATGGAAAGAGAGTGAGATCACGGGGAGGTTAAAGGGACAGAGAGTGAGATCACGGGGAGGTAAATCGGACAGAGAGTTAGATCACGGGGATTTTAAAGGGACAGAGAGTGAGATCACGGGTAGGTTAATGGGACAGAGAGCTAGATCAGGGAGGTTAAAGGGACAGAGAATGAGATCACGGGGAGGTTAAAAGGACACAGACTGAGATCACGGGGAGGTTAAAGGGACAGAGCGCTAAATCAGGGAGATTAAAGGGACAGAGTGTGAGATCACGGGGAAGTTAAATGGACATAGAGTGAGATCACTGGGAGGTTAAAGGGACAGAGAGTGAGATCACAGGGAGGTTAATGGGAAAGAGAGTGAGATCACGGGGAGGTGAAAGGGACAGAGATTGAGATCACGGGAAGATTAAATGGACAGAGTGAGATCAATGGGACGTTAAAGGGACAGAGAGTGAGATCACGGGGAGGTTAAAGGGACAGAGAGTAGGAGGACGGGGAGGTTAAATGGACAAAGAATGAGATCACGGGGAGGTTAAAGGGACAGAGAGTGAGATCACGGGAAGGTTAAAGGGACAGAGAGTGAGATCACGGGGAGGTTAAAGGAAAGAGAGTGAGATCACGGGGAGATTAAAGGAATAGAGAGTGAGATCACGGGGAGGTTAAAGGAAAGAGAGTGAGATCACGTGGAGGTTAAAGGGACAGAGCGAGTTAACGGGGAGGTTAAAGCGACAGAGTGAGATCATGGGGAGGTTAAAGGGACAGATAGTGAGAATACGGGGAGGTTAAAGGGACAGAGAGTGAGATCATGGGGAGGTAAATGGGACAGAGAGTGAGATCACGGGGAGGTAAAAGGGACAGAGAGTGAGGTCACGGGGAGGTAAAAGGGAAAGAGAGTGAGATCACGGGGAGGTTAAAGGGACAGAGGGTGATGTCACGGTGAGGTGAAGGGGACAGAGAGTGAGATCAAGGGGAGGTTAAAGGGACAGAGTGAGATCACGGGGAGAATAAAGGTACAGAGAATGTGATCACGGGGAGGTTAAATGGACAGAGGGTGAGATCACGGAAATGTTAAAGGGACAGACTGTGAGATCATGGGGAGGTTCAACGGACGGGAGTGAGATCAGGGACAGCTAAAGGGACAGAGAGAGAGCAGGGACTATTAAAGGGACAGAGATGGAAATCGGGGAACAGTTAAAGGAACAGAGAATGAGATCAGGGAAGGTTAAAGGGACAGAGTGAGATCACGGGAAGGTTAAAGGGAGAGAGAGTGAGATCACGGGGAGGTTAAATGAACAGAGAGTGAGATCACAGGGAGGTTAAAGGGACAGAGAGTGAGATCACGGGGAGATTAAAGGGACAGAGAGTGAGATCACGGGGAGGTTAAAGGGACAGAGAGTGAGATCTGGGGATGTAAAAGGGACAGAGAGTGAGATCACGGGGAGGTTAAAGAGACAGAGAGTGATATCACGGGGAATTTTAAGGTATAGAGACTGAGATCACGGGGAGGTTAAAGGGACAGGGAGTGAGATTACGGGGAGGTTAAAGGGACAGAGAGTTAACGGGGAGGTTAAAGCGACAGAGTGAGATCTCGGAGAGGTTAAATGGACTGAGAGTGAGATCACTGTTATGTTAATGGGACAAAGAGTGTGATCACGGTGAGGGAAAAGGGACAGAGAGTGAGATCACGTGGTTGTTAAAGGGACAGAGAGAGATTACAGTGAGGTTAAAGCGACAGAGTGAGATCACAGGGAGGTTAAAGGGACAGATAGTGAGATCACTAGGATTTTAAAGGGACAGAGTTTGAGATAATGGGGAGGTTAAAGGGAAAGAGAGTGAGATCACGGGGAGGTTAAAGGGACAGAGATTGAGATAACGGGGAGGTTAAAGGGATAGAGAGTGACATCACGGGGATGTTAAAGGGACAGAGAGTGAGATCACGGGGAGGTTTAAGGGATAGAGATTGCGATCACGGGAAAGTTAATGGGACAGATAGTGAGATCACGAGGAGGTTAAAGGGACAGTGAGTGAGATCACGGGGAGGTTAAAGGGACAGAGTGTGAGATCACAGGGAGGTTAATGGGACAGAGAGTGAGATCAGCGGAAGTTTAAAGGGAAGAGTGTGAGATCACGGGGAGGTTAATTGGACAGAGAGTGATATCACGGCGTGGTTAAAGGGACATTGAGTGCGATCAGGGGAAGTTAACCTCCCCGTGATCTCACTCTCTGTCCCTTTAAACTCCGCATGATCTCAATCTCTGTCCCTTTAATCTGCCCGTGATCTCACTCTCTGTCCCTTTAACCTCCCCGTGATCTCACTCTGTCGCTTTCACCTCCCCGTTAACTCTCTCTGTCCCTTTAACCTCTCCGTAATCTCACTCCCTGTCCCTTTAACCTCCCCGTGATCTCAGTCTCTATACCTTAAACCTCCCCAAGATATCACTCTCTGTCTCTTTAACCTCCCCATGATCTCACTCTCTGTCCCTTTAACATCCCCATGATCTCACTCTCTGTCCCATTAACCTCCCCAGATCTCACTCTCTGTCCCTTCAACCACCCCGTGATCTCACTCTCTGTCCCTTCAACCTCCCCGTGATCTCACTCTCTGTCCCAATAACCTCCCCGTGATGTCAGTCTCTGTCCCTTTAACCTCCCCGTGATCACACTCTTTGTCCCATTAACCTACCCGTGATCTCACTCTCTATCCCTTGAACCTCCCCCTAATCTCACTCTCTGTCCCTTTAACCTCCCCGTGATCTCAATCTCTTTCCCTTTAACCTACCCGTATTCTCACTCTCTGTCCCTTTAAACTCCACATGATCTCAATCTCTGTCCCTTTAATCTGCCCGTGATCTCATTCTCTGCCCCTTTAACCTCCCCGTGATCTCACTCTGTCGCTTTAACCTCCCCGTTAATTCTCTCTGTCCCTTTATCCTCCCCATAATCTCACACCCTGTCCCTTTTACCTCCCCGTGATCTCATCTCTATACATTAAACCTCCCCGTGATATCACTCTCTGTCTGTTTAACCTCCCCGTGATCTCACTCTCTGTCCCATTAACCTCCCCAGATCTCACTCTCTGTCCCTTTAACCTCCCCGTGATCTCACTCTCTGTCCCTTAAATTTCCCCGTGATCTCAATCTCTGTCCCTTTAACCTCCCCGTGATCTCACTCAATGTCCATTTAACCTCACCGTCATCTAACTCTCTGTCCCTTTAACCTCCCCGTGATCTCAATCTCTGTCCCTTTAACGTACCAGTGATCTCACTCTGTCCCTTTAACCTCCCCGTGATCTCAATCTCTGTTACTTTAACGTCCCAGTTATGTCAATCTGCAACCTTTAACATCCCCAGAGATTGAGATCACGGGGAGGTTAAAGGGACAGAGAGTGAGATGACGGGGAGGTAAAAGGGACAGAGAGTGAGATCACGGGGAGGTTAAAGGGAAAGAGAGTGAGATCACGGGGAGGTTAAACTGACAGAGAGTGAGATCACCGGGAGGTTAAAGGGACAGAGAGTGAGATCACGGGGAGGTTAATGGGACAGAGAGTTAGATGACGGGGAGTTTAAAGGAACAGAGATTGAGATAACGGGGAGGTTTAAGGAATAGAGTGTGAGATCACGGTAAAGTTAACGTGACAGCTAGTGAGATCACGGGAAGTTTAAAGGGACAGAGTGTGAGATCACGGGAAGGTTAACGGGACAGAGAGTGAGATCACGGAGAGGTTAAAGGGGCATTGAGTGCGATCACAGGGAGGTTAAAGGTACAGAGAGTGTGATCACGGGGAGGTTAAATGGACAGAGAATGAGATCACGGGAAGTTTAAAGGGACAGAGTTTCAGATTACGGGGAGGTTATACGGACAGAGTATGAGATCACAGAGAGGTTAAAGGGACAGAGAGTGAGATCACGGGTTAGTTAAATAGACAGAGAGTGAGATCATGGGGAGGTTAAAGGGACAGAGAGTGAGATCACGCTGAGGTTAATGGGACAGAGAGTGAGATCACGGGGAGGTGAAAGGTACAGAGAGTGAGATCACGGGGAGGTTAAATGGACAGAGAATGAGTTCACAGGGAAGTAAACGGCACAGAGAGTAAGATCACTGAGAGGTTTAGGGACAGAGAGTGAGATCACGGGGAGGTTAATGGGACAGAGAGTGAGATCAGCGGAAGTTTAAAGGGACAGAGATTGATATCAAGGTGAGGTTAAAGGGACAGAGAATGAGATCACGGGCAGTTTCAAGGGACAGAGATTGAGATCACGGGAAGATTAATGAGACATAGTGAGATCACGGCGAGGTTAATGGGACAGAGAGTGATACCACGGGGTGGTTAAAGGAACATTGAGTGCGATCACGGTGAGGTTAAAGGGACAGGGTGTAAGATTAAGGGGAGGATAAAGGGACAGAGAGAGTTAACGGGGAGGTTAAAGCGACAGAGTGAGATCACGGGGAGGTTAAAGGGGCAGAGAATGAGATCACGGGCAGATTAACGGCACAGAGATTGAGATCATGCCGAGTTTAAAGGGACAGAGTGTGAGAATACGGGTAAGTTAAAGGAAAGAGATTGAGATCACGGGGAGGTTAAAGGGACAGAGAGTGAGATGAGGGGGAGGTTCAAGGGAGAGAGAGTGAGATCACGGGTAGGTTAATGGGACAAAGGGTGTGATCACGGGGAGGTTAAAGGGACAGAGACTGAGATCACGGGGAGGTTATAGGGACAGAGAGTGAGATCACGGGCAGGTTGATGGGACAGAGAGTGAGATCAGGGTGGTTGAAGGGACAGAGAGTGAGATCTGGGGAGGTTAATGGGACAGAGAGTGAGATCATGGGGATGTTAAAGGGAGAGAGAGTGAGATCACAGGGAGGTTAAAGAGACAGAGAGTGATACCATGGGGAGGTTTAAGGTATAGAGACTGAGATCACGGGGAGGTTAAAGGGACAGGGAGTGAGGTCACAGGGAGGTTAAAGGGACAGAGAGTTAGTTCATGGGGAGGGTAAAGGGACAGAGTGAGATCACGGGGAGGTTAATGGGACAGAGAGTGAGATCACGGGGAGGTTAAAGGGACATTGAGTGCGATCACAGGGAGGTTAAAGGTACAGAGAGTGTGATCACGGGGAGGTTAAATGGACAGTGAGTGAGATCACGGGAAGTTTAAAGGGACAGAGTTTCAGATTACGGAGAGTTTATAGGGACAGAGAATGAGAATGAGGTTAAAGGGAGCGAGAGTGAGATCAAGGGGAGATTAAAGAGTCAGCGAGTGAGATCACGGTGAGGTTAAAGGGACAGAGAGTGAGATCACAGGGAGGTTAAAGGGAGAGTGAGTGAGATCACGGGGAGTTTAAAGGGACAGAGAGTGAGATAACGGGGAGGTTAAATGGACAGAGAATGAGTTCACGGGGAAGTAAACGGGACAGAGAGTAAGATCACTGAGAGGTTAAAGGGACAGAGAGTGAGATCACGGGAATGTTAATGGGACAGAGATTGAGATCAGGGACAGTTATAGAGACAGATGGTCAGATCAGGGACAGTTAAATGGACTGATTCGGAGATCAGGGGGACAGTTAAAGGGACAAAGAGTGAGACCACGGACTTCTAAAGTGACAGAGAGAGATCAGGGACTATTAACGGGACAGAGAGTGGGATCGGGGGACAGTTAAATGGGCAGAGAGTGAGATCACGGGGAGGTTAAAT